>NC_136412.1:35680000-36312500 GCF_051521515.1 Lactuca serriola | reverse complement strand
AAGGTGAGTCTCTTACTCAAACCTTTAATAGGTTTAATTGTTTCAATAATGATATGCGTAGGCTAGGAATCATTAAGAACTCATCACAGTTGGTTCTAAAGTTTCTCGATTCACTTAGGAAGAGCCGGGAACATCATGCTAATGTTCTTAATAACGGTGAGAAGATTGATTCCATAGATCTGAATTTGTTGTTCTGTAAGCTGCGGAATTATGAAGAGACCAAATCTCTTCATAAGGAAATCATGAAGGAATCGAACAAGGAAAGGTCTATTGCCCTGATGTCTCGAAAGGAAACAATAATGCACATCAGCGAATCAGAAAATTTAGATCAGGGTGAACAAAGTGCTGAACATCTCGCCGATGAGCTTGTGGCCAGCGTTGCACTTATCGTCAAGTGTTATGAAGAAAGCAGAATAAATGGGGTGAGAAGAGCTCAATTCAAGGGAAGCAGCTCATGGAAAAGACCTACTTTAGAGAAGAAAAGCTCAGGTTACTCCTTTAATTGTGGGAGTCCTGATCATTTTGCCAGGGATTGCAAGGAAATGAAAGAAGCCCAAAGTCCTGAGAACTATGTAGTCTTGTACAGGAAGCTGGTGGATCATATGAAGAAAGAAAACATCTATCTGCCAAAGGTGTTCTTCTCAAATTAGGAGGATCACGAAGAATAGGTGGATGAAGAGGAGACATCTAAGGATGAGGTGCTAAATGTTAAGGGTCTCATGGCACTTGTAGATGATTCCCCTGATGGCATATGTGACGTTGATGATTCTCGCATTGAAAATGAATCAAGTCCAAATCTAGGTCAAACTTGGTACATAGACAGTGGAAGTTCTAGACACCTGACCGGTTACAAGTCCCTCCTATGTTTGGTAACAATAGTGGAAGAGCTGTTTCAAGTGTTGGAACTTTTGAATGCAGGACAATTAAGTTGAAGGATGTTTTCTATGTAGAAGGACTCAAAGGAAACTTTATCACCACCAGTTAACTTTGTGACACTGGTAACAAAGTTCTTTTCAACCATCATGAGGGAATAATGTTTGATGCTAAAAACTTAAGCGTGCTTTCTGCTCTCAGGGAGAACGATATTTACATGGTTTGATTTGTTGATTTTGACACTGATACTTTACTTTTGTTCTATACTTTGGTATTTTTAAAACTTTGAACATAAGTTGCCATTCTTTTAATTTATTTTTTGGTTTGTTTGCATTTAAAATTGTTTATTTCTTACCAAATAAGTATAGATTATGAACACACTTCCTTTTCTACTAACATTTTCTACATGATCTTCTCATTCAATAGTGACCATCTCTGACTGGTCTACTTTGATGAAATAATCGTCTCATTCCTTGAATGCATCACTCCCCTTGTGAAAACTTGTTGAGGCTTACTCTGCATCATTTCTTCAACACCAACAACTTTAACACCGCACTTATGCTCATGCTAATAAGAACAGATGGGGGATGACTGAGCCAAAGGATGTTCTTCTGGTCACATATCTCCTCTGCCTTGAACAACCTCTTTCTGGTTCAGTGGGATGAGACAAATTTAGGTGACCTGGCCTGACTAATTTCTAGAGACACTGTCACTACAACTTCATCCCCTAAAAGATCCAAAGGCGCCTTCAATGAGATACCCATCCTACCTTCTCTTCTTTTAGGGATTACAAGGAATGGAACCTTTGAGTGTTGCCTTAGTGACTTATAACTTGAAGGTTACAAAGATTGAATCCCCTTAACTCGTTGGTTATAAAGACTGATTCATGTTCTTCTTTTGTTCTTGGTGAACATGAAGCTTTGAATCAATCTGCAGAACTTCATCAATTAAAGGCATTCTCTCTCTTTGTCTTCTGAGACTTGTGTTATTTGTATGTGATATTCTTAATCTTGTTTGTTCTCTTTTATAGCTGAAATTTTAAGTGGTAGATATCTTGGAAAATGGAAGGGCATTAATGACCATTCAATTACAAAGATTTGATGGATCAAGTCTTTATCACTTTTTTGAAAAAGGTTGCACATTTTTCTGTTTAAACTATTTCTTGTTTGACTAATTCTTTTGTTTGTATTCTTATATTATTTATATATTCTTTTTTACTATTTTATATAAAAAGAATCTGATGTAGGCATTTTTGAGCCTAGTATGCAACTTTTGACACATAATCGTACCTAGAAGAATGTTGTTATATGTGAAAAAATCTCTCTAAGTTTCTCTTCAGTAAGACCATCTGCTAAGAACATTGAGTCAGCCTCTCACGCTGATTGTTTAGCACGGTCTAAACTCTCAAAGTGAGACAGCCTCATCTGAATAAAACATATTGATAAAAGGCTATGGTTTTTATTATTTTAATCACCTTTACCTAACCCTATCCTTCGATAGCATGCTTGTTGTATGCATCAAGTCTCAGGTTCTGCTGAAACATTAAGCATAACCCAATGGCTTACTCTTGAGTCTAGTGTAACACCCATAAAATTCAAGCAAATTTAAAACTTTTTAAATCATTTGAAACCATTCAATTGTTACAATTTGTTTTCAAAATAGTTTATACATCAGAGTTCCCAGAAATCATGATCGTCAATCGAGGAAGTGTATGGTCATGCCTTCGCCTACCCGTGGCCATCCGTTGAACCTTAAACCATAAAGTGAAACTGTAAGCCCGAAAAATTAGTGAGTTACCCCCGAAATACCGATACACATATAGTCCACAACAATATCAGCAATATCATAACATAACAAACTGAACAGCATGCGATGGGTCCACAGCTTTACAGACTAGATTACCCCTAGGCCCACAGTGTGAGTCTGGATTGCCTTCCGGGCCCACAACTCACATCTGGATCGCCACCGAGCCCACAGTACGAGTCTGGCATGCCATACCTGACCCTCAGCTCGTATCTAGAATGCTCCCGAGTCCTCAGTATGAGTCTGGCATGCCTTGCCCGACTCTCAGCTCATATCTGGAATACTCTAGGGTTTGTTGGCTACCGCACAGAGCAGTACAACCTCAACCCATCCCTCATGAATGACGACATACAACATAACTAATGCCCATACATATAATCATACCGTATCACAGGTAATCCTACAGATATACTCGACTAGCATATCAACTGGCATACATCACTAACTCAAACCCAACATATCAATAACTACTAGGATATCAAATCCAACGGGCCGGCGTTGGTGCCTTAGACCCTTTAGTATAGTGTGGATAACTCACCTTGCAATGCTGGAATGAACCACGAAATCACGCTCCCGAAACACTACCCCAAACTCCAACACCTATAACCATCAATGATCCAGTGCATAAATATCCACATACCAATTATCCTCAAAAGTCAGAACGGTCAACCCTTGGTCAAAGTCAAAGTCAACTATCAAGGTCAACAGTCCATGTTGACCTCAACTCGTTGACTACCCTTAGTTACTCGCCGAGTTCCTTGCATAACTTGCCAACTCGTCGAGTCACCATGCAACTCGCCGAGCCCAAGGCAATCTTCATCGGACTCGCCGAGTTGTTCATCCAACCCGTCGAGTTCATGACCATCTTCATATGACTCGCTGAGTCTACCATGCGACTCGCCGAGTCCCTTCAGTCCTTCATCCATATAGATGCTTTTTAAGCCATACCAAGGCTCCATACTGTAGATTCAAGTTCCCAAGGCATGCTTATCACGTAAGGTTGTAGACTTTACATGCATGCAAGGCTCTAATGACTCAAAATGCCAAAACCAAGCTTGAAATGGGGTTATACACTTAAGGAGGGGTTCATGCTTGCCAATGCTAATAGCTTTATGGACTTACAAATCAAAGAGAGTTCAGATCTGAAGCTACAACTTCAGATCTGAGCTCATACCCAAGAATAGCTTCATCATCAAGCCAAGAAGCCCTAGACTTCATCCAAAGAGATGTAGAAAGGAATGAGGCCAAAGTCATGAATTGATACCTCAAATGAAGCTAGCTGAGATAAACTTCAGACACACAAACGTCCTTGCCTCCAACTTCTTGATCTTCAAGCTTCTTGCATCAAAGTCTTCTTTCCAAGCTTGAAATTCACACTAATATGGAGAACACACACAAATTAGGGTTTCTGGACTCTCAAGGGGTTGCAAAGGAACTAAGGGAGGCTAATGATCCCTTAAACCGGGTGCCAAACCCCGGAAATTAGGGTTTCACCATTCAGTCCAACTCGTCGAGTCACTCTTCCGACTCGGCGAGTTGGTCACGTAAACACGTGGCCCAAACCCGCTGCTACTCGACGAGTCCGGCAACCAACTCGTCAAGTAGATCTTGAAATCATGAGAATTATAACCATAAATTGGTATTTGAGAATCGGAGCGTTACAACTCTCCCCCACTTGAACTAGACTTCGTCCTCGAAGTCTGCTGTGGTGAACATCATCGTATCGTGCTCCCACATCTCTGCCTCCGGCTCCCCCGTCCACTTAAACCCTCTTTGGTGCTCCCAGTATACCCTTACCAAAGGTACCTCCTTGTCCCGCAGAACCTTCAATCCTCCCTCTAGTATTGCCGCAGGCCTCTCAACATAATACAGGCACTCACCGTCCTGAATGTCATCCAATGATACTACCGCCTCTTGATCCATGACGCACTTTCGCAAGTGCGAATCGGGAAGGGTGATGTGAATCCCAATCGAACCTTTTCATAAGGTCCATCCTTCATGCCACTTTGCCAACTTGACAAAATCTTGATGATTCAAAGTATCAGAAACCCAACTTTCCCTTTTTCCTGGAGCGAACCCTTTTTGCTGACATAATAATGCATCCTACAGCTCTCAGAATATCATACATAATCAGTCCACTAATGAATACGGACACTCATGCCTGGCCCAACCAGCCTTGGGCTGAAATACCAAGCGAGCCTACGATGGCTCCAATCATCCCTAGTACTTGAGTTAGCATGTTTAATATTTGGTCTGGAATACCCTCGTACCCCTTACATGTTTGGCCCAATCAACCCTCGGGTTGGAATACCAAACATATCAGATCCAATCAATCATAGGGTCCGGTCATCCTCAGGATGGAATACCCTAGATTGGAATACCTCCATGAACATAACTCGGGTCTACTCATAACTGGAGATCCAAGGATCTATCCTTACGTCTCATCCACCATCTTCAGATTCGTTACAATCGAGTGCAAATCCCCCAACCTTCAACAATACATCCAATCCGAACGCGCTCCTACACAGACATAACCAACATAATCTCTCTGCCCACAGCCTATGCCTGGAATACCCTTGCGTGGTCCTCAGCATAGGTCTGGATTGCCTCTGAGCCCACAACATGAGTCTGGTATGCCCTCCCCGACCCTCAGCTCATGACTGGAATGCTCCCGATGACTGATCGACACTACTGTCGTCACTTCAGTTTCCGAACACTCCGACATTGCAGATATCCACTTTCCTCCGCCACTCGAAGGGCCTAATCAATGCTCCTCTCATAAAAGAACAACATAACGATATGAAAACTACTACCACACATGAATCCCATGTCATAAACCCACTTCAACTCTTCCTGCTACCATATGACATTTCTCAAGCGAAGTCGAACCTCCTTGGTCCCAACTTGTTTGCACACAACCTGAACATTGAACACCTCACCACTTACTGAACCAAAACACACACACACAAACGGCAGTCCCACGTGTCTTCCCGAAAGGAAACCGACTGGCTGGACCTGCTTCCATGCCCTGCAATAATGAATGTTACATGACACAGGTCAGCCTCACATCTTACCTGGTCTATAGTGACCCATCTTCTCCTTACTTTAGACACACCATGGCTCTATCACAGATGACACCAACCCAATACACATCACAATAACTCAAACCGTCATCGACATACCTACCACTACCGGCCAACCAATACGGTACTCATATCTAACCCATATCACCCCTTCGGGTTAGAATACCAACATGTCTAATCAATTCAACTATCGAGTCGAAATTCTCAAGATTTGTTGGCCTACCGCCTCAACCCCACCGCTCCCTTCGAACCTCCGTGCCTACGACTTACAGTCGGCCCACACTGGGTATCTTAGCCTACTGCATAGAGAAGGACTGCCTCAACCTTATCCAAATGCCATAGAAGATCCTGAGAAAGATCTACCCTGGTTCCCAGAACCTGAATGACAAGATATTCTAATCCCAAACCTTCCCAAAAGTGATGAATACCCATTCGGATCCACTCTCAGTCCCTAACTGGAGTATTACGCGATCCAAGAGGATGAAACCTCGGAGACACTCCGAACTGATGAGATCACCAAGATCCTTTGAACTCCGTTCGACCACTAATAACAACTTTCAATCAACCAAAATACACCGGAGTCCTCAGCCTTGTTTACTATAGCATAGCAACCCACTCAATACCCGAACATAAATCTACAAACATAAACAGATTCTTTAGCATGACTGGACTGCCCTACCAGCCCTTCAATCTATATGGACCACTCTCAGAACCTTCAGCATGTCTGGACTGCCACTCTAGGCTTTCAGCCTGTCTGGACGGTTCTCCGAGCCTTCGGTCTGACTGGTACGCCCCACTGGCCTTTAGTTTATCCGGAATGCTCTAAATTGTTGAGCATCTCCATGGACCACCCCTCCTGATGCTCTCTCCCATGCATCCTGTTCCCACCCACTTGGAGCTTCGAACTCCTGATCTACTCTGTGGACTATATCACCAGCCTAACCCTAGGCCTCATGTCGATCGTCCACCCTCTCAGAAATCCGTGGTTTGTTCCCTGACCAGTGAATGCACTGTTGAGCCCTGATAGCTAACAAAACCCTCAATCTATCAATCCAAAAACCCTCTGAGTCGAGCATGCCCTCGACCGAATACTCGAACTGAACTCGATTCTTAACTAGAACCCCAACCTGGTTCCCCAAGTTATACTATCAAGCACCCATAAGACGTGTTCTTATGCTGGGGAGTTTTGCCAAACCCCCAATCAACACAACCCTCAAACCAAGCAGCCACTGGGGCCTCCATTCACCCTATCAGGTTATGAAACATATCCCCATTTCAAAAACTCTCCCACTTCCACATCTCGAGGTAACACTCCCCCACGTAGATTCGACTAAGACTTCGTCATACATGAAAATTGGAGGATTCTCAATCCTTCTCACTTCCTAACGATTGATCTGATGACAACCAACTCTTTCCCACTAGTGCTCCATTGCTAGATGATCGCAATTGATCACACACTTCTAAGAACCAGATAAAAAATTCCTGAATCCTAGTGAAACCGACATCCGCTAATGCTTGAATGACCCCACACTCACGTCCTGAAGACCACAAGATAGATGCTCCAACTAATACCTCGGCAACAAGTTACTTCTCTTGGCGCTATAGTCTGTCAATCACCGACGGTTGCTAACCACTGAATCCTGACAATGTTGAATAACCCTTCTGTGGGACCCTATCCGTAGGCCTCCCACATAATACCCCTTTTCCAAAGGTGTTCCAAACAAGCTTCTCGCTCTTGGGCTCTAGAAATCATTCACATCAGGGTTCGCACGCTGACTCACTTACCAGATCAAACGCCTACAGCTGAACTGCAGCAGCTATGTAACAGCCCAGATTTCCAGGTATCTCTATTGTTTATGATTTTGGTGTTTTGAGAGGGGACTCGGCGAGTTGGAGCTCAGACTCGCCGAGTAGGGACGCGATTCTGGACGCCGGATTCGCCTGGACTCGGCGAGTCCAGGATATGGACTCGGCGAGTCCGCGCTGTTCAATGAAACCCTAATTTCTCGGGTTTGGGACCTATTTAAAGGGCCTTATGGCCTTCATTTGTACCCAGCAGTCCATAGAGAGAAACCCTAGAGTGCTTTAGCGATTTGAGAGAGAGAGGAAACATTTCTTGACCTTTGTGTGTTGTTTAGCAAAGAAGAGGGAGGTTCTAGCCAAGAGGAAGCAAAGGAGGTTGCTATTCTGTGGATTTGAAGCTTAGATCCTCGATCTAAAGGTATGAATTCGGCTCATCTTCTGTTTTGTGAAGTATATTTGGGTTTAGGGTTTCTTGTGGCCTTTGTTGGGTTGATTTGATGGCCAAATAGTCCCTTGCTAGTGTTGAGGCTTTGGATCTGGATCCATAGAGGTCCAGAGAGCCTCATTCATCAAGCTTTATGAAGAACAATGGAGGTTATGACCTTGAGTTGTGATATTTGTTGATAATTCTTCATATATGGACACATAGAGGTTGTATGTACACCAAGTTTGGGGCTTTACATGGTGAATAAGTCTAGGAAGGCCAGATCTATGAATTGATAGAACAGATCTGACCTTAGAAGCGAGTTTGAGTGATTGCATGGCATGGACTCGCCGAGTCCGATGAGCAGACTCGGCGAGTAGCTTGAAGATTGCCTTGGATCGGCCAGTGAGTGGTCCAGTCGAGTCATGGGTTGACTCAGTGAGTCAGGGCGAGTAGGGAAGGGTGGTCAAGAGGACTGAGTCGAGCTGGGACTCACCGAGTTGTTCTTGAGACTCGGCGAGTTGAGTCGGGGTAGCACCGCGATTCTTCCAGGTGGAACTCGTCGAGTCAGAGGGAGTACTCGACGTGTAAGAAGAGAATCCTAGAGAGTTGGTGAAAACGTCTAGACTCGCCGAGTTGCCCTCGTGCACTCGCCGAGTCCGGTCAAAGTTGACCGTCGGCCGTTGACCGTTGACCAGAGTTGACCTGTGTTGACTTCTTAGGGATAGTCAACCTTAGAGATAAAAAGTGTTAATTAGAGACATATGATGTTATAGGAGGATTGTAGCTCGGAGGATCAGGCACGAGGGATTTCAGGATTTGTGAGTCATCGATTTACGCGAGGTGAGTCTTCTCACTATACTTTACCTTGAGTAGGTAACCAGAGTTATGTGATAGAGTATTGTATGCTATATGTTGTACTGCATTATTTCTATGTGATTATGCTATGCATGTTTACAGAGTTGGAACCGTAAGGTTCCTAGAGTCAGAACCTAAGGGTTCACAGAGTTTGGGTGCACGGACCCATAGAGTTCTAGCCTCGAGTGGCTAATATGTGTTTTATGTGTGGTATTTTGGGGAACTCATTAAGCTTTGTGCTTACAGTGTTAGTGTTGTTGTTTCAGGTACTAGCGATGACCGTGGGAAGGCGCCGGCTTGATCCGTGCACATGCATGGGATTTTGTTATACTTGTGATCTTGGGATTTTGTATAATGTAAATTGGGATTTAAACTTGATGATTTTATGAAAAGTTAATGGGAAATGTTTTATAAATTGTGAAAAATTATTTTGAAATTTACGGTGTTACAAGTTGGTATCAGAGCCTTGGTTTGAGGGATTCGAGTACACCTTCGGGCGTATTTGAACTCAAACTGAGGATTTGTGATGTATTTACAAAAAGAGTAAAAGATTTTTGAAAAACGCAGAGCAAGAGATGTGTGTACGATCAGTCAACGCCCGAACGGTGATTTCCCAAAATACCTTTATATTATGTGATATTGATATTGATATGATGTATTTGCATGCTAGAGTAGGCTAGGTATTGCTATTAGGACTAGAGTGGCCTGATTTGTGATGCCTTAGCCTAGGGAGAGGTGAGCTGCTATGAGATGCTTGAGAGTGAGTAGGTAGCAGCGAGGGGCTTATGAGAGATCTATTAGAGAGTGGTCTACACATGATAGAGTACTTGAGACTTGGGATCCGAAGAGGAGGACTTGGAGTGTATTCTGGTGCGGTACGGACAGTAGTATTGGGCCCGTACTATTGGAAGCACCGGAGCGGTGTGCAGCCCAAGTAAGAATCTTTGGAATACCAAGAATCAAGGAGGAAAGAGTTGTCGAGTGTGAGTATGCTCGTGTGGATTCTGATTTTCGTATGTTGTATTTCAGAGGTAGATCATGGTGAGGACACGTTTGATGCCCGAGAGCAGTGGTACCAGTGAGGAGGAGATCCGCCGGATCATCCAGGAGGAGGTGGCTGCGGCCATCAGGGCGGAGATACCGGAGATGTTTGGGTCTATAAAGACCACACTGATTGAGATGTTTGATGAGCGCTATGCCGCTCTTTCTGAGGCTGCTGTTGCAGCGGCTACCGCAGCGATTGCTGCTGCGAGGCCGCAGGGTGGTGATGCATTGCTGTTTCGGGAGTTCAGCAACACCAAACCACCAGAGTTTGATGGGACTCAGGATCCGGTGGCAGCTATGAGGTGGATATCTGATATTGAGGGGTGTTTCTTCACTTGCTCTTCTCCTGAGCATTTGAAGGTTCGGTTCACGCTGAACCAGCGTCGCTTGGGAGCGAAGGACTGGTGGAAGTTTGTGACGACGCACTATACGCCTGCTGAGCTTTCTGCGGTGACCTGGGAGAGGTTCACTACCATGTTCCGAGATGAGTACGTTCCCCAGGTGGAGAGGGAGCGTTTGGCACAGGAGTTTCTGACCCTCAAGCAGGGTACTGAGTCAGTTACAGCGATCACGAGGATGTTCCATGAGAGGGCGATGTTCTGCCCTGAGCACGTGTCCACTGAGCAGGCACGTATGAGCCGCTACTTGAGCATTTTGAGGCGGGATATTCGGGAGTTCGCTGCGAACTCCTTGTACCGGACATTTGCTGAGCTTCAGGCAAGTGCCTGGAAGAGGGAGATTGAGCTTGAGACTCAGGCCAGGGAGGAGGCGGAGTCTCAGGGGAGGGATCAGCGACCGGCACAGTCTCAGCCGGAAGCCAAGCGGGCCAAGCCCGCTGATCCCAAACCAGGGAGCCAGAAGAGCCGCACTTGCGGGAAGTGCGGCAAGGGTCATGATGGAGTCTGCCGAGCGGGATCTTGCTACAAATGTGGCAAGGAGGGGCATATGGCCAAGGACTGCCCTAAGGGGTTTGCAGTGTGTTTTCACTGCAACCAGACCGGACACCGGAAAGCCGAGTGTCCGCAGTTGCGCGGAGCATCTCAAGGATCTGTTCCTGCCGCCATCAGAGCTAGAGAGAGTCGGCCTGTGAAGGCCGAGGCACCGAGAGCTCGAGGGAGAGCTTTCCAGCTGACTGCGGAGGAGGTTCGCGCTGCGCCCGATGTTGTGGCTGGTATGTTTCCTTTCGTGTATTTATTTTGATGTTGAGATATTATGCTTATATTATGTTATGCGTAGGTACTTTCCTTGTGAACTCTGTACCTGCTTTAGTGTTATTTGACTCGGGTGCGAGTCGGTCTTTTGTATCTTTGGCCTTTAGTAAGCATATTAGTGTTAGTCGTGAGGCATTGAGTCGGCCTCTGAGAGTTTCCATAGCTGACAATAGAGTGATTTGTGCCACGGAGGTTCTCCGGGGATGTGTATTAGAGATTTTCGGGGTTGAGTTTCCGATTGATCTGATTCCTATTGCGATGGGTGATGTCTGTGTCATTGTGGGCATGGACTGGTTGAGCCGATTCGGCGCAGTTATCGACTGTGAGCGTCAGCTGGTGACCATACGAGACCCTAGTGGGGGAGTTCTTTCAGTATACGGTGAGGGTACTCGTTCAGGATCAGCTTTTTGTTCGGCCGCTAGGGCGAGGCAGTGTCTACAGCAGGGCTGTAAGGGTTTTGTGGCGTATGTGATGGATACGCGGGTGGCTTCCAAGAGACCGAGTTCAGTTGAGGAGGTTTCGGTGGTGCGTGAGTTTCCAGATGTTTTTCCCGAGGAGTTACCGGGTGTGCCTCCTGTGAGGCAGGTGGAGTTCAGTATTGATTTGGTTCCGGGGGCCGCACCTATCGCTAAGGTGCCTTATCGTCTTGCACCTCCAGAGATGCAAGAATTATCCTCGTAGCTTCAGGAGCTGCTGGGGAAGGGGTTTATTCGGCCGAGCAGCTCACCGTGGGGAGCGCCTGTCCTGTTCGTCAAGAAGAAGGATGGTTCACATCGGATGTGCATTGACTACCGGGAGTTGAACAAGCTGACGGTCAAGAACCGTTACCCGTTACCGAGGATCGACGATTTATTCGATCAGTTGCAGGGAGCATCTTGGTTCTCCAAGATCGATTTGAGGTCGGGATATCATCAGGTGAGAGTGCGGGATGAGGACGTCCAGAAGACAGCGTTCAGGACGCGATATGGGCATTATGAGTTTGTGGTGATGCCTTTTGGGCTCACCAATGCCTCGGCGGTGTTCATGGATCTCATGAACAGGGTATGCAGGCCGATGTTGGATCGGTCGGTGATTGTATTTATCGATGACATTCTAGTATATTCGAGATCTAGAGAGCAGCATGAGGAGCATTTGAGGGAGGTCCTCGGGGTTTTGAGATCGGAGAAGCTTTATGCAAAGTTCTCCAAGTGTGATTTCTGGTTGCGGGAGGTCCAGTTCCTAGGACATCTTGTTAACCAGGAAGGGATTCTGGTCGATCCGGCCAAGGTTGAGGAGGTGATGAGTTGGGAGGTGCCGAAGTCACCATCTGAGATCAGGAGTTTCCTTGGATTGGCAGGGTATTATCGGAGATTTATCAAGGATTTCTCCAAGATCGCAGTGCCACTCACCAGATTGACCCGGAAGGGTGTTGCATTCTCATGGGGTCCCGAGCAGCAAACCTCCTTTGAGACACTTCACCAAAGGTTGTGCGAAGCCCCGGTATTAGCTCTCCCGGAAGGGATGGAGGATTTTGTAGTATATTGTGATGCATCGATTTTGGGGCTGGGTGCGGTGTTGATGTAGAGGGGTCATGTGATAGCATATGCATCGAGGCAGTTGAAGCCTCATGAGACGAGATATCCCACACATGATCTAGAGCTGGGGCAGTAGTGTTCTCCCTCAAGATTTGGCGTCACTACTTGTATGGGGTTCGGTGTACCATATACACGGACCATAAGAGTTTGAAGTACTTGATGGATCAGCCCAACCTAAATATGCGGCAGAGGAGGTGGTTGGATGTGGTCAAGGATTATGATTGTGAGATCCTGTACCACCCAGGCAAGGCTAATGTGGTAGCTGATGCGTTGAGCCGCAGGGCGGAGAGCACACCACTGCGAGATGTATGTTTGACGTTGACCGTGATAGCTCCGGTATTGGATGCCATTCGTGGGGCATAGGCCGAGGCTGTGCAACCGGGGATGCAGAAGAGGGAACGGGTCGTTGGTTTGGTCTCAGAGTTCGTTACGGATGGTCGAGGGCTTATGACTTTTCTGGGTCGGATTTGGGTACCGTTTGTGGGCGGTATGCGTGCTACTTTAATGGAGGAGGCTCATCGGTCGAAATTTTCGATCCATCCAGGGGCCACGAAGATGTATTTGGATTTGAGGAAAGAGTATTGGTGGCCCTGTATGAAGAGGGACGTCGCTTGGTTTGTTGAGAGGTGCTTGACCTGCCGCAGGGTTAAGGCCGAGCACCAGAGACCGCATGGCAAGTTACAGCCATTGGAGGTTCCCGAATGGAAGTGGGAGCAGATCACTATGGATTTCATCACCAAATTGCCGAGGACTGCCAGAGGAGTTGATGCAATTTGGGTGATTGTGGACAGGTTGACGAAGAGCGCTCACTTCCTCGCCATCAGTGAGAGTTCTTCAGTGGAGAAGTTGACGGAGATATATGTGAGAGAAGTGGTATCTCGGCATGGGGTGCCGATCTCGATTGTTTCGGACCGTGATGTGAGTTTCACTTCCAGATTCTGGAAGAAATTTCATGAGGAGTTGGGTACTAGATTGCATTTTAGTACCGCATATCATCCCCAGACGGACGGCCAGAGTGAGCAGACGATTCAAACGCTTGAGGACATGCTTCGAGCATGTGTGTTAGATTTCGGGGGTAGCTGGGATGCGTATTTACCCTTGGCAGAGTTTTCCTACAACAACAGCCATCATTCGAGCATTGGTCTGCCACCCTTTGAGCTGTTGTATGGTAGGAGGTGTTGGAACCCCATTTGTTGGGGAGAGGTTGGGCAGAGAGTGATGGGCAGTACAGAGATCGTGCTTCAGACGACAGAGCAGATTCAGCAGGTCAGACAGAGGTTATTGACCGCCCAGAGCCGACAGAAGAGTTATGCAGACCGACGCCGGTCCGAGCTTGAGTTTCAGGTCGGCGACTTCGTTCTCCAGAGAGTCTCTCCTTGGAAAGGAGTGATTCGATTCAGGAAGAGGGGCAAGTTGGGACCCCGGTATATTGGGCCATTTCGTGTGATTGCGAGGGTAGGCCGGGTAGCCTATCGTTTGGAGTTGCCAGCAGAGTTGGGGCAGATCCACGACACTTTTCATGTGTCGCAATTGAGGAAGTGTATAGCCGATGTGTCGGCAGTGGTTCCATTAGAGGATATTCAGGTGGATGCGAGCCTGAATTATGCCGAGAGGCCAGTGGCCATCAGAGATCGGAAGATCAAGGTTCTGAGGAACAAGGAGGTACCTCTGGTGTTGGTTCAGTGGCAACACCAGAAGGGGTCAGAGATGACCTGGGAGCCAGAGCGTGAGATGCGGGAGCAGCATCCGGAGCTATTTTCACAGCGAGACTTCGGGGGCGAAGTCTAGTTCTAGTGGGGGAGAATTGTAACAGCCCGGATTTCCAGGTATCTTTATTGTTTATGATTTTGGTGTTTTGAGAGGGGACTCGGCGAGTTGGAGCTCAGACTCACCGAGTAGGGACGCGATTCTGGATGCGGGATTCGCCTGGACTCGGCGAGTCCAGGATATGGACTCGGCGAGTCCGCGCTGTTCAATGAAACCCTAATTTCTCGGGTTTGGGACATATTTAAAGGGCCTTCTGGCCGTCATTTGTACCCAGCAGTCCATAGAGAGAAACCCTAGAGTGCTTTAGCGATTTGAGAGAGAGAGGAAGCATTTCTTGACCTTTGCGTGTTGTTTAGAAAAGAAGAGGGAGGTTCTAGCGAAGAGGAAGCAAAGGAGGTTGCTATTCTGTGGATTTGAAGCTTAGATCCTCGATCTAAAGGTATGAATTCGGCTCATCTTCTGTTTTGTGAAGTATATTTGGGTTTAGGGTTTCTTGTGGCCTTTGTTGGGTTGATTTGATGGCCAAATAGTCCCTTGCTAGTGATGATGCTTTGGATCTGGATCCATAGAGGTCCAGAGAGCCTCATTCATCAAGCTTTATGAAGAACAATGGAGGTTATGACCTTAAGTTGTGATATTTGTTGATAATTCTTCATATATGGACACATAGAGGTTGTATGTACACCAAGTTTGGGGCTTTACGTGGTGAATCAGTCTAGGAAGGCCAGATCTATGAATTGATAGAACAAATCTGACCTTAGAAGCGAGTTTGAGTGATTGCATGGCATGGACTCGCCGAGTCCGATGAGCAGACTCAGCGAGTAGCTTGAAGATTGCCTTGGATCGGCCAGTGAGTGGTCTAGTCGAGTCATGGGTTGACTCAGTGAGTCAGGGCGAGTAGGGAAGGCTGGTCAAGAGGACTGAGTCGAGCTGGGACTCGCCGAGTTGTTCTTGAGACTCGGCGAGTTGAGTCGGGGTAGCCCCGCGATTCTTCCAGGTGGAACTCGTCGAGTCAGGGGGAGTACTCGACGTGTAAGAAGGGAATCCTAGAGAGTTGGTGAAAACGTCTAGACTCGCCGAGTTGCCCTCGTGCACTCGCCGAGTCCGGTCAAAGTTGACCGTTGACCGTTGACCGTTGACCAGAGTTGACCTGTGTTGACTTCTTAGGGATAGTCAACCTTAGAGATAAAAAGTGTTAATTAGAGACATATGATGTTATAGTAGGATTGTAGCTCGGAGGATCGGGCACGAGGGATTTCAGGATTTGTGAGTCATCGAGATACGCGAGGTGAGTTTTCTCACTATACTTTACCTTGGGTAGGTAACCAGAGTTATGTGATAGAGTATTGTATGCTATATGTTGTACTGCATTATTTCTATGTGATTATGCTGTGCATGTTTACAGAGTTGGAACCGGAAGGTTCCTAGAGTCAGAACCTAAGGGTTCACAAAGTTTGGGTGCACGGACCCATAGAGTTATAGCCTCGAGTGGCTAATATGTGTTTTATGTGTGGTATTTTGGGGAACTCACTAAGCTTTGTGCTTACAGTGTTAGTGTTGTTGTTTCAGGTACTAGCGATGACCGTGGGAAGGCGCCGACTTGATCCGTACACACGCATGGGATTTTGTTATACTTGTGATCTTGGGATTTTGTATAATGTAAATTGGGATTTAAACTTGATGATTTTATGAAAAGTTAATGGGAAATGTTTTATAAATTATGAAAAATTATTTTGAAATTTACGGTGTTACAAGCTAAAACAACCTCTACCCTAAACTGGGCTACAAACTACTCCTAAAACATAGTCTATAATCCCAAAAGTGCAATAGATCGCACAATCAATCCTTTCCATCCGATACAAGAGATCCAAGGCAAACCGGACCTTACAATTACTTAAGCCATGTCGACCGTTCCGCGCTGAAATAATGTTGTCTATTCCTGCAACCAACTGACCCCGAGCTGGAATACAACCTGATCCTGAGGTCACAAGTTTGCTCACTCCTTCGAGCTCGAAAAACTGAGAGAGCACAATCCTTGCTCTACAAAATGACAATCCAATCCCTCAATAAACCATTCCTTTTCCAGCTGCAAAACCCCAGCTGAATATAATCATCACTCCCTTCCGGAGATCCCATGACTCTCATTCCGGCGTCGAGCAAAACCCCCGTGCCTCAAATCTAGAAACCCATATGCTAGACTCTCCCGCTCAACCTGTGGAAATATGACGAGTACAGATCATCTTCCCGATCCCAAATAACTACAACCCCCTGCTTAATAGAGTATATCCCAGAACAAGGAAGCTCGACCAGCTCCTCCCCTTGCCGTCGATACAGCTGTTTAAGCTGCCGCAACAACCGTCTCAACAATGGTTGCATAGCGCTCTTCGAAATACTCAACCATGGTGGTATTAATAGACCCAACATCTATGAAAATTGCCCCCAGACAATCTTGATCACCTACTCCCAGATGATGTCACTAACACGATCCCCTGAAAATGTTGGCCTATCATGGCTGCCCGCTCCCGATCCTAACCTGCATCCGGTCTAAAGACGTCTCGAATATTCCATACCATAACTGCGAACCGACTCCCAACCCAACCCTAGGGGTTGTGACTTCCTTGATACGCGTATGGGTCCTGTGCTTTCAGTAATACGGGCCCATACTACCTTCCACACCTACCCATATTTGACTCAAGTATCACAACAACACCCTACCAAATACATATACATAGCGAGCGATAAATCCTCACTCCTAGAGGAATTCTAAGTATCTCATAACTGGCCTCCCGGCCTCTCACTGCCCACCCATGCATGAAACTTCCACCAACCCCTGTAGCACTAGTGTATGCTAGCCATACCTAACGTCGAACCCTATAGACTTTTAAACATCCAATCCTATCCTAATCCCTAATCAATAAGAACAGAACATAAATCCAGATCAAACATTCTTAGGCTATAAGATCTTAATTATGTACAACTGTGATGGATACACAAGTAACTACAGTAATGATGTCAGTCTCATATAAGGAAAACCTTAGGCTAACAGCCATCATGTAATCAGGCAATTCTATCATGCAATTCCTGAAGATCCCTTGCCTAGTACTAGCATGCCATTCTAACATATCACAATATCCAATAACCATATGGTATTTTGGGGTCTACTTACTAGCTCCGACTGATCGTACACTTCGCATCCTCTTTTACTTATTTTGAAAACCTTTCCTTGATTTGAGACTATATTTACACAAGTGTTCCTCCAATTCACTCGAACCAAGGCTCTGATACCAAGTTGTAACACCCATAAAATTAAAGCAAATTTAAAAGTTTTTAAATCATTTGAAACCATTCAATTATTAAAATTTGTTTTCAAAATAGTTTATACATCAAAGTTCCCATAAATCATGATCGTAAATCAAGGAAGTGTACAGTCACACCTTCGCCTACCCGCTGGCATCCGCTGAACTTGAAACCCTAAACTGAAACTGTAAGCTCGAAAGCTTAGTGAGTTACCCCCAAAATACTGATACACATGCAGTCCACAACAATATCAAAAATATCATAACATAACAAACTAAACAGCATGCGATGAGTCCACAACTTTACATACTGGATTACCCCTAGGCCCACAGTGTGAGTCTGGATTGCCTTCCAGGCCCACAACTCAAATCTGGATCGCCACCGAGCCCACAGTATGAGTCTGGCATGCCATACCCGGCCCTCAGCTCGTATCTAGAATGCTCTCGAGTCATCAGTATGAGTCTGGCATGCCTTGCCCGGCCCTCAGCTGATATCTGGAATCTCTAGGGTTTGTTGGCGACCGCACGGAGCAGTACAACCTCAACCCATTCCTCATAACATGTCGACATACAACATAACTAATGCAGATATATATAATCATACAGTATCACATGTAATCCTATAGATCTACCCGATTAGCATATCAAATGGCATACATCACTAACTCAAACCCAACATATCAATAACTACTAGGATATCAAATCCAATGGTCCAACCTTGGTGCCTTAGACCCCTTAGTATAGTGAGGATAACTCACCTTGCAATGTCAGATTTAACCACGAAATCACGCTCCCAAAACACTACCCCGAACTCCAATACCTATAATCATCAATGATCCAATTCATAAATATTCGCGTACCAATTATCCTCAAAACTTACAACGATCAACCGTTGGTCAAAGTCAAAGTCAACTATCATGGTCAACAGTCCATGTTGACCTCAACTCGTCGAGTACCCTCAGCTACTCGCCGACTTCCTTGCATAACTTGCCAACTCGCCAAGTCACCATGCCACATGACGAGCCCAAGTCATTTTTCAGCGGACTTACTGAGTTGTTCATCCAACCCGTCGAGTTCATGACCATCTTCATATGACTCGCCGAGTCCCTTCAGTCCTTCATCCATACAAATGCTTTTTAAGCCATGCAAAGGCTCCATACTGCAGATCCAAGTTCCCAAGGCATGCTTATCATGTAAAGTTGAAACTTTATGTGCATGCAAGGCTCTAATGGCTCAAAATTCCAAATCAAAGCTTGAAATCGGGTTTTACACTTAAGGAGGGGTTCATGCTTGCAAATGCTGAAAGCTTTATGGACTTACAAATCAAATAGAGTTTTGATCTGAAGTTACAACTTCAGATTTGAACTCATACCCAAGAATAGCTTCATAACCAAGCCTAGAAGCCCTACACTTCATCTAAAGAGATGTAGAAAGGAATGAGGCCAAAGTCATGAATTGATACCTCAAATGAAGCTAGCCGAGATAGACTTCAGACCTATAAATGTCCTTGCCTCCAACTTCTTGATCTTCAAGCTTCTTGCATCAAAGTCTTCTTTCCAAGCTTGAAATTCACACTAATATGGAGCACACACACGGATTAGGGTTTCTGGACTCTCATGGGGATGCAAAGGAACTAAGGGAGGCTAATGATCCCTTAAATAGGGTGCCCAACCCTGGAAATTAGGGTTTCACCCTTTAGCTCCAACTCGTCGAGTCACTCTTCCGACTCGGCGAGTTGGTCACTTAAACACGTGGCCTAAACCCACTGCTACTCGATGAGTCAGGCAACCAACTCGTCGAGTAGATCTTGAATTCATGAGAATTATAACCATAAATTGGTATTCGAGAATCGGGGCGTTACATCTAGGAGTAACGTCATTGGGCTTATTTAGTCAGTCCAATATTGTCACAGTATGGGCCTGTCCAGCCATGTTTTTGATATTAGGGTTTAGTATTTATGATGCATGCATGCATCATCTTTTGTACGGTACTAAATAATTATCTCTTTCATTGTACTATAACCCTAGAACTCCTCTACAGTAGAAGTTCTTCGTCGAGCTCTTATGAGGTGTTGCAGTTTTAATCATTCAACACTTGTTTGATTCATCGTGTGTTCATACTTTTGTTTACTTTCTGATTTACTTGTTAGGAATCTAAACGATCTTAAAAGAGTTTTCAACTCATCAATTGGTATTAGAGCAGGAGACTGTGTAATCCATATGCATCTCTTTTGTTGAAGAAAGTTTTAGGTTTTCCGTTATCATCGTTTTTGCTAGAGCTATCATCTTGTTATTGATGTTGATCTTAGATCTCGATCTTACACTAACTTAGTTTACTAGTCGGCTTCTTGGCAGGTTATCAAACCAAATCATCATGTCACACGACGACTCTCATTCAAACCCCATCAACATATCCAATAGTATTGGATCTACCACGAGAATCCTGATTTTATACACTCATGATTATGAAGTCTAGACGCATCACTTTGAGGACTACGTTCTTGGTTCAGAAGAAAATGGCTATCTAATCTGCGAAGCGATTACCGTTGGTCTATTCGCTCACTCTGGAATGAATAAAATCATCAAGATGCAAAAACAATACAATCAACTTATGATTGACGTAGAGAAAGTTCCTCAAGACAAGAAGGAAAAACTAACGAGCAACATCAAAGCAATGAGGATGATCAGATTTGCCTTACAATCTGATACTTTTCGTCTGGTTAGTACATGCACACCAACAAAGAAAATCTAGGATAGGCTTAAGGAGCTATATTCTATAGATGAGGATTTAGAGCATTCAACACAAACTCTTTTGCTCTCTGAGTTCGGTGACTTCAAGGAAAATCCAGAAGAAAAACTCATTCAGGAGTTTGATCGTTTTAATCATCTAGTCAGCAAGATGATCAAGCATGGAATTGGCAAAGAGGTAATCGAGCAGAAGGTCACTTTTATGAATGGCCTGAGACCCGAATGGGTGGCAGTGGCTTCGACTGTAAAAGCTCATGAATAGTTCGAAACCTATTAGTTGGCGAAGCTTGTGGGAATACTCAAATCACACGAAAGCATTGTGACTAGGGAAACGAATGTGGTTTCTAGTATGGGATCTTTGCCCCTTCTCTCAAAGGGAAAAAGCGTGGATGAAGTAGAAGAAGATTTGGATCTTTTTGAATGTGATATGACAAACAAAGAATATGCATTGATGGTGTCTTATCCCAAGAAGTTTGTTTGCAAAAAGTTCCCTACCTCCAAGAACCGAAATTAGCAAGGGAGCTACAGTTCTGAAAAGGCGAAAGAGGAGATCAAAAATGCTCCTCAGCAAGAAGAACTGAAGAAGGAGAGAAAGATTGTAGGCGACTCTGGATATGATTGCAATTTTTGCAATGGCAAAAATCACTTTGCCAAAGATTGTATGTTGAGAAATCTGTCCGAGAAGAAGGATGGAGAAAATGATGAAGCGTATCACCTACGCAAACTGGAAGAAATAAAGAAGAAAACCACTAACAATTCTACGAATGCTTTAATTGTGTAGGAAAACATTGTTGATGATAAGTTTGGAGGCATAGAAGTCTGGTCTACAGACTCCGAATATGAAGAAGTTCGCAAGCCCACACATGGCAGAGCTTTTGTGGCGAAGGATGATGACTCCGAATTTCCGGGAAGATGTTTGATGGTGACCGCTGGAGTGTCGCAAATGAGAGGATTCACAACCGAAGGAGAAAGTGAGGAGGCGAAGGAAAGAGAAGAGAAATGGTTCACTGCCAAACCGATGGGTGAGCAGATCAATGAATGCGACCAGTTGATCAAGAAGGTACAATCCATTCTAAAATAACTAAAAATACCAGTCACGAACTATGAAAAGGAATTAAATGAAATAAAATTCAAGTTTTATAGTTTAAGTGGTAGTCTAAAACAGAATCACGTAGCAAATTCTAACCTAACTGATCAACTCAACAGGGTGTCTTCCAGGAGTTAAGAGAGAAGGTTGTGGATAGAGAAGAAAGAAGTGGAGTTAGTTAGGGCGAAAATTGAAGTAATTTATTTGCAACGTGATAATTTCAAGCTTTTGAAACAAAGAAACATTTTATGCTTGATTGCCAAACATTTATATACTAATATCACTCAATTGCATTTAGATTGTGAGATCGGTAAAAAGATTCATAAAATGATTTTTCCCTTCCTGGAATTAAAGGAGGACGAAGTCGATATTGATGGTTATACTGTGAATCTATTGTTTCTTCAGATGAAATTTCTGATGCTTACAAGATTGGTCTGGACAAAATTGAGACCTTTATTAAGTCCAAAGACCATAAGGACCTGCTTAAAAATCTCTTGGACAAAAACGATAAATTGAAAATCAAGACCGAAACCATGCATAAATTTGACTCATTGAATGCCAAGTTGAGTTCAAAAAATAAGATAAATGTGGAAAACACTTCTGAATTTGACGAGGACAGTGATATGAGTGAAATATCTGTAGAGGATGAAGTTCACTATTCAGAATTTGTCAAAAGCAAAACCAAACCTTCCAAAGGTCTTATATCTAAAAATTCAGTTGAGTTCGCTCGGATGTCCCAAGATAAATCCAAAATTTTGAAACAGAAGGTGGTGATATATCAAAAAATAAAAACAATACCAAATCAGGTATACACGACAACAGGAGTTAATCAGGAACAAACAGCCGAACTTACAACCTTGGTAAACGAAGACAAAGCTAGTGTCTGTGATGATCATTTCTGGTCCGCCCCAATTGACAATCCAGATGTGACTGTCGGTTTATCAGAGAGAACCTCATGGAGAGTTAAAAGCAGATACGTAGCAGAACCACTCAATAAGCGTACAAGCTTTGATGTACCAAGCACAAGTGATACCAAAGAGATTCCAAGCGAACCTGCGAAGGTGGCAAGCGAAACCTCTTCATTAAAGAGTGAAACCCATGCTTAGAGACTGAAGTTGAGAGTAAACATTCACAAGTCTCAAAACCAACTTGCTGAACAAAAACACCAGCTAAACATGAGATATCAAAAGAATCTCAATGAAAGGAAGCAGTTTTGGCCATCCCAAAACTCCAATTATGTTCGCACAGAAAAGGCGTCCAATGTCAAGGCGAAAGAAAGATCAAAGGCTAACTCTGTTCCATGCACTCACTGCCAATTGTGCAAGAAGACAAACCGAAAAAGCAGTTTCGGTCCCAAATCGAGCAGTGACAAGAACCGAAAGACCTGTTTCGGTCCCAAATCCCATCCTCCTCATTCTCAACCAAAGAAAAATCCTAACAAGGATGTCAAGGGAAAAGGAATGCTCGTCTCAGAAGATGAAAAGCAAACAAAAAAGACATCTGCTATCCCTAGGAAACAAGAAAACAAGTTCAGTAAGAATCAAGATAAAATTCCACAACCTGATTCAAACAAACCAAAAGATTACAAAATTAAGGTTTTCACCATCAAGAGGAAAGATGAAACCACTTTAATAAAAATAACATATTTGGTTGATCTTTCTATTGCTATTCCCTGTTCCGTAAAGGCTCACATGGACCCAAGCAACTTTGGGTTGCTAAATCTGCTTGATTTTTGCAGGTTATCAGTGACGAGCAGTTCGACGATGAATGGTACATCGATAGTGGTTTCTCGCATCACATGACAGGGAGAAGGGAAGAGCTGAGGGAGTTTCGGGCTCTAAAAGATGGTGGATGTGTCAAATATGGTTACAACTCATATGGCACCATAAAAGGCTATGGAATGATCACAAACGGGGATTTTTCGATTCGAAAGGTGGCATACGTGGAAGGATTGCAACATAATCTCATAGGTGTCTCACAATTGGTTGTAGGGACTAGCGTGAAGGTCTCATTTGATAATGAAGGATCTGAGTGTTGGATTAGTGTCTAAGTCCATAACTATAATTTGTATGACTTAACCCGGCCCGTCATGGTCCATTTGGGTTGCACTTCACTAGAACAATTTGTATGGATAGACTTATGAGAAAACGATATTTATGATTTATTAATATATTATAAGTTATAATATATTAATATGAAATCATATTATTTAATTAGTATTGATCAAGAATTAATTTGGAATTAAATTAGTGATCAAAAGAGGCTAATTAAATATGGACTCTTATATATATATATATATATATATATATATATATATATATATATATATATATATATATATATATATATATATATGGAATAGGCCAAGGTTTATTTAGGATGGGCTAAGAGTGTATGGAAGTCCATGGATAGTCCATGCAAATTTTAACCTACGGATCCTATATAAATGAAAGGTCATGGGTATTAGGGTTTACATGGATGTAACCCTAATCCTCCATAATATATAAAGGGTTCTTTGGCACACAAAATTGGAACTAGTGTGTGTGAAATAAAAGGTGGCCGATTTTAGTGAGCTCCATATTCTCTCAAAGTTCTTCCAAGTTGTTTTGGTGATTTGTGATTCCACTTGAGGCATTCAAGTTTGCATGTATAATAGAAAAAACATAGATCTAAGGTATTTAGGGTTGCATGTACACCTTAAGAGTGTTAGAATGCTCAAAACTCAACAGTGGTATCAGAGCCTATGGCTGTTTTCAATTATACTTGATGCTACTTGTTGTTTAAAGCTGAAAAAATCGAGTTTTCTGCAATCTGGGTGATGAACTCGCCGATTCCACTGATGGACTCGACGAGTCCATGTACAAAATGTGCTACTCGACCAGTCATGTTCATGGACTCGCCGAGTTGGCTGGGCAGAGTGCAAAAAAATGTTTTTTTTCGCCCTCTAATGGATATGATCAATATTCAAAACTATTTTGAATATTAAAAATATATATATATATTTTTAAGATATGATAATGATCATGCTAATCCATTTGAAAGGTGATTGTCAAATCCCAGAAAAATAAAGCATGAAAATAAAGCATGAAAATAATAATAATGTCAGAGTCCAATCCCAGAACATCTCATAATACGGAAAACCAATGTGTGTGTATGATGTGCCGCTACTGCGCCAGCTCCTTCCCCTTCGTTGAAGAGGTACCTGAAAACAAAACTGTAATATAAGCACAAAGCTTAGTGAGTTCCCCCATCATACCACATACCATACAATCACATCACATACATACTGTCAGGCCTTTCTGGGGTGCCCGACCTACCCGTACGACCATTCTGGGCTGTCGACTGTAACGCCTGTGTTTCCGTGCTTGCCATTTTTAGCAATGTAATAGTCTAGGTTAACCTCTGTAACCCGTTTTGAAATAATAAAGATTGTATTATTTAAGTATTGTGTGTTTTGTGCTTAATTGCTTAATTATGTGGTTTGACTAATTAAGAATAAAAATAAGCGTCAAAATTTAAGTGTAAAATAAACTTAATATCTTTGAATAATGTTGTAGTAGTCGAAACGAGGTTTCCGAATATATATAGAACGCCCAAATCTGACTTCGTATGAGGAAGTTATGATTTATCGAAGTTTCGGCTTAGCGGTGTGCAGCCCGAAATACTCGATTTGAGATCGAGCAGTTTTTAGCTGAAGTAATCTAAACGAGGATCGAAGGTCTCGTTGTTGGTATCGAAGTGATAAAAAGTTAGGCGAGAACGGACGTCAAACGAAGAAGTTATGAATTTATAACGAAGTTTTTCTGTCGCGGCCTATTAAAAATAAATAATAAAATAAAGACAAAATTAGCTGACGGAGTCTAAACGAAAGTTGTAGAGCGTAGTCTCACCTTCGCGTGGATATAAAGAACGTTGAAAACGGAGTTCGTATGAAGAAGATATGAATTTCCGAAGTTTATTAAATATTTTGTATTTAAATTAAATCTTTAATTCAGAGGCATTATCCGAAGAGGAGTCAGCAATCCGATCCGAAGTACGCCCCGCGTACACCGAAGATGTCGACACTCGCAGCAAGTGGCTTCAGATACATAAGCAATGACGTTTCGGGCAGTACGCCCCGCGTACTCCGAGGCTCCAGCTCCCTATAAATAGGATCCGAAGGCAGCCGATTCTTTTGTTCATTTTCTCTCTTCTCTCTCCCGTTTAGCATCGTTTTGCATGCCAGAAATACCCCGAAGCCCCGGTATCATACTCGAGCCCCGAGGCAAGTCCCGAGATCCCGAAGATCCCGAGAAGTGCGGTTCCCGAGCCGAAGCTCTGTCCGCGAGAAGTTCGATTTTTGTGAAGATCTTCCAGATCTGCTGAGGATTACTACTTCTGCAAGTCGTAGTGCTGTCCGATCATCTTCTAATCAAGTGAGTGTGTAGTTACCTTTTTCCAACACATTATTATAAAGTATTTTATATAAAATACGTGCTATGTGTATATATTTTGTTGTTATATGTGTGAATGTATATTCACTCTCTTCTATCTCATAGATCTGAGTTATTCTCTATGAAATATGTGTTATGTGTGTGTGTGCCTCATCTGTTATGTGAAATATGTGTTGATCAAAGCATGCTATACAGGTTTTTATCTATGTATAAAAATGTATATTTTTATCTACTAATATGTTGGGTAGAACATGGGTAGATAGTTGGTGTATAATAAACAGATGAGAGGCCTCGTTGTTGTTTGATTTAGTCATCTAGCGGAGTTTAGATGACGACCACGGGCTATTCTAGACAGTCTTGTGGAAACATTAGCAGGTTCGCCCCCTGTAGGTGTTAATGAACTTGGGTGTTCATTCGCTGTACTCCATCCCCCTCATGGTTGCCTTATTTGACGTATATTGCTGAGGTACCCCCGAAGCATGTGTTGTAGCCCCGATGAAATATTCTTAGACTAGGTCCCTTATGTTAGCTGTCTTAGGGACATAAAGTGAGAATAACGGGAATGGGTAATTGGGTTATTGTTGGTTGGTGAAAATTAAATATGATTATTTATTGTGGGTTGAAAACCCTATATGCTCACTAGGCTCCCAAGCCTGACCCACTCAGTTTTATTTGTATTACAGGAAGTGGCGCGAGGGCATAAGATGGATGAACCATCAGTTGTTTTGTTTACAAGTCTGTATATGTATATATTTGTTGAATGACTTGTAATGTTATCGTTTATGCTTATTGGTCTGTATCGGAACATGACACCCCGAGTTTTGATTATATAATGAAAAATATATTTCTTTTATGAAAGGCTTTGGTAAACATTGTTTTATCATGTTTTGTTTTTGGGAACAAATTCCGCAACTCTTTCAAATCAAAAGGATTTACTATGAAATTATTTTAAAAGCATAAATGAAATCGGTCTTTTCTGGCCGAGATTTTGGGGATGTCACAGTTGGTATCAGAGCATTAGTTTAAGCGAACTCGGAATTTGTAGGATTTCTAGACTTAAACTTAGAATGCTAAGTGAAGTTTTGAGATGTGTGTATGTTATGTTTTAGACACGAGCACTGGTTTATTTTAGGAAAGTTGGCTAAAATGCTTTTATGTGCTAAATGTTATATGTTGCCATATATGATATTATTTGTTCGGATCTATGGTTTGTTGCCGACCGGATCTAGAAACCTTATGTGGTAAGGAAGATTTGAATATCTATCATGATTGAGGATCTAATTTCACCTTATTCGGTGTGTAGATCAAAATGGTGAGAACCAGAAGTGGAGTTGGAAATGCTGATGAAAACAGGAATCAACCACCAGTGATTGAGCAAGTACCTGTCGTAGCAGCAGCACCTGAGCCAATAACCATGGCTGGTATGCAAATGATGATTCAGACGATGTTGGATCGTCAGATGGATGAAACTAGACGGTTGCTTCAACAGAATCGTGAAGAACTGTCAATTCGTGTGGAGGAGCCTGAATTAAATGAAGGGCACTCGGAAGGTGGAAACTTCAGTGGGTCTATTGGTCAAGCCAACCCACCGATAGTTAGGCAAGATAACCATGATGGAAGGAATGATGGAATGGGATGCAAGTATAAGGACTTTCTAACTTGCAAACCATCGACCTTCAATGGAAAGGAGGATCCGATTGGGGTTATGGATTGGATCTCCGAAATGGAATTGACCTTTATGACTTGTGGCTGCAGAGGTAAGTTGCAGACTATCTATGCCGTGCGTCAGTTCCGAGGTGGAGCCGTTCATTGGTGGAACACTCTAGGGAAGACCTTAAGCCCTAATGAGCCACTACAATTGTCATGGGCAGAATTCTTGGCGCAGTTCAAGCGCAAGTTCTGTTCGGCTCAAAATTTGTTGGAGTTGGAGAACAAGTTCCTGACATTGACGAAAGGCAGCATGTCAGTTGATGAATACACCAATAACTTCACCGATAAGATGGAGTTTGCCTTGTGTATAGTTCCAGATGACCTGACAAAGGTGGACCGGTATGCGAAGGGACTCCCATGGGAGTACGAGGTGCCAGTACGTCAGGCACTTACTCTAGAGGCAGCTATCTGGGCTGCCATGTCTGTTGAGAACATGATAAAGGGAAGAATCACCGACAAGGTTGAGGTTGGTGAGAAAAGAAAGTTTGAGGGAACATCTGGTTCCGGTAAGAAGGGTAAATTTTCGAAATCTGATTCGAAAAATTTTGGAGGAAAAGGAGGCGAAGCGAAGTGGTGTGATAAGTGTAAGAAAAAGCACTTTGGGAAATGTAGCGAGGATGTAACCTGCTACAAGTGTGGAAAGGTTGGACATTTTGCCAATGAATGTCCGAACAACAAAAGGATGTGTTTTGGTTGTAATGAAGAGGGGCATATTTTGAAAGACTGTCCGAAGAAGAAGGAGGCAGCTAGGCCCAACATTCCACCAAAGCCGAAGGCGAGAGCCTTCCAGATGACACTTGAGGCCGCGAAAGATGAAGCTGATGTCGCTTCAGGTACCTTTCTCGTTAACGAATTACCTGCTCAAATTTTGTTTGATTCTGGAGCCAACTACTCCTTTATTTCGCATGAGTTTGGTAGAAAGCTAGATTTGCCTGTTGATAGACTAGATAATGCTTTATTAGTCGATGTTGCTTGTGGCAAGTTTGTACCTGTTAGCCATTGTATGAAAAACATCTTAATCGACCTTAATGGGAATAATTTTCACGAGGAATTATTGCCTATCGAACTTAATGGTTTCGACATCGTTTTGGGAATGGATTGGCTTAGCGCCAACGATGCTGAGATTTTGTGCAGGAAGAAGATAGTTAAAGTAAACCCGCCTGGGAAAGATTCGTTTATGGTGTATGGGGACAAACGCAGAGTAAATTCTGGAATCATTTCTCTAATGAAAGCCAGAAAGTCTTTGACCAAGGGATGTACATCATATTTAGCATTCGTGATCGATGCTAAGAAGGAAAAGAAGGTGATGCAGAGTATTCCAGTGGTGTGTGATTATCCGGAAGTATTTACCGAAGATCTTCCTAGATTATCACCTGATAGACAAGTGGAGTTCAGAATAGACTTGCTACCAGCAACCACGCCAATAGCAAAAGCACCTTATCGATTAGCACCGACGGAGATGAAGGAGCTGATGATGCAACTTCAGGATTTATTAGACAAAGGTTTCATTAGACCTAGTTCATCGCCCTGGGGAGCTCCGGTGTTATTTGTGAAGAAGAAAGATGGAAGTATGAGAATGTGCATCGATTACAAAGAGATGAACAAGGCAACAATAAAGAATAGATATCTGTTGCCGAGGATTGATGACCTATTTGATCAATTGCAAGGTTCGAGCTATTTCTCGAAGATCGATCTAAGGTCAGGATATCATCAGCTAAAAGTAAGAGAGCAAGATATCGAGAAGACTGCATTCAGAACTAGATATGGACACTACGAGTTCTTGGTTATGTCGTTTGGACTAACCAATGCTCCGGCAGCATTCATGGATTTAATGAATAGGGTTTGTAATCCTTTCCTTGATAAATCTGTGTTAGTGTTCATAGACGACATTCTGATTTACTCGAAAATCCAGGAGGAACATGGCAGACACTTGCGAGAAGTGTTAGAAGTTTTGAAGAAGGAGAAACTGTATGCAAAGTTCTCCAAATGTGATTTTTGGATTCGTGAAGTCCAATTCTTGGGTCACGTGGTCAACCAAGAAGGGATAATGGTTGATCCAGCAAAGGTCGAAGCTATGATGAAGTGGGAACAACCGAAAAGTCCCATGGAGATTCGAAGCTTTTTAGGATTAGCCGGATATTACCGCAGGTTTATCCAAGGCTTTTCTTCGATTGCTACTCCATTGACAGCTTTGACCCACAAAGGAGCTACTTATGCTTGGAGTGATAAGCATAAAGAAGCATTCGAGCAGCTAAAGAAGAAGCTATGCGAGGCACCGATACTTTCTCTACCCGATGGAGTTGAAGACTTCGCTGTTTATAGCGATGCGTCTGGGTTGGATTGGGTTGTGTTTTGACCCAAAGAGAAAAGGTGATAGCATATGCGTCTCGACAGCTGAAAGAGCATGAAAAGAATTACCCGACTCATGATTTGGAGTTGGCAGCGGTAGTTTTTGCTCTGAAATTATGGAGGCATTACCTTTATGGCACGAAGTGCAAACTTTTTACTGATCATAAGAGTCTCCAATATCTCTTTAATCAGAAGGAATTGAATATGAGGCAACGATGCTGGCTAGAATTACTTAAAGACTACGACTGTGAGATACTTTACCACCCCGGTAAAGCTAATGTTGTTGCTAATGCTCTCAGTCGGAAAGTCAATCTTGAAAGGAGAAGGCCAAGAGCGTTGAGAATTGAAGTTGTCTCGACCATTGTGGAAAGTATAAAGAAAGCTCAAGAGGAAGCTTCTGAGAAAAATGACCGAAAGGAGGAACGTTTGGGTAAAACGTTGGTGTTTGGTGCAAACGGTCATGGACTGAAGGTATTCCAAGATCGTATTTGGGTACCTATGTCAGGAGGAATTAGGGATCTTCTGATGGAAGAAGCTCACAAAATCATGTACTCAATTCATCCTGGTAGCACTAAAATGTATAGGGACCTGAAACCCTACTACTGGTGGCCGACAATGAAGCTTGATGTTGCAAAGTATGTGGCTGAGTGTGTGACTTGTGCGAGAGTCAAGACACAACATCAGAAACCTTACGCGAGTTTAGAACCATTGTCTGTGCCTATGGGTAAGTGAGAAGACATTGCTATGGACTTTGTCACTAAACTGCCCAGAACAAAGAATGGTCACGACATCATTTGGGTGGTCGTTGATCGATTCACTAAGAGTGCGCATTTCATAGCAGCCATGGAGAAATGGTCTATGGAAAAGCTTGCGAATTCTTACGTGATGGAAATTGTGAGGCTTCACGGTGTTCCGTTAACGATTGTATCGGATCGTGATAGCCGTTTCACCTCAAGGTTTTGGAAAATTCTACAAGAGGAAATGGGTACCAAGTTATGTCAGCTTACCATCCGCAGACTGATGGTCAGAGTGAAAGAACGATACAAACACTTGAAGATATGCTGAGAGCATGTGCCTTGGAATTCCTAGGTAATTGGGATGAACATTTACCTTTGGTAGAATTTTCCTATAATAATAGTTTCCACTCGAGCATTAAGATGGCACCTTATCAAGCTTTGTATGGACAGAAGTGTCGTACGCCGTCTTGTTGGCTTGAGGCTGGGGAAAAGTAGTTTATGGGACCGTAGATGGTTCATCAAACTGCTGAAAAGTTGAAAATAATTAGGGAAAGAATGTTAGCAGCTCAAGATCGTCAAAAGAGCTATGCTGACAAGAAGCGAAGACCGATGAATTTTGAAATTGGAGATTCGGTTTTGCTTAAAGTCTCGCCGTGGAAGGGACTTATAAGATTTGGAAAAAGGGGAAAGTTGAGTCCAAGGTTTATTAGACCGTTTAAAGTTCTTCAGAGGATTGGGAACTAAGCTTACAAGCTCGAATTACCCGAAGAACTGAAAGGAATTCACAACACTTTTCATGTGTGTTATTTGAGGAAGTTCACTGGAGAAGTTCCCGATATAATTCCAATTTCTGAATTGAGAATTGATGAGAACAAAAGGTTGATTGAAGAACCAGAGGCAAGTGTTGACCGAAAGACTAAGAAGTTGCGACGCAAAATGGTTGGGTTAGTGCATGTCCGATGGAAACACACGAATGGGCCGAATCTCACCTGGGAGACGGAGAGTGACATGTTGAGTCGCTATCCGCATTTGTTTGTTGATGTGTGATTCCGGGGACGGAATCATTCTAAGGTGGAGATAATTGTAACGCCTGTGTTTCCGGGCTTGCCATTTTTAGCAATGTAATAGTCTAGGTTAACCTCTGTAACCCGTTTTGAAATAATAAATATTGTATTATTTAAGTATTGTGTGTTTTGTGCTTAATTGCTTAATTATGTGGTTTGATTAATTAAGAATAAAAATAAGCATCAAAATGTAAGTGTAAAATAAACTTAATATCTTTGAATAATGTTGTAGTAGTTGAAACGAGGGTTCCGAATATATATAGAACGCCCAAATCTGACTTCGTATGAGGAAGTTATGATTTATCGAAGTTTCGGCTTAGCAGTGTGCAGCCCGAAATACTCGATTTGAGATCGAGCGGTTTTTAGCCGAAGTAATCTAAATGAGGATCGAAGGTCTCGTTGTTGGTATCGAAGTGATAAAAAGTTAGGCGAGAACGGACGTCAAACGAAGAAGTTATGAATTTATAACGAAGTTTTTCTGTCGCGGCCTATTAAAAAGAAATAATAAAAATAAAGTCAAAATTAGCCGACGGAGTCTAAACGAAATTTGTAGAGCGTAGTCTCACCTTCGCGTGGATATAGATAACGTCGAAAACGGAGTTCGTATGAAGAAGATATGAATTTCCGAAGTTTATTAAATATTTTGTATTTAAATTAAATCTTTAATTCAGAGGCATTATCCGAAGAGGAGTCAGCAATCCGATCCGAAGTACGCCCCGCGTACACCGAAGATGTCGACACTCGCAGCAAGTGGCTTCGGATACGTAAGCAATAACGTTTCGGGCAGTACGCCCCGCGTACTCCGAGGCTCCAGCCTCCTATAAATAGGATCCGAAGGCAGCCGATTCTTTTGTTCATTTTCTCTCTTCTCTCTCCCGTTTAGCATCGTTTTGCGTGCCAGAAATACCCCGAAGCCCCGGTATCATAATCGAGCCCCGAGGCAAGTCCCGAGATCCCGAAGATCCCGAGAAGTGCGGTTCCCGAGCCGAAGCTCTGTCTGCGAGAAGTTCGATTTTTGTGAAGATCTTCCAGATCTGCTGAGGATTACTACTTCTGCAAGTCGTAGTGCTGTCCGATCATCTTCTGATCAAGTGAGTGTGTAGTTACCTTCTTCCAACACATTATTATAAAGTATTTTATATAAAATACGTGCTATGTGTATATATTTTGTTGTTATATGTGTGAATGTATATTCACTCTCTTCTATCTCATAGATCTGAGTTATTCTCTATGAAATATGTGTTATGTGTGTGTACCTCATCTGTTATGTGAAATATGTGTTGATCAAAGCATGCTATACATGTTTTTATCTATGTATAAAAATGTATATTTTTATCTACTAATATGTTGGGTAGAACATGGGTAGATAGTTGGTGTGTAATAAACAGATGAGAGGCCTCGTTGTTGTTTGATTTAGTCATCTAGCGGAGTTTAGATGACGACCACGGGCTATTCTAGACAGTCTTGTGGAAACATTAGCAGGTTCGCCACCTGTAGGTGTTAATGAACTTGGGTGTTCATTCGCTGTACTCCATCCCCCTCATGGTTGCCTTATTTGACTTATATTGTTGAGGTACCCCCGAAGCATGTGTTGTCGCCCCGATGAAATATTCTTAGACTAGGTCCCTTATGTTGCTGAGGTATCCCCGAAGCATGTGTTGTCGCCCCGATGAAATATTCGTCGAGTTCATCATCAACTGATACACACGTCCTGTCCTTGACTGCGAGTTGTATGAACAACTCGTCGAGTTCATCTTCATCCATAAGAAGATTGCCATGGACTCGCCGAGTCTGTTCATGCACTCGCCGAGTCCCATGAATTTCCAGAACAATGGCTTAGTCCAGAACGTTGGGTCACTTCCTGGGACCCCCTTAAAACCTTTCCACACTCAACTGGGTCCTTATGACCCTCAACTGATATGGGACAGAACCTTCGACTCGCCGAGTCCAAGAACAGACTCGTCGAGTTCAATCTTCGATTTCTAACGTACAACCCTTGATCAAAAGATAGATCTATGCTTCTACACTCGATCTAGCACGTAAAGTTACACCCTTTACGTGATTGCATGGGACTTTGAGCTTAAAAGGTCCTTAAACAAGCCCTCTCAAAGCATGGGGCCTTCTTTGAGTGCAAGAGCCACTCCTTTCTGCCTTGTAACCCCTCTAAGGGCCTAGATCCGAAACATCAACTCCAATCCATGCTTGCAATCATGTTTGGTGACCAAAATGGCTTAGGAAAGCCCTAAAACTTCACAAAATGGGATCTAGCAAATGGAAGAGCAAGGTACAGGCTTTTTACCTTCAATAAGCTGAAAATGGTGCAGAAACTCGGATCCCTTTAGCCTCCTCTTGTTCCTTCCAGCTTTTCCTTCCCTCCTTGGATCACAAAAGCACCAAAGTCACTCCAAATGCCTTAGATTTCTTCAATAACGGCTAGGGTTTGCTATGGGGGTCTTTTGGGAGCAAATGGGATGAAGGAGGCCGAGTTAAGGTGTTTAAATAGGGTGCAGACCCTCAGATTAGGGTTTTTGTCCAAACAGGGTCTACTCGCCAAGTCCGGGACCCGACTCGCCGAGTCCACCGCTTAAGTCTTGTGTCCCTTCTCGCTTCTACTCGGCGAGTTGGACCTTCGACTCGTTGAGACCATGGCCAAAATGCAAGGTTTTAACAAAAGAACACATACTAAGAACCAGGTGCTACATAAGGGTACCAAGCCAATTTCCATGGTTATTCACACCTTGTGTGTGATCCTCGGCATCCCAGTCACAAAATTGAGAGGGCATAGTCGAGATCTAAACATGTCATTAAAAGTTTAATGAATCTTAAAAGATCTAGGAGTTTTAATCCAATTAAAACTTAATAATTTATTTTGTTTTTCATGGTGGAAATTGGTTAATCGTCATTTACCTACCTTCAAATATTTTGTAGCTTGGATTACGACATCCTTCTTCCAAGTTATAAAATAGTTTGTTGGGTCCTAGCCTTATATTTAATATTGGGTGTTATGTTAAGGACTTAAATCAACTAAAACTTGAATTTCTCCCTCATAGATGTCTAAGTTCAGACAACTATGGTCTTCCTCATCATTTTGGATAGAGCTTCACTTCCTCCACCTCCTCCAATAATTCTCCCTGACCCACAAGTTCAAGGTCACAGAATCCCTATTTGGAAAGCAAAGTCTATATGTGCTTACATCTTGGAGATTAAGTCACATATTGGCAAGCCGGGAAAGTTGGGTGTCAAAGTCTTAAGGAAGTTGACTGTTAACTGGGTTCTTTAATCACTTCCCAAGTCATATAGTGAGTTCTTTAAGGACTACTATGTGACATACCATGAGATGACCCTTAATGATCTTACATATATGCTCGATGCTACTGAATCAACAATGATTTGGAGCAATGGTAAAGCAAATTTGATTGGAAGAAAATCTTTCTCTTCCCAATGGAAAGGGATCGGCCATGGTCAAGTCATTTGACCTAATGGTAAAGAGAAAGGCTAAATCTGAGATAGTCTCGTGCCCTATATCCAAAGAGTCAATATGTTTCTATTGCCAAGAGAAGGGACATTGGTTGCGAAGCTGCCCGTTTTACCTGAAAGATCATAAGGATGGTAAAGTCAAAAAGGGTTTGACTTTACTTCAGGTAAGGTCCACTATCTGAATCTATTAAGTTCATATTTCGAGATTCTTAATACATGATGTAATGTAATTACATTTTGATGTTTTGTAGAATAAAAGAAATGTAAGGAAGACTAAAGAAAGAGTAAGCTGATTCTTATCGCAATAGATGGATTTTGATCGCATGGTTTGATTATCAGAATTTTGAGCTACTGCTTAGGAATTATGATATATTGCGTAGACATAGATAACAACATGTTTTCATCTTTATTTGCATTGTAAGGATAATTTTTTTCTGCAATAAAATAAAAGAAAAGTTTTGATTTTATTTATTTTAAGTATCCATACAATGTCATTTGTGAATAAACTTTGTTTATATGATTTCGTTGATAGCAATATTGGATAATGGATTTGATTCTTTCATTTGTGGTAGTGTCATAATTTACCAAATCAGGAAAGATTCTCATCACCCAAGTTTCATTTTGATAGAAACTTGGATTCATGCAACTTGTATTGTATGATGAATAAGAATATTTCATCTTTGGGAAATTATGACTAACTCCTTGCTCACATGCATGTGTGAGTCAAGTGAGGGACTAAAGGATTGGGTACACTTGGTTGTATGCTGGTCAGGTCCACCACAAAGATCGATAAGATTATTCTATATGATGTACTAAAGTTTAGTAAATATGGTTATACTTACAAGTTTAAGTGTAATTCTGAAACATTGGAAAAGTTTCAATGTATGGCAGGACAGATAAGAACAATCAAATAAGGCAGAAAGATAAAATTTTCTCCAATCTGAAGAGATGCGAGAGTACTTGAGTATCTTTTTTTATGATTATCTTAGTGATTATGGAACCATGTAACAATTGATCCTCTAAGAAAACCTTAGTGCATTTGTTTGGCTAAGCAGAGGAATCGTGAAGTGCGGAAATGGTTAAATCAAAAGAAAAATCATACTTCGTTCCAAAATCAAGTCTTAGAGTCACACTCCAAGATTGTAACTTGAGTGACATAATGTTTAGAAGATTTATAACACTTATAAAATGTAGAGTAACATGTTTCTTACTCTTGTACACTTGAAATTGGTAAGTTGTGATGTTTTGGATAAAACAAAGACCAACTAAGACCAATTGTGTGAAGTGTTTAACTTGATAAGAATCTGCACTAACTCTTGAATATTTGTTTTGTCAAGAAATGATTCTTGACAAAGGGAATCTTATATGTCAAGAGGTCAGTGGGAGTCTTAAAAGATATTGAGATAGTTTCAAGAACTAATCAAGAGTATTGCTTATCACTAGCACCCGACTTGAGGTTTATAATCTATCACGTTGACATATTCCTATTTCTTTGCCCATTCCAGTTACAGTTAGCTTTGCATATGATTTCTGAGAGTTCTCAATTGGTTGCATAACAACTTGGAAGAACTGGCAGGCCCTTGTGATGCCAGGTGGCAAGAAGTTAAAACTGCACAAGTTCAATCCATATGAGTTTGGATTTGTCACTAACCTTGTCTTGTGATTATGGTTTTGACAAATTCACATGGATAGGAACACATACACCATAAATCTAAGTTTCATAAGGTTTCTCTCTGATTCATGAAAATGTTGGTGACGAAACACTTTCACTAAGTAGATTTTAGGAAGATAGCAAGTGTGATATTTGCATTCTCAATGTCATTAGTGGAGCGTGTGTGGTTAACCGACACACTAACATTGACTTGTGAGGAATGCAAAGGTCTAAACAATTGAGACTATGACTACGACATCCCTTTTCATAGTTCTGAAATTGTTTAGACACACATGTGTGCTATCTAAGGAAAGCTGTATGATTTTGATAAAGTTTTATCAAAGCATTTCGTATCAGAAGTCTGAACTTTGGTAAGAAAGTCAATAAAGTATTGGTTTCTAGAAGTCCAGTTGATTTCTGGGAACATGTCAAAGCTAGTGGGAGCATAAGTGTTATGTTGGTAAGAAAATAATCATTATGCTAGTAGGAGCATGATTATTATGTTTAGTGTTGCAAGTTAGCAATGTTAATTATAGGAAACAAAAGTTTCAATTCGCCTTGAAAAGTTGTTTTGCTATAATTAAGGGAGAGGATTTTATACTTCATTCCAATTCTACAAGCTTAGATTGAGATTTTAATCAACTTTAGTCAAGGATATATATATGAATGTTATGTTGGAATGTTTCAACATAAGGAAATTCTATATATGTTGCGTTCTCAAAATTCGATTATGATTACGGCATCCCTCTTCATAGTTTGAATTGTGAGAACATGGAAAATAATATTTTTTTTATAGCATGAATCGTGTCCCACATGCTTTAGGTATAGGATCAATTACATCCATTCTAAATTTTCCAAATGCTTAGGGCATTAAGAGGGAAAAGGAATAGAATTGGATATGACTAAGATGATTAAGCAATTGTTGAGGACAATCTGAGGTTCACCAGAGATTGGTTGCTCATGGAAAATTGGAAGTAGAGTCTAAGCTTTGGAAAGGACCATATTGACATATTCTGAAAAGAGGCAACTCTTGTTCAGAAGTGATAGTCAAAATGGTAATATGGAATTCTTTTCATAGGTGGAAGTTATTCTCTGAATCTATGTAAGATCAAAAAAATTAATGCAAAGAAGGATGTTCAAAGGAATGTACTTTGAATATGAGACTTCGTTTCCATGGTATTGATCTCCATTGGAATACTTTGTAATGTCTGTTGCCAAGTCTTTGTGACTTTGTGCATAGTCATTACAAAAGAATCATTGCATATAAGTTTAGAATCTAACAAATTACTGTAAATGGAAAGTGTTTGGTATTCTTACATTTACAAAAGGGATTGGGATTGTGAACTGAGCATCATTGGAGTCGTGTTCAGTTGATCTATTTCACAAAAGAAAGGACCATAGGTGTTGGGTTTTATGCATAAGAACAATCCTATGTGCTCATACAAACCCTAATGCTTGGATCTAGGTTTCTCTATTGTACATGCTTTGAATCCAAGACTTGAAACCCTAGATCTATCAAATATAATTTGAAATTAACATTAAAAGGACAGATCTAAGTGATTTACCTCTTTCAAATTGCTTGAAATCCTTGTAGTCTTCTTGATCTCGAGCTTAGAGTCACAATTGTAACTACTCAAATGGTTCACAAACCCCACAAGCAAGAAAGAAATATGAAAGAGGGTGAGAGATGCTAAAATCAGCCCTAGGGTTCTCTTGGAATCAAGTGTAGCCGATTTTCATAGCCTAGGGGTCTTATTTATGCTACATGCTGTTAGGGTTTCAGTCTAAACCCTAATGGACAGCTTAATCACCAAGAAGCCCAAGGAACCTTCTAGATTAGGGCCTTGGACGAAAATATGATGGATCCCCATCATAATTTTTCCCCCCTTGGTCCATTAGGTTTCCCAGCCCAAAACTCAATTATCACACATTTAACAGTTTATACCCCTTTATTCAATTAATCTCTTTTAGTCACCAAATTAATTCCTAATTAATTTATGACCAATACTAATTAAATAAATATGATTTCTCCTTTAATATATTATTCTTATAATATATTAATAAACCATAATATTCTCTCTCTCTCTCCTTAAATTACCTTGTCAAGTTGCTTTGGAGAAGGCAACCCAAAGGGACCATGCACAATCGGGGCAAGTACATACCAAATATAGTTATGGGCTTAGACACTAATCCAACAGTCTCTCACTTGGATAAGTCTAGTAACTATATCTCATATATGTCTTCAGAATCCGATTAGCAATCGTAGCTCTTATACTTCACTGTCAACTCTGATCAGCAACTTGTCCTTCAGATAAGGGATCGTATAATCCTCTGTTCTAGATATCATGCTGACAATGCTTATCGTCCAACATTTGTTCCTCGATTCATGGTTTGTTTAACATAGAATTTAGTTGAACACATCAACTTCATTCTGACCGGGCCCGACACATAAGTCAAACCAAATCATCAAGTGGCCAAGATATCACTTTTATTCTCATAGAATAAAAGGAATAGATCAACTTCGACTCATATGAATCTATTATTTACTAATTGAATCATGCACAACAATGTGTTTTATAACATCAAGTTACTAATGCATTTACAAATCATCAATGCATAACCAACCAGCAAACAATAATCATATCTCTAAGTTTTAAGACTATATGATATTATCGCTTTGCGATCACTTAATGTAAAGCACCACGAAGTGATACTAGCAAACACGGGTTTATTCCAATGCTCAAATCATATTCATAAGCACTCGTGAACTTTGCAGCAAACCTTTGCTATGCCCAAAACCTTTTAGACAATCTACAAACAATTCATGACAGTCTTCATTCATATCTACTTCCAAAATATGAACGACTATGGACTATTTGAATAATCCTATCATTCAAGAAGTCAAAACATGCAAAATTGAAACAATAGATAAATAACCAACACAAGATAGTAGCTTTACTTATAAATAACACAACTTTATTTATTCATCAAATGTCAAGTACAAACTATCTATTACACATTTCCTATCTAATCCAAACTTATATCATCTTTCAGCCCAATGCTCCTAGCGTGCTGCAAGTGTTTGACCCTACTTAGTCCCTTCGTAAGGGGATCTGCTGGGTTTTCTTCTGATGATACCCTCTTCACAACGAGGAGTCCCTCTTCTACCCGATGTCTGATAAAATGGTATTTTCTGTTGATATGTCGAGATCTACCCTGATCTTTTGGTTCCTTGGTTAAGGCCACCGCTCCTTCATTATCATAGAAAATTTCCATCGGCTCCTTTATGGATGGCATAACTCCAAGGTCTCCAATGAAGTTCTTCAACCATACAGCCTCCTTTGACGCTTCACTCGCCGCAATGTACTCTGATTCGCACGTTGAATCAGCCATGGTCTCCTGTTTGGAACTTTTCAAAGTCACTGCTCCTCCATTTAGGGTAAAGACCCAGCCCGACTACGATCGGTAATTATCCCAATCCGTCTGAAAAATAGCGTCACTTTACCTTTGTACCCTTAAGTCATCACTCCCACCGAGGACTAGAAACCATTCCTTTGTCCTTCGTAGGTACTTAAGAATATTTTTAACTACAATACAATGGGCTCTACCAGGGTTCCCTTGATATCTGCTGACCGTGCTCAAAGAGAAGGCCACATCAGGGCGAGTACAAGTCATAGCGTACATGATAGAGCCTATTGAAGAAGCATAAGGTACTCGTCTCATATCAGCTATCTCTGTCTCTATACTCGGGCTCTGAGTCTTACTCAGCTTGGTATTGCTTTGGATTGGCAACTCCCCTTTCTTGGAATTTTCCATACTAAAAACGCTTTAGTACCTTATCCAAGTATGTATCCTGACTGAGTCCTATCAGTCTCTTTTCTCTGTTTCTTACTATCCTTATTCCCAGAATATAAGCAGCCTCTCCAAGGTCCTTCATATGGAAACATTTCCCAAGCCAGGACTTGACCTCCTGCAAGGTTGGGACGTCGTTTCCTATGAGAAGTATGTCATTGGCATACAATGTGAGGAAGCTCACTATACTCCCGCTGGCTTTGACATATACCCAAGATTCATCTTCGCTTCGCAGAAATCCAAACTCTTTAACTTTCTCATGAAAACAAAGATTCCATCTACGAGACGCATGTTTCAATCCATAAATAGATTTCTCAAGCTTGCACACTCTATTAGGATGCTTCGCATTGACAAAACCCTCTAGCTGATTCATGTAAACATCCTTAGCCAACTTTCCATTAAGGAAAGCGGTTTTCATGTCCATCTGCCATATTTCATAATCATGAAATGTAGCTATTGCGAGCATTACCCTAATAGACTTTATCTTCGCAACTGGTGAGAAGGTCTCATCATAGTCAACTCCGGGAGTTTGAGTAAAGCCTTCCGCAACCAATCGTGCTTTATAAGTATGCACTTTCCCATCCATGTCCGTCTTCTTCTTAAAGATCCACTTGCACCCGACTGTCTTACGACCCGGTACATTATCAACCAAATTCCAAACTTGGTTGTCGTACATGGACTGAATCTCGCTATCCATCGCCTCTTTCCATTTAGCAGACTCCGGGTCTGCCATGGCTTCCTTGTAGCTGCTAGGTTCATCCAAATTTACTAGTGTACTATCACTAATAAATGTATCCCCTTCAATAGTAATATGAAATCCATACAACTGGGGTGAAACACTTGCCCTAGTGGAACGTCGAAGACGTAAGGACTCGTCAACAGGTTCAACAAGAGTTTCCTCCTCAGGTTGCGTGCCAGTGTCAGAGGTTCCTTCATCGCTTTGCTCTTGAATCTCTTCAAGATCAATTTGCCTCCCACTGTCCTCTTGGCTTATCAATTCCCTTTCTCGGAAAACTCCTCTTCTAGCAACGAAGACAACGTTGTCACTCAGAAAACTCCTCTTTTGAAGCACCAATTGCACTAAGTGTTAAATCTACATTGATCGTTAAGTTGCATTCTAAATTAGCACTAAGTGTAAATTCGCCTCCTCATAAAGAAGAGATTAGGAACAATTTGTTCACTTCTGGGTTGGCTATTACATCTGGAAAAGATATATTCTGAAATAAGAAAGGGTAGCACGAATGTAAGGGAAGCAATCGAGGGTAAGTTCCTAAAAATGTGTACTAAGGTTAGGCAACGAAGTTTTGGTTCATTTCAAACGTGAAGACTATTTAAATGTCGTCTACAAAATAAATTATGAAATGATTTAAGATCTTCGAGGCTATAATTACCACTACGGTTACTCTTACAATAATAAAACCTTATTCTAGGAATAAATATATTTAGAGAGTCATTGTTGCAAATGGAGGCGATAAAAGTTTATGATAAATTAAATCACATTGTGTAGATAGCATTTTAAGTGTTTAGAAGTGATAAAAATCTCGTTGTTATCAAAATGTGTGTTTTAGAAATGATAATTAATCTCACTATTATCAAAATGTGTAATAATTCCAAGATAATGAAGATACATGTGTGGCGATCCATTGAAGTAGTAAAATAATATAAAGATTAATTAAGGTTAAAGGTTTAAGTCGTCATTAAAGGAATTTATATAGAAATATTTGGATTAAATTTTTGAGAAATTGTCCAATTGTCCAAGTCAGGACAAATTGAGGTTTACGAGGAGTCAGAATAGTTATGAAAACTAGTTTGAGAGTTTAGGAACTCACTGAAAATTGCAAAGTAAAATACTATTCTAAGAAAGGTGTAAGAATATCAATCTTTGAAAATAGTGCATTCATAGTTTAGTTTTTGTACAAAAATAATCATTTAGAGAATAGATAATCGTAAAATTTAAAACTTTTGATGTATTTAAAGAAAAGAAGAAACATAAGGAAGCATATCCTTCACATATATTTTCCGGATATAGAAAAATTATAAGCATAAGAGTATTCATCTTGTGTATTAGTTATAAGGAAAAATACAATGAAACCTGCATTTTAAATCATGTTTCTGAATTTAGAATGAAAGAGCAAATGTAAATAAGAAACTATAGATTTCAAAATAAAAACAAGATGTATATGATAACAGGCGTAATTGAATATATCAAAGTTGACCAAGTTAAAAAAATTTCTCATGACTATACACGTATTAATCGCTCAAAACGAAAGGGTAGACTTCTAGTCTGTATGTATACGAACATGGTACCAAGAGAAGCAAAATAGACAGAAACAAAGTTAGACAATGTAATATGTTACTATTATGGCCGTACGAGATCTAAAATCAGAAGGAGATCGAGAAATCAAGTGTCGGGGAAAGAAAAAGAAGGTAGCAGCGATAATTGTTATTGTTAAAATTTTAAGATCAATAATTATATGTAGATTTAAAACTTAGGTTGAGATATATTTCAACTTCAACCCTTATGTTTGTTGATGGTTACATAGAAATGTAAGAGTTTTAAAGTGTTTGCTAAGGTTTGATAGAAATTCACGAGTTATCTATTAAGTTAAACTTCATTTGTGAAAAAGAAGAAGCACTACAACTGGTAATTGAAAATCTGACAGTCTTGACCATTTTAGGCTCGAGTCGAAAAATGATTAAAACGGATAAGGTAAAACTTGGTATATTTAAAAGAATAATCATATTTGTTGAAAGTGTGTCACTGGGAGTTTAAAAGTGAGCACTAAGTTTTGCATTGTTGTAAATTTTGAAACTTCATAGATTATAAAACTAATTTGAAATAAAATAACCAAATAAGGTGTGTTTTGAAATGTAGGCATTAGTGATGTCTTGTAAACACATTTGGATTAGAAAGTTGTAAAAATACCATGTTAGGTTACTAGAAAACACTTTGAAGTTAAGTACAATGCCTAAATAAGAAAGGTGTTAAAAGGGTCAAAAAAAAAGTGTTATGAAGATTCGATGAAACTTTTTCACATAATATGAACTTCAGTGTCGTATGAAAAGAAAAAGTTTCTACATTTTTTGAAAACGAGTCAAAATGGTAAGCAATGTTTAAAATGGTTTATATGCCCTTAAAAGCACATCTATCCATTGAAATGGATTTGAAATGAAATTGTAATAGCAAGATTAAAAACAATGTTGATTAAATTGAGTTTTGAAGAAAAGTGTTAAGTTAAAGCAAGTTATCAAAAGATTTTTAGCAAGAATATGGCTTACATTGTTAGGAAAGGTCTAGTAAGTTGTATGATGTGTCTATAAAATATTTTATTGATGATAAGTAAAACCGATGAAGAGAAATAACTTTTCGATGGAAGATTAAGAAATAAGGAGAAAGTATGTTAGTGTAGTTGATTGTACCTAAATACTAAGTCGAGTACAAGTCGAGTATAAGGCGAGTACCGATGTCTTTTTCCCCAAGATAAAGGACAATAAAAATTATTTGAAAAACGTTTCATGGTGTCAATGTAGTTTACGACCTTTTATAGAGGTCAAAGGGACATCTTATTTTAAGTTTTACGCTCAAGGTGGAAACGACCTAGAGCTAAATTGTAGCGTAGTAATAAGGTCTCACATATGGGTTAAAACTCCGTGTCTCCTCGTGAGTCGAATCTGGAATGCCCGCAAATGGTATCCAAGTGATTAATTTGTGGCGACTCATCTATCTCCTTATGCGATGCTCCAATTAGCATTCGTTTCGGTATCGAAACGCTTTTTCCTTGTTGTAACTCTCGAAGACGATGAAAAGGTATTGAGGAATAATTGATATATGTTTCGACTTAAGATTATTACTAGTGTATATCTAGCTACTAATCCTAGATCTAAATTCAATAGCTACCGAGGAATACCCATCCTTAGTACTTAGTGCATTGCTCCTAGAGTGGCTATTGATATAACCTAAGTGGTTAACCTAGCACTTGATAAGGGATAAGAATATTTTTAAATAAAGGCATTGTTATAAAGTTGCACTTAGTTTCTAAGTGTATCTAGATGAATGCCTATAATATGTAATGCCCGTATGCACACCGAAAAATTTTGTTTTTCAAAAGTTTAAGTTGAAAATTGTTTTGAACATAATTCTAGTATAACCGTTTCCCGCCTCACATTAACTTTCCTTAATTAAGCATAGTTGGCCAGGCTATACTTAATTAAAGTCAAATAATGCGTACTCGAATTAGCTATACCAGTGGTATGTTCAGTATTTCAAAAACATTTTGAATTTTTTTTTGGCTATAGTGTTGGTTCTCCAAAGGAAAACCGATTTTCTCTATAACCTTCGGCTCTGATACCATTTCTGTCACACCTCGCTAAAGCGGAAACACAAGGTGTGGCAGTATAAAGGGTTTCATAGCAAAAGTTAAAAGACAACACCAACCATAGTTTAAAAATCATTACAAATTTACAATGGGTTTGAACAAATTTTTAAAAGAAATTACAATGTAAACTGAAATACAACACATGTGAATGCTCCTAAAAGTAATGTGTCCCTAAGTGCCACTTACTCAATGATTCCTGAAAAAGCATGTAAAACGATCATCAACTATAAAAATAGTTGGTGAGTACTCACATGTTAAAAATAATATTGGTTTCATGAATCTTAATCAAAGTTTTAATAGAAGTTTCCATAAATAAGGTATATTGTTAAAATGAGTAAATAAGTTCGTATAAATAAAGTTCATTGTCATCATGAGAGATAAAGTATGTTGCCTAAATGAGATGCAACATTCATATTCTCATGGGAAATAAAGTTCCCATAAATAGAAATATATTGCAAATGAGTAAATAAGTTTACATAAACAAAGTTCGTTGTCATCATGAGAGATAAAGTGTGTTGCCCAAATAAGATGCAACATTCATATTCTCATGGGAAATAAAGTTTCCATAAATAGAAATATATTGCAAATGAGTAAATAAGTTTACATAAACAAAGTTCGTTGTCATCATGAGAGATAAAGTATGTTGCCCAAATAAGATGCAACGTTCATATTCTCATGGGAAATAAAGTTTCCATAAATAGAAATATATTACAAATTAGTAAATAAGTTTACAGAAACAAAGTTCGTTGTCATTATGAGAGATAAAGTATGTTGCCCAAATAAGATGCAACGTTCATATTCTCATGAGAAATAAAGTTTCCATAAATAGAAATATATTGCAAATGAGTAAATAAGTTTACATAAACAAAGTTCGTTGTCATCATGAGAGATAAAGTATGTTGCCCAAATACGATGCAACGTTCATATTCTCATGGGAAATAAAGTTTCCATAAATAGAAATATATTGCAAATAAGTAAATAAGTTTACATAAACAAAGTTTGTTATCATCATGAGAGATAAAATATATTGCCTAAATAAGATGCAACGTTCATATTCTCATGGGAAATAAAGTTTGTCATTAAAATGAGATACAAGGTTCGTATATGCACAATGATTATACCATGAGTTCACAACCCAAGCCTAATGACCGAGGGTGCCCTCTTCTATATCTATCGCTAACATAGGGAAATATGGTAAAATGCACTCAAGCGAATCATGCGAGTGAGGAGTTGTCTACCTCCTAATAGCGCTATCCATAATAACCATAGGCTCAAATGAGTTAATGAGTTGTGTGAACTGATTCGAGGGACTTAAACGCAATAAGGCCTCATGAATTAGCAATAGTGTACATATACATAGCAACATATAACAACCAAGTTTGATACAAGTCAATTTAAATACAACGAACATAAATAGTTTAGGACATGCTTTTCCACCCCAAAACATAAAAACCGAAAATAGGGGGAGTCGTGAATACTCACAATATACATTGAGATGATGCAAATGGTGCCTTCAACTACGATCCACTTGTGCCACTATCAATTCCTACACGATGTTACACATTAATGAGTCTCTAATAGAAAGCTAACACTAGTATACTTGCTACTACAATAGAATTATGTCAATATTGTGTCAAAATTTAATATTGATAAGTTACAAACACTTTTCTGAAATGGTGAAGTTTTATAACTCATGTGATTAAGACAATTTTGGATATTAATTTTCCAAATTTTTGTAATAACAATTGAGGGTATTTCAACACATTTAAATGTGTTTTAAGCTCTTAAAAAGCCAAAATATTATCAAACAGTTTCCAAAAATTCTCAAAATTTTTATTTTGATTCGAAACACAGTATAAGGCTTCCATGAATCTTCCTTTGAAATTTTGATATGATTAACTATTTTTCCAAAATTTTAAGCCTGCATAACAATATAAATTTCTTAAAAATATACTTAAGCTGGGAAAAATATAAAAACGGATTTCCAAACTATTTAACACAATTTTATGATTTTGAGCATTTATTTTAATAAAAATTTAAATAAATATAAAACAGTTTTCAAAATTGCTCAAAATTTATGTATTTCTGTTATTAAACATTATTAAGCTGGGAAAAAATATAAAAATGAATTTCTAAACTGTTTAACCGAATTTTATGATTTTTGTGCATTTATTCTAATAAGAATTGAAATAAATACAAAACTATTTCCAAAATTGCCCAAACCTTTTGTAACACTGTTATTATACAACTAGAATCTATGAAAAATGAAAAAAAGATAATTTTCATTTAGTTTTTCTATTTTTCTTTGTTTTATTCTCTTGAATAATCATTAATTGATGAATAATTATTAAAAAATTAAATTAAATTACCAAATTTTTTTGGTAAACTTTATTTACAGTGTAAATAATCTGGGAAAAATCCCAATGGTGATTTTTATGTAGTGTAATCCGATTTTGTGGATTTAAATATATTAAATCTTAGAAAATAGGAGTAAAATAGTATACTGAATATAAAAATTATCAAAATTGTTATTTAGTGTTCTACTCTACTTTAACGTCTTCTGGTAAATTTTCATGAATTTTGGATGAGTAGAATTATTTTTCCCATTATTACTCCATTACAAATACAAAAATCGGGGAAAAATAGTAACCTATTATGAAAAATTCGAAAAATATTTTTCAGAGTCTTCCAAATAGGGTAAGAGCTGCAAACATTATTATATAGACTTTTCGAATTGCTTAAAGTGGTTTTATGATTTATTTGAACTAAATAAAAAGAAAATTCAAAACCATATCAAACAGTAATAAAAATTGATGAAACTTACTGAGATGTCATCATTTACCTTACGGGTCGTTCACTAATTTATCTAGAATTTATAGATCTTAGAAAGTATTTTATATGAATTATTGACCTAATATATTGCAATAAATATAATAATTCGAGAAAAATGAATTATTTTCTGAAAAATTGTAGAACATCTCATTTTGTTGGTGGAATATAAGGAAAAATCATATTGGATCAGAAAACGTGTTTTAGATATTTATTTGGGAATAAATCTTTTATAAACCCATTTGAAAGCTTTTTAACAACATATTTTGATGATCAAGCCTCTAAGCTTGAAGATCATCACATGCATGTTAGTTTTTGGATTAAATACTACCTCCAACATCATAAAAATCATGGTTATGAACATTCATGTGAATAAGCCATCCATAAAATGGTGGAGAAGAAGAAGATATGCAAGAACTCTTAAGATTTTGAAGGAAGATTGAAGGATTTTCGTGATTACCTTGAAGAACAACCCTAGGTGGTGAAGATTTAAAGTTTAAGGTGTGTTTTTGGCTTCATTTTCTGAAAAAAAAAATTGGTTATAGATATGGGAAGAGAGAAAATGGTGTTGGGGATTTAAAGAATGAGAGATAAAAGTGAAGAAGATGGAGTGTGGGGAAGAGAAAAATCATTCAAACTTTTGGGGAAATGAGGTGTTAGTGAGGATGCACGAATTTATGAGGGAGGAGAGAGGATTTTAAATTTTCCGTCCATTAATTTTATAAACTTCTCAATTCTTTTATAAAAATTCCTCCAAATTTTATAAAATGTGTATTTTAAGTAAGATTTGTTAATAACTCTTGAGTTTTTAGCTTGTGGAATAAGATTAAATATCAATGACCTAAATTTTATTCTTCTTGAAACATTTTCATAATTTTAATTATTATAAGATAATATTATAACGTTCATAATTATTTTTATGGAGTTTTTAAGGTTAAAGTTTATAGATATGAGTTTTTATGGCTTTTAGGGTTTTGGAGTTTAATAAATCATTGGATATTAAAATAAATAGAATATTTGAGACTTCAAATTATCTTATGGTATTATAACTCTTTTATAGTTAAAAATAATGTTTGTAATTTATTTTTATCGGTTTATTGGCATTCTATGTAGTGATTCCGAGATTCAAGCGAAATTGAGGAATCAAGTATACTAGTCCTAGTCTTCAACTATGACTTAAGTTTCTATGAGACTTTGACCTAAATTATACTTCTAGGTCAAGTGCATGATGTGTTTATATGATTCATGAAAAAGAGTGATCCAAATATGGATAGTCACTACAGTTAAGTAGTAGTAGAATTCACATATCAATGTGAAATCTAAGTACAGTATCCATTGTTTCTAATTGTTTCCAATTTTCTAGTAGGTTATAACTTAGCTTCTAGTTACTAAGTCTAGTATGTTTCATTCCTATACATGCAACTAAGTTTATTCAAATCTAGAACCGACTCGAATTTTGACGGTTGTCACAGAATCCACGTGGACCCTTCCAAAATTAAAGTTATTGAGAACTGGTCAGCACCGAAGACGCCTACCAAAATTCGCCAATTTCTAGGTCTCCCTGGCTACTATCGTTGGTTCATCCATAATTTCTCATGGAATGTGAAACCTCTTACGACATTGACCCAGAAGGGCGTGGCCTTTGATTGGAAAGAGAAGTAATAGAAAGTGTTACAAACGCTGAAATGAGCCTTATGCACCGCACCGATACGATCCCTCCCAGAAGGAATAGATGACTTTGTGGTCTGTTGTGATGCATCCAATCAAGGGCTCGGATATGTTCTGATGCAACGAGGTAAGGTCATCGCCTATGCCTCGCGACAGCTAAAGACACACGAGGTCAACTACACCACACATGATCTTGAGTTAGAAGCAGCTGTGTTTGCTCTAAAGATCTGGAGACACTACCTGTATGGTACGAAAAGCATTATCTTTACGGACCACAAGAGCCTACAACATATTTTCGACCAGAAGGAGCTCAACATGAGACAATGACGGTGGGTCGAGCTACTCAATGACTACGAATGCGAAAGTCATTATCATCCGGGTAAAGCCAACGTAGTAGCTGACGCCCTGATTCGGAAAGAATACTCTGGTCGTAGAGTCAAATAATTGACTATGACTATCCATTCACACTTGTCCAGACAACTTAAGGAGGCTCAGCTCGAAGCTTTGAAACCTGAAAATGTGGCGAGTGAATCCCTAAGAGGGGTGGATAAGAACTTGGAAGTCAAGGGTGGCGGAGCCTTATATCTCAGGGACCAGATCTGGACACTAAAACACGGTGGCTTCAGAGACTTGGTCATGACCAAAGCATACAACACCGATATTATGTCCGCACAGGTTCAGATAAGATGTATCTAGATCTTAAAAAGTTATACTGGTGGCCTAACATGAAAGCAGAGATCACTACCTTTGTAAGTAAATGTCTTACTTGCGCCAAGGTCGAGGTCGAATACCAAAAACCCTCCAGACTACTACAGCAACCGGAGATACTAGAATGGAAGTGGGATCAGACCACGATAGACTTCATAACCATGTTTCCCAAAACAACGGGTGGTCTCGATACCATATGGGTGATCGTTGACAGGTTAACAAAGTCTGCACACTTCCTGCCTATCAAAGAGACAGACAAAATAAAGAAGCTAACAAGAACATACATTAGGGAAGTAGTACAACTACATGGTGTTTCCATATCCATTATCTCTGATAGAGATAGTAGATTCACTTCGAGGTTCTGGCAGTCGCTACAAAGTTCCCTAGGAACCAGGTTGGACATGAGTACAGCCTACCATCCTCAAACCGACAGACAAAGTGAGAGGACTATTCAAACATTGGAAGATATGTTGCGAGCTTGTGTGATCGACTTTGGGAAGGCATGGGATACCCATTTACCCCTTGTCAAGTTTTCCTACAACAATAGTTATTACACGAGCATAAAGGTTGCTCCATTTGAAGCCCTCTATGGACGAAAGCAGATACCCTGTGTGTTGGGCTGAGGTGGGTGACACCTAGTTAGTTAAAGGACGAGTTCCTGATAGCATTCTCATAGGGCCGGAGATCATTCGAGAAACAACAAAGAAGTTCGTTCAGATTCGTGAACGATTGAAAGCCTCTAGAGACCGACAGAAAATCTACACTGAAAAGAGAAGGAAACCTTTGGAATTCCAGGTGGGAGACCACATTCTTTTGAAAGTCTCACCCTAGAAAGGCTTGATATGTTTCGGAAAGCGTGGGAAGCTCAATCCAAGATACATAAGGCCTTTCGAGATTCTTGCTAGAATCGGCCCTGTGGCTTATAAACTCAATCTACCACGCGAACTTAGTAACATACATTCTACTTTCCACGTCTCCAACTTGAAAAGGTGCCTATCCAATGAGACTCTTGTAATTCCACTCGACGAGATCGAGATCAATGAGAGCCTCAACTTCGTGGAAGAACCTATGGAGATTATGGACCGAGAGGTCAAGCAAATGAAGAAAAGTCGTATCACGATAGTGAAGGTTCACTAGAATGCCAAGCGACGACCTGAATTTACTTGGGAGTGCGAAGATCAAATCAAACTGAAATATCCTCATATTTTCACTTAGTTATTTGTAACTACTTACTTGCTTAAACTCTAATTTTGGGACAAAATTCTATCTAACGGGGGATGATATGACACCCCGAAATTTTTATCTTGTACACTTATTCAAGTCAATCAAATTTAGACTTGTTTTTGGCTATCTTCTAGCATTGTTTGGAGTTAATTAGAGTGTTCTAAGCCTAGTACCTTCAAAGTTAGGGCTTAGAAATAAGTCCCACAAGTGCAATACTTCAAAAATTGGCCAAACACTTCAACCTAAGGAGTGTACGGCCGTACACATGGAGTGTAAGGCCGTACACCCCCTTTTGGTCGTACACTCAGAGTGTTAGCCTCTTTTCATCTCTTTTCACACTCTTAAGGCCGAAAATCACTTCTCTCTCAAGTATCATCCGATTTTGCCTTCAAATCTTCAAGTTGTAAGTGTTTTCTTCCATCTATTTGATGACTCATTACTCTATCTAGTAAAGATCTACCATTTCATCCATGAAACTACTCATTTCGTTTAGATCTTCAATTGTTCATCAACACCAAGAACACCTACTAAGTTTTTGGGCTACAAACACCCCTAAAGGCTTCTATATCGTAAGTACCACTCCTCATACTTGTTACTTATTGATTTACTCCTTAGAAAATGACCAAAAGATGATCAATGAGGAGTGTACGGCTGTACACACCCCATGTGGCCGTACACCTCTCCATTTGGTGCTTAAAGGCCTTAAAACTCATGTTCTAGGCTAGCACTTGATCAAGAACACTTAGAGAATGAAATATAGAACTTTGGAATACACTTTTGACCATTTTTACATAATCAAAAAGGGTGTACGTCCGTACAGTCCTTGTGTGGCCGTACACACCCTTTTTAGGGTCTAAAATGGCATTTAACTTTCAATAAGGTTAAGCATTGGTCAAGACACACCCACTAGATGCTTAAGAGGACTTTAGAACACAAAATGGCATGTTTCACCATGATTGTACGGTCATACACTCACTTAGGTCGTACACTCTGGCCGTACACACCCATGAGACACAATATCCTGGCCTTACACTCCTATGTGTGGCCATACGCCCATTATATGCAACCCTTTGTACTTCTAACACTTGAATCTAAGTATTTTCTATGACCAAGGGTGTCCTTACTTGTATAATTAGTTGTTTAAACACTAATTGTATACATATATCTATCATTATATTATGAATAGGATCCGTGTGTGTGCTCAACTCTTCACTTGACACTTAGCATTCTATACCACTCGTTCAACCAAACCACTCCCTACAGGTGAGTTCATACCCCTTAATCTACCTTTTAAATAATTTTAAATGCTTTTATAGGGGGGAATACAAGTTGAAAAATTATAGTTATTATATCAATCACATGTGATTAATAACTATTAAACAAATGGATTTACTATACTTTTAACTATTTTATCAAACAAACTACTTCAAAATGTTTATCAAACCCTTTTACATGCTAAACTCTTTATCAAACTTGTTATTATAAGCCAAACCTTTTCTTTTAACTCTTTCAAACTTATATATTGTCAAAACCATGTCTAATGCATATATAGTTATACAAGTAAGGTTGGAAGGACTTAGGACAGATAACTCACTTTATTTCTTGTTCCTTGTTTGGTTGTGGACTTAGAGTACCCTCTTGTTTGTCTGAGTATCGTTTGATCCTTGGTTATATATTATGTATATATGTATAGACATAAAATCTTTTATCTCAGTTCAACACACTCATTCATATAAACAACTCTCTACTACTAAATTATAATAGGTATAGTTTAGGAAGCCACTACTCACTATTTCTAGTACAATGAAACATACAAAGAGTCAATTCATACATGAGTCAATACATACTATAAAGAGAAACAGATAGAGCATACTATAACGAGAAACAATACATAGTATAAAGGGAAATAGATACAGAATACTATAACGAGAAACAATACATACTATACACTATACAAAAGAACATACTAGGATGAGAAACAAGAGAACATACTACATACTAGATAGAGAGAACATACACTACACCAGTACATACAATACATATACAAGAATACTATAACATAAATGTGAACCCCTACTTCGGGGCATGGCATCACTGCTATGGCTCGTTTTGTAACCAGAGTCTCCTGGAGGGAGAGCGTGAATTTATGTATAGATATATATAGGACTGACCGTCCTACACCTTGCTGCTAGCTATAGTGGGACCTATAGGTCTACTGGTGACGAATGTCATTCCATTTTGACGTCTTCGAGCATCGTGTTTTACTAGTCGATCAAGTATGGTGATAATTATATCACATTATACCTTAATTAACAATCGGTTTAAGGTAGTTAGTACAACAGTAGTTACTATAATACAACACTACACTACTTTATTACTTTCCCATTGCATTCACATTGTGATCTTCTCACATAAACGGTAATGTAAAAGCTATATTTTGTTAATAATAGTCACACTTGGGAAAATACACACATTTACAAGAAACAAACAAACAGAACATTTGATGCCTTGGTAGAAGGCTACTTTTAGTAGAAAATACAGGATTTTCTAGGAGATACAAACATTTACTACAAACTTTTACAAACTTATACATCAAACACTTACAAACATTTTCATACAAACAATGACACAAAAATGCTTATGAACTCACCAGCTTTAAAGCTGATAAACTCTTTCAAAATAACCTGTATTCTCAGGACATCAGTAGACAGGTACCGATGCCAGGTTTTAAGAAAATGGAGCACATTTAAGACCCGTCTCTTATTTTGATCATTAATATTTTTGGTGTCTTATAAACTATACAAAACACACTTGTATTTAATTATATTATTAATGCAATGGATGATGTTGTTGCTTGTTTACTATTATGCCTTGTTGTGATACTGTACATGACGTCCTCCGCCTCGGAACGTTTCCGCCGTTCAGGTTTTGGGGTGTGACATACAATCCAAGGGGTGACAAATGTCAACATTGGTACTACCGTCTAGTATGGTTATGAGATACTCGCTGGCGGAAATAATGACTCATGCACATAGTAATACACTTCTCGAACACCGCCATACAATAGTATATTTATGATTGCTTTTATATAACTAGTTTGTATTAAGTAATCATAGTAGGATATTATTGTTACGTATAGGATCGGATTTAAACACATCATTAGTGATTTTATTATTTTAATAATAAAACTATACATTCCCAGTTTAAGTATGGCATATTTACTTACATTCATGGTCTTGGTTCATATAAGACGACATCTTACTTTTAGGAAAATATAGGATTTTCCTCGTTCAAATACATTCATTTTGTACAATAACGATATACAACATCATTCTTAAGAAAATATAGGATTTTCTGGAAACAAACACGGACTTTTCAAATGACATTCATCTACACAAATAACAACTTATGAACTCACCAACTTAAATGTTGACACTTTTTCTTTGAAATAACTTGTATTCTCAGGAAATCGTTAAACCAGGTTAGCAACTGCTTTTGAAGACTTACGCTCAGACGTTAGTTTAAATTTTTGGACATCATATTGTAATTGACTTTTGCAAACCTGTAATACTACAATCATTTAAACTTTTCAATTATGTATATGATGGTAGTGTGTACTTTCTTTACTATTCATTTGTTATGATACTGTACATGACATCCTTCGCCCCCGAATGTTTCTGTCATTCTGGTTTGGGGGTGTGATAGATATTGGAAGAGAGGCATGAATCATAATGGAACAAACCATGTCAAGTAAGGTCCGATTATGCATTTTAGCTACACCATTTAGTTGTGGTGTCCTAGGAAGTGTCAATTGTGAAAAAATTCCATGTTCCTTCAGATAGTCATTAAACTTGATACTAAGATACTCACCAAGTCTATCAATTTGTAGCATCTTTATCTTTTTGTCCAATTGGTTCTCTACTTCGTTCTTAAACTCTTTGAACCTTTCAAATGTTCCCAATTTATGTTTGATCAAGTAAACATAACCATATCTACTGTAATAATCAGCAAATGTAATGTAGTAACGATTTGCATCCTTTGTGGCAAATCTAAATGGTACACACACATCCGTATAGATTAGGACAAACAAATCTTTACCTCTTTTACATGTTCCAGTGAAAGGTGATTTAGTCATCTTTCCCACCAAACAAGACTCGCATTCATCGTCTGATTTTAGGTCAAACGATTCCAACACTCCATCATTTTGGAGTTGGGCAATACATTTCTTGTTTATCTACCCAAGACGACAATGCCATAGGCATGACTTGTCTAAACTATTAGAAGAACCAATATTATACACATTGTTGCCAAATTCATTCACACAAACAATAGTTTCATACACACCATCACAGGTATAAGCTTTAAAAATAAATTCACCATTAAAATAAACTAAAATAGTACCATCATTATTATCAAAACCATAATGATATCCTTGTCTAAATAAAGCATAAAAATATATAATGGATCGAGCCATTTCTGGTGAACAATAACATTTATCCAAATCAACCCTAATACTATCAAACATAAGCTTATAAGTATTAATCTTGGTAACATCCAATCTTCGCTTATCCCCCATGATTAGGTTTAGCTTCCCATGCTCGGCCTCTTCACTTTCCTTTAGTCCATGTATATCAAAATAAATGTTTAAACCACATATTATATCCATAACCCAAGAATTCAAAATATAAGTATTATTGACTTGAATAGAATACGTACCAGAAGAAGACTCAATTGCTTTGGCCTTGGTATGTTTCACTTCTTGCAAGTACTTGGGGTAGCTTCTTTTTTAATGGCCCTTTTGTCCACAAAGAAAGCACACGACTTCCTTTGGATCCGTAACATGACGAGTATTGAAATTGGGTTTTCCTTTTGATCCATTGACTCTCCATGATGGACCTTCCCTTTCTATTTGGATTGGGAAGGTGCTTTCTCTTATTTTCTTTGCTTTAGTGGACAGGCATCATAGGGGCACTTGCAGAAATGTTGGAATGAGACTTCTTCATTCATGCTTCAGCCATTTTCAACAAATTTTGAATCTCAATAAACGTGGTCTCTATATTATTCTAATGATATGTTAATACAAACTGATCATAACTACTAGGTAGATATTTGAGGACCATGTCAATGGCAAGGTCCTTATCAAAGTTCACATTAAGCTTCTCCAATCATTCCACATGCCTCTTTATTTTTTGCACATGAGCGCACACATATTCCCCTTCTTTGAGTTTGCACGCCATAATGGACTTGACCACTTCATAATGCTCTTGTCTTTCTTTCTTGTGGAATATTTGAGACAAGGCCAAGTTAAGTTCATATGGCCAATAATCCTCGTAAGTCTTTTGGAGCTTAGGAGTCATAGTTGCAATCATAATGTAAGAGACGTTTGTAGCATCGTCCGCATGTTGATCGTATTCAACAAACTCCTCCGGAGTGGCGATTTCTTTACCAAATTTCTAGAATAGGAGTAGTAAGAAGATACTCTTCGTTCTTGTAGCGAAGAATCGTCTTTAGATTTCTCATCCAGTCCATGTAGTTTGGACTGATAATCTTTTCCTTAGTAAGGAATGATAGTAGAGTGAAGTTGTGGTTTGAGGGAGGAGGTGGAGGAGAAGGAAGTTCACCAGTTGAAGACATTTTTCTTTCTGGAAATAAAGACATGGTATTAGTTAGTTAACCCAATCCTTGATATTTTAAATCAAATTAATATTCAAGGCTAGGATCCAATAATGCAATTCGAAATTAAGAAAAACTATGTTTTAATCTAATTATGAATTCATTTAAGGTAGGTAATGCATTTTACCAATTTCTATATATATGAAATTCCTAGATCATTTGAGATTAATTGAATCTTATCAATGGCACGTTTAATCTAAATTATTCTCTTCAATTTGTGACTAGGGTGCCGAGGATCACAAACAAGATGTGAATAACCATGCAAAACCGCTTAACAACCTTAATGTCATTTATCATCTCATATTAATGTGCTAGTAAACCACACACGGTCCATTAATTCATGATAATTTTTGAGTTGTGCCGTTATTTCAACTATATAGTCCCTAATTAGTGTTTTTGTTAACCACACATGCTCCACAAACGTCTCATAAAGATTGATGTAGCTTTTCAAGGACTAGCATAAACTTTCAAATTTTTCTTAAAGTAAGTAGAGAGAGAAATTTTAAAGTGTTCTATTACTTTATAGAATTATACTTTAATGAGGTTATGTCCTATTTAACCCGTTTGATTAACGACCATCCACCATATAAAGGAGTGGTGGGTAAGAGTGGACACCCAATGACAGTCATTTTATAGCTCGCTTCCTTATACCCTCCTTAGAGTATGACTTCATGAATGAGGCCTCCTATTGATTCAACTGACCCAAGTTATATATAGAGTATTAAACTTTTGTTGTCATTACTTAAATCAAATTTACTTTTTGAAAAAAAGAATACTCTTGTATTCAAAATGTCAATAAATTTTTTTCCTATAATTTTGGACTTGACTTATTTGATTATAAACAAAAAGTCCATTTTACTCTTTTAACTAATTTACATTAAAAAGAAATAATTCTTTTTTGCTTTTAATTACTATCATACCATTGTGAAACAAAACCCTTGATTTCCTAAATCTAATGGTTAGGATTGAGTTATAAAGTAACACAATAGACGCTAGTTGCAAATGATTGTAACCCTATATATATATATATATATATATATATATATATATATATATATATATATATATGCGTGTGTATGTGTGTGTATGTATGCGTGTGTGGTTAGGATCAGTGGAGAACCTAAAGATTTCTGAAAAAGCAAAATCTTTTTTCCTGATATGTTTTTAGAAAAAAAAATTGCACAAACCACATATATGCATACATGCATGGCAATTCACTGACCGTTTGTTACAACTAGCATTTTACCTAGGAAATTATATTCCTGTGTAACCATTCAGCCATTGTAAAACATATACTCTAAGTAAATATCACTCAGTGCTCATTTAAATTCATCTTTCATGTTCAACAAAGAACCTGAAAACCCCAGGAATCCATGTTTAAGTCTATTTTGGGCTTAGTACCCTTAAATGGGCTCTAATTGGACTCACTTCCATAAATATATAACATTTTGGACCATTTGGGCCTAGAAAAAATCATTCTAACCCTAATGGGCCTTATTGAGCCATAACCACTCCAATAAACCCTAATGGACCTAAAACCCATTCCTTTATCACATGTTGGGCCGTAAGTGCTTCCAAGGGCCCAATGGGCCAAATATTTTATGATTAGGTTCCAAAAATCCTAACTAAAGTTTAATGGGCTCAAACTATTCCATTCTTATCTTTTTGGCCCAAACTCTCAGCCCAACACCATTTAACAAAAAAAAAGAAATGAAATGGGGGGGATTGACTTTAGAGGTGTCACCTCCATATTATTCACCATGTAACAAGGAATGGTTTCTCATATTTCCATGCAACTCAAAACTTCTCTCTCTTTTTCTTCCCATCAGCCGAAGATACACACATACATACTCCATTTGCAAATTTCTCTAAAACATTCACAAGAACACTCCTTCCTCTTATCTCTAAGTTTCGAGATCTTCAGCATCTTCAAGAAGGTTTTCACCACCAAAAATCATCATTCTTGGTAAGTCATTACACATTCAAGCTGTATAACTTCTTTCTCATGTTAGATCACTCCTTCTAAACAAGCATTTGGTGATCATACTCCTAGAAAACTTCTTAAGCTCGAAATCTACATCAAGGTGTTGCTAGGACCAAAAATCTCTACATCACCTATTCAAAAACCGAAACATCAGAGCAAAGGTGAGTTCTAACCCCCTTGTTTTCGTTTTTTATATGATTTTTGGGGGAGAATACAAGTAAAATGTGTAGATGTATGTGTTATATGCATGTCTTGTGTGATTTCTTAGTTTATTTTGTAAAAATATGTTAGATCTTAGCAAATCACAACTTCTTAAGTAACATTGAGTTAAGATCCATGAACTAAGAGACCTTATACATCATATCATCAAGTTAAGAGTGTCATATGTTTAAGACATAAAAATTTAAGGCAAAAACTTGTTAAGGGTCAAAACTGTTGAGAAAACAAAAGATAAGGGTAAAAAGCAACATTTATGTCCTAAAAAGAATCAAACAGGTTCTACTTGTATAAAAATGGATTTTTATGATAAACATGCCTTTGAAAGGGGAAAAATGTAAATTTTGGCTTAATGGGCCAAACATTTGGGCCTCACGGTTTTGGGCCCAAAAATTGTGAAAAAGGGAAAGTTTTGGGACTAAAAATGTTATTTAAGCAAAATTTGAGTCATAAATGTAAATAAACCAAATTTAGGGGTGAAAATAACATTTACTTCCAAATTGGACCAAAAATGTAACTTTTATTAAAATTGGGCCGAAAGTGTAAATTTTTACAAACAAGGGGCTAAAAATTCACTTTTCTGCAAAAATATATAATTTTGTACTAAAACCATGAATTTATAGACATTAGGGACAAAATTACAAATTCTTACAAATTATGGACTAAAGTGTCATTTTTACAAAACTTTGGGCCTTAATTGAAAATTTGAGGCTTTTGACCAAAAATGTTGTCTTACGAAAAAGGAGACTTTTTATAATAAATTTGGTAAACCATGAGCTTAAATAAACAACGTAACAAAAACGAACAGACGAAATACATCGATAATAGTTTTATTGGGCCTAATATGCACATTACGTGGCTAATGGGCCTTAAGGGCCCATTCAAGTGTATATTGAGCCCAATATTTTTCCATGACCTATTTACTGGGCCTTGCGACCCATTTACATGTTAATTTGGGCCTGAGTCATGGGTCACATTTTTATTGGGCCTTTGTGGTCCATTTACATGCCTATTGGGCCCAAATTACCCACTTGCATGTTATTGGACCTTTGTGATCCATTTACATGCTAATTGGGCTTGGGCTAAAATTCACATGCTTAGTAGATCGTAACAATACCCTTACATAACTATTGAACTTCGTATACTTATATATGTACCTTTGGGTTTGATAACATACCACATACACATAAACATTAAACATAGTACGAAAGGTTAAGAATCTAGTGAGACGTGTCGGTTGGCACCTTGAGTGTACAATCGTAGCTTGTAGTTATAATCAGAGTCTCCTGGAGGGAGAGCGAGAGTTTGTGTATAGATCTATACGGGGTGACCCCTCACGCCTTAGATGTTCGCTACAGCTAGACTAGGCCAATCTAGGGCGACAAAACCTTGAGCAAATATCGGCATTTGGAAAAATGTCAAGATAGGCAACCTAGTCATTATCATGTATGGTTAGAACGACTCATATTGAGATTCAATACCAAATTTAACATTTCTAAGATCAACCCTTCAATTTTGTCAATACAAAATAACTTACTTAACGATACAAGAACCTCGACATTATTATAAATCAGAAAATATCAGATTTTCTAGGAAAATATTCATATACAATTATCACTTCCTTACAATACAAGGAAATCTAAACTACATCCATATATGTTAGAACATTTAAATTCACACATGCATTTATACTTGATTTTCACATCATTTTCAGACATTTTACAGAAAATATCGGATTTTCCGGGTTTTTACGAAAGATACAAACACTTTTACTCAAACATGCTTATGAACTCACCAACATTATATATGTTGACCATTTTCAAAATAACTTGTATTCTTAGGTAATCGTTAAGTAGGAAGATTTTCAAGTATGTATGAATTTATTGTGTGTAACATCACTCATCGTACAATAAATACTTTGAATTTATGTAATTTATAACAATGTACTTGATGTGAACAATGCTGATTGTTATATGTAATGTTGGTGGTGAATGTGTTATGTTTCATGTATATTCATTGTGATGATAATTCAATTGTTATTCACACAAGCCCCGAGACATTTTCGTCGTCTGGTTTGGGGGTGTGACAGGTTGGTATCAGAGCAATGTTTATAGTGAACTAGAATATCTAACCATACATGATTTGCAACTATAAACACGATGGGACTACATAACTCTGAACAAAATAAAAAAAAATCACACTTATGTGCGCATAATAACCTTACAATATTTAATAAAAGCTTCTGGAGGAAATTGAACACTATGATTAAACCTGGGCAGTTATGTAGTCATATTAGGGATGAATATAGTCTGATCAACTATATTTATTTGGAATATGACCAACATGTGTTCGGGAGTAGTCGTAGCGGGAGATGAATCCAAAAGTCTACCTCACTCTCCAATAACTCTGGGAACCCAAAACCTAAATAATTAAAAATATACTATAGGGATAACCAAAACATGATTTATTTATGCACTCTCGTGCAGTCAGTATGGCTGGTTTCCGCCACCCTGGAGATCCCTACTTTCCCAATCAGGGAAATAACGGATGGCTAGAGGAATCTGAAGAGGAACCTGAAGAGGACCCTGAGGAAGAAGAAATTAAAGAGGGACCTGTGGAACCCGTGGCAGACGATGGAGAAGAAGAGTCTGGTGATGACATAGATGATGATTCGGATGCAGTGTCCGTAGTCATCAACCCACCATACCCAATGTGGGTGTCGGCTCACCGAATGGGCCGTAGTAGCCCTACACCTCCCTGGGTATCGACATTTGGAAGTGGAGCAAACAGTAGGGACAGTGACCCCCGTTTGGCATGGCACGTGAGTTCTATGACTTGAGGGATGGTGGACTGGCTGATCGAGCACTTCCAGTCGTGGTGAGACGATTGAAGGATACTGGCAATCTGGATCAGAGCAACGCCGACCAGATGCACCAGATGCGAGCAAGAGTTGCACGGGCAGAGTAGGAAACACGAGAGGTTATCCAGGAGTTCCACATGAGGCAGGTGAGGTGGGAGGCTCGACTTCGAGACGCGAAGCGACAGGTGGCTCGCCTTCAGGGAGCATCCACTTGCTCAGCACCACCCCCTGGCGCACCCCACCATGAATAGGACTAGCCATATCTATCGTTAGTATTATGTTTATGTGATCTATGCCATGTAATATCGACTCTATGTTTAAGTGATCACACTACTCATAGGGTCGTCATGCTGCCGGATTTTATATTACTCCATTGTACTGTATGCCTTCTGGCAAATTTTCATGTATCAAAACTATTAGTATTAATGAAAATGCTTTAAGTTTTATCATGACGTTGTCATCTACTATGTGTTTTGTATTCCTTGTTTTATGTTAATGCATGAAATTACTTAAATACACACGCTATACACCTAGTCTATGGGATCCCAAACTCGCAAAACAATAGGCACTCAACATCTTTCCGTTCCATGACAGAAAGATGCCTCAAATACCCAACCATGGAAACAATGCAACACCGACCCCACCTGAGATAAACTCGGTTGCATTCCAGGTAGCAGTGTCCGCTGCGGTCACTGCAGCACTTGCACAGATTCGCAATTGGAACAACGATGAAGGCAAAAGACAAGGAACCGGAAGCACAAATCAAGGGACAAACCATGGAGTCGCACGACCATGCACCTACAAGGACTTCACCAATGCCAAACCTCGAACCTTTAATGGGATAGGAGGCATAATAGCCCTGAAGCGATGGATTGAGAAAGTAGAATCCGTTTTTGAAATGTGTGTGACAACCCGAATCTTTTTCTTTTCTCGTTATCCAAATTCCGTTAATAAATTTTGAATTTTATTGGAATTCTGTCAAACCCCTTGGTTTGAAATAATTATTACACTTTTTATAATTAAAATTATATACGAGTCGGAAGCAGAAATCACGCGAAGCCCGAAATTTCTTGAAAAATCAAAACTGTTTTCGGCCTAAGGGAGTTTACGGTTGTAAACCTGTTTGCGGTCGTAAACCCGTTTGCGGTTGGGCCAGGTGGACCCCACCACCGACCATACCCCTAGACTATAAATACTGGGCCCCCACCCTCATTTCAACCTTCTTGGCCGGAAACACCCACCTTCTATCTCTAGACCTCTTGACCGTAAACACCAAAAAGCCCTTCTTTCACCTGAAAAACATCAGGAATCGTCATTTGGGGCCGTTTGGGAGCATCTGGAGCGCTTTTTCGTCAAAAACAAGCACCCTAGTTCTTGATTTTACAGCCGTAATCCTTCAGATATTCAAAAGCCGCAAAATTAGTTCACGTCCGTAAACTCCATTCACAGCCACACACCCAGTTCACGGCCGTAAACCCCCTTTACGGCCGGAAACAACTCCTTAGTGGTGAAAAGCCTGTTTCTTTGGTTTAACCAAGTCCCGGTAACATTCCTTAACCGAAACCCAATTTTTATCTAACACTTTAACTAACGAAGTCGCTAATTTAGATACATATATGTATTTATTTGATATTAGGATTCCGTTAAGTGCCACGTGCATCGAATCAAGGATCTTCCTGTTCAATCCTTTGCAACCAAAAAACTGTGAGTTCATACCCCTACGTGTTTCCGAGTTTTCATGTTTTCAGGAGGGAATACAAGTAAAAGTACAGGGAAACTTATGCTCAAAATATATTATTTTTTTTAAGATAATTATATTTTCAATATGCTTTTAACGTGGAAAAAAGTTTTTACCAAACGATTAAGAAATCAACTCGTAGAAACAGTTTTTAAAACTAGGCTAACTAACTTGTGAATCATGTGGTAAAATATATTATTTTATAAGGGATTCATGCAAATCATAAACAGGATTTTCAGTATTATTACTTGTAAATTTGTTAGTCTAAATGTTGGAGACACGTCCTTGGTAACACTCCCACCAAATTCGAGAGTGTAGGACTAGCACTTGTAACCAGAATCTCTTCTAGGGAGAACGTGACTGTTGTGTATAGATCTATACGGGACTGAGTATCCCGCACTTGAACTACTAGCTATAGTTAGGCAGACATGCCTGGGGTGACAAAGTCATAAAGGATACTGGCCCCGTTACGTGCCATATGAAGTTAATGTATGGTTATAAAACTCGCAACCTGGATAACAGAGATTTACTTTTGTAATAATGAATCAAGTGAGCTAACCTCAAAGTAATAACCGATTTGATTACTAGAGGCTATTAAAAATACCTTCAGGATTTAGTTCACCACATATTTATTAGTTTTATTTATGTAATAAGGCTAATATACCTCAAGTAACCAGGGTCTTTCAGGGAAACTATGTTAAACGATATAAGTATGGTAGATACCTTTACACCTCAGTTTAGAACGGATAACCAACCATCAACTTTTAGGGAAAATATAGGATTTTCCCTAGATAACTCGGCTTTTCATAAACGGATCGTTTTTACATGTACTATCGGATATTCCTATTCATTCCACGACTCCTTGGATTGTACATACCTTGTATGAATCGGGAAGTCATGGAAGGAATGGGTTTTCAAACACGCTTTTCATAATGTCACACCCCGGCCGTCGGCGGAAACACCGGGCAGTGTAACGTCGTTTTTCGTATCATAGTTATCAACTTCCTGAAAATACATGCATTTAAAAATACGTCAACATAAAGTTGGTGAGTTCACAGGTTTTGACTCCATATAAAAAATAACACTTTTTCTCAAGTTCAAAAGTATAGTTTTGAAAGTATAATTTTGACTCTCCAACGTTTACTATATATATCCTAAGTATAACTCAAGATCTACATTAGTATACTACTATAACAATAACATACTAACAACTTTACGATAGTTGTATAATTTCATATACGAAATAACTATATCCTGGTTATAATAACTATCTACGTTGATACTAATATACTATCATATAGCCATAATAATAACGTATATATAATATTTAGCATACGTTTTCTCCCGAAAATATTAGAAAGTGGGGCCGTGAAACTCACCTTAATAGCGTGATTTTATGTCATCTAAGCAGGAACGGTCCGCGTACAAGGTCGTCTGGGCTCGGGATGCAAGAGGGCTTCAACAAAAGAGAGAGGAGAAATGGGAATGGTGTAAAGAAGTGTCAAGGTCGGACCTGCTATTTATAGGAAGGATTTTGGAGCCTCACGACGTGAGAATCTCATTGTTCACATCGTGAGTTTCGAGCTAATCTCTTCGTAGACTTGCCATCCGTCTTCTAGCTTCTGAAGGTGGCAAAATGAGCCCTCACGACGTGAGAAATACCTTGTTCGCGTCATGAGTTTAGATCTTATCCCCTCGCAGCCTCGTCACACCTTCTAGATCTGAAATATGGTGGTTTGACTCCTCACGTCGTGAGTTTATATGCTCACCTCCTGAGTTCAGTCAAATTAGGGTTTTTGATAGCGACATCTTCGGAAGGCCATAACTTTTGCATACGAACTCCGTTTTTGACGTTCTTTATATGCACGCGTAGGTAATTCCAAGTACTACATCTCTATAATAGATTCTAATAGCTAACTCTAAGCCTATTTTAAATTACTCTTGTTATAAATATTTGATAGTGTTCGGTTTATCATAACTTCTTCATGCGAAGCCAGATTTCGACGTTCTCTACATTTTTGGAATCGTATGGACATATACTTTGATTTATACTATAAAGTGTGTATGAAAGTTCATATTTGTATTAGAATTATCATGAAATACATAGTAAGTTTACTACATTACTAGTTTTAACAAAATCACATTACATGATTGGTATAATCACATGTGATTGTTATTGACCTATTTTGACTAGTGTTACATTCTCCCCCCGTTGAAGTAAATTCCGTCCCGAAATTTATCTTTAACTAGATACCACCGAAGGGTACTAGATAGATTCCCTACTTCCTATTACAATTGCGCTACCACGACCTAACTTCATTGACCCTTTAACTTTGGACATTCCTTCTTGATATGTCCAATTTCAGCACACTCAAAACATGCTCTTCCTCCATCATAGCCTATTCCAATGTTTGTTCCTTGATTTTCTATTGTAGGTGTTGTGCTCCTATAATAACTGGCAGTGTGTCCCTTCTTTTTGCACTTCATGCAAATATAACAGTCACCTGCGTGCTGACGGTTACATTGACTGCACCATGAACAGTTACCTATGTGATGACGATTGCACTGAGTGCACATTGAGAGTTTTCCAGCATACTTCCTTGGTTGTAGGGGTATTGCTGTTGTGGCTGCATAATTAGTTGCTACCTCTTTGTCTCTCCTCAAATGATTGTATGGGATTCTTCCCATTAAATTTGCGCTTGTTCGTTCCAGATTCGGGAGACTCAGCTATAAATCACACTTGGATTTCTGTGCTGGTTGGCTGATGAGCTATACGCTTTGCACTGTCATATGTTGTAGGCTTCGATGCGATCACCATTCCTTTGATTTGCGATGCTAGACCCCAGATATATCGCTCGATCTTCTTATACTTTGGGGTTACTAGTGCTGGACACATCACCGCAAGATCATTAATCTAGTAGTATAAGCATTTATCTTTGAACCTTTCATGTTTAGGGTCCACAGTTCTTGTTCCAACTTATGTATTTCCTCCCTGGGACAATACTTCTCTACTAGAATCCTCTTCATCTCTTCCCATTGCATGGAATTGGCATCATCAATACCCATTGTATTCACTTGGTTGTTCCACCATGTAAGTGTTGCATCAGCGAAGGTACACGCAGCAAATCGTACCTTACATTCGTTCGGACAGAAGCTTATTTGAAATACTGATTCTGTCTTTTCAATCCACCGAGTCAAGCTAACGACCCCTTCCATTCCATGGAAACTCTTAGGTTTGCAATTCATAAAATACTTGTAGGTACACATTTTGGCGGTCCTTACATTGCCTTCGTTTCTAACTCCTCCTTTTGTGACATTAGCAAGAGCTGCAGCGATTCTCTGAGCTATAATTTCTTCAAGTTCTACTGAACTTATTGGAGGGTTTGTTTCTGGTGGTGGTGGTTGCGGTTGTTGTTGTTCTGGTTCTGGTCGTTGGTTCAGGTTTAGACGAGCGCTACTTCTTCTAGGCATTTTGTTTAGTTCCTATACATTTTGGATCACCAAGTGTTTAGTCTATCAAATATTACTCCCAATTTAAATAGTTCATATGATCTGATCAAAATAAAATATAGTTCTACACCTACATCTAGTTGTGATAAGATCTATGCACATATGAACTTTAGTTGGAATATCTGATCTAAATCCTTGAGATCAAAAACATTCCAGGTATTTAGGTGTATTCTCATCGCGGGTCTGAGTCTTCATATATGACTATATATTTATTATTTGTTTTATTCATGCTCTATTAATTATTGTTCGTTACTTAAGGTCTAGCTGATAAGGTACCGGCCAGTCAGGACAGTGGAAGGGCATGATCATTTTAGCATATAGTCGTGCTGAAATCCAGCAACCCAACTCGACATGTCTATCCTTGTCACCGCTCCCGTAAGTAGTCCTTTAGTAGTATAATTAATAATAATTTATATTTCTAGGCTAAGGGATATACCTAAACCTAATAGAGTAAGCCCTAAACTATAGTCGTGCTTTCCTAAGAAAGTACTAATTCACAATAGTTAATAGCTCTGATACCAATCTGTCACACCCCGACTGTCGGCGGAAACACCGGGCAGTGTAACATCATTTCTCGTATCATAGTTATCAACTTCCTGAAAACACATGTATTTAAAAACACGTCAACATAAAGTTGGTGAGTTCACAGGTTTTGACTCCATATAAAAAATAACACTTTTTCTCAAGTTCAAAAGTATAGTTTTGAAAGTATAGTTTTGACTCTCCAACATTTACTATATATATCCTAGGTATAAAAGTTTACTTACCAAATAAGTAGTTTACCTATAAGTCTCATATACTATGAATATAAGTGTTTATAATGCCATACAAACAAATGGTGTAAGGAAGTGTCAAGGTCAGACCTGCTATTTATAGGAAGGATTTTGGAGCCTCACGAAGTGAGAATCTCATTGTTCACATCGTGAGTTTCGAGCTAATCTCTTCGTAGACTTGCCATCCGTCTTCTAGCTTCCGAAGGTGGAAAAATGAGCCCTCACGACGTGAGAAATACCTTGTTCACGTCGTGAGTTTAGATCTTATCCCCTCGCAGCCTCGTCACACCTTCTAGATCTGAAATATGGTGGTTTGACTCCTCGCGTCGTGAGTTTATATGCTCACCTCGTGAGTTCAGTCAAATTAGGGTTTCTGACAGCGACATCTTCGGAAGGCCATAACTTTTGCATACGAACTCCGTTTCTGACGTTCTTTATATGCACGCGTAGATAATTCCAAGTACTACAACTCTTTAATAGATTATAATAGATAACTATAAGCCTATTTTAAATTACTCTTGTTATAACTATTTTATAGTGTTCGGTGTATCATAACTTCTTCATACGAAGCCAGATTTCGACGTTCTCTACATTTTTGGAATCGTATGGACATATACTTTGATTTATACTATAAAGTATGTATGAAAGTTCATATTTATATTAGAATTATCATGAAATACATAGTAAGTTTACTACATTACTAGTTTTAACAAAATCACATTACATGATTGGTATAATCACATGTGATTGTTATTGACCTTTTTTGACTAGTGTTACACATTAGAAAATATAGGATTTTCCAGAGTAAACATCGATACTTTACAAATAGTTGGTCTATTATTCAAATAACAAGCATTCATTATTAGTTCCATGACTCCTTAGTTTATGCATCCAGGTTGTGTATGAAGAATACCTGATAGACTATGGAATGTGTGGTTTCTGCCTCAATCCTTGTTCCTTGTTCCTTGTTTGGTGGTGGGTTTAGTGAAGATCCACACAATTAACTGTCTATCCGATATTAGTTTATAAATAACTAGTATAAACTAAGAAGTCATACAAGGAATTGGTTAATCGTACTTTTCATAAGAAAATATTAGATTTTCTTGAGGAACAATTTCAACAGATATCAAAGGATCAATACAGCTAACTTGGTAAGTACCTAGTGAATAATTTAGGATTATGTACATGAAAATCCAAATATCATTGGAATGTGTGGTCTCCGCCTCTTTTGTTGTTCCTTGTTTGGTTGTGGGCTTGGGGCAGAACCACACAATCAATTTTTTGTTCGATTTGGAATGTATATGATTTGTATATACTAAGTACTCACAGGAAGAACCATTTACTTAACATTTACTATATCAAAAAATGTAAGGCTTTCTAGAGAAACATAACGTACATTTCGAAAGAACAAAGAACGGTTTTTCCAAAACAAAATGCTTATGAACTCACCAGCTTTATGCTGATAATGTTTCAAAACCTACTTGTATTCTCAGGACACTAGTAGACAGGTTCACACACCGGGTTCAAGAAAAGGGAGCATAGTAGCTTCGAGTCTTTACTTGTTATTTACTTTTGGTGAACATCATGTATGATTCAAATGCAATGTAAACCTAATACTATTAATTCAATGGTTGTTTTTGCTTTGATTACTATTATTCAATTTTTATGATACTACACATGACGTCCTCCACCCTCGAACGTTTCCGCCGCTTCGGTTTGGGGGTGTGACAGATTGGTATCAAAGCATTGTTTATAGTGAACTTAGTATATCAACCAGTAAAAGATATACAACTATAAATATAATGGGGCTGGGGTGCTCTGACTAAAAGTATACTTTTAAAATATAAGTATTTTACAAGAAGTATACTAATAAGCATACATACTAATGACAAGTATCATAATAAGAACAAGTAAGAATAAACAAACAAAAGTATTTAGGTGTTAGACACTACAGTCAAACCTGAGCGCTATTTAATCATATCTGGGATAAATATAACCTAATCAACTATATTTATTTGAGATATGACCAACATGTATTTGGGAGTGATGGTGGTGTTGCAACGAGTCTAAAACTTATCTAACTCCATATACAAAAGTATCCTTAGAACACAACATAAAGATAAAATACTATAGGAGTATTTTAGGCACTATAACAAACTTACATTAGAACTACAAGAACTATGCTGGTTGGTCTATATTTTCGAAGTGCATGCTTCTAGAGTTGTATATAAATGGGATCTTACAGACTCAGAATTGGTGATCTACGCTCTATTACCTGTTCCTTGTTTGGTTGTGGTTTCGGAGTATGATCACCTATTCGAAGGTCTATTTGATCTTGGTTATATGTAGCTTGTATGCACTGCCTGACTATATGAGGACCTAGTCTAGACCATTAATAACTACAGAAGAAATGTTCTAACTTAATCCCCTAGGACTCTTTAGACATTCCCCTTTCTCGTGCAAACAACCCAAAAATAGATAGCCACTTCACTACAACCACCAACAGAGGGGTCAAGAAGGAACCAGAGTGGATTCATAAAGAGGATTCCTAGAAGGAATCATTCGAGGACTCAGATATTCCATCAGAGAGTGGTGGAGATCGGTGATAGAACTCGAAGCATGATCTACACTGAATAGGAAAAACCATAAGAAAGCCTGAAATAACAAACCCTCATGGCTGAATTCAGGATCATCATAATTAGGACATGAAAACCCCTCCCGAGGCGCGCAAGGCGATAAAGTATCATATATGTCGTAATAACACCTAACTAATTAATTGATCTAGTGATTCAGTGGTTACATTGCTCACACTATGTGTTAGGCTCATCACCTTTAATCATGTCAGCTAGTAATAGTCAACTAGGTCTCATAACTTCTTTAAGAAGGTAGCCACAGTCAAATTCATGAGTCTATGTTGCATAGACCTCTGTTATGAATTACTTCGAAATATCAGAGCATGAAACACCCAGAACTAAGATAACTTCGATTCAGATAACATTCAATTTGTAACCACTAAGGACTTACCCTCGTTTCATCTTTTAACCTTTTGGCAGCAAAATGCCACCAAATAAGTCGAACAAAAACAAGAACAACCCACCCCCGCCACCGCCTCCTCAATATGACCCGGTTGTCTTCCAGGCGGCAGTAACAGCCGCAGTGACAGCGGTCATGACTCAAATCAATGCAAGCGGTACCAGTGGATCGGGTAGTGGTACTAGCAACACTGACCATGAATGATCAAGGGAGTGCTCATACAAGGACTTCGTGATCTGTGGACCCAAGTCCTTCGATGGAAGTGGGGGAGTCATCGCCCTGATGCGATGGTTCGAGAAGACAGAGTCGATTTTTGAGTTTTACACGTGCCCAGAAGGGAGCAAAGTGAAGTTTGCTGCCTGCACCTTCTCTGACAAGGCCCTTACATGGTGGAACAGCCATGTCAAGTCATTGAATATTCCAATAGCAAACGCAATGGGTTGGGAAAATCTAAAAGAGATGATGTTGGAAGAGTATTGCCCGAGGGGAGAAGTACAGAAACTAGAGCATGAGCTGTGGAATCTTACCATGACAGGCTCAGACATAGAAGCTTACACCGATAGATTCAGCAACTTAGCCGCACTATGCCCGGCAATGGTTACCCCGGAGAGCATGAAGGTAGAGAGATACATTTGAGGACTGCCTTCTCCAATCCAAGGAAACGTATTGGCAGCAAAACCTCTTACGTTCGATAGTGCCAAACGCTTGGCTCGAACATTGGTGTACTACGGGATCCGCCAAGGCATAATGGACCCCGTTCCAGAGGCAACTAAAGGAGGTGATGATATACAAAAGTCCAAGAGCAAGAAGAAGAGACAATCGACACAAGAACCCTCCAAGGAACAACAGACGGGTGCGACTTATGCTTCCACGACACCATCCACCCCATCACCCGGTAATCATTACGCTGGAACCCTTCCTAAATGCAATAAGTGCAACTTCCATCATATCGGCAGGTGTCGGAAGTTGTATTGCAAGAACTGCCTAAGAAGGGGACACACCATCCGCTTCTATAGGGCACCGGCGTGACCAATCTCTCAGATCCCATTTGAGGAAGTAAGTCAAACTTGCCATGGATGTGGTGAATCAGGACACTATAGGAGAGATTGTCCAGTGGCCAGAAACCCCGGTGATGAAGGAGGAATGCTAATGATCACTTTAGGAAAGTCTACCCTGGAAACCTCCGAGAACAGTGGTACGTTTTCCATGTCGAATCATTTCCCAAACCTACACTTTCTAGGAAACCGTCTCACAATCTAATTTTGACTATAATATTTTCTTCCTCGTCTAAACAAAGCACATAAGTTACGTAGAACTAAATACTCTTTTCCAGTAGGCTATAATAACTTGGTGTAAACAGTAGGGCCATATCAAATTAAGGACCAATAGACTTAGAGTGCGGGATTCCGCCTTATTTCCTGTTCCTTGTCTAGTTGTGGATATAGGGCAGAGTCACTCAGTCGACCGTCTCATCCATCTTAATTATATATGACTTATAGACACCCAACGATTTTAGAGGGACTGGATAGAGACCATAATATCAAGTATCATTCACTGGAACAACTTCTCAGTTAGTACACTTAATTCAGTACAAAACATTCACAGTAGTAATAACAAGGTCAACACGGAGAGCACTAGAAACTTTCACACACAGATGCACTGACGTCATAACAAAACACTCCTTCTGAACTAACTTAACAGCGATCCTACGATGTCATCCCACTTAGTCTGACTAAGTCTGTGTTATACCAAACCCACGTGTCACCGAGGAGACCCTTTGCCTTAAACCGAACGAATAATCACTCATAACGACAAACTAGGTGCGAACCTCATAATTTTCTCTTGCTCCAGACCCCCACAAATACTCATGCGAGGAGTATGGTATCCACCTGTAACCTTTCTTAAGCACCCTCAGCAGGTCATTTTGGAAACACCACTCGTATAGCAAGTCAAGTTCAAGCACAGAGGCTAGGGACAAATACGGTTAGTCTATCGATGTTAAATGTATACGTGATAGTGGTATATAATTAAGATTCTATGGACTTAGGATGTGTGTTTCCGCCCCATCTCATATTCCTTGTCTGGTTGTGGACCTGGGGCAGAGTCACCCATCCGACCGCCTTATCAATCTTAATTATATACAACTTGTATACTTTAGATAATGATAGATGAACCAGGTATGAGTCCCATCATGAACTTCGGGACGCAGGTTGCTCAGATCTACGAAAGGACATCTTACAAGTTGGATGAATGTAGGAAGGCGAGTCAAACCCACACAACCTTCAAAAACCTGAATTCACTTGGGAACGCAGAGATCAGATGGAACATATAATATCCGCATCTCTTTCCAAGTCCATGATTTGTATTCTATGCTTGAATTTTGGGACGAAATTCCCTCTAAAGGGGGGATGATGTGACAACCCGAATCTTTTTCCCTTCTCGTTAACCAAATTCCGTTAATAAATTTTGAATTTTATTGCAATTCCGTCAAACCCTTGGTTTGAAATAATTATTACACTTTTTATAATTAAAATTACATATGAGTCGGAACGAAAAATCGTGCGAATGCCCGCAATTTCTTAAAAAATCAAAACTGTTTCTGGCCTAAGGCAGTTTACAGCCGTAAACCTGTTTACGGCCGTAAACCCGTTTGCGGTTGGTCCAGGTGGACCCCACCACCAACCATACCCTTAGCCTATAAATACTGGACCCCCACCCTTATTTAAACCTTCTTGTCCGGAAACACCCACTTTCTATCTCTAGACCTCTTGACCGTAAACAGTAAAAAGCCCTTCTTTCACCCAAAAAAACATCATGAATCGTCATTTGGGAGCATCTGGAGCGCTTTTTCCTAAAAAACAAGCACCCTTGTTATTGATTTTAAAGCCGTAATCCTTCAGATCTTCAAAAGCCGCAAACTCAATTCACGGTCATAAACATAGTTCACGGCCGTAAGCTCCATTCAAGGCCGCACACCTAGTTCACGGCCATAAACAGCTCCTTATTGGTGAAAAGCATGTTACCTTAGTTTAACCAAGTCCCGGTAACATTCCTTAACTGAATCCTAATGTTTATCTAACACTTTAACTAACGAAGCCGCTAATTTAGATACATATATGTATTTATTTGATATTAGGATTCCGTTAAGTGCCACGTGTGTCAACTCAAGGATCTTCCAGTTCAATCCTTTGCACCCAACAAATTGTGAGTTTATACCCCTATGTTTTTTCGAGTATTCATGTTTTCAAGGGGAATACAAGTAAAATTACAAGGAATCTTGTGCTCAAAATATATTATTTTGTCTAAGATAATTATATTTTCAGTATGATTTTAATGTGGAAAATAGTTTTTACCAAACGATTAAGAAATCAACTCGTAGAAACAATTTTCAAAACTAGGCTAACTAACTTGTGAATCATGTGGTAAAATATATTATTTTATAAGGGATTCATGCAAATCATAAATAGGATTTTCAGTATTATTACTTGTAAATTTGTTAGTCTAAATGTTGGAGACACGTCCTTGGTAACACTCCCACCAAATTCAAGAGAGTGTAAGACTAGCCCTTGTAACCAGAATCTCTTCTAGGGAGAACGTGACTGTTGTGTATAGATCTATACGGGACTGACTATCCCGCACCTGTACTGCTAGGTACAGTTAGGCAGACATGCCTGGGGTGACAAAGTCAAAAAGGATACTAGCCCCATTACGTGCCATATCAAGTGAATGTATGGTTATAAAACTCGCAACCTAGATAACAGAGATTTACTTTTGTAATAATGAATTAAGTGAAATAACCTCAAAGTAATAACCGATTTGATTACTAAAGGCTATTAAAAATACCTTCAGGATTTAGTTCACCACATATTTATTAGTTTTATTTATGTAATAAGGCTAATATACCTCAAGTAACCAGGGTCTTTCAGGGAAACTACCTTAAACGATATAAGTATGTAGATACTTGTACACCTCAGTTTAGAACGGATAACCAACCATCAACTTTTAGGGAAAATATAGAATTTTCCTGGGATAACTCGACTTTTCATAAACGGATCGTTTTTACATGTACTATCGGATATTCATTTTCATTCCACGACTCCTTGGATTGTACATACCTTGTATGAATCGGGAAATCATGGAAGGAATGGGCTTTCAAACACGCTTTTCATAAGAAAATATATGAGTTTCTAGAATAAACATCGGTACTTTACAAGCTGTTGGTCTATTATTCAACTAATGAGCATTCATTATTAATTCCATGACTCCTTAGTTTATGCATCCGGGTTGTGTATGAAGAATACCTGATAGACTGTGGAATGTGTGGTTTCCGCCTCATTCCCTGTTCCTTGTTTGGTTGTGGGTTTAGGGCAGATCTGCATGATTAACTGTCTATCCGATATTAGTTTATACATAACTAGTATACACTAAGAAGTCATAGAAGGAATTGGTTAATCGTACTTTTCATAAGAAAATATTGGATTTTCTTAAGGAACAATTGCAACAGTTATCAAAGGTTGAATACAGCTAACTTTGTAAGTACCTAATGAATACTTTAGGATTATGTACATGAAAATCCGACTACCACTAGATGTGTGGTCTCCGCCTCTTTTCCTGTTCCTTGTTTGGTTGTGGGCTTCAGGCAGACCCACACAATCGATTGTTTGTTTGATTTGGAATGTATATGATTTGTATACACTAAGTAGTCGTAGGAAGAACCAGCAGAAATCATTTTTTACTTAACATTTACTATATTAGAAAATGTAAGGATTTTTGGAGAAACATAACCTACCTTTCAAAAGAACAAAGAACGGTTTTTCCAATACAAAATGTTTATGAACTCACTAGCTTTATGCTGATACTCTTTCAAAACCTACTTGTATTCTCAGGACACTGGTAGACAGGTTCACTCACTAGGATCAAGAAGATGGAGCATAGTAGCTTCGAGTCCTTACTTGTTATTCACTTTTGGTGACCATCATGTATGATTCAAACTCAATGTAAACCTAATACTACAAATTCAATGGTTTTTGTTGCTTTGATTACTATTATTCAATTGTTATGATTCTACACATGACGTCCTCCACCCCCGAACGTTTCTTCCGCTTCGGTTTGGGGGTGTGACAATATGTGGGTGTCCAGATGAGTGTAAGGTCAAGTTCGTAGCCTGCACGTTCATAAATCAAGCCCTCTCCTAGTGGAATGGCCACATAGTGGCCATGACACTCCCAGTGGCGAACGCGATGCCCTGGGAAGAGCTGAAAGAGATGATGTTGGCAGATTACTATCCTAGAGGTCAGATTCAGAAGATGGAACAAGAGTTGTGGAACCTCATGGTTCAAAACAACAATATCGACTCATACATATCCAGGTTTAGTGAGCTATCTCTTCTGTGTCCCAGAATGATCACCTCAAAAGGGAAAAAGATTAAGAGGTTTATTTGGGGGTTGACTGCACCTATCCAAGGGAATTTCATTGCGGCAAACCCTAAGACATTTGATAGCGCCAAGAAACTGTATGATCATGGTAATAAGAAGGGTGCCAAAATTGTGGAAGCAGAGGTTAAGAAAGAAGAACAGAGAAAGAAAGGGAGAAACAACAAGAGAAAGGGAAAACATAACTCGAAATCATCTAAGAAGCAACAAACTTTGACTGTCCATGCTGCAACTCAAGCTACCACCACATCGTATGCTCCAGCCTCATCTACGCCAAATACTCCAAAGCAGTATTCAGGAAATCTTCCCAAGTGTAATAAATGCAACTTCCACCATCACGGGAAGTGCAGAGAGATGAATTGCACAAGGTGCAACCGGAAGGGCCATAGAACAAAGTATTTTAGGGCTCATCTTCAACACACCTAGGTGACAAATAACAACAACAACAACAACAATAACAATAACACCAATGTTGGAGCCAATTATACTTGTTACGGATGTGGGAAAACCGGGCATTTCAGGCGAAACTGCCCCAACGCGAACAATTAAGGGGCAGGAGCAGTAGGGAGAGTGCTGACAATGGGTTAGGGTGAAGCAGTTCAGGACCCAACCATTGTCACCGGTACATTCCTACTTAACAACTTGTATGCATGCATCTTATTTGATAGTGGGGCGGAACGAAGTTTTGTGACCAAATTGCCACAACCAGAGGTACCCGAGTGGAAATACGAAAGGATTACTATGGACTTCATGACCAAATTGCCAAAGATAGCAGACGGATTGGATGCTATCTGGGTAATCATCGATAGATTAACAAAATCCGCTCATTTCCTGCCAATTAAAGAATCCTACAAGATGGAAAGGCTAACCCGAATCATCATCAAGGAGGTTGTGAGACTCCACAGAGTGCCAGTATCTATTATCTCGGATCGAGATAGCAGATTCACTTCCAGTTTCTAGCAATCTCTTCAGAAAGCAATTGGAACTCAGCTAGACATGAGCATTACCTACCACCCACAGACAGATGGTCAAAGTGAGCACACCATCCAGACACTCGAGGATATGCTTTGAGCATGCATGATTGACTTTGGAAAGTCATGGGATACCCACTTGCCTCTGATTGAATTCTCCTATAACAACAGTTATCACACGAGCATCAAGATTGATCCCTTCGATGCACTCTATGGTCGAAAATATAGATCTCCCCTATGTTGGGCCGAGGTGGGTGACACTCAACTAGAAAAAGGGCAATTTGTGAGATGAACGAAAAGATAGTCCAAATCAAAGCTCGACTTCAAGCATCGCGAGACCGACAGAAGAGTTATGCTGACAAGCGGCGAAAGCCATTGGAATTTCAAGTCGGGGATCGCGTGTTATTAAAAGTTTCTCCTTGGAAGGGAATGATTTGCTTTGGGAGACGACGAAAATTGAACCCGCGATACATTGGACCGTTCGAGATTCTTGTCCGAATTGGTCCAGTGGCTTACAAGCTGCAGCTACCCGTTGAGCTCGGCAACGTACACCCAGTGTTCCACGTCTCAAATCTGCAAAAGTGTCTGTCAGATGAAACCCTTATCATTCCTTTGCAAGAGATTGAAATAAACGAGAATCCCCTGTTCATCGAAGAACGAGTCGAGATTATGGATAGGGAGGTGAATCGTACAAAGCAAAGTCGCATCCCGATTGCGAAGGTTCGATGGAGCATAAAACGTGGACCGGAATTCATGTGGGAACATGAAGACCAGATGAAGAAAAAGTACCCTCACTTATTCTTTCCTTCACAAACATAGCTTTCGAAAGAATTTCGTGATGAAATTCCCTCTAACGGGGGGATGATGTCACAACTAGCATTTTAGCTTGGAAATTCTATTCCTGTGTAACCATTCAACCATTGTAAAACATATACTCTAAGTAAATATCACTCGGTGCTCATTTAAATTCACCTTTCATGTTCAACAAAGAACCTGAAAACCCTAGGAATCCCTATTTAAGTCTATTTTGGGCTTAGGACCCTTAAATGGGCTCTAATTAGACCCACTTCCATAAATCTATAACATTTTGGACCATTTGGGCCTAGAAAGATTCATTTTAACCCTAATGGGCCTTATTGAGCCATAACCACTCCAATAAACCCTAATGGACTTAAAACCCATTCCTTTATCTCGTGTTGGGACGTAAATGCTTCCAAGGGCCCAATGGGCCGAAAATTTTATGATTAGGTTCCAAAAATCCTAGCTAATGTTTAATGGGATCAAACTATTCCATTCCTATCTTCTTGGCCCAAACTCTCGGCCCAACACCATTTAACAAAAAAATGAAAGGGGGGGGGGATTGACATTGGAGGTGCCACCTCCATATTATTCACCATGTAAGAAGGCATGGCTTCTCATACTTCCATGCAACTCATCCCTTCTCTCTCTTTTTCTTCCCATCGGTTGAAGATACACACACACACATACACTCCATTTTCAAATTTCTCTTAAACATTCACAAGAACACTCCTTCCTCTCCTCTCTAATTTTCAAGATCTTGAGCATCTTCAAGAAGGTTTTCACCACCAAAAATCATCATTCTTGGTAAGTCTTTACATATCCAAGCTATATAATTTCTTTCTCATGTTAGATCACTCCTTCTAAACAAGCTTTTGGTGATCATACTCCTAGAAAACTTCTTAAGCTCGAAATCTAAATCAAGGTGTTGCTAGGACCAAAAATCTCTTCATCTCTTATTCAAAAACCGAAACATCGAAGCAAAGGTGAGTTCATACCCCCCTTTTTTCGGTTTTTACATGATTTTTAGGGGATAATGCAAGTAAAGTGTGTAGATCTATGTGTTATATGCATGTCTTGTGTGATTTCTTAGTTTATTTTGTAAAAATATGTTAGGTCTTAGCAAATCACGACTTCTTAACTAACATTGAGTTAAGATCCATGAACTAAGACACCTTATACATCATATTATCAAGTTAAAAGTGTCATATTTTTAAGACATAAAAATTTAAGGCAAAAACTTGTTAAGGGTCAAAATTGTCAAGAAAACAAAAGATAAGGGTAAAAAGTGACATTTATGCGTTTAAAAGGATCAAATAGGTTCTAATTGTATAAAAATGGATTTTTATGATAAACATGCCTTCCAAAGGGGCAAAAATGTAAATTTTAGCTTAATGGGCCAGACATTTGGGCCTCACGGTTTTGGGCCCAAAAATTGCGAAAAGGGAAAGTTTTAGGACTAAAAATGTTATTTGAGCAAAAATTGAGTCATAAATGTAAATAAACCAAATTTAGGGGTGAAAATAACATTTATTTCCAAATTGAACCAAAAACGTAACTTTTATTAAAATTAGGCCGAAAGTGTAAATTTTTATAAACAAGGGGCTAAAAGTACACTTTTCTGCAAAGCTGAGCCTTAAATGTCAAAATATATATTTTTCGACTAAAACCGTGAATTTATAGACATTAGGGTCAAAATTACAAATTTTTACAAATTATGGACTAAAGTGTCATTTTTACAAATTTTAAGCCTTAATTGAAAATTTAAGGCTTTTGACCAAAATTGTTGTCTTACGAAAACGGAACCTTTTTATAATAAATTTGGTAAATCACAAGCTTAAATAAACAACGAAACAATAACGAATAAACGAAATACATCGATAATAGTTTATTGGGCATAATATTCACATTACGAGGCCAATAGGCCTTAAGGGCCCATTCAAGTGTATATTCAACCCAATATTTTTCCATGACCTATTTATTGGGCCTTGCGACCCATTTACATGTTAATTAGGGCCTGAGTTATAGGTCACATGTTTGTTGGGCCTTTATGCTCCATTTACATGCCTATTGGGCCTAAATTACCCACTTACATGTTATTGGACCTTTGTGATCCATTTGCATGCTAATTGGACTTGGACTGAAATTCACATGCTTAGTAGATCGTAACTATACCCTTACATAACTATTGAACTTCGTATACTTATATATGTACCTTTGGGTTTGATAACATACCACATACATGTAAACATTAAAAATAGTACGAAAGGTTAAGAATCTAGTGAGACGTGTCGATTGGCACCTTGAGTGTACAATTGTAGCTTGTAGTTATAATCAGAGTCTCCTAGAGGGAGAGCGAGAGTTTGTCTATAAATCTATACGGGGTGACCCCTCACGCCTTAGTTGTTCGCTACAGCTAGACTAGGCCCGTCTAGGGAGACAAAACCTTGAGAAAATATTGGCATTTGGAAAAATGCCAAGAAAGGCAACCTAGTCATTATCATGTATGGTTATAACGACTCATATTGAGATTCAATACCAAATTTAACATTTCGAAGATCAACCCTTCGATTGTGTCAATACAAAATAACTTACTTAACGATACAAGAACCTCGACATTATTATAAATCAGAAAATATCGGATTTTCTGGGGAAATATTCATATACAATTATCACTTCCTTACAATACAAGGAAATCTAAACTACATCCATATATGTTACAACTATGAAATTCACACATGCATTTATACTTGATTTTCACATTGTTTTCATATATTTTACATAAAATATCGGATTTTCTGGGTTTTTACAAAAGATACAAAGACTTTTACTCAAACATACTTATGAACTCACCAACATTATATATGTTGACCGTTTTCTAAATAATTTGTATTCTCAAGTAATCGTTCAGCAGGAAGATTTTTAAGTATGTATGTATTTATTTTGTGTAACATCACTCATCGTACAATTAATACTATTAATTTATGTAATTTATAACAATGTACTTGACGTGAACAATGTTGGTTGTTATATGTAATGTTGGTGGTGAATATGTTATATTTCATGAATATTCATTGTGATGATAATTCAATAGTTAGTCACACGAGCCCCCGGACGTTTTCACCGTCTGGTTCAGGGGTCTGATAGGTTGGTATCAAAGCAATGTTTATAGTGAACTAGCATATCTAACCGTAAATAAAAATTTCAAACTTATGTCCACATAATAACCTTACAATATTTAATAAAAGCTTCTGGAGGAAATTTAACACTATGATTAAACCTGGGCAGTTATGTAGTTATATTAGGAATGAATATATGCTGATCAACTATATTTATTTGGAATATGACCAACATGTGTTCGGGAGTAGTTGTAGCGGGAGATGAATCCAAAAGTCTACCTCACTCTCCAATAACTCTAGGAACCCAAAACCTAAATAATTAAAAATATACTATAGGGATAACCAAAACATGATTTATTTATGCACTCTTGTGCAGTCAGTATGACTCGTTTCTGCCACCCCGGAGATCCCTATTTTCCCAATCAACGAAATAACAGATGGCTAAAGGAATCCGAATAGGAACCTGAAGAGGACCCTGAGGAATATGAAATTGAAGAGGGACCTACAGAACCCGTGGCAGATGATGGAGAAGAAGAGTCAGATGACAACAACGATGATGATTCGGACGCAGAGTCCGTAGTCATCAACCCACCATACCTAATGAGGGTGCCAGCTCACCGAATGGGCCCTAGTGGCCCTACACCTCCTTAGGGTATCGACATTTAGAAGTGGATCAGACAACAGGGACAGCGACCACCGTTTGGCATGGCACGTGAGTTCAATGACTTGAGGGATAGAGTACTGGATGATCGAGCACTTCCATTCGTGGTGAGACGATTGGAGGATACTGGCGATCTGGCTCAGAGCACCGCCGACCAGATGCACCATACGTGAGCAAGAGTTGCACGGGCAGAGCAGGAAACTCGAGAGGTTATCTGGGAGTTCCACATGAGGCAGGTGAGGTGGGAGGCTAGACTACGAGACGCGGAGCGACCGGTGGCTCGCCTTCAGGGAGCATCCACTTGTTCAGCACCACCCCTGGCGCACCCCACCATGACTAGAACCAGCCGTATCTATCATTAGTATTATGTTTATGTGATCTATGCCATGTACTATCGACTCTATATTTAAGTGATCACACTACTCATAGGGTTGTCATGCTGCCGAATTTTATACTACTCCATTGTACTGTATGCCTTCTGGAAAAATTTTCATGTATCAAAACTATTAGTACTAATGAAAATGCTTTATGTTTTATCATGAAGTCTTCATCTTTTATGTGTTTTATATTCCTTGTTTTATGTTAATGCATGAAATTACTTAAATACACATGCTATACGCCTAGTCTATGGGATCCCAAACTCGCAAAACAATAGGCACTCAACATCTTTCCATTCCATGACAGAAAGATGCCTCAAATACCCAATCGTGGAAACAATGCAACACCAACCCCACCTGAGATAAACTCGTTTGCATTCCAGGAAGCAGTGTCCGATGCGGTCACTACAGCACTTGTGCATATTCGCAATGGAAACAACGGAGAAGGCAACAGACAACGAACCGGAAGCACAAATCAAGGGACAAACCATGGATCCGCACGACCATGCACCTACAAGGACTTCACCAATGCCAAATCTCGAACCTTTAATAGGACAGGAGGCGTAATAGCCCTGAAGCGATGGATCAAAAAAGTAGAATCCATTTTTGAAATATGTGGGTGTCCGGATGAATGTAAGGTCAAGTTCGCAGCTTGGACGTTCATTGATGAAGCCTTCTCCAGGTGGAATGGCCACGTAGAGGCCATGACACTCCCGGTGGCGAACGTGATGCCCTGGGAAGAGCTGAAAGAGATGATGTTGGCAGATTACTATCCTAGATGTGAGATTCAGAAGATGGAACAAGAGTTTTGGAGCCTCATGGTTCAAAACTCAAATATCGACGCATACATATCCAAGTTTAGTGAGCTATCTCTTTTGTGACCCGGAATGATCACCTCAGAAGGGAAAAAGATTGAGAGGTTTATCTGGGGATTGACTCCACCTATCCAAGGGAATGTCATTGTGGCAAACCCTGAGACATTTGATAGCGCCAAGAGACTGGCCAAGAAACTGTATGATCATGGCAATAAGAAGGGTGCCAAAGTAGTGGAACCAGAGGTTAAGAAAGAAGAAGAGAGCAAGAAATGGAGAAACAACAAGAGAAAGGGAAAATAGAACTCGGAATCATCTAAGAAGCAACAAACTGTGACTATCCATACCGCAACTCAAGCTACCACCACACCACATGCTCCAGCCTCATCTACGCCAAATACTCCAAAGAAGTATTCAGGAAATCTTCCCAAGTGTAACAAATGCAACTTCCACCATCACAGGTAGTCAGAGAGATGAATTGCACAAGGTGCAACCAGAAGGGCCATACAACAAACTATTTTAGGGCTCAGCTTCAACACAACTAGATGACAAACAACAACGACAACAACAACAACAACAACACCAATGCTGGAGGCAGTTATACTTGTTACGGATATGTGAAAACCAGGCATTTCAGGCAAAACTGCCCCCACGCGAACAATTAAGGGGCAGGAGCAACAGGAAGAGTGTTGACAATGGGTCAGGGTGAAGCAGTTCAGGACCCAACCGTTTTCACCGGTACGTTCCTACTTAACAACTCGTATGCTTGCATCTTATTTGATAGTGGGGCGGAACGAAGTTTCATTAGTAATAAATTCAAACACTTGCTAAATTAACAACCCCAGAAGCTCAACCAAGCCTTTACGGTGGAAATGGATAATAGGAAAACGGAAACAACCAAAGATATCTATATAGGATGTACGTTAACACTAAACAACCACTCTTTCCAAATAAACTTGATGCCTGTAAATATTATGAGTTTTGATGTGATCATCGGCATGGATTGGCTAAGCCCCCATCATGCCTAAATTATGTGTCACAAGAGGGTCGTTCACCTTCATCTTCCTAATCACGAAACCCTAATAATCTACGGAGATAAACCCGGCGCAAATCTTCGCCTTATCTTGAGTATCAAGGCGCAAAAGTGTCTACAAAAGAAAAACTACACATTCCTTGCTAATGTGGTGGACAAAACCAAAGAGGAAGTGAGAATTCACAACAATCCATGTGGCGTGTGACTTCCCGGATGTGTTTCCAAAAGATCTTCCAGGAATACCCCCAAAACGACAAATCGAATTCAGAATCAACCTAGTGCTTGGAGCCACTCCAATCTCCAAATCACCCTATCGATTGGCTCCTACTGAAATGCAAGAATTATCAAGCCAACTAATCGAACTCATGAATAAAGGGTTCATCAGACCCAGCTTCTCACCATGGGGAGCTCCGTTTCTTTTTGTTAAAAAGAAAGACGGATCCTTCAGGATGTGCATAGACTATAGGGAATTAAATAAGATCACCATCAAAACCCGGTATCCACTTCCACGAATCGATGATCTATTTGACCAGGTTCAAGGAGCAAGTTTCTTTTCAAAGATATATCTGAGATCCGGTTATCATCAACTCAAAGTCCGAGATGAGGACATTCCTAAGACTGCTATCCGAACTCATTTTGGTTATTACGAATTCGTCATAATGCCCTTCGGTCTAACAAATTCCCCTGCTGCATTTATCGACCTCATGAATCGAGTCTTCCGCCCATTCCTTGATAAATTGGTAATCATTTTCATAGATTTTATTCTCGTGTACTCTCAAAGCAAAGAAGATCATAGCCAACACCTTCAACAGATTTTACAAACCCTGTAGACTGAAAAGCTATATGTGAAACTCTCCAAGTGCGAGTTCTAGCTCTATAGTGTAAACTTTCTGGGCCATGTAGTCAGTCAGAAAGGAATACATGTGGAGCCCTCCAAGATCAAAGCAATCGAAAACTGGGCAATTCCGGCAACGCCAACAGAAATTAGCCAATTCTTGGGTCTAGCAGGCTACTACCGAAGATTCATTCAGAATTTTTCCAAGATAGCCAAACCCCTCACCACACTGACACAAAAAGGAGTACCCTTCAACTGGACCGAGAAGCAAGAAATTGCCTTCCAAACCTTGAAGCAAGCCCTCTGTAGTGCTCCAGTACTATCCTTACCGGAGGGAACCAAAGACTTCATAGTTTACTGTGATGCTTCAAATCAAGGTTTAGGTTGTGTCCTTATGCAACACGATAAGGTAATTGCTTATGCATCCAGACAACTGAAAACACATGAAGTAAATTATACCACGCATGATCTCGAACTGGGTTCGGTGGTCTTCGCCTTAAAAATTTGGAGGCACTACCTATATGCTACCAAGTGCACCATCTTTATAGACCATAAGAGCCTCCCACACATTCTAAATCAAAAGGAACTAAACATGAGGCAATGGAGATGGGTTGAGCTGTTAAATAATTATGAGTGTGAGATCAAATACCATCCAAGCAAGGCTAACGTGGTAGCCGATGCCCTGAGCCGAAAGGAGTATTCAAGTCGTCGTGTGAAGACCCTATCAATCACAATCTAATCTCATCCAGCCTCACAGATCAAGGAAGCCCAATTGGACGCATTGAAGCCTGAGAATATCGCTATTGAATCACTATGAGGAATGGAGAAGGAGCTCGAAGTCAAAGACAACGGAACCCACTACTTCATGAATAGAATCTGGGTTCCCAAAATTGGGAGATTCGGAGAGATAGTCATGCATGAAGCCCACAAGACGCGATATTCTATTCACCCGGGGTCAGATAAGATGTATTTGGATATCAAGCAACAATATTGGTGGCCTAATATGAAGGCAGAGATAGCCACTTTCGTGGGCAAGTGTCTTACTTGCGCCAAGGTGAAAGTGGAATACCAAAATCCCTCGGGACTACTGCAACAACCAGTGGTACCCGAGTGGAAATGGGAAACGATTACTATGGACTTCGTGACCAAATTGCCAAAGACAGCATACGGATTGGATGATATCTGGGTAATCGTCGATAGATTAACAAAATCCGCTCATTTCCTGCCAATAAAAGAATCCTACAAGATGGAAAGTCTGACCCGAATCTACGTCAAGGAGATTGTGAGACTCCATGGAGTGCCAGTATCTATTATCTCGAATCGAGATAGCATATTCACTTCCAGATTCTGACAATCTCTTCAGAAGGCAATGGGAACTCAGCTAGACATGAGCATTTCCTACCACCCATAAACGGATGGTCAGAGTGAGCGCACCATCCAGACACTCGAGGATATGCTCCGAGCTTGCGAGATTGACTTCGAAAAGTCATGGGATACACACTTTCCTCTGATCGAATTCTCCTATAACAACAGTTATCAGACGAGCATCAAGGTTGCTCCCTTCGAGGCACTCTATGGTCGAAAATGCAGATCGCCGCTATGCTGGGCCGAGGTGGGTGACACTCAACTAGCAAAAGGGCAATCTCCAGCTAGTGCTCTTATAGAACCCAAAATCATCCGTATGACGACCGAAAAGATAGTCCAAATCAAATATCGACTTCAAGCATCGCGAGACCGACAGAAGAGTTATGCTGGCAAGCGGCAAAAGCCATTGGAATTTCAAGTCGGGGATCGCGTGTTGTTAACAGTTTCTCCTTGGAAGCGAATGATTTGCTTTGGGAAACAAGGAAAATTGAACCCACGATACATTGGACCGTTCGAGATTCTTGTCCGAATTGGTCCAGTGGCTTACAAGCTGTAGCTACCCGTTGAGCTCAGCAACGTACACCCAATGTTCCACGTCTCAAATCTGAAAAAGTGTCTGTCAGATGAAACCCTTGTCGTTCCTTTGGAAGAGATTGAAATAAACGAGAATCCCCTGTTCATCGAAGAACGAGTCGAGATTATGGATAGGGAGGTGAATCGTACAAAGCAAAGTCGCATCCCGATTGCGAAGGTTCGATGGAGCATAAAACGTGGACCGAAATTCATGTGGGAACATGAAGACCAGATGAAGAAAAAGTACCCTCACTTATTCTTTCCTTCACAAACATAGCTTTCGAAAGAATTTCGTGATGAAATTCCCTCTAACGGGGGGATGATGTCACAACTAGCATTTTAGCTTGGAAATTCTATTCCTGTGTAACCATTCAACCATTGTAAAACATATACTCTAAGTAAATATCACTCGGTGCTCATTTAAATTCACCTTTCATGTTCAACAAAGAACCTGAAAACCCTAGGAATCCCTATTTAAGTCTATTTTGGGCTTAGGACCCTTAAATGGGCTCTAATTAGACCCACTTCCATAAATCTATAACATTTTGGACCATTTGGGCCTAGAAAGATTCATTTTAACCCTAATGGGCCTTATTGAGCCATAACCACTCCAATAAACCCTAATGGACTTAAAACCCATTCCTTTATCTCGTGTTGGGACGTAAATGCTTCCAAGGGCCCAATGGGCCGAAAATTTTATGATTAGGTTCCAAAAATCCTAGCTAATGTTTAATGGGATCAAACTATTCCATTCCTATCTTCTTGGCCCAAACTCTCGGCCCAACACCATTTAACAAAAAAAATGAAAGGGGGGGGGGGGGGATTGACATTGGAGGTGCCACCTCCATATTATTCACCATGTAAGAAGGCATGGCTTCTCATACTTCCATGCAACTCATCCCTTCTCTCTCTTTTTCTTCCCATCGGTTGAAGATACACACACACACATACACTCCATTTTCAAATTTCTCTTAAACATTCACAAGAACACTCCTTCCTCTCCTCTCTAATTTTCAAGATCTTGAGCATCTTCAAGAAGGTTTTCACCACCAAAAATCATCATTCTTGGTAAGTCTTTACATATCCAAGCTATATAATTTCTTTCTCATGTTAGATCACTCCTTCTAAACAAGCTTTTGGTGATCATACTCCTAGAAAACTTCTTAAGCTCGAAATCTAAATCAAGGTGTTGCTAGGACCAAAAATCTCTTCATCTCTTATTCAAAAACCGAAACATCGAAGCAAAGGTGAGTTCATACCCCCCCTTTTTTCGGTTTTTACATGATTTTTAGGGGATAATGCAAGTAAAGTGTGTAGATCTATGTGTTATATGCATGTCTTGTGTGATTTCTTAGTTTATTTTGTAAAAATATGTTAGGTCTTAGCAAATCACGACTTCTTAACTAACATTGAGTTAAGATCCATGAACTAAGACACCTTATACATCATATTATCAAGTTAAAAGTGTCATATTTTTAAGACATAAAAATTTAAGGCAAAAACTTGTTAAGGGTCAAAATTGTCAAGAAAACAAAAGATAAGGGTAAAAAGTGACATTTATGCGTTTAAAAGGATCAAATAGGTTCTAATTGTATAAAAATGGATTTTTATGATAAACATGCCTTCCAAAGGGGCAAAAATGTAAATTTTAGCTTAATGGGCCAGACATTTGGGCCTCACGGTTTTGGGCCCAAAAATTGCGAAAAGGGAAAGTTTTAGGACTAAAAATGTTATTTGAGCAAAAATTGAGTCATAAATGTAAATAAACCAAATTTAGGGGTGAAAATAACATTTATTTCCAAATTGAACCAAAAACGTAACTTTTATTAAAATTAGGCCGAAAGTGTAAATTTTTATAAACAAGGGGCTAAAAGTACACTTTTCTGCAAAGCTGAGCCTTAAATGTCAAAATATATATTTTTCGACTAAAACCGTGAATTTATAGACATTAGGGTCAAAATTACAAATTTTTACAAATTATGGACTAAAGTGTCATTTTTACAAATTTTAAGCCTTAATTGAAAATTTAAGGCTTTTGACCAAAATTGTTGTCTTACGAAAACGGAACCTTTTTATAATAAATTTGGTAAATCACAAGCTTAAATAAACAACGAAACAATAACGAATAAACGAAATACATCGATAATAGTTTATTGGGCATAATATTCACATTACGAGGCCAATAGGCCTTAAGGGCCCATTCAAGTGTATATTCAACCCAATATTTTTCCATGACCTATTTATTGGGCCTTGCGACCCATTTACATGTTAATTAGGGCCTGAGTTATAGGTCACATGTTTGTTGGGCCTTTATGCTCCATTTACATGCCTATTGGGCCTAAATTACCCACTTACATGTTATTGGACCTTTGTGATCCATTTGCATGCTAATTGGACTTGGACTGAAATTCACATGCTTAGTAGATCGTAACTATACCCTTACATAACTATTGAACTTCGTATACTTATATATGTACCTTTGGGTTTGATAACATACCACATACATGTAAACATTAAAAATAGTACGAAAGGTTAAGAATCTAGTGAGACGTGTCGATTGGCACCTTGAGTGTACAATTGTAGCTTGTAGTTATAATCAGAGTCTCCTAGAGGGAGAGCGAGAGTTTGTCTATAAATCTATACGGGGTGACCCCTCACGCCTTAGTTGTTCGCTACAGCTAGACTAGGCCCGTCTAGGGAGACAAAACCTTGAGAAAATATTGGCATTTGGAAAAATGCCAAGAAAGGCAACCTAGTCATTATCATGTATGGTTATAACGACTCATATTGAGATTCAATACCAAATTTAACATTTCGAAGATCAACCCTTCGATTGTGTCAATACAAAATAACTTACTTAACGATACAAGAACCTCGACATTATTATAAATCAGAAAATATCGGATTTTCTGGGGAAATATTCATATACAATTATCACTTCCTTACAATACAAGGAAATCTAAACTACATCCATATATGTTACAACTATGAAATTCACACATGCATTTATACTTGATTTTCACATTGTTTTCATATATTTTACATAAAATATCGGATTTTCTGGGTTTTTACAAAAGATACAAAGACTTTTACTCAAACATACTTATGAACTCACCAACATTATATATGTTGACCGTTTTCTAAATAATTTGTATTCTCAAGTAATCGTTCAGCAGGAAGATTTTTAAGTATGTATGTATTTATTTTGTGTAACATCACTCATCGTACAATTAATACTATTAATTTATGTAATTTATAACAATGTACTTGACGTGAACAATGTTGGTTGTTATATGTAATGTTGGTGGTGAATATGTTATATTTCATGAATATTCATTGTGATGATAATTCAATAGTTAGTCACACGAGCCCCCGGACGTTTTCACCGTCTGGTTCAGGGGTCTGATAGGTTGGTATCAAAGCAATGTTTATAGTGAACTAGCATATCTAACCGTAAATAAAAATTTCAAACTTATGTCCACATAATAACCTTACAATATTTAATAAAAGCTTCTGGAGGAAATTTAACACTATGATTAAACCTGGGCAGTTATGTAGTTATATTAGGAATGAATATATGCTGATCAACTATATTTATTTGGAATATGACCAACATGTGTTCGGGAGTAGTTGTAGCGGGAGATGAATCCAAAAGTCTACCTCACTCTCCAATAACTCTAGGAACCCAAAACCTAAATAATTAAAAATATACTATAGGGATAACCAAAACATGATTTATTTATGCACTCTTGTGCAGTCAGTATGACTCGTTTCTGCCACCCCGGAGATCCCTATTTTCCCAATCAACGAAATAACAGATGGCTAAAGGAATCCGAATAGGAACCTGAAGAGGACCCTGAGGAATATGAAATTGAAGAGGGACCTACAGAACCCGTGGCAGATGATGGAGAAGAAGAGTCAGATGACAACAACGATGATGATTCGGACGCAGAGTCCGTAGTCATCAACCCACCATACCTAATGAGGGTGCCAGCTCACCGAATGGGCCCTAGTGGCCCTACACCTCCCTAGGGTATCGACATTTAGAAGTGGATCAGACAACAGGGACAGCGACCACCGTTTGGCATGGCACGTGAGTTCAATGACTTGAGGGATAGAGTACTAGATGATCGAGCACTTCCATTCGTGGTGAGACGATTGGAGGATACTGGCGATCTGGCTCAGAGCACCGCCGACCAGATGCACCATACGTGAGCAAGAGTTGCACGGGCAGAGCAGGAAACTCGAGAGGTTATCTGGGAGTTCCACATGAGGCAGGTGAGGTGGGAGGCTAGACTACGAGACGCGGAGCGACCGGTGGCTCGCCTTCAGGGAGCATCCACTTGTTCAGCACCACCCCTGGCGCACCCCACCATGACTAGAACCAGCCGTATCTATCATTAGTATTATGTTTATGTGATCTATGCCATGTACTATCGACTCTATATTTAAGTGATCACACTACTCATAGGGTTGTCATGCTGCCGAATTTTATACTACTCCATTGTACTGTATGCCTTCTGGAAAAAATTTCATGTATCAAAACTATTAGTACTAATGAAAATGATTTATGTTTTATCATGACGTCTTCATCTTTTATGTGTTTTATATTCCTTGTTTTATGTTAATGCATGAAATTACTTAAATACACATGCTATACGCCTAGTCTATGGGATCCCAAACTCGCAAAACAATAGGCACTCAACATCTTTCCATTCCATGACAGAAAGATGCCTCAAATACCCAATCGTGGAAACAATGCAACACCAACCCCACCTGAGATAAACTCGTTTGCATTCCAGGAAGCAGTGTCCGATGCGGTCACTACAGCACTTGTGCATATTCGCAATGGAAACAACGGAGAAGGCAACAGACAACGAACCGGAAGCACAAATCAAGGGACAAACCATGGATCCGCACGACCATGCACCTACAAGGACTTCACCAATGCCAAATCTCGAACCTTTAATAGGACAGGAGGCGTAATAGCCCTGAAGCGATGGATCAAAAAAGTAGAATCCATTTTTGAAATATGTGGGTGTCCGGATGAATGTAAGGTCAAGTTCGCAGCTTGGACGTTCATTGATGAAGCCTTCTCCAGGTGGAATGGCCACGTAGAGGCCATGACACTCCCGGTGGCGAACGTGATGCCCTGGGAAGAGCTGAAAGAGATGATGTTGGCAGATTACTATCCTAGATGTGAGATTCAGAAGATGGAACAAGAGTTTTGGAGCCTCATGGTTCAAAACTCAAATATCGACGCATACATATCCAAGTTTAGTGAGCTATCTCTTTTGTGACCCGGAATGATCACCTCAGAAGGGAAAAAGATTGAGAGGTTTATCTGGGGATTGACTCCACCTATCCAAGGGAATGTCATTGTGGCAAACCCTGAGACATTTGATAGCGCCAAGAGACTGGCCAAGAAACTGTATGATCATGGCAATAAGAAGGGTGCCAAAGTAGTGGAACCAGAGGTTAAGAAAGAAGAAGAGAGCAAGAAATGGAGAAACAACAAGAGAAAGGGAAAATAGAACTCGGAATCATCTAAGAAGCAACAAACTGTGACTGTCCATACCGCAACTCAAGCTACCACCACACCACATGCTCCAGCCTCATCTACGCCAAATACTCCAAAGAAGTATTCAGGAAATCTTCCCAAGTGTAACAAATGCAACTTCCACCATCACAGGTAGTCAGAGAGATGAATTGCACAAGGTGCAACCAGAAGGGCCATACAACAAACTATTTTAGGGCTCAGCTTCAACACAACTAGATGACAAACAACAACGACAACAACAACAACAACACCAATGCTGGAGGCAGTTATACTTGTTACGGATATGTGAAAACCAGGAATTTCAGGCAAAACTGCCCCCACGCGAACAATTAAGGGGCAGGAGCAACAGGGAGAGTGTTGACAATGGGTCAGGGTGAAGCAGTTCAGGACCCAACCGTTTTCACCGGTACGTTCCTACTTAACAACTCGTATGCTTGCATCTTATTTGATAGTGGGGCGGAACGAAGTTTCGTTAGTAATAAATTCAAACACTTGCTAAATTAACAACCCCAGAAGCTCAACCAAGCCTTTACGGTGGAAATGGATAATAGGAAAACGGAAACAACCAAAGATATCTATATAGGATGTACGTTAACACTAAACAACCACTCTTTCCAAATAAACTTGATGCCTGTAAATATTATGAGTTTTGATGTGATCATCGGCATGGATTGGCTAAGCCCCCATCATGCCTAAATTATGTGTCACAAGAGGGTCGTTCACCTTCATCTTCCTAATCACAAAACCCTAATAATCTACGGAGATAAACCCGGCGCAAATCTTCGCCTTATCTTGAGTATCAAGGCGCAAAAGTGTCTACAAAAGAAAAACTACACATTCCTTGCTAATGTGGTGGACAAAACCAAAGAGGAAGTGAGAATTCACAACAATCCATGTGGCGTGTGACTTCCCGGATATGTTTCCAAAAGATCTTCCAGGAATACCCCCAAAACGACAAATCGAATTCAGAATCGACCTAGTGCTTGGAGCCACTCCAATCTCCAAATCACCCTATCGATTGGCTCCTACTGAAATGCAAGAATTATCAAGCCAACTAATCGAACTCATGAATAAAGGGTTCATCAGACCCAGCTTCTCACCATGGGGAGCTCCGTTTCTTTTTGTTAAAAAGAAAGACGGATCCTTCAGGATGTGCATAGACTATAGGGAATTAAATAAGATCACCATCAAAACCCGGTATCCACTTCCACGAATCGATGATCTATTTGACCAGGTTCAAGGAGCAAGTTTCTTTTCAAAGATATATCTGAGATCCGGTTATCATCAACTCAAAGTCCGAGATGAGGACATTCCTAAGACTGCTATCCAAACTCGTTTTGGTTATTACGAATTCGTCATAATGCCCTTCGGTCTAACAAATGCCCCTGCTGCATTTATGGACCTCATGAATCGAGTCTTCCGCCCATTCCTTGATAAATTGGTAATCATTTTCATAGATTTTATTCTCGTGTACTCTCAAAGCAAAGAAGATCATAGCGAACACCTTCAACAGATTTTACAAACCCTGCAGACTGAAAAGCTATATGTGAAACTCTCCAAGTGCGAGTTCTAGCTCTATAGTGTAAACTTTCTGGGCCATGTAGTCAGTCAGAAAGGAATACATGTGGAGCCCTCCAAGATCAAAGCAATCGAAAACTGGGCAATTCCGGCAACGCCAACAGAAATTAGCCAATTCTTGGGTCTAGTAGGCTACTACCGAAGATTCATTCAGAATTTTTCCAAGATAGCCAAACCCCTCACCACACTGACACAAAAAGGAGTACCCTTCAACTGGACCGAGAAGCAAGAAATTGCCTTCCAAACCTTGAAGCAAGCCCTCTGTAGTGCTCCAGTACTATCCTTACCGGAGGGAACCAAAGACTTCATAGTTTACTGTGATGCTTCAAATCAAGGTTTAGGTTGTGTCCTTATGCAACACGATAAGGTAATTGCTTATGCATCCAGACAACTGAAAACACATGAAGTAAATTATACCACGCATGATCTCGAACTGGGTTCGGTGGTCTTCGCCTTAAAAATTTGGAGGCACTACCTATATGCTACCAAGTGCACCATCTTTATAGACCATAAGAGCCTCCCACACATTCTAAATCAAAAGGAACTAAACATGAGGCAATGGAGATGGGTTGAGCTGTTAAATAATTATGAGTGTGAGATCAAATACCATCCAAGCAAGGCTAACGTGGTAGCCGATGCCCTGAGCCGAAAGGAGTATTCAAGTCGTCGTGTGAAGACCCTATCAATCACAATCTAATCTCATCCAGCCTCACAGATCAAGGAAGCCCAATTGGACGCATTGAAGCCTGAGAATATCGCTATTGAATCACTATGAGGAATGGAGAAGGAGCTCGAAGTCAAAGACAACGGAACCCACTACTTCATGAATAGAATCTGGGTTCCCAAAATTGGGAGATTCGGAGAGATAGTCATGCATGAAGCCCACAAGACGCGATATTCTATTCACCCGGGGTCAGATAAGATGTATTTGGATATCAAGCAACAATATTGGTGGCCTAATATGAAGGCAGAGATAGCCACTTTCGTGGGCAAGTGTCTTACTTGCGCCAAGGTGAAAGTGGAATACCAAAATCCCTCGGGACTACTGCAACAACCAGTGGTACCCGAGTGGAAATGGGAAACGATTACTATGGACTTCGTGACCAAATTGCCAAAGACAGCATACGGATTGGATGATATCTGGGTAATCGTCGATAGATTAACAAAATCCGCTCATTTCCTGCCAATAAAAGAATCCTACAAGATGGAAAGTCTGACCCGAATCTACGTCAAGGAGATTGTGAGACTCCATGGAGTGCCAGTATCTATTATCTCGAATCGAGATAGCATATTCACTTCCAGATTCTGACAATCTCTTCAGAAGGCAATGGGAACTCAGCTAGACATGAGCATTGCCTACCACCCATAAACGGATGGTCAGAGTGAGTGCACCATCCAGACACTCGAGGATATGCTCCGAGCTTGCGTGATTGACTTCGAAAAGTCATGGGATACACACTTTCCTCTGATCGAATTCTCCTATAACAACAGTTATCAGACGAGCATCAAGGTTGCTCCCTTCGAGGCACTCTATGGTCGAAAATGCAGATCGCCGCTATGCTGGGCCGAGGTGGGTGACACTCAACTAGCAAAAGGGCAATCTCCAGCTAGTGCTCTTATAGAACCCAAAATCATCCGTATGACGACCGAAAAGATAGTCCAAATCAAATATCGACTTCAAGCATCGCGAGACCGACAGAAGAGTTATGCTGACAAGCGGCGAAAGCCATTGGAATTTCAAGTCGGGGATCGCGTGTTGTTAACAGTTTCTCCTTGGAAGCGAATGATTTGCTTTGGGAAACAAGGAAAATTGAACCCACGATACATTGGACCGTTCGAGATTCTTGTCCGAATTGGTCCAGTGGCTTACAAGCTGTAGCTACCCGTTGAGCTCAGCAACGTACACCCAATGTTCCACGTCTCAAATCTGAAAAAGTGTCTGTTAGATGAAACCCTTGTCGTTCCTTTGGAAGAGATTTAAATAAACGAGAATCTCCTGTTTGTCGAAGAACGAGTCGAGATTATGGATAGGGAGGTGAATCGTACAAAGCAAAGTCGCATCCCGATTGTGAAGGTTCGATGGAGCGCAAAACATGGACCGGAATTCATGTGGGAACGTCAAGACCAGATGAAGAAAAAGTACCCTCACTTATTCTTTCCTTCACAAACATAGCTTTCGAAAGAATTTCGAGACAAAATTCCCTCTAACGGGAGGATGATGTCACAACTAGCATTTTAGCTTGGAAATTCTATTCCTATGTAACCATTCAACCATTGTAAAACATATACTCTAAGTAAATATCACTCGGTGCTCATTTAAATTCACCTTTCATGTTCAACAAAGAACCTGAAAACCCTAGGAATCCCTATTTAAGTCTATTTTGGGCTTAGGACCCTTAAATGGGCTCTAATTAGACCCACTTCCATAAATCTATAACATTTTGGACCATTTGGGCCTAGAAAGATTCATTTTAACCCTAATGGGCCTTATTGAGCCATAACCACTCCAATAAACCCTAATGGACTTAAAACCCATTCCTTTATCTCGTGTTGGGACGTAAATGCTTCCAAGGGCCCAATGGGCCGAAAATTTTATGATTAGGTTCCAAAAATCCTAGCTAATGTTTAATGGGATCAAACTATTCCATTCCTATCTTCTTGGCCCAAACTCTCGGCCCAACACCATTTAACAAAAAAAATGAAAAGGGGGGGGGGGGGGGGGATTGACATTGGAGGTGCCACCTCCATATTATTCACCATGTAACAAGGCATGGCTTCTCATACTTCCATGCAACTCATCCCTTCTCTCTCTTTTTCTTCCCATCGGTTGAAGATACACACACACACATACACTCCATTTTCAAATTTCTCTTAAACATTCACAAGAACACTCCTTCCTCTCCTCTCTAATTTTCAAGATCTTGAGCATCTTCAAGAAGGTTTTCACCACCAAAAATCATCATTCTTGGTAAGTCTTTACATATCCAAGCTATATAATTTCTTTCTCATGTTAGATCACTCCTTCTAAATAAGCTTTTGGTGATCATACTCCTAGAAAACTTCTTAAGCTCGAAATCTAAATCAAGGTGTTGCTAGGACCAAAAATCTCTTCATCTCTTATTCAAAAACCGAAACATCGAATCAAAGGTGAGTTCATACCCCCCTTTTTTCGGTTTTTACATGATTTTTAGGGGATAATGCAAGTAAAGTGTGTAGATCTATGTGTTATATGCATGTCTTGTGTGATTTCTTAGTTTATTTTGTAAAAATATGTTAGGTCTTAGCAAATCACGACTTCTTAACTAACATTGAGTTAAGATCCATGAACTAAGACACCTTATACATCATATTATCAAGTTAAAAGTGTCATATTTTTAAGACATAAAAATTTAAGGCAAAAACTTGTTAAGGGTCAAAATTGTCAAGAAAACAAAAGATAGGTCACATGTTTGTTGGGCCTTTATGGTCCATTTACATGCCTATTGGCCCTAAATTACCCACTTACATGTTATTGGACCTTTGTGATCCATTTGCATGCTAATTGGACTTGGACTGAAATTCACATGCTTAGTAGATCGTAACTATACCCTTACATAACTATTGAACTTCGTATAATTATATATGTACCTTTGTGTTTGATAACATACCACATACACGTAAACATTAAACATAGTACGAAACGTTAAGAATCTAGTGAGACGTGTCGGTTGGCACCTTGAGTGTACAATCGTAGCTTGTAGTTATAATCAGAGTCTCCTGGAGGGAGAGCCCGAGTTTGTTTATAGATCTATACGGGGTGACCCCCACGCCTTAGTTGTTCGCTACAGCTAAACTAGGCCAGTCTAGGGCGACAAAACCTTGAGCAAATATCGGCATTTGAAAAAATGCCAAGACAAGCAACCTAGTCATTATCATGTATGGTTATAATGGCTCATATTGAGATTCAATACCAAATTTAACATTTTGAAGATCAACCCTTCAATTGTGTCAATATAAAATAACTTACTTAACAATACAAGAACCTCGACATTATTATAAATCAGAAAATATCGGATTTTCTGGGGAAATATTCATATACAATTATCACTTCCTTACAATACAAGGAAATCTAAACTACATCCATATATGTTACAACTATGAAATTCACACATGCATTTATACTTGATTTTCACATCATTTTCAAACATTTTACAGAAAATATCGGATTTTCCGTGTTTTTACGAAAGATACAAAGACTTTTACTCAAACGTACTTATGAACTCACCAGCATTATATATGTTGACCGTTTTCAAAATAACTTGTATTATCAGGTAATCGTTAAGCGGGAAGATTTTCAAGTATATATGGATTTATTTTGTGTAACATCACTCATCGTACAATTAATACTTTGAATTTATGTAATTTATAACAATTTACTTGATGTGAACAATGTTGGTTGTTATATGTAATGTTGGTGGTGAATGTGTTATGTTTCATGTATATTTATTGTGATGATAATTCAATTGTTAGTCACACGAGCCCCCGGACGTTTCCGTCGTCTGGCTCGGGGGTGTGACACTGTTTGAGGCGGTTGTAGAATGGAGAATAGGCAAGTCAAGATATTCCTTAGTTTCTGACTCCAATGCAAAAGACTGTATTTACAAAAGTTCGCTTTTAAACCAGATGCAACATATTATCATCAAAGTATATACGTGAAATATTGCATCAAATATGGACCATTCTTCAATAAATATGGCGTCATCCACATACCTTAAATGAGATATGTTAGGACCATTATTTGGAATTATGAAACCCCATAATATGTATTCCTCGCATGTGGCACACGACACACGACAATTAGATGCCCTCCATGTCATTATAAAGGGATAGAGAGAAAAAGAAATAGAGAGAAGGAGAAGGGGGCGTTAAATTGTTTGACAATCCTTGTAAATAGAAATTTGTTGGTAGATAAGTCGTTTACCAAGACAAATGTTCTCACTGATGCATATTATTTGAAGATGTAATTTCTCCATTGGACTCCAAAAGCCATATGTTATGTATGTTATCTACTAATCCCCAATTTGAGGGATCACATGATTTGTCAAAGTCTACCTTGAAAAGCATGGAATTGAGTTTCACTTTTTCAACACAAGAGCATAATTCCTACATGAATAAAGGATCGTCAAAAATGTATCTACAATCCTCATACATAGATTGCTTATTTCTAATGAAATTTGCAATAGATTTTTAAGCCACTTGTCTAGTAGCTTCAATCACACTTTGAATTCGAGCCCAACTAATTGGCCTTAAATCTGTTTAGGAATGGCGGGTCACAAACTTTCTAAACAAGTGATGTGAACAAGAATTTATAATTTTACTTCTTTTAAGTAAGCTATTATTTGGATATATAATTTCGCATTTTTACTTCTGTTAACATTGCTATATATATATATATATATATATATATATATATATATATATATATATATATATATATATCCAAATAAGCTATTTGGATATATAATTTCGCATTTTAAGTAAGCTATTATTTGGATATATATATATATATATATATATATATATATATATATATATATATATATATATATATATATATATATATAGTGGTGAGATCCGTTGAAAACTCATAGTTTCCCGAGAATCCGAGTACTAAATGAGGAACGTTAGATCAAAATTAACTCATTAAGGGCATCAATGTCATCTTACCAATCTCATTTAATATTTAATTTTTTGTTTTATTGAAAATATTATTAAAAAGGTCTAAAAATTAATATAATAAATCAAATTTTCGGATTTTTTTTAAAATAACAATTTTTTATTTTTTAAAAAAAATTTAGTTTTTTATTATTTTTTTAAAACATGTAATTTTTGAAAAAATTGAAAAAAAAAATACTTTTTTTTAAAACTGTAATTTTTTAAAAGCAATAAATTTTTAAAATTCAATAAATTCAAAAAAAAACTAGAATATTTAAAAAAAAATTAAAAAAAAAAAAAAAAAAACTATACTTTTTTAACCAAACTTTTTAAGTGCTTATATGCATATTTTTTTAAGTGCCTATATGCATAAGTCTTACATTATAATATGCGTAAGTAAATCATAAAAAACTCATTTTTATTTACGAAATTTCAAAACGTTTGCATATCTTCGTGTCGACATTTTCATATTTTCTTCAATTTATTATTTTCAACCTCTTCAATATTTTATACAAATTCTTCCAAATCTACAAGAAAATTAAAAAAAGAAATTGATTGATGCAAGAACACTCACAAAAATACATATGAATAAATCATGTGAGATTCACATGTGATTATATAATGTGATTCACATGTGATTGTATCTTTTAAGATTCAAATGCTGAAATTCACAAGATTTTTTTAAAAAAAAATAATGTAGAGCACTCACACAAAATGCATGAGTGCATATAAACATAATTCATATGTGATTCACTTGTAATTTACAAGTGATTCATATGTGAATTATATATGAATGACATGTAATTCATATGTGATTTACATATGAATTACATGTGAATCATATGTAATTCATATGTGATTCACTTGTAATTTACATGTGAATTACATATGATTCAAATGTGAATTACATGTGATTCGCTTGTGATTCACATGTGAATCATAATGGATTTGTTAAGTTTTGCAATACAGGAAAGAAATACTCTTTAAAATAATAAGTATGTGAAGTTTAAAAAATAATAAATGTAAAATTGATTAAAACAAAAACAAAAAACAACCTTTTTGTTTTCAAGTGAGCAAAGAGCTGGTCATTAGCTTCATAAAATTGATCTCTTTTTCTTCCTTAACATTTTGGAAGCATCCATTAGCAACTGCCAATGACATGTTGACCTAAAACATAAGTCAAACTTGTTATTTATTAGTAATTATTCTTACCATGATTGTGAAAATAACAAATCCTTTATATATCAAATATATACAATTATACAAACCCTTTTAATTCAGCTTCAAGCTCATTTCTTTGTTTCTCAAGACCCGCCACCTCAGCAACTAACTCCCACAATAGAATCAAAATAGTGAGAAATAGATATTAAACAATAAAAGTAACATATTTATATTACATAAATGAAGAAAATATTTTCAAATTATAATTTAGTGAAAAATATCTTCTTTAATTCACTAACTTCACAAGCTTTAAAGACACGAAAATTTAAAGCCTCCTCTTTCTTAACTCTCTCAAAATTTGTAATCAAAACAACATAATTAACTCACCTACTTAGAGCATATTTTGAAAAAAAAAATGATAGTATATATAAATAAATATATAAATACTGTTATCAGAAATGTGCTTCTCAAGTTTTGTGGAAGAGTTAACAAGAGACTCAGCTGACACTTTCAATTTATCCACCTTGTTTGGAAACAACTTTTATTCTTGAAACCGTACATAAAGAACACCACCACACTTAGTGAAACTTGAGCTTGATATCACCACCACACTTAGTGAAACTTAAGCTTGATATGATACCATATCAATTAAACAAGTTTTGGAACTTCTTCCTATGGAACATGTATCATTTCAAATGAACTAAGAATCACAAAAACAACTCTAATAATACTAAAATAGCATCTATAATAACCAAAACAACAAACAAAACACAAAATCAACTTCAATAATCACAATGTTCGCATAAAATCATATAAAATGTTTTCAAATCAACAATAAGGTAAATTCATTATATATTTTAATCTATATATACAAAGGGAGTTTGTCCTTATATCAAATCAAACCCACATAGTTAAAATGAAGAAATTTTTAGTAAGATGAAGACAAACAACTTGAGACAAAAACAAAAAACATTTGAATAAACACTTGGCAGGTAATAATAAGTTCAACATAAATTGATTTCTCTGCGAATAATAAGTTCTACATAGACATGAGATAAGTTCTTAGGTTGTATCACTTTAGAATTGATGAGGATTGAGACCATGAATATAAGGATAGTGGGGTAACATTTACTAATGATAAAGAAGTGATCTGAGGGTGGGATGTGTCATTGACGCAATGAATCTAAGCCAAGGTGTTAAAGAATTAGTCAATTTGATCCGAAAACAGTGCTCCAAAACGATGGTTTGGATCAATAAAAAAGATATCAATCTCAGAAAATGGTGTATTACAAAACTTAGATAGAATGAAGAGCAAGATTGTTCCTCAAAAGAAAAAAATCAAGGAGATCTTCAGGTTTCCACAAGCTGCACAGAAGAAATCGAGATCTTGGAAGAAGAATTTAGGAATCAAAGTGATGTGAAATCAAAAGCTGAAATCGTCTCGTTGCTTGGATTTGCTTGCTACATAATAGCATTAATACTTTTATTAATATTGTACACACTTAGACTTAGTATTGTAAACGTGTGTTTTTGAATTCTTCTAGAGTCAACAGCTATAGCGTAGGAACAGGAGAATTCTCCTTCTTAGTCTCAGGTTTCTATATATATATATATATATATATATATATATATATATATATATATATATATATATAAATTAAATGTATCTGTTCAATATGCAATACAATTAATTCATTCATCACTCTATATCTCTTTATGGTATCAGAGCGTCACTGAGATTATTAGGATTTTTTTCCCGATCTTCTATAGCGGCCCCAAATCTTCTTCACCTTGCTACCACCACTAACTCAAACCTAAATTTCCAGATCCCTACCATACCCGTTAAAATCAATCGATCTAACTACATTTTCTGGCACACCACCATTATTTCCACCTTGGAGACCTTCGATCTGGAAGAATACATGCTAAAACCTAATCCGCCACCTGCCACAATTGAAGTACCTGCCGTTGAGGCTGTTCCGGACACCGCCATCGCCCCGACAGTCAAAGCTGTTCCAGCCACCAGCACTGTCAATCCGACCTATACCCTTTGGAATAAAAGGGATTGTTTTGTTCTTTTGTGGTTAAAATTCGCGTTGTCTGATCATGCTCATGCTTTGGTTGCCCATAATACCTCATCTCACCTAGCATGGACCACCATTGAAACATTTTTTCAAGCTCAAACATGTGCATCTCGAATGAAACTCAAGACCTAACTGTAGACACTTACAAAGGGGTCTATGTCCATGATTGAGTATCTTGAAAAGAAGAGATCTATCTCTGATTCATTGGCTGCAACTCTTCATCCCATTCATGATGAAGACTTAATTAGCTATATCCTAAATGGCCTTGATGTGTCTTACGGGCCATTCATCACTGCCTTCATGATGAAGACAAAATCTCTAACTATTGATGATCATACATGTTTTCTACTGTAGGAGGAAGCACGACTTGAACAAGAGCATCTCCGTCTTGCTTTGACTCAACAACCCCCTGCCACGGCTCTTAATGTGATTCGATCCAACCCACGCCAACAAACCACTAAAGGCTCGAGTTCTTCAAACAATTATCGAAACTATGATCAGAAGCAACCCTGACCAACATGTCAATTGTGCTCAAAACCAGGTCATGAAGCGATCGACTGCTGGCAGCGTGGAAATCAAGCTAACTTTCCCTCACAAAAACCTAATCCACGCAACAACCAATGCCAAGCCCACTTGGCACGTCAACAAAACACTACCACTGCTTTCGATCCAGCTTGGTATTTTGACACTGGGGCAACAGATCATGTGACCCCTGACATCTCCAAACTTAACATTTATGAGCCATACAATGGAGATGGTAAGCTTCAAGTGGGAAACGGTAACCATCTATCTATTTCTCATGTTGGTTCCTCTGTTTTACCTAATCTAAAATTGCCAAATGTGCTTCTTGTCCCTGATCTCACAAAAAATTTACTTAGTGTTTCCAAACTTACAGAGGACAATGATGTATCCATGGAGTTTTTTCCGAAATCGTGTTCTGTTAAGACATTGCAAGGGCAAACAATCCTCCGTCGGGATAAACATCAAGGTTTATACCGGTTGCCTTCTCATTCCTTTCGACAGTCTCCCATGGCCTTCAACAACAACCATATCTCTCTACATGGATGGCATAGGAGGCTTTCACATCCACATGAACGTATCCTACGTCATTTGGTGTCAACTTTTCAACTTCTAGTGTCTTCAAATCAATTTCCTAATGTTTGTGATTCTTTTCAGTTAGCAAAAAGTCATAGATTGCATCTTCCTACTTCTCATGTTACATCCTCTAAACCATTTGAATTAATTTATTCAGATGTTTGGGGACCCGCACCAGTTTATTCAATAAATAGTCATCGATATTTTGTGTTATTCATTGACGATTGTACTAAGTTTGTGTGGATTTATTTCATGTCTCAAAAATCAGAGTTTATCAACTGTTTCTAAACTTTCGAACAATGGTCAAAACTCAGTTCTCATGTGATATAAAAAGTATGCAATCTAATTGGGGGAGAGTATAGAAATGTCTCATCTTTTCTTATTAAACACGGGATTAATCATAGAGTCTCATGTCCACACATTCAAGAACAAAATGGGGCTGTGGAACGCCGAAATAGAGTTATTGTCGAAAAAGGACTCACCCTTTAGCACAATCCTCTCTTCCAAATTTTTTTTGGGAACATGCTTTTAAAACAACCACTTATTTGCACAATCGCACCATCACTCCCATTCTTAATTATGAGTCACCATATCAACGCCTATATCAAAAGATTCCTGATTATACCTTTCAAAAAGTTTTGGGTGTTTCTGCTATCCATATTTGAGATCATATAATCCTCACAAACTTGAACTTCGATCAAAGCCATGCATTTTTATTGGTTATAATGCATATCAAACGGCTACCTTTGTTATCATCATGCTACCTTAAAAATATATATTTCTCGCCATGTAATTTTTGATGAAGACGTTTTTCCCTATCCAAGTCTAACTGATATTCAGCCTCCAAACATTCCATATACTCCTGAAAATAATCCATCTGTTATTGCAAATGTCGCGTGTTTCCCAATCTGCCCCATCTGCATCCTCGCCACAGCCCACTGGACCAATAGTGGAACCCACTTCCCTGCATCCGAGCTCATTACCTCAAAACCTAACTCAAAAATCACTTGATTCCATCTAGCAGACAACAATCATACTTCTATATTCCATCCAGCAGACAACAATCAACATCATATGATAACACGAGCTCACACAAATTCTCTCAAACGAAATCCTTCAACACTGTTCTTTCCTCCACTATTGAACCTCGTCTTTTTCTCAAGCTGTCAAGCACAAGAGTTGGCAAGATGCGATGAAAGCAGAATATGATGCCCTCATGCGAAATAATACATGGTTACTTGTTACTTGTCCCACTAACACTAATATTGTTGGTTGTAAGTGGATTTACAGGATCAAAAAGCGAGCAGATGGAACTATAAAACGACATAGGGCACGACTTGTGGCTCAGGGATTTAGTCAAGAAAAAGGGGAACATTATTTTGATACATTCATTCTGGTGATTAAACCAACCACAATTCATGTTGTGTTATCTATTGCTTTGTCAAATGGTTGGCGAATCAGATAGTTAAACATCAACAATGCCTTTCTCAATGGGGATTTATCGGAGGAGGTATACATGAGACAGCCAAGAGTTTTGAAGAAACTACTCGCCCTAATCTTGTTTGCCGTCTAAACAAAGCTCTCTATGGCCTCAAACAGGAGCCTAGATCATGATTCAACAAGCTCAAAACCTACCTCGTGTCAAACGGTTTTCAGGCTTGTCAATCGGATACGTCCTTGTTTTTCCACATTACTACTAAAGTTACTATCTATGTTTTGGTATATGTGGATGACTTGATCATCACCGATACTGACAATACATCTCTTCAAAAGTTTATTGACAGGTTAAACAACATGTTTTCTGTCAAAGATCTTGGTGATCTGAATTTCTTCCTGGGTCTTCAGATCACGAGAACGAAATTCAACCTTACTCTGTCTCAACAAGCCTACATCACTGATATACTAAATCGTAGCAATATATTCTTGGCTTCCCCAATGACAACACATGCTGATCCTTACTCCAAACTTCAAAAAGACGGAGACCCATTTCGGACCCAAAAATGTATCGACAGGTTGTGGGTTCACTCCAATATGAAACCATAACCCAACCGGACATTGCTTATTCTATCAATTGATTTTTCCAATATATGCATTCTCCAACAAATCAACATTGGAAAGCGGTAAAACGAATTATTCGATATCTTAAAGGTACACTACATCACTGTCTTCACTTCAAACCTACTAAAGCAAATGGTCTTCATGCTTTCTCCGACTCGAGCTGGAATTCTGATGTTGACGATAGTCACTCTCAATATGGATATGCTATTTTTCATGGATCCAATCTCATTAGTTGGACATCAAGAAAGCAAAAGGTGGTTCTCGATCAAGTACTGAAGCTGGGTATCGGTCCTTAGCTTACACCACAGCAGAACTAATGTGGTTGAAACTTCTTATAAGTGATCTTCGCGCACCTCTTACAATGTCTCCACTTCTGATTTGTGATAATGTAGGGGATATTTTCATGACAAAAAATCATGTCATCCGCAGAAGATCCAAACACATAGCTTTGGATTTTCATTTTATTCGTGAACAATTTGAATCTGGCCAACTACAAATATGTCATGTATCATCGATTAATCAACTTGCTGATATCTTTACAAAACAATTGGCGAAAGATAGAGTTTCTTTTCTACGCTCCAAGCTTCAAGTTCGTCCTGTCCTTGAGCTTGTCGGGGGGTAATAGCATTAATACTTTTATTAATATTGTACACACTTAGACTTAGTATTGTAAACATGTGTTTTTGAATGATTCTAGAGTCAACAACTATAGTGTAGGAACAGGAGAATTTATCTCCTTCTTAGTCTCAAGTTAATATGTATATAATTAAATGTATCTGTTCAATATGCAATACAACTAATTCATTCATCACTATATATCTCTTAACTACGCAAAGTGCGTGTTATACGGCAAATCATCGCCAAGCATAATCGGAGACCGGAACAAGTCAAACTTTATCGACTTAACATGAAAAGCAACGACGTTTGTGGCGGTCAGATGTGCAATTGGAAAAGAAGGCATCAACGGAACATGATCTTTTCCTAATCGAAGTGATTCGGCGACCTACTGTTGCAATCGAACATAAAAGTAACAACATCGATCTCTTGGATCGTGGATTCAACATCATTGATATGGTTAATAAGATCAGTGGACTGGTAGTCATCGTTGATTGCCAGAAGAGGTAGAGGTGGTGGATGGAAGGAGGAAAAAGGCGGAAATAGAGATGGTAAGTGAGACGATCGTCGTTTGAGCGGAAGAAAAAAAGGGGGTGGAGAGAGAGAGATGAAAATTTGTTTTCAGATATAAGATTTATGAAAATGATTTAATTATACTTTTATTTCCTATAATACCCCTGACTAAATTAATTAAGATAATCCTTTTTTTTCTACTTATTTACAAAAACGCCACCTTGCATCTTGACCCTTCTTTTTTTGATCTAACGTTCCATTTTTAGTTCTTGGGTTTTCGGAAAACTATAAGTTTTTAAATGATCCTTCCTATATATATATATATATATATATATATATATATGATCCTTCCTCCCTCCCTCTCTCTCTCTCTCTCTCTATATATATATATATATATATATATATATATATATATATATATATATATATATAGGTAAAGGTTCAAATGAGAACCACTAACGGTTAAGAACCTAAGAACCTCCTATTTTTAGCTATTTTGTTTATTTTTTAAAGTTCGATAAATAACAAAACACAAAAAGGTTATAATGGTCTTTTAAAAAACTTATTCTTAAAATCATATCTGATTAATTACTATTATAGTTGTTTAAGAGAAAAAGTAATTCTCTCATCTTCTTCAATAACCTCTGAACAACACCACCGCCACCATTGCCGCGCGACAACACCACCGCTGGAGGCGGCCCCACTGCCGCCACCATCGCCGCCGCCGACTCCACAGCCGTTACTTCTCTTCATTTGTCACAACCTTTGATTACCTACGAAAACACCTACATATGTCGTTGAAACTTCAGATCTGGAACCACCACAATTAGATCTAGATCTACTGTCACTTCTTCTCCTCCACAACTACCCCGATGAACTGTTACCACTGAAGAAGCCAAACAACCACCAACAACACCGACCTCCTTCGGTTCCACCTCTCTCTCTAGATGGAAAAACGTATCAGATCTGGAGAGCAACAACTATCGTCGGCGTTAAACCACCATTAGCACCTCCGATGTCAGACCACCATCTGAACATCTCAGATTAGTTCATTTTTTTGTGCATCGTGCTCATGATTTTAGATCTGATTTCTTTAGATTTGGTTTGTCTTCTTCATGTCTTAGATCTACGAAATTTGTTTGTTATTTTCATCTTTAGATCTAGATCTATGCGATCTTCGGCAAACAACCACCACCGTTTTTCGTGTCCGGTGGTATGTTGACAGATTCGTGAATTTTTTGACTTTCCTTGGCGCTTTTTGCTCATATCTGGTTAGATATGAGAGTCTGATGGTTTTCTCTTGTTTCTGATAGTGTTCCTAATCTAGATCTTTTCATATCTGGTTAGATCTAACTGAATCTGAGTTTTAACAACTACAATCTCCTTTCTCAAGTTTTAGTTTTGTGGTTTCTATCTGTCGTTGGTGTTTCCTTGCGAGATTGACAAGCTTCATGTGCTTTTTTGTTCCATATCTGAAGGATATCACATATACACTCATTTTATTACTTTTGTTCACATATTTTTAGTATTTTCACTCATTTTTGTTCTTCCATAGCTTGTGAAAAGAAGTTTTTTGTTGTTATTTTGAGTAAATTCTTCCTCGGTTTTTCTCTGATGTGTTGGTTTACTTCATATCTTCATTGGTGTGCTTTAAATCTATATCAAATATGTTAGTTTACTCCTAATTTGTCAAGTTTTAATGTGGAGGTCTTGAAGTTTTAAGCTGTGAATACATTATTTTTTTCACATCTCTTATGTGGTTATCTGTTGGATCTTAAACTTCAACTATAATGAATTTTGTGATTAGACTTTGAATGGACAGTATTAAGTTGTGCATAAACAATATTAAGTTGTGAATCGACTAAATTAAGTTGTGAAACTTGTATGGATTTTGTGTTAAAATATGATGATATCTATTAAGCTATGATTTTTGTGTTTTAAACTATGAATTGACTGCATTAAGTTGTGAATTTCTTGTTTAAACAATAAATTGATTATATGAAGCTGTGAATTTTTTTATATTAAACTATAATTTATTGTATTAAGCTGTGAATTTTATGTATTAAACTGTAAATTGACTGTATTAAGAGTAATAAGTTGATAATATGGTTGTGAATGCATATTTTTGTGTATTAAACTATGATTTTATTGTATTAAGTTGTGAATTTTATGTATATGTAAGTTTTAATTTGAGAATATGACTATGAATATATATTATGTGTATTAAACTATGAATTTGTTACATTAAGCCGTGAATTTTGTGTACTAAACTGTGAATTGACTGTACTAAGAGTTTTAAGTTGATAATATGGCTGTGAATGGATAATGTGTGTATTAAACCGTGAATTTATTGTATTAAGCTATAAATTTTGTGTATTAAGTTGTGATATTTGGGTTTTAAACTGTAAATTGACTGCATTAAACTATATAATTTATGTTTAAACTGTGATTTGATTTTATTAAGCTATGGATTTTGAGTATTAAATTGTAACTTGTGTGTTTAGAAATATGAATAACCGCACTAAGCTTAAGTTGTGAATTTGTCGTTTAAACTGTGAATTAATTATATTAAATTTTGAACTTTTAATTAACTTTGAGTTAAAATATGAATGATTTGTGTATGATTGTTTTTTGTATTATTGTTCTTGTGATTAAATTGTGATGTTTTAAGGTTTCATAAATTATTTAATTATGTTAATGTTAGTTGTAACTATTATTAATAAAAAAGTATAAGTTTTATGTTGTGAATACATGACTTTTTTTTAATTAATTTTAATATGAGAATATATTATTTTTTATAAGTTTTAAGCTTTTTTTTTTTTTTTTTTTTTTTTTTTTTTTTAAATCGATCGTTTGAATATCTTTTTATAGAGCATATAGGGTATTTGATTAAATTATGAATAAGAGTCCTGAAATGCTTTATTAAACTGTGAATTCTATTTTTTTTTTATCAAGATTTGAATTTTATACCTATAAAATAGTTGTGAACATAGTGTATAAACTGTGAATATGTGTTTTTATGCATTAAATTGTGAATATGTAAGTTAAGTTATGAATGTGTTTTTTATGCACTAACTTGTGAATTAGTGTCTGAAATATTGAATTAAGTTTTGAATTAGTGTCTGAAATATTAAATTAAGTTGTGAATTAGTGTCTGAAATAATGAATTAAACTGCGAATTTTGTTTTTTTAATCATTTTCTGATTTTTTAGGGAATAATGTTGTTGGTGTTGACATTGATGCTTTGTGGTGACGATGGTTGATGGCAACATATGGTAGACTGGTACTTGGCAGTGTTAATGGTGGCGATAGTTGAAGAGTAATGATATTTTCTATTTCTCACTCATCATCTTTGTTGATTTTAGATAAGTTATCATTTTTTATGATTCACGTATATATTTTTCTTTTGATGTTTGCTTATGAAGTATGAGATAACTTATGTATGTATTAAAATATAAATGATTTTTTCATATACTGAAATATGAGATTATACTTGTAAATAAGTTATGAATATATTGTATTAAACTATGAATTTGTTGTGTTAAGCTGTAAATTTGTTCACAACTTAGTATAATAAATTCACAATTTAATAGATAAAAATGCCTCTAGATATGAACATATAACTCTTAGTATTAAGTTAAAAAAATATAGTCGTGCATATATATTTTTTGTGTATTAAACTATGAATTACTGTATTAAGCTGTGAATTTTATGTACTAAACTGTGAAATGATTGTATTAAGCTGTGAATTAACTGTATTAAGATTTGAAATTTTTATGAATTTTGTATTTGCTTCTAAAATATGAGAAGAAAGAATCATTATACATATATATGATTTTCTCTAATTTTAACAAAATTATATAAAATTTAAATTGTGAATATTATGTACATTAAATTTTGAAAAACACCAACCATTAGATCTAAATGTATAAATGTATGTTTTAAGTTAAGAATATGATATTTTTATGTATTAAAGTTTTAATTTTTTATATTAAGATTTAAATTTTATATATTAAAGGATAATTAAGTATATTAAATGATGAATTGACTACATTTTGCTGTGATTTTTTTTAATAATTTTTGTAATAAAATATGAATGATTTATTTAAAAAAAATTTGTATTAATTTCTTGTAAATATATTTATTTTTAATGTTATATAAGTATGTAAGAATGCCTTAGTTTTTATAATTATTTTGCATTAAATTCAAAATGGATGAATAAACCAGTTTATTAAACTATGAATGTAGTATTTTACATTACATTGTCTGACTTTATATGCAGATCTCATTTGGAAGAAAGAGCTATTGCAATGTTGGCACATGTGGTTGGTGGCGACATTTGGTGGTGGTAAAGTTTGGGTTTGATTTCTATGAATTTGAGAATTAGTGTAAAATAAGTTCTGTTACGTTGTGAATTTTATGTATTAAACTGTAAATGAACTGTATAAAGTTGTATTTTATAAAATTTTTGTGTTAAAATTTAAATGAATGCATGCACCGAAGTATTAGACTAAAAAAAATTATGATTTTGCCATTTTCTTACCAAAAAGCCAAAAATCAGAATTTTAACAAACTTGATAATTCACAATATATATTTAGTTATTAAATGAGGTTCTTAGGGTTCTTAATCTTTTGTGGTTCTCATTTGAACCACTCCCTATATATATATATATATATATATATATATATATATATATATATATATATATATATATATATATATATATATATAAAAGAAATTTAAGAAGTGGATTCTCATAAGAAAAACTAAAAACGTAAATTAATAAAAAACCGATTGAAAATTTATAAAAGTTAAAGGATTAAATACATATTTTTAGAAACCGATTTAATTAAATAATATTCGAAGATGTGATATATTGTTAAGCACCGACAAAAATAAAGGGCTAAAGATCTAAGTTGGAGTATAAATGAAGTAGGGATAAATATTGTATGGTACCGGATATTTTTTCATAAGCCGTGTACAATATCAACTGTAATTAGTATTAATATTTAACTATCAGTACCGTATTATTTATAATTGGTAAAATTTATTGGCTACCAACAAGTTGGATTGGTATAAATTGGTAGGGATATATACCAATAACACAAATAAATTGTGATTGAATGATTTGAAAAACAAAATTTGATGATTTAACGCACAAAGACATATTTACAGAAAAAGAGTTTTGGAGCTCTTAAGTGTGATTATTGGATTCTTTTACGCATGAAGATTAAAGATTTGAAGAAGGTTCCAAGATGGTGATCACCTACTTGTAATCTGCAAAACACAAAATGAAAAATAAATGAAATATATATATATATATATATATATATATATATATATATATATATATATATATATATATATATATATATATATATATTGGTTGATACCGTACAAATATATTATTCAAAATTGTATATTATTAGCATGTCAAGATTAAATAATTGCTAAGGTAATATCAACCAATCAAATTGGCTATCAAATATACTGTCTACCAAAAGGCTTCTAGCTCAGCAGTATCCGGTGTTGCCTCCCTTCTTGAGGTCGAGCGTTCAAATACCACTGTAGATATAGGTAAAATAATTTAGGAATAGTTTAATATATATATTTATATTTGTCATTCCAAAAAAAAAGATATTATCTACCAACTTAATTGGTTTGGTTTGTAGCATATTGATTGATTTCTATTGGTACATATTTGACAACCGATGAGTTAAAAATATTCTAATTAAAACAAATCTGCATTTATGAATCAAAAGAAAAATATTTAAAGTGTAACATGGAGCATAAATAAAGGGCTGAAAGTGTAAATAATAAAATCAAGTCAAAGCAAGTATTTACATAGACGCGAGTTGAATCAGGTGTTCATTTAAATTAAAAAGTGCCTCTACCAGCAGAACTAATTGTTTTTTGTTTTAAATTTTGTATAAAATGATTTATATAACGTTTTAAATAGATAAGTCGGGTCCGCAAAAATGGGGGTGAGCAGAAACCAAACTGAAACCCAAAAAAACCAAAATAACCGTATAAATCGAAGCCGAATAACCGAAACCGATGGTGCGATTTTTAATTTTGAGAAACCGAAAAATTGCGGTGCGGTTCGGTTTTATGTTTAATAGCCGCACCAGATTAACCGAAATAACCGCACCAAATTAACCGAAATAACCGCATAATTTAATATATTCTTAAACTAAGATGTTTTGTTGTCTAATGCTTTGAATTAATGTTTTGAATTTAGTATGTTGAAGTTAGACTATTGAAAATTATCAATTTTATCATCTTATGATTTTTATTGCTTAGTTTTTGTTATGTAAATGATGGTTATTTAAGTGTTAGACATATTGTTAATTGTTTGAATGAAATGAATTCAAAATAACATAATAAAATGCAACTAGAAAGAATAAAAATGAACCCAAATTATGAATTATTTGCAATGAAAATCTAGAAATAAATGCAAGTCGACTAAATTTTTTGTTTTGAACATGAAAAACCACACTTTTTATCCGAAAAACCGCACCACCTCATTTTGTGGTTAAAAACTGAAACCGCACCGAAATAACCGCAAAACCGAACCGAATCAAAACCGTAATTTTCGGTTTTTGACTTTTAAAAACCGCAATTTGTGGTTTTGGTTGCGGTTTTATACAAAAACCGCACCGAACTACATCATGCTCACTCATATGCAAAAATACATATACAAGAAGCAAAACCGTTGGATGCAAACGCATAACTCAGTAACTTAGGTCAAAATTTTGAAATCAGATAAGGGTTGTTTACTTTAACATAAAACGATATTTTCTAAATTTACACGTGGAAAGTTTAAATTTCAAAAAGAATAAATAAGAAGAAAGCAAATGCGGTGTATAATTTAATTTACCGATTTCTTTTGGTTAGGGATGAAAGCTACACTGTAACCCTAGGTATTATAATTCTTTAGAACTTCTTTTTTGTTGGTTTTAGAGAATTTCCACAATACTTCTTCATGCCTGCATGCTTTGTCTAGCCCAAAAGGTGTAGGAGTGGGGGAAGGGGCGGTTGAAAAGCTGAAACTACTTTCATGGGAGAGATAGGACATAGGTCTCAATTTGCTTTAGTTTTCGGATCCAATGAACCACTTCAACTGTTTGATACAATATATATATATATATATATATATATATATATATATATATATATATATATATATATATATAAAAGCTATGTTATATGAAAAAAAACCCTAAAAATCATAATAATATGTAAAAAATACTTAAATATCACAAATCTTCTTTTTTTGACTTTATATATATAAAAACCGCAGGTTTTTTAATAAATTCGTTGAAAAAAAAATAATAAATCAATTTTTTTTCGAAAAAAATTCCAATGAATTTATTAAAAAAATCTGCGATTTTTGCATATATAAAGTAAAAAAAATTGTAATCTATAAGTATTTTTTTTTTTATGTATTTTTATGATTTTTAGGGTTTTTTTTTAAAGTTTTTTTTTTCCATATAACTTAAACCTCTATATATATATATATATATATATATATATATATATATATATATATATATATATATATATATATATATATATATAGAGAGAGAGAGAGAGAGAGAGAGAGAGGTAGGTTCTGTTTATGTTAAAAAAAAATAGAAATCTTGAGATTAAACCTCAGCTACATATTTCACATTTGTTGCTCTAACCCTCTAGTGTACATGCGTGACAGGCCTGTTCTAATCATAAATTATTATATTGCGTCGTTCGTTCCTTTCTCCTCCGCTGCTATCCCCACCACCACAATCGTTACCACCATCATCACTACCACCATCTCTGACACCAGCTGACCCTACCATCGTCACCTCCGTCATTTATACCACCACTACATCTGTTACCAACACCCCTTCTGCTACCAACTGTCATAATCATATATGATTCCTCAATCTGTGAACAAACATACATGTATAATCATTTATGATTAGTTGATTTGTCATATACATATAAACATGTATAATCATATATTATTATACATCTCTACCATATAATCATTTATGATTAAGAATATATCGCTACTGCGAGTACGATGGAGCGTTAGAGCAAAAAATCATAAATATGTGGCTAAGGTTAAATTTAAGGATCTATATTTTTTTAATATCAAGTAAACATTCCTCTCTCTCTCTCTCTTTCTCTCTCTCTCTCTCTCTCTCTCTCTCTCTCTCTCTCTCTCTATATATATATATATATATATATATATATATATATATATATATATATATATATATATATATATATATGAGACCGTATTAGTTTTGTGAGACGTAGGACCCGATCTAGCCACTTATCTTGACGATAAAAAGAATCTACAATACAAAATAAAAGGAAAATAAAAAAAATATTATTTTTGGCATTTTATTTACCCAAAAATATATAAATAAATAAATTACTGTTTTTTTAAATGTACGTGAAATAATTTAATAGAATATTACAATATAAGTATTCAAATTGAATTTTTAAAATATTAGAATATTCTAGTGTTCTACTAGAATTGTTAAATATGTCTAAATACTATAATATTCTACTAAACATGTTAGAATTTTTAGAATATTCTAATATTCTACTAAAGTTGTTTGAATATTTGTAGTTTAACACTCTAATAAAATTTATGAATATTCTATCACTTTTGTTTTCATTATTATACTAGAATATTCTATTAGAATGTTTCATACATATTTCAAAGAAATGGTAATTTATTTTATTTTTTTATGATTTATTTTATTATTTTATTTTTTTTGGAAAATATAAATGATGAAAATACTATTTTTAAAAAAATCGAAATTTTTTAATTATTTTGCATTTTAAAAATACATTGTTATCTAGAAAATGATTGGTGAGAATTGTGTCCCCTTGTCTCACTTAATGATCTCAAATGAACCTAACTAACTAATATATATATATATATATATATATATATATATATATATATATATATATATATATATATATATATATATATTCAAGATCAAATAAAAAGTAAATATATGGTAGAAGGGAAAAAAAATACACAATTTGTATGTTTTTTAATCAACCAACAAAATGAATCATTAAATGATAAAAAAAAACATGATTCATAAAAAAAGTGGAAAAAAATATTGGTGAGTCATTTTTTTTACTGGATCAAGTTGTGATTTAGTTTTCTGACAATTTTATGAATCATCGCAAAAATGAAACATCGATGCACTTCTTTTTGGATTTTTTTTGCAAATTATATTATTTTTGTATTTTTGTCGTGTGTATATATATATATATATATATATATATATATATATATATATATATATATATATAGAGAGAGAGAGAGAGAGAGTTAGGTTCAAATGTTTTCATTATCTATTGTGTGCATGTATGATTGATTATGAATTAATCATTTTAGTTATTTTAAGAAAGTAATTAATGCATATTAAATGCTGAAGATGTAATTAATATTCATTATATCTTCAAGATGTAATATGCATTAATTAGTTTCTTAAAATAAGTAAAATGATTGGTCCAGAATCAATCATACATGCACACAATAGATAGTGAAAACAAAATAACGTAACCCTATATATATATATATATATATATATATATATATATATATATATATATATATATATATATTATTAATGCGGTTGAAACAAATTATGAAATGCGGTTGTATGCTTCATGATATGTTATGAAAGTTGTGTATTAAGGTGAATATATGGCGATCATAATTTGTATGGATGACTTATTAGGGGATTGTATCTTTTCTTTTTGTCTGTGTACAAGCTGTTGGCTCGCAACAAATATGTTGGCACTTGTTTATTTACTCTATGCCTTATATTTGATGCAGGTGGCTTAAGTGTATGGTGTGGTGACACAGGGTCTCATATTTTGTAGTTAGATTTTAATAATGATGCCACATGGATACATTTTTTACAAGATAGCATTTTTTTCCGGAACAATAAAACGATTATGATGTTTTTTTGAAAGTCGTTAACATGTGGTTTGTTTGGAAATGTTTTTAATAATTAGTTAGGGTCTTCCATTGCATTTTTGTTAAATGTTTTAAAATAAATAAAAAATGGAGTATAAATAACATGATGAGTTTTGAGCATTCTAATAACCTTATGGTGTACATGCAACCCTAGATGCTTTGGATCTATGTTTTCTTTAATACTACATGCAATTTGTTTTTTGAAAGCATTCATCCAAAATAGCATACATTTGAACAAAATAACTACTTAGATAACTTACCTCTTAGTAGAATTTGTATTTCTTAGCCTTCAAAAACTTTAGCACCTCAAATGTGATGCCTCTAATATGTCACAAGCACCAAGTGCAAAAGGAGGCTTGAGAGAATAAGTTACTTAGTACAAAATCGATTCACACTCTCCAAGAATGCATGTGGCAACCGATTTTGGCTCTAGGGGGTTCTATTTATAGTATGACAAGTGCTAGAGTTACATCTATGCAAACCTTAATGCACCATGACTATTCATCTTACTTAGGCATCATGGGTTAAAACTCCATGGACTATCCACGTTGGTTTAGACCATCCTAGATAACCATGGATCATTGGCCCACACTATAAGAATCACTGATTATCAAATCAGTCCCCGTATATTTAATTAGTCTCTTTTGATCACTAAATTAATTCCAAATTAATTCTTGATCAATACTAATTAAATAATATGATTTCAAATTAATATATTACACTTGTAATATATTAACAAATCATAAATAACCTTGTTCACAAAAGTACATCCTATCAAGTTGCATTGGCGAAGGCAACCCAAAAGGACCATTCTACTCTCGGGTCAAGTACATACAAATTATAGTTATGGGCTTAGACACATAATCCAATAGTCTCCCACTTGGATAAGTCTAATAACTATAACTGCAAGTACGACTCTAAACCGACTAGCAATCGTAGCTCTTAAAAGACGCTGTCGAACTCTGACCCAGTCAGTGACACGTCCTTTAGATAAAGGATTATATAATCCTCTGTTCTTCAAGATATCAGCCGGACAAATACATGGACCAACATCATACTTATTGTCTAGAAGTTTGTTTCTCGATGTCTGATTTGTTTGACAAAGAACAAAATTGTGTTGGATTAGTGTCTAAGCACGTAACTATATTTGGTAAGTACTTGACTCGGTTGTGCATGGTCCTTTTGGGTTGCCTTCACCAAAGCAACTTGACAGGGTGATTTATGAAAATAGAGGATATTATGGCTTATTAATATATTATATGAATAATATATTAAAGGAGAAATCATATAGTTTAATTAATATTAGACAATAATTAATTAAGAATTAATTCTGTGGCTAAAAGACATTAATTAAATAATGAGGTCTTAAACTGTCAAATGTGTGATAGTTGGATATTATGCTGAGAAGCCTTATGGACTAGGCATGGACGAAATTAGGGATATGTCCATCCTAATTTCGGCCATAAGGGCCCTATTCTAGAAGCTTCTTTGGATTGCTTAAGGCCTAAGCTGTCCATTAGGGTTTTGACTGAAACCCTAGCAACACATGTATAAATAGAACCCCTAGGGCATCAGTTTTCGGCGACTTGAAACCCTAGAAGAGTTCATAGCCGAAATTGTGCCTCTCCCCTCTCTCTAATATCATCCTCTTGCTTGTGTGATGTTTGTAAGCCATTAGAGGAGTGACATTTGTGACTCTAAGCTCCAAGACAAGAAGATTCAACCCATTGTTGAAGAGGTAATCATCTGGATCTGTTTTCATATGATAATTTCGAAATATGTATGCTAGATCTAGGGTTCATAAGTCTTGGATGAATTGCATGTATATTAGAGAAACCTAGATCCAAGCTTTAGTGTTTGCATGAGCACATATGATGTTCTTTTGGCTCAAACCTATCAGTAGTATCAGAGCCTTGATTGGTTTCAATTGTATTTGATGCCTAGTATTTCATTCATGCTTTGAAAATTCGTTTTTTTTGGCCCTCTGACTAAAGAACTCGTCGAGTCCCAATGTGAACTCGACGAGTTGGATGAACTCGACTAGTCCACATTGGGAACTCGACAAGTTTGGTTATCAGACAGAGGATATCTCGGGATTTCTTGCTGTTTTGCTGAAGGATAATTACCAAAGTTGTTTTTAACTAATAAAATCCGATTTTCATTGTTATAATATGATTATCCTTACCAAAACAAAATATAATTACCAATTAATTGAATAATAAATTCCTTATGTGATAAAATTTGATTATTTGAATTATTTGAATTATTTGATGAATTATCTTGTGGATAAAATAGAATAGATCAAATTTAGATAATCATTAAATTAAATGTTTAATTTAAATTATTTGCTATTTGATCCTATGTGTTTTGAAAAGTTCAGAAACTTGCTCTCAAGTTTTGAAATTTAAATTTTAATTAAAAGTTTAATTTGAATTATTTAAATCTCAAACCCTAGAATTTTACAAGTTTAAAATTCGACCTTATACTTTATTTATTATAAGAGTAATATATATATATATATATATATATATATATATATATATATATATATATATATATATATATATATATATATATATATATATATATATATATGTATGTATAACTTAAATGCTAGTCTTATCGTTAGTAGGTCTCATTCACGAAGCCAATCTGTAAGGGGGTATAAGGTTATGACCTATAAAATGGCCATTTAGTGGGTGTCCCTTCTCACCCACCGCTTCCTTGATTGGTGGAGGGTCGTTAGCCGAACGGGTAGGATAGGGCAACCCTTTCCTCATTAAAAGTATAATGAATTTATAAAGTAACTAAATGTTTAAAAAAAATTCCAATCTTAGTTACTTTAGGCTAAAGTGAATTGATGCAATTCCATGAAATTACACTTTGTACCCTTGCTAAGACGTTAGTGGAGTGTGTGTGGTTAACCAACACACTAATTGAGCTCTAAGCAAAGGTGGAAAAGGGTGACTTGATGTTTGTCATAGTTCGATAGAGTGTGTGTGGTTAACCGGTGTTGAGAGAAAAATTTTGAGACACACTTGAACAAACGTTAGAACAAGTATATATAGCAGAATAGTTAATATTGAAGGATCTAAAGCTCAAGAATAATATTAAGAGTTAGAAGTTAGAGAGTTAGTTACGGAAAAGTAAAGAAATGTAAATGACAACAATTGTTATATCAAGTATACACATAAGCTGATTCATAACGAGGAATGCATTCAAGCCAAGTTAATAAGTGAGATCAAACTTAGTGATTAAGTCACAAAGGACTTGCTCCGAGGAGAGGTTGTGATTGATTAAGAGAGTAAGAAGATTGAATAAGTAAGATAGAAAGAGAACTTCTGAGATGTGTATTAGAATTAGATGCGATACACTTGTTTGAATACATGAGAATGAGCTCTATTTATAGAGACTCATAAAGATAACAAATTTACAACTCTAAGAGTAGCCATGCAAGGCATACTGGACAATAGAGTGTTTTACAGAAAAGACAAAGTAATGTAAACTGGATAGAGACTGCGGTACTAGAGACTTCGGTTGATGATTGCTGATGAAGCTGCTTGACTGCGGTGGCATTGAGACTGCGGTAGCTGTAGTTCAAGAGGGGTCACTTTTTTGATTTAACAATTTCCCCCTAAGTGACCTCTTTAACTTTTGATCAGCTATCAAGTTTAAGGAACTTGATCAGGATCCACCAAAACTTCCTGATGTTCTCCAACCAGTTGATTCTTCTAAGGATCTCGAACTTGACCTTTGCGGTGGCGTGCTTGGATTTTTCAACTGCATTTCGACAGATGTCAAGTTGCTTTCTGGTGAGACAATGCATGGTAGTCATAGGAATGAAGTATTTGACATTATTAGTCTTCCTCTTGAAATTAACTCCAAGTTCAGGATAGTTGGTTGCACCTAAGGATCTTTCCTCATAGCCTTTGGTAGGCATCGGTGCGGGGTCAAGTGGCGGCAGATTGACTATCTTGGAAATGGTGGGGTGAATGTCTGCGTCGATCTTGGCAAAGTCACAGACTATTTCCTTCAAGAAAGTACTGGCCCTTTCAAGTGCAATCTTCATCTACAGATGCTTCTCAGACTTGTGCTGAAATACCTTAGCGATGAGAAAGACTTCTTCACGGTTCATACATGGAAAATCAGCCTGGGTGCAGATGTAGTCGTGTTCCCTTCTGGTCAGAGTGTAATGGATGAAATCAGCCTTCATAAACTTTCGGATCTTGTAATTTTTTACTCAGATGGTCTATCGTTAGACCATATATGTTCAACGGGAGAGGCATGCTTAGCATAGAATTGACTAAGTCTCTCAAATTCCATTGGCATTCTTTTGGCGTCTGGAAGGCTGCGGTCGAACTGCTCAAATACAGTGAAGTATCTGGCATTGGGAGAGATTGGGACATCCCAGTATCCATCTGAGGGGGGTTCCGCATAGGTAAGGTATGGAGTGTAGTCATCACCAAGCAATCTTCGGTGGGGATTGACCCAAGAGTTTATCAAGGACTCGTCCATGATAGTGTCAAATCCGCAAAGTCTCCATACTTCTTCAGCGATGTTGGCTGCCTTCCAATCTCTTTTCCTTTGGGTAGTGGCAAGTGAGTCATTTGAACTCGGAGAAGACATATACTCCTCCGGGTTTTTGAAGTGAGGGGGAGTCTCTGGTTTTTCGGGAGTGTTTTCAACTTGAAGTGGAGAATTATGAGGTGAGGTGTGATGAGATGGTTGCGGTGAGGGTTGTGGTGTAGAAATTTTTTTAGTAGAGACTAGGGGAGCTTGATGTTGTGAGATGGAGTGGTTGGAATGATGGAATTCTTCTTCACTTCCCCCTCTTGAGGAGTTCAGACCCGGAGCCTCCGCAAGCCATTGACGAAGGCCATCAACCTTGGCATATACCTCTTGAAATTATGCTTTGAGGGCTTCCGCCAGTTGTTGATTATTTGGGATGGTGGGGTTGAAGAGTGGTCTATGGATCTCCTTGGTGAGGTGAAGAATTTCTGGACCATGAAAGTTGGCAGACAGAGATCGCTGCAGTCGGGTGATTGTTGTTTGAAGAACGGAGATTGCGGACTCATAAGCAATGTGAGTCTCAGCAATCAACTTCTCAGAATGTGAGGCTTGATCCGCAATGGCTACTTGGAGATCTGTTTTGATTGCGGTAACCTCAGAGATGAGGCGTTCTGCAGCAGCCATATATTCTCTGTGATCAGCTTGACGATTATTGTCAAGTGACCTGATCCCCATTTCCACCTTCAGAGAGATACGCTCCGCAGCCATTCTCTCTCTTGTTTCCAGCCTTTCAATTCATTCCATCAGGGACTGCGGTCCAGGTATGTCTTCTAATTGCGGTTGATTTGGCTTGACCGTAACTAGGATTTGATCAACCTTGGCCTGTAGACTGAGAAATTCCTTCTTGGTCACCACATTCTTCTTCTTCTTCTTCTCTTTGGGCTTAGACGTTGAGTGATGAGAGCCGCTCGATTCTTCATCTTCATCAAACATAATTAGGTCGTCATCAGAAGGAGAGGGTTTGTTTACCTCTTGAGGTTTAGCATCATCGAAACCAAAGATGGGATCAGAACTCACTTCGATTTTCTGGTCCTTCATCTTGTGAACCTTCAGCAGTGGGAGTGGGAGGAACTTTGGAGACAAGTTGATCAACAGTGGCTTCCTGAGTTTTGTGGAAGGTTTCAACCATCTGTGTCATCCAATCTTGAACTTTGAGGATGGTGGCTACGGTATTGGCATTGTTAATTGCATCTGCTCAATACTTAGCCACATCTTGTATTTCTTGTTCCTTGAGCTGCTGTTGTTTGATTTGATGATCCTTGCGAGCTTGGAATGCCCTACAAAAAGCGGCATATTTCTTGACTTCAGCCTTATTTGAGGGTTGATATTTTCTCCAAGAATCACTCGAGTTTTCACTGCATTCCGTGTAAACGCACCAAGGTGCCCCTTGGGTTCACGGATCCTTGCACATTTGTGCTCACCGTGCTTAAACCACCTGTTTCTAATGAAAGCAGAGTAGGATTTCCTGAGCTTCCTCGGTCACCTTAACCCGTGGTCAAGTTTGGCCTCGGCTCAGTTCTGGCATGGGCGGAAGAAATGCCCTATGGTTGGGAATGTGTTTGAAGTGTTTGGGTGACGTTCAAGAGGATGGAGTTCAACTCCTTGGGTGAAAAGATATGCAGTCGGGAAGCCCTGGAGACTTTAGGGCGAGAACCAGTATCATCCCTTTGGGAATGAACCAGGGAGTCTCCTCTTTGTTGTGATTCAGACTCACTTTCTGAGTCTTAAAGGAAAAAGATAGTGGTTTCGAATGGATGTGCAGGCATCCCAAGGACTATCGGAGCCTGTAGAGAGGCTGAGGTATCGGTCCGGTCATGCATTTGGCTAATGGGATCAGTTTTTCGTTTCTTGAGGATGGATATGGGTTGGTTATCCTCCTCAGAATCAATGCTGGAGTCATGACGACTTGGTTCAACAGTTGTGATTGCGGGTGGTGTTTTTCTTTTCTTTGAGGGTTTGGAAGGTTTGGAAGCATCCTTTTTAGGAGTTCCAGATTTCTTTGAGTTGCGGGGGCCATGAAGGGTAGAAAATGGGTAGGGAGTCTGCAGATTGGACCAAAGATTGTTTGATCAGAGGAAGGATTGTACCTTTTTAGATCCTTGGTGAAAATGAAGTTGATGTCACCACCCATGTCTATTCCAGCGTCCGCATGTAAGTTAGAAATGTAGAGAGACCAGAACCTAGCAAAAGTAAAATCGGTTGGGTTCTGCCTTGGGCTCTCTTTGGGAATGTATTTTAGAAAATCATCCCAAAGTATCTTTTCGTAATTTATGTCGTGGCCTATGAAGATGCTCCAAACCAATTCCAGTAGTTTAAGGCCCATGTTGTCAGTGCCTCCGGTTTTGCCGGATAGACTGCGGATGATGAAGTGGCACACAAACTGCCAGACCGCAGGCAATTGGTTCTTCTTGAATTCACCAATCCCTTTGATATTTTTCTGATACCCCATCTGATAGAGTGCTGAAGTGATGTGCGTCATTGATGGAATGAAAAACTTAATGGAGGGATGAACAAGAAGGTTAATGGCATTGAGGAATTTTTCTTTGGACATAATGAACAAAGAATCATTGATAAGGTTTAGGTGAACTTCTTGGGGGTTATCAATTGGGCGATAGGCAGAAAAGGCACATTTGTAGAGAGTGGAAATTGGAACAACGTATGTAAAAGCATCGAACGGTCCAAACAGAGGATGGTTTTTCAAGAACTTGATTATGAGTTTGGTGGGAGCATTGTATGAAGGTTGTTCTTCGAATATGGCCCTGAAATTGCTTGAGGCAATTGTGGGAGAGTCTGAACTAGTTGGGTTCACTGATCCAGAAGCTTTGGATTGTTTCTTTGACACACCATATTTCACCATTGTTGAGTTTGAGAGAGCTTGAAGAATGCAGAAAAAGATTAAGGGTTTTGAGAGCGTAAACGTTTCTCTATGGAGAAGAAAAGGGTTTTATAGTGGCTTAATGGAGCAGGAAACGTTTTTTTTACCTAAGTGAAATTTGGTAAAAATGTTTGGGTTTATCTTTGAGTTAGCATCTTTAATCTTAGCCACATATTGACAAAAGAGGGATAAAGATTGAATTTGGGATTAACTAGAAAAGGACTCTGCATTTAATGAAATGTCAGATGTTGTATCACGTCTTGAGAATGTGTGGAGGGGGTGAGATAAATCCGTTGGATAAAGGGGAAGTTGTAACGGATGTGATGGTTTGGGGTAATAGGAAAAAACATATTAAAGGATTTGATTTGGAAAATCTTTATTTTATCATCATACCTAAAATAGGTCTGACACGAGGTTTAGAGAAAAAGAATGAGACAATATCTCAAAGGAATGTTTTTATTTAATGTTTTATTTAATGAAGGATCATTAAATAACACACTAATTTTGTTTTTTTTTTATTTTGAAAAAGAAAGAACAGTCTGAAAATCAATTTATGTGACTGCGGATGGACACATCATTGCGGATGGCTTGTTTATCATTGCTGATGATTCCAGTGGAAGAAACTACGAAGAGCACTTGTACAAAACTTAGTAATAACAAGCAAGAAAGACGCATGAAAGATAGATATAACATATGGTTGTGGTACATAGACTGCGGTACACAGGATTTACCAAAACCATATGTTATAAATGTCTTTCAGTTAGGACCGCAATGGAGACCAAGAAGGTTTGCGGTACCTATCAATTCAAGAAGAATTGAGGGTCCGGATTCATCATCCCTAACATTTGTAAGAACGCATTGAGTTTGGTAGAGTCAAGTGCTTTTGTAAATACATCAGCAATCTCTTCATGAGTAGGGAAAAAGATGAGTTCGATGTTACCTTTCAGAATGTGGTCTTTGATGAAGTGATACTGTAGTTCAATATGTTTCGTCTTGGAGTGCTGAATAGGATTATGAGAAAATCGCTATGGCACTTTCAGAATCACAGTAGATTAGTATCCGCAACATTCTATATCCGTATTCTAACAGTTGTGTCTTCATCCATTGAACTTGAAAACAACAACTGGCTGCGGCCATATAATCTACTTCTGTGGTAGACAAAGAAACACAACTTTGTTTTCTTGAGGACCAGCTAACGAGTCTACCTCCCAAAAATTGACATCCACCAGATGTACTTTTTCGATCAAGTTTGCATCCGACATGATTTGCATCGGTAAAAGCTTGAAGATTGAAATCATTGCCTGTGGGGTACCATAGACCAAGAGATTTGCTTCCTTTCAGGTACCAGAGAATTTGTTTGGCTGCGGTCATATGTGACACTTTTGAGTCAGCCTGATACCTTGCACATACACCAGTAGCAAAGACAATGTTCGGTCGGCTTGCGGTGAGGTACATAAGAGAGCCAATGATACCTCTATAAGTCTTGTGATCCATAGATTCTCCAGAAGGATAAGCAGAGATCTTATATCCGAAGGCCATAGGGACCTTAGCTGAGGAGCAGTTGTCCATAGAGTATTTCTTCAATAGTTCAGTGGTGTACTTCTCTTGATAAATGAATATCCCTTGTTGAATTTGTTTGACTTGAATACCTAGAAAGAAATTAATCTCTCTATTCATGCTCATTTGAAATTTGTTTGTCATGAGCTTAGCAAAATCATCCACCATTCCTTGATCAGTTGATCCGAAGATGATATCATCCACATATATTTGTACAAGCATAAGGTGGTCACCGTTTGCATTTCTAAACAATGTGGGATCAATCACTCCTCTTTTGTAGCCTGAAGAGACTAGGAATTCAAAAAGAGTCTCATACCAAGCTCTTGGAGCTTGCTTCAGACCGTAGACTGCCTTTTGAAGCTTGTAGCAATGGTCAGGGAATTCAATACTTTCAAAATAGGGAGTTTGTTGTAGATAAACCTCTTCTTTCAATTCCCTATTGAGAAAAGCTTTCTTAACATCCGTTTGGTGTACCTTGATGTTTTCGTGGGCAGCATATGCTAAAAAGATTCGAATGGCTTCCATTCCTGCCACCGGACCATATGTTTCATCGTAGTTAACACCTTGACTGTACCCCTTTGCAACCAGCCTTGCCTTATTTCTAATAACCGCACCAAATTCATCTAACTTGTTCTTGAACACCCATCTTATTCCAACAAAAGTATGGCCTTGCGGTATGGGAACAAGTTGCCACACTTTGTTTCTTTTGAATTCTTCCAATTCTTCTTGCATTGCAGAAATCCAATCAGGTTCCAGTAATGCTTCTATGATCGATCGTGGCTCGACTGCGGACATAAATGCTGCGTAGTGACAATGATCAGATAAGTCCTTGGTAGATCGAGTCTGGATGCCTGTGGATGGAATTCCAATAATTTGACTTGGTGGGTGGTCCTTCGTCCATACGTGTAGATGAGGCATCATATGGCCAGCGGCTGCGGTAGAAGGAATGTCTTTAATATTAGAGGTATCTTTAGATGGGGATGGTAGTTCCCCCTAGATTCGAGAACATCCTACAGAGTTATCTTGGCTTGTTGGAGCGAGAATGAAATTTTCTTGAACAGTTTGGAGTGGTTCCTCCTGGATTGCTGATGGGAATTCCTCTGTAAGCTGAGAAGGTTCCCCCTGGACTGCTGAAGGGAGAGTAATGATCCTTAAATCGGTTCGAGTGTCAATGTTCTCTATGATTTCATCATCCTAATCCGAAGATACATTTGATGGTAGTGATTTTCTGAGGAGAGGAGCTTGAGCATCATCAAGTACTAGAACCTTGATGGTTGTTGCTTGATTTGGAGTAGAGCTTCCCCCCCCCCTAACCAGAGAGGTGAAAGTATTGAGAGATGCTACTTCGGATAGAGATGGACCAGAAACATCAGCGTGTTGTTGTTGAGCAGTTGGTGACACAAGAACTTCGGATAGTTTTGCCGTTTCAACAGGGCCGAAAAGATCATCATAATTGACTTCAACCAGGTTTAGAGGACCTGAAGAAGTAGGAATGTTACTTTAAATGATGGCAGTGGTTTCATTGGATGGAGGGGTGTTGCGGATGTAAGAATCATCAAATTTCACATCGAAGCTCTCAATGATTAGCCTTGTACGTCTGATAAGAACCCAGTAAGCAACCTTGTTCATCAAATAGCCAAGAAAGATGCCTTCATCAGACTTCGGTGCGAATTTGTTAAGCTGATCTCTGTTGTTGATCACAAAACATCTACACCCAAAGATGTGGAAGAAACGAACATTTGGTTTCCGGTTGTTGAGGCCCTCATATGGTGTTTTATTGAGGCATTTACACACGATGCTTCGGTTTTGAACAAAGCATGCAGTTGCTACGGCTTCAGCCCAGAAGTAAAGGGGAAGGTGTGCGAAGTTGAGCATGGATCTGGCTGCTTCGACTAGTGTACGGTTCCTTCTCTCTACTACACCATTTTGTTGTGGTGTATAAGGAGCTGAAAAGTTGTGAATGATACCTTTAGACACAAAGAAGCTCTTGAGTGGATGGTTAGAGAATTCAGTTCCATTATCACTGCGGATGCGTCTTACAGGCAGCTTGATCTGGAGTTCTATCTCTTTGATGAAGTTAATGAGAATATGCGGTGTTTCGGATTTGAGTCTGAGGAAGAAAACCCAAGTGAAGCAAGTGAAGTCATCAACTATAACCAGTATGTACTTTCTGTGATGAAGACTGGCTACGGTTGACGAACCACAAAGATCAATGTGTAGAAGCTCAAGTGGTTCAAATATTGAAGAGTCAATCACCATGGGGTGACTTGCAATTGGACCGCTTACCACATTCACAAGCAGGACATTGAGTGTCATTGCTGAACTTGAGAATGGGTAATCCTCTGACCAGCTCTCCAGTAACCAAAGTGTTGATATACTTGAAGTTGAGATGAGCGAGCTTGCGGTGCCATAACCAGCTGACTTCGGATACAACTTTGGAGAGAAAGCACATCTGCGGTTTTCCAATGATGAGAGAGACATCCAGAGGATACATGGTACCCTCGGATCATGACTTGATCAAGCAGGTGCTTTTATCACTCGTCATAACATAACATAATTGATCATCAAACTCAACTCGCTGGCCTGCCTTACATAGTTGGCCAACACTGATGAGATTGTGTTTAAGGCTTTCTACATAAGCAACCTTCTGAATTGAGAAGTTCCCCGTAGTGAGTACACCGTAACCTCGGATGATTCCATTCGCATTGTTGCCGAATGTAACATTTCCACCATTGCATATAGGCCTGAAATCTCGAAGGTATTCTAACCTTCCGGTCATGCGCAAGGAGCAGGCACTGTCAACTAACCATTCTTCTTCTTGTTCCTCCTTACACAAAGCCTAAGAATTACACAATTAGTTTAGGCATCCAAACTAGTTTGGAGCCTGGAACAACAGGCGAGTTTTTGAGTGATGCATGGACCGAGGTTGCAGGGACTGGTTTCGTGTCAACTTTTAAACCTAGTCCTGGACGTTTGTGCAATTTTGGAGTGTAGTGTGTTTTTTTAAAGTTACGAGGTTTATGATTTTTGCAACTACACTAACAAGCACAGGTTGAGATATTTTCTTTTGTTCTGACACCACGTTTGGTCAGCGGTCTAAAGGAAGTGTTGTTTGACTTTTGACTAGACAGAGGTTGAAAAGATCTGACATGAGTGTTGTCATTTTTTCTGAAAAGTTTGTTTTGAAATAGGTTTAGCACGTGCAAATATTTGTGTCCTTTTTGTTGGATTTGGTAAAATACCCTTTCCTTTGTGAAAATTCTAACGTGACTTCAAATGTGTTGGAGTGGGTAAAATACCTTTCCATTTCGGATCATCTGAGGAATAGATTTGAAAAACACCATTTTGAAAAGACTTTGAACTCTTTTTAGTTGTGTCGGATGACTTAGGAATGACTGTTGAAACTGTACATTCATTTTTGGATGTTTTCTTGGTGGTAGGATCTTTTGAAAAATAGTGAGAGAAAACAATTTTTTCTGGACTTTTGGACTTTTGGGATCTGACATGCCTTTTGTTTTTTGACAACATTTGTCTATTTGTACCTCGGGAGCGAATTTCTTCTTTGAAAGCCTTTTTAGCTAAGGATTTTGGTGAGCCGCAGTCTTTGTTATTCAACTGCGGTTTCCTGGAATCCTTTGAAATTTTGTGAAAACGTGGGCTTGAGTCTTCAGAACTTGTGGATTCTGGGATTTGGGAACATTGACCTACTTCGAAATTTTCTATGGGTAATTCATGAAAAATCGTTCGAAGAGTGGTAGAACTTTTGTTTGAAGACTGCGGCGAGGATGAGTTGACTACCATAGAGTATGTCTTAGTTGGGACTTTAGTAGGACTCATGTGAGACTTTTGACTACAGTGAGGAATACCGCGATCTGAGGACAGAGATGGAAAGTCTCTAGAGACTTCGGTGTCCTCAATGACAATTTCTTCATCGACTACGAATGAGTTTTGAGAACTTGGGAAACTAGTGCTACTGATAGGAGTTTGATCACATGTGTGATCAGAAATCTCAAGCACAATTTCCTCAATGACACAATTGTTGCTTAGATTGTGCACTCTACCGAAGCTAGTTTTGATATCTTCAGGAAAAGTCTTGTCATTGACTGGGAAATGAAATTCACGGTCTGGAGGGACATAAAGTCTATCTTTGTTGAACCGGGGTGAGGAATCCATTGTGGTAGGATATCCAATGGACCAACCCCAATTGTATGTATTGTCCACGGTTCCATTATTTACCAAATTTTCAATAGCTTCACTTTCATTGAACAATTTTTCGATTAAAAGATTTAAATGTACAATTTCAGTTTAAGCTAAATCTCTCTGGTTCAAAACTATTTCTAATTGGGTTTCACTCAACATTCTTGCATCTTTTTCTTACTCTAAATCTCTTTCTAACATAGCCATTTTGAGTCTTTTGTTATCTAGTCATCCTCTCACATGGAACATCTCTTGGGAAGCAATATTCTTCTCATCTAAGGCTTTGTTATAGTCTGTAAGGACGGCAACACATGTGTCATTAAGATTATCTATGTAAGGTTGACAATCATGCATGCTATAATTTAGAGTTTGGATCGTGAGTTTTACCTATTCAACGATGCTTAGAGTTCCATCCTTTGCGATGTAGCAGTAGTTTTTGTTCATCTTTGTAAACCCATCGTCAACCGCAGTTGCCAACATGCAGATCTTCCCTTTGCCATTAACACTGCTGATGGCTTCATCTTCATCTCCGGATGACCAAACTTGATGGTCTCTTTTGACATGGGCTACGTATGCCCTTGCTTTCTCCTTTCCTTCCAGCTCTTGAGCCATTGTAAGGTAGAATGATCTGTCTTTAACTACATTGGCCTTACAATCTCTTGCGAAGTGATTCTCTTTGTTGCATTTGTGACAAACGACAACATCAGTCTTGTCTTCTGAGGGAGTACTGGAGTCAGAGGTTTGAGTAGGTTGCGGTGCTTCCTTAGGTTGAGTATTGTGAGATTGCGGTGGTGGATGAGAACTTTTAGGGTAATGTGAGTGATTTGTTTGTGGATTGTAGTTACGATTGAAGGGTGGTAGTCGATTGAATTGTTTGCTGACGAGAGCTATTGTCTTTTCAAACTCTTCTTCATCGTCATACTCTGTATCAGCTTCGTATGACTGCGGTGAAATATCATATGAGGGAGTGTAAGATTGGTTTTGTGGGGTTTGTGCTATGAGAGCAAGAGGTCCTACGAAGTCAGCACAGTCTTTGAGTACGGTGGATTTCTGTGCTTGAAGTTCCCCATAGAGTTTGTAGAGTGACAAGGAATGAATCTTTCTATCACCTTGGACTATCATTTTGGCCGTAGTCCAATGTCTTCCCAAGCAATTAAGGAACTGAAGGTTTGTTTCATGGTTACTGCGGATGGTGCCCACATTGGATAACTTGGTGACAATCAGGTTGAATCTTTTGAAGGAGTCTTCAAAACTTTCGCCAGTATGAGCTTTGAAGTTGTCGAACTCATTGAGTGCAGTTGTAAGCTTCTTGTCTTGAGCTTGCTCTGAGCCTTCGTACAGATTCTTGAGAACATCCCATATCTCTTTTGCTGATTTGCAATTTATGATAATATCGAAGTTGTCAGGGCAACTCCACAGGAGATTTCATAAAAAGAAACAACATCATTTTCCATTTTATCAAGATCATCCTTGGTGGGACGACTCATAGATGGTTGACCTCCTCCAAGTCTTGTTGTAGCTCCGTCAGTTTGGACTGGTGTAAGGACTGGAACATGTGGTCCTTCTTCTATGGATCGCCATACATCTCTACTAAGTCTTCTTAAGTATCTTTCCATTCTTTGTGACTAGTGATGATATTCATTTGCAACCAATATTGGGGATCGATTAGAACCACCAACACTGTTGGAAACATTCAGAGATAACGCTTGTGCCATGTTTTGAAGAAGTTTTTTTTTGTTTTAGAAATGAGCTTCAGTGGTATAGAAGGCTCTTCGAAAAATTAGAGTTCCGATTTTCAAAAAGCAACCTCTATGGCTCTGATACCAATTGTTGAGAGAAAAACTTTGAGACACACTTGAAAAAACGTTAGAACAAGTATATAGCGGAATAGTTAATCTCGAAGGATCTAAAAGCTCAACAATAATATTAAGAGTTAGAAGTTAGAGAGTTAGTTGCGGAAAAGTAAAGAAATGTAAATGACAACAATTGTTATATCAAGTATACACATAAGCTGATTCATAACGAGGAATGCATTCAAGCCAAGTTAATAAGTGAGATCAAACATAGTTATTAAGTCACAAAGGAATTGCTCGAGGAGAGGTTGTGATTGATTAAGAGAGTAAGAAGATTGAATAAGTAAGATAGAAAGACAACTTCTAAGATGTGTATTAGAATTAGATGCGATACACTTGTTTGAATACATGAGAATGAGCTCTATTTATAGAGACTCATAAAGATAACAAATTTACAAGTCTAAGAGTAGCCATGCAAGGCATACTAGATAATATAGTGTTTTACAGAAAAGACAAAGTAATGTAAACTGGATAGAGACTGCGGTAGTAGAGACTTCAGTTGATGATTGCTGATGAAGCTGCTTGACTGCGGTAGCTGTAGTTCAAGAGGGTCACTTTTTTGAGTCAACATCCAGCATGTTGAATAAGCGAGTGTAACATTGGGGGCACCATGTACATTTGCATGGTTGTTCACACCCGCTTTGTGATCCTCGACATCCCAGTCACAAACTTGAGGGGCATATCGAGATTTAAACATGCCATTTAAAAGTTCAATGAATCTCAAAAGATCTTGGAGTTTTCAATACATTTAAAACTTAGCTTTAATTTGTTTTTCATGGTGGGAAATTAGTGAATTGTCATTCACTTACCTTCAAATTATTTGCATGTTAGATTACAACATCCCTTTTCTAATTTGTAAATAATGTTGTTGGATCCTAGCCCTATTTCTCATTTGGGTGTTTAATTGGGGATTCATTTCTAATAAGACTTGTCTCTTTTCTATTTCAGATGTTGAACGTCAACAACAACGCTTCCTGCTCAAATTCCTCTGGCTCGTTCTCACTCATGAACTTGTGTGGGAGACTGATCTTTGACAGGTCTAATTTCAATGATTGGATCCACAACATCCGAATGGTCACTCGTTACGAGCATAAAGAGTCTGTCCTCGATGAGAAGCTGAAGGAAATCAACATCAACACTGCCTCTTCTGAAGAGATCACGACCATTGAGGCCCATGAGCGTGATGCTACGAAAGTCCATTGCATCATGCTAGCGACTATGACTGTAGAACTCTAGAAGTCCTATGAGGAGATGTATCCCTATGAGATGCATCAAGATCTGTTGGACCGGTACCACCAAAGCGCTTGGCAAGAAAGGTACGAGATCATCACTTTGATGATCATTGCCAAAATGGGTAATGGAGAGTCCCTTACTGCTCATCTGCAAAAGATGCAGAGATATGTTAATCGCCTGCTAAAGTTGAATGTGAACTTTGATGAAGAGTTGGCAATTGACATCATCCTTCATTCCTTGCCTCCCTGCTACAACCAGTTCTGCATGACCTACCACATGAACAAGGAGGAGTTCACTTTGAGCAAGCTTCAAGGCTTGTTGAGGACTGCTGAGAGCAACCTCAAAGACAAATCTGTTGCATCAACTCCTATACTTGATGCTGCCCCATTCTTGGCAATTGGGCATGGGAAGGGTAAGAAGAGGAAGGCTCCCTCAAAGAGCCACCATAAGGGAAGGTCCCATGATGACACCTCTTCTAGTGGAACCAAGGCTTGTTCTGCTAAGCCCAACTTCAACCCCAAGGAGGTAGAGTGCCACCACTGCCACGAAATAGGGCATTGGAAACGAAGCTGCCCGAAATATCTACAAGATATCAAGGATGGAAAGATCAAGCCTTCCTACGTAGGTATTTACACTATTAAATCTAATGATTCATCACATGCTATTTATTGGGTACTTGATACAGGATGTGGTTTTCACATTTGTTCTAATTTGCAAGGCCTAAAAATAAATAGGGATGTGGAGCATGCGAAGATAAACTTAATCATGGGGAACATAAGATCGTTTCCTATCACCAAGATCAGAGTTTACTCTTTAGTTCTTAGTAGTGGATTAGGATTGGATTTAAATAATTTTTGCTATTCGCCAGATATGGCAAGAAACATCATTTCCTTTCATTGTTTGTATAGACAAGGTTTTAGATATTCATTTGATAATGAAGAGGGTTGTATTAATGCTTATCTTAATGGTGTTTTCTATTTTGAAGCATTTCCTTGTAATGGAATATATGAAACTGTGATGGTTGTAGACAATTTAAGAGCTGATGTGTTGTGTATTGATTCTTCCAATGGTTTGGATAAAGCATGCTTGTGGCATTGTTGTCTTGGACATGTCAACAAGAAACTCATAGCCTAACTCCAAATGGAAGGAGTATTGGAGTCATTTGACCTTAAGGACGATGACATGTGCGAGTCTTGTTTGCTTGGAAAGATGACCAAGTCACCCTTTACTGGCACTTGTGCGAGGGGTGAGGGTTTATTGGATCTCAGACACACCAATGTGTGTGGGCCCTTTAGATCCACCATAAGGGATGCAAGCCGCTTCTATGTGACTTTCACCGATGATTATAGCAGATATGGGTATATCTACTTAATCAAGCACAAGTCAGAAACCTTTGAAAAGTTCAAAGATTTTAAACAAGAAGTGGAGAATCAGTTGGGCAGGAAAATCAAGATGCTTCGATCCGATCGAGGTGTAGAGCACCTGAGTGTTGAATTCCACGACTACCTCAAGGAATGTGGAATTGTTTCGCAATTGACGTCACCTAGGACACCGCAGTTGAATGGTGTGGCTAAGAGGCGTAATCAAATCTTGCTAGACATGATTCATTCCATGATGATTTGTGCTTTGCTACCTATCTCATTCTGGGGGTATGCCTTAGAGACTGCTACCCATATCCTTAATTTAGTCCCTACGAAAAAGGTTGCCAAAACACCTCACGAGATGTGGACAGGGAAAGCTCCCTCATTGGCACATATCAAGGTTTTGGGTTGTGAGGCTTTCGTAAGACGAGAGACCCACGACAAGCTCGAGCCTTGTAGTGAGCAGTGTATTTTCATCGGTTACTCACAGAAGTCCTTTGGATATCTCTTCTATTGATAAAGTGACAATGTTGTCTTCTTTGCGAGGAGGGGGCGTTTCCGAGAACGAGAACTCATAAGCCAAGGGGACAGTGGGAGGCAAATCGATCTTGAATAGATTTAAGAGTCGAACGATGAAGGAACCTCTAACACTGGCGCTCAACCCAAGGAGGAAACTCCAGTTTAACCGATTGACGAATCCTTAACTCTTAGACGTTTCGAAAGAGTTAGGGTTCAACACCAATTTTGTGGTTTTCATATTACTATAGAAGGGGATACGTTCATTAGTGATAGTACATTAGTGAATTTGGACGAACTTAACAGCTATATGGAAGCCATGCCAGGCGCGGAGTCTGCAAAATGGAAAGAGGCTATGGACAGCGAGATTCACTCCATGTATGACAACCAAGTTTGGAATTTGGTTGACAATGTGCCAGGTCGTAAGACTGTTGGGTGCAAGTGGATTTTCAAGAAAAATACCGACATGGATCAGAATGTACACACCTATAAGGCGCGATTGGTTATGAAGGGTTTCACTCAAACTCTCGGAGTTGACTATGATGAGACCTTCTCACTGGTTGCGAAGATAAAATCTATTAGGGTGATGCTAGCTATTGTTTCATTTCATGACTATGAAATATGGCAGATGGACGTCAAGACCGCTTTCCTTAATGGGAAGTTGGCTGAGGATGTTTACATGAGTCAGCCAGAGGGTTTTATCCATGCGTAACACCCCAATAGAGTGTGTAAGCTTGGGAAGTCTATTTATGGACATAAATAAGCATCTCAGAGATATAATATTTGTTTCGATGAGAAAGTCAAAGAGTTTGGTTTTCTACGAAGTGAGGATGAATCATGTGTATATGTCAAAGCCAGTGGGAGTATAGTTAGCTTCCTCATACTATATGTTGATGACATACTGCTCATAGGAAACGACATCCCGATGTTGCAGAAAGTCAAGTCCTGGCTTGGGAAGTCTTTCGATATGAAGGACCTTGGAGAGGCTGCCTATATTGTAGGAATAAGGATAGTGAGAAACAGAAGTAAAAGACTAATAGGACTTAGTCAGAATACTTACTTGGGCAAAGTACTAAATTGTTTTAGGATGGAGAATTCTAAGAAGGGGGGGTTACCAATCCAAAGTAACGCCAAATTGAGTAAGACTCAAAGCCTGAGTATCGAAGTCGAGATAGCAGAAATGAGCCGAGTACCATACGTTTCCGCAGTTGGCTCAGTCATGTATTCTGTGACTTGTACTCGCCCTGATGTGGCCTTCTCTTTGAGCATGGTCAGCAGATATCAAGGGAACCCTGTTAAAGCACATTGGACCGCAGTCAAGAATATTATTAAGTACCTTCAGAGGACCATGGAATGGTTTCTAGTCCTCGGTGGGAGTGATGACTTAATGGTGTGAGGGTATACTGACGCCAGTTTTCAGACCGACAGGGACAACTACCATTCGCAGTCGGGATGGGTCTTTATCCTTAATGGAGGAGCAGTGACTTGGAAAAGTTCCAAGCAGGTGACCGTAGCTGATTCAACGTGTGAATCAGAGTATATAGCGGCGAGCGAAGCATTAAAGGAGGCAATATGGTTGAAGAACTTCATTGGAGACCTTGGAGTTGTGCCAGCCATAAAGGAGCCCATCGAAATTATCTGTGATGATGAAGGAGCGGTTGCCTTGACCAAGGAACCAAGGGATCCTGGTAGATCTCAACATATTGACAAAAAATATCACTTTATTCAACATCGGGTGGACGAAGGACTCCTCATAGTGAAGAGGGTATCGTCGGAGGACAGCCCAACAGATCCACTTACGAAGGGACTGAGTAGGGTTAAGCACTTACAGCACACTAGGAGCATCGAGCTGAAGGACGATATTATTTTAGATTAGATAGCTTCAAAATGTGTAATAGATAAATGTAATTGACATTTGATGATTAAATAAAACAATATTATTTATGAGTAAAGTTACTATCTTATGTTAATTATTTACCTATTGTTTCACTTTGCTTGTTTTGACTTCCTGAATAATAAGATTATTCGAACATTCCACAGTCACTCATGCTTTGGGAGTAGGTATGAAAGAAGATTGTCATGAATTGGTTTGTAGATTGTCTAAAGTGTATTAGACATAACAAATATTTGCTGCAATGTTCATGAGTGTTTATGAATATGAGTATCAGTAACTTAATGTTATAAAACGCATTGTTGTACATGATTTGATGAGTGAATAGTAAATGCATATAAGTCGAAATTTATCTATTCCTTTTATCCTAAGAGGGTAAAAGCGATATCTGGGCCCCTTGATGATTTGGTTTGACTTATGTGTCGGGCACGGTCAGGACTGAATTGATGTGTTCAATTAAGTTCTATGTCAGATGAATCAGAGATCGAGAACCAAACTGCTGGACAATAAGTATGACTATGTTCCATGTCCGCACGATATCTAGAACGGAGGACTATACGACCCCTTATCTAAAGGAAAGGTTATTGATAAGATCAGAGTTCGACAACGTCTTTGAGAGCTACAATTGCTAATCAGATTGTACTTACACTATAGTTACTAGACTTATCCAAGTGCGAGATTCTTGGTGTAACATCCCGAAATTTAGGTATATCTAATTAACCCTTCTTCCTTTCCAATTTTTCAAGTTTAGTCCCTAAAGGAAAAAGTTGTGCCATTGAGTACGCTGGGCGTACTGAAGAGTACGCTGCACGTACTCATGTGCTAATAATGGACGCGGACCCGGTTGGCTACACTGGGTGTACCCAAGGTTACACCGGGCATAACCGGCCCATATGCAAACCCTAAATTGTGGCTTCTACACTATAAAATGAATGATAACGCCTTTACTCAAGCCACCATACTTCAGTAAGTGAAACCCTAAGAGAGAAACAACTCGTTATAAGCTTGTGTGTGTGTTCTTAAGCTTGAAAGTGCCATTTCAAGGTGGTGAAAGAGAAGAGGAGGCCATTATAGGAGCTAGAAGTTGGTGGACAAGAGTTGATCCAAGTTCTACAGAGGTTGGAGCTTCTTTTAGAGGTAAAAAGCTCAAAGCTTTCCTTGTTATTTTTGATTTGTGCTTCATGGACCAATTTTTAGGGTTTTTGGTCCCATGGTGGAGACTTATGAGCAAATGGTCTCCATAAGCCTAGATCTGCCATATTTTAGAGTAATATGAGTTGTAGGTTCATAAAAATCCAATCTTGGACGTGAATATTAAGTCATGCATGAGATATTGGCTTATTGAGGAAAGAGGAAAGGTGTTTGGAGTGATTGGTGACCTTTACAGCCATGCAAAGGCTTAAAGGTTTCAGCTTTATGGATTAAGTGGCCTTAGAAAAGTCAGATCTAGAGTTTGAGTATATGTCTTAACCATTTAAGACCAAAAATCCATGAATGCATGAAACTGAGACTTACGCTGGGCGAAAATCTCAGTACGCACAACATAAGGGTCTGAGACCCCAATTCTGGATCGCCGTAGTACACCCCGCGTACAAGAGCTGGTACGTGCCGCATACTGCCCCTGTTGACTTTCGTTGACTTTTAGGGTTTTAATTAACATTTGGACTTTTGGTTCAAGGAGGGATAAAATGGTCTTTTACCCTTCTGTGGGATTGTAGAAAGGGATTTAATCTAGCCTTTGAGAGCCATTATTTATTTGAGGATATTGTGTATGTGATTAGGCGGATGCTAGATCAGTATATTCGTGTGCGAGATTATCCGAGTTACCCGAGGTGAGTCTTCTCACTATACATTACCTAGAGTGGTATCTATGTGTAGACCAGAGGGTCTTGTGTGCTCTGTGTATGTATGAGATTATGTGCATTGTGATATATGTATGTTGTGTGTCGTATAGACCGGACTGGAGGGTCCAACGATATAGACCAGACCGAAGGGTCTAACGATACAGACCGGACTGAAGCGTCCAACAGGCTATGACCGGACAAGAGGGTCCAAGGAGCTACGGGACCGGAGGGTCCCGCTGAGCCACATCGACTAGAGGGTCGTACTGTAACCTCGAGTGGCGTATGTGTTGTATGTGGTATTTTGGGGAACTCACTAAGAATTTATGGTTACTGTGTTGTGTGTTATGTGTTTCAGGTACTAGTGAGGATCGCGGGAAGGCGCCGGCATGACCGTACACACAGATGGAGTTTTATTTACATTGAGATCTTGGGATTTGTTTGTCGAGCTGATGTTGATACATGGATTTTGATATTACATATGAATTTTATTATATTTTGAAATGGAAAAATTGTTTTGAAAATTTACGTTGTTACAAGTTGGTATCACAGCCATGGTTTGAGGGATTCGGATGCACCTTCGGGCCTATCTGAACTCAAACTGAGGATTTGAGAAAATTTTCACAATAAAACAATCTTTCTAAAAGAGTAAAAGGTTTTGAAACGAGCAGAACAGAGCAGTGTGTACGATCAGCCAGCACCCGACCGGTGATTTCCCAAAATACCCTTACATTATGTGTTATGAGATATGATATGTTATGTAGGCTAGAGTAGGCTAGGTATTCATATTAGGACTAGAGTGTCCTGATTTGTGATGCCTTAGACTAGGAGATTACTTCTACAATGAGATGCTTGAGAGTGAGTAGGTAGCAGCGAGGAGCTTACGAGAGGTTGCTGGAGAGTAGCCTATGCATAGTGAGATTAGAGTACTTGTGATCTGGGATCCTAAGAGTAGGACTTGGGGTGAATACTGATGCGGTGTGGACGGTAGTATATGGCCCGTACTACTGAAGATACCGTATCAGTACGCAGTCCAAGTAAGAATCCTTAGGGTACGAGGGAGCAAGTAGGGTTGAGTTATCGAGTGCAAGTACACTCGAGCGAGTCTGATATTTTTTTGTTTTATTTCAGAATCATCATGGTTGCGACACGCCACAGACCAGAGACGAGTGGCATGAGTGATAAGGAGCTTCATTAGATGATCCACGATGAGGTGGCATCACCAATCCACGCAGAGATACCAGAGATGTTTGGGTCTATCAAGACCACTTTGATTGAGATGTTTGATGAGAGATACGCAGCAGTTACTGAGGTTGCGGCTGCTGCAGCTACTACGGCTGTGGCTGCTGCTAGACCTCAGGGGGGGTGACTCGTTGTTGTATCAGGAGTTTAGCAACACGAATCCATCGGAGTTTGATGGGACGTAGGATCCGATTGCTGTTTTGAGATGGATTTCTAATATCGAGGGATGCTTCTACACTTGTTCGTGTCCAGAGCATCCGAGGGTTTTGTTTTCACTAAACCAGCTTCGCTTGGGGGCGAAGGACTGGTGGAAGTTTGTGAAGGCAGACTTCACTACTTCAGAGCTTACAGCGGTGACCTGGGAGTGGTTCACTGCGATGTTTCGAGATTAGTATGTTCCCCCTATAGAGAGAAAACGTCTAGCCCAGGAGTTCTTATCCCTCAAGCAGGGAACTGAGTCAGTGACAGTGATTACGAGGATGTTTCATGAGAGGGCGTTGTTTTGCCCTGATCACGTGTCTACTGAGCAGACACGTATGATCCAGTACCTGAGAATTTTGAGGAGGGATATTCGGGAGTTTGTGACGAACTCGTCATAGCGGACATTTTCTAAGCTCTAGGAAAATGCCCGGAAAAGGGAGATTGAGTTGGAGACTCAGGCCAGGGAGGAGGCCGAGTCTTAGAGGAGGGACAGGCGACCGACACAAGCTCAACCGGCAGCAAAACGGGCAAAGCTCGCTGATTCGAGATCTAAGAGCCTAAAGGGCCGCACTTGTGGGAAGTGCGACAAGAGCCATGAGGGGGTGTGCAGAGTTGGGGTATGTTACAAGTGTGGGAAGGAGGGGCATTTTGCGAGGGATTATCCCAAGGGATTCTCGGTTTGCTTTCATTGCAACCAGACTGGCCATCAGAAGGCTGATTGCCCACAGCTGCTGCAGGGATCAGCGCAGGGATCTGTACCTGCTTCCAGATCTACCATGACCCAGCCAGTGAAGGCCGAGGCACCAAAGGCTCGTGGGAGAGCCTTCCAGTTGACGGCGGAGGAGGCCGTGCAATGCCCGATGTTGTGGCTGGTTTGTATTCTTTCATTTATTGGCTTTGAGTTTGAGATATTATGCTTATATTATGATATGCGTAGGTACTTGTCTTGCGATTTTTGTACCTGCTTTGGTGTTATTTGACTCGGGTGTGAGTTGATCTTTTGTGTCGTTAGCCTTTAGTCAGCACATCAGTATCCGTCGAGAGGCGTTGAGTTGACCTCTACAAGTTTCCATAGCTGACAAGCGAGCGGTGTATGGCACTAATGTGATTCGAGGATGTGTACTCGAGATCTTCGATGTTGAGTTCCCGATTGAGCTGGTCCCAACTGGGATGGGGTATGTCTGTGTCATCGTGGTCATGAACCGGTTAAGCAGATTCGGAGCAGTTTTCGACTGCGAGCGACAGTTGGTGACCATACAAGACCCTAGTGGGGGAGTACTTATGGTGTACAGTGAGGGTACTCGTTCTAGGTCATCGTTTTGTTCGGCTGCTAGAGCAAGGGAGAGTCTATAGGAGGGCTGTAGTGGGTTTGTGGCCTATGTGATGGATACACGAGTGGCCGCGGGGAGGCCGAGTTCGGTTGATGATGTACCGATAATGCGAGAGTTCCCGGATGTTTTCCCCGAGGAGTTTTTGGGTGTGCCTCCCGAGAGGCAGGTGGAGTTTCATATCAATTTTGTCCCGGGAGCAGCCTATTGCCAAGGCACCTAATCGCCTTGTGCCGCCACAGATGCAGGAGTTATCCTCGTAGCTTCAGGAGCTACTGGGGAAGGGGTTTATTCGACTGAGTAGCTCGCCATGGGGAGTGCCGATCCTTTTTTTCAAGAAAAAGGATGGTTCACACAGGATGTGAATTGATTACCGGGAGTTAAACAAGCTGACGGTCAAGAACCGTTACCCCTTACCGAGGATCGATGATCTGTTCGATTAGTTGTAGGGAGCGTCTTGGTTCTCCAAGATTGATTTGAGGTCTGGATATCATCAGATGAGAGTGCAGGATGAGGATATCCAAAAGATGGTGCTCAGGACTCGTTATGGGCATTACGAGTTTGTGGTGATGCCCTTTGGGCTCACCAATGCACCGACGACATTCATGGATCTCATGAACAGGGTGTGTAGGCCGATGTTGGATCGTTCAGTGATCGTGTTCATCGATGACGTATTGGTGTATTCGAGATCCAGGGAGCAACATGAGGAGCATTTGAGGGAGATCCACGAACCATAAGAGCTTGAAGTATTTGATGGATCAGCCTAATCTGAATATGCGCCAGAGAAGATGGTTGGATGTGGTAAAGGATTATGATTGTGAGATCCTGTACCTCCCGGGCAAGGCTAGCGTTGTAGCCAATGCCCTGAGCTGTAGGGCGGAGAGTGCCCAGATATGAGATATTTGTATGAGGTTGACGGTGATGACTCCGGTGTTGGACACCATTCGGGAGGCCCAGGTAGAGGCCGTGAGACTGGAGAACCGCAAGAGAGAGTAGGTGATCGGGCATGTATCTGAGTTAGTTACCGATAGCCGAGGGCTTATGACCTTTCAGGGTCGGATTTGGGTGCCATTTGTAGGCGGGGCACGTACCATTCTGATGGAGGAGACGGTTAGGTCAAGGTTCTCGATCCATCCCGGGGCCACTAAGATGTATTTGGACCTGAAGAGAGACTATTGGTGGTCCTGTATGAAGAGGGATGTTGCGTGGTTCGTTAAGAGGTGCTTGACCTGTCGTAGGGTCAAGGTCGAGCACCAGCGTCCGCATGGCATGTTGCAGCCACTTGAGGTTCCCCAGTGGAAGTGGGAACAAATTTCTATGGATTTTATCACAAAATTGTCGAGGACCGCAAGGGGTGTCAATGCAATTTGGGTGTTCGTTGACCGGCTGATGAAGAGCGCTCACTTCCTTGCTATCAGTGAGAGCTCTTCTGTAGAGAGACTGGCAGAGTTGTACAGGAGGGAGGTGGTATCGCGGCATGGAGTACCGATCTTGATTGTGACAGATCGAGATGTACGTTTCACTTCCAGGTTTTGGAAGAAGTTCCATGAGGAGTTGGGCACGCGGATGCATTTTAGTAACACATACCACCCACAAACGGACATACAGAGTGAGCAGACGATTCAGACGCTTGAGGACATGCTTCGAGCATGTGTGTTGGACTTGGAGGAAGTTGGGACACATATTTTCCGTCGGCTGAGTTTTTCTATAACAATAGCCGCCATTCGAGCATTGGTATGCCTCCCTTCGAGTTGTTCTATGGGAGGAGGTTTCGGACTCCCATCTGCTGGGGAGAGGTAGGGCAGCGAGTGATGGGCATCACTGAGATAGTGCTTCAGACGACAGAGCAGATAAAACAGGTCAGGCAAAGGTTGTTAACAACTCATAGTCACCATAAGAGTTATGCGGATAGGCGACGGTCTGAGCCCGAGTTCCAGGTGGGAGACTTCGTACTCCGGAAGGTATCTCCTTGGAAGGGAGTGATCCGATTCTGGAAGAGGGGCAAGCTGGGACCTCGGTACATTAGTCCTTTCAGGGTGACCGCTAGGGTGGGCAGGAGAGAATACTGTTTGGAGCTACCTGCGGAGTTGAGCCAGATACATGATACCTTCCACGTCTCTCAGTTGAGGAAGTGTATTACCGACGAGACAACACTGGTACCGCTAAAGGACATTCAGGTGGATGCGAGCCTCAATTATATTGAGAGGCCAATCATGATTGTGGATCAAAAGATCAAGGTTCTGAAGAACAAGGAGGTTCCCCTAGTTCTAGTCCAGTGGTTACATCGGAGAGGGTCCAAGCTGACTTGGGAGCTGGAGTCAGAGATGCGGGAGCGGCATCCAGAGTTGTTTACAGCATGAGACTTCGAGGGTGAAGTCTCGTTCTAGTGGGGGAATATTGAAACATCCCGAAATTCAGGTATATCTAATTAACACTTCTTCCTTTCCAAATTGTCAAGTTTAGCCCCTAAAGGAAAAAGTTGTTCCATTGAGTACGTTGGGCGTACTGAAGAGTACGCTGCGCGTACTCATGCACTTACAATGGACGCGGACCCGGTTGGGAACCTTGGGCGTACCCAAGCTTATGCCGGGCGTAACTGGCCGAGATGCAAACCCTAAATTATGGCTTGTGCACTATAAAAGGAATGATAAGGCCTTTACCCCAGCCACCATACTTTAGTAAGTGAAACCCTAAGAGAGCAAAAACTCATTATAAGCTTGTGTGTGTTCTTAAGCTTGAAAGTGCCATTTCATGGTGGTGAAGGAGAAGAGGAGGCCATTATAGGGGCTAGAAGTTGGTGGACAAGAGTAGATCCGAGTTCTACAGAGGTTGGAGCTTCTTTTAGAGGTAAAAAGCTGAAAGCTTTCCTTGTTATCTTTGATTTGTGCTTCATGGACAAATTTTTAGGGTTTTTGGTCCCAAGGTGGATACTTTATGAGCAAATGGTCTCCATAAGCCTACATCTACCATATTTCAGATTAATATGAGTTGTAGGTTCATAAAAATCCAATCTTGGACGTGAATATTAAGTCATGCATGAGATATTGGCTTAATGAGGAAAGTGGAAAGGTGTTTGGAGTGATTGGTGACCTTTACAGCCATGCAAAGGCTTAAAGGGTTCAACTTTATGGATTAAGTGACCTTAGAAAAGTCAGATCTAGAGTTTGAGTATACGTCTTAACCGTTTAAGACCAAAAATCCATGAATGCATGAAACTGAGACTTACGTTGGGCGTAAATCTCAGTACGCACAGTGTAAGGTCTGAGACCCCGATTCTGGATCACCGGAGTACGCCCCGCATACAGGAGCTGGTACGTGCCGCGTACTGCCCTTGTTGACTTTCGTTGACTTTTAGGGTTTTAGTCAACATTTGGACTTTTGGGTCAAGGAGGGGTAAAATGGTGTTTTACCCTTCTATGGGATTGTAGAAAGGGATTTAATCTAGCCTGTGAGAGCCAGTATTTATTTGAGGATATTGTTTATGTGATTAGGCGGAGGCTAGATCAGTATATTCGTGTGCGAGATTATCCGAGTTACCCGAGGTGAGTCTTCTCACTATACGTTACCTAGAGTGGTATCCATGTATAGACTGGAGAGTGTTGTGTGCTATGTGTACGTATGAGATTATGTGCATTGTGATATATGTATGCTGTATGTTGTATAGACCGGACCGAAGGGTCCAACAATACAGACCGGACCGAAGGGTCCAACGAGCTATGACCGGACCAGAGGGTCCAACGAGCTACAGGACTGGTGGGTCCCGTTGAGACACATCGACTGGAGGGTCGTACTGTAGCCTCGAGTGGCATATGTGTTGTATGTGGTATTTTGGGCAACTCACTAAGCATTTATGCTTACCGTGTTGTGTGTTATGTGTTTTAGGTACCAGTGAGGATCGCGGGAGGGCGCCGACATGATCGCACACACAGATGGAGTTTTATTTACATTGAGATCTTGGGATTTGTTTATCGAGATGATGTTGATACATGGATTTTGATATTACATATGAATTTTATCATATTTTGAAATGGAAAAATTGTTTTGAAAATTTACGTTGTTACAGTTGGATTAGTGTCTAAGCCCGTAACTATATTTGGTAAGTACTTGACCCGGTTGTGCATGATCCTTTTGGGTTTCTTTCACCAAAGCAACTTTACAGGGTGATTTATGAAGAGAGAGGTTATTATGGTTTATTAATATATTATATGAATAATATATTAATGGAGATATCATATAGTTTAATTAATATTAGACAAAAATTAGTTATGTGGCTAAAAGACATTAATTAAATTACGGGGACTTAAATTGTCAAATGTGTGATAGTTGGATATTGGGTTGAGAAGCCTTATGGACTAGGCATGGACCAAAATAGGGATGTGTCCATCCTAATTTCGGCTATAAGGGCCCTATTCCAGAAGCTTCCTTGGATTGCTGAAGGCCTAAGCCGTCCATTAGGGTTTTGACTGAAACCCTAGCAGCACAAGTATAAATAGAACCCCTAGGGCATCAGTTTTCGGCGACTTGAAACCCTAGAAGAGTTCATAGCCGAAATTGTGCCTCTCCCCTCTCTCCAATATCATCCTCTTGCTTGTGTGGTGTTTGTAAGTCATTAGAGGAGTGGCATTTTTTACTCTAAGATGCAAGACAAGAAGATTCAAGCCATTATTGAAGAGGTAATCATCTAGATCTGTTTTCATATGATAATTTCGAAATATGTATGCTAGATCTAGGGTTCATAAGTCTTGGATGAATTGCATGTACAATAGAGAAACCTAGATCCAAGCTTTAGGGTTTGCATGAGCACATAGGATGTTGTTTTGGCTCAAACCCATCAAATTGAACACATCAATTTAGTCCCGACCGGGCCCGACACATATGTCTAAACCAAATCACCGAGGGGAGCAAGATATCGCTTTTAGTCCTCCAATAATTAAAAGGAATAGATAAACTTCTACATTATATGGTTGTACTAACTATTCATCAAATCATACACTACAGTAGGTTTTATAACATCAATTTACTGATGCGTTTTCGCACTATCAATATACAACCAACTCATAGTCAACAACTCATATATCTTGGTTTGAAGACTTTTATGATATTGTCGTCTCATGTTTACTCGAGATAAATTCCATGAAGTGATTCAAGTGAGCGTGGGTATAATCCAATAGTCAGACCTTATGAGCACTCATGAATGTTGTAGCATACTTTTGCTATGTCTATTACACTTCAAAAAATCTACAAGCCAAATTCATGACAGTCTTGCCTCAATACCTACTTCCAAAATATGATCGATTGTGGACAGTTTGAATAATATAATTATTCTGGAAGTCAAAACATGCAAAATGAAATACTAGTAAACAATTGACACAAGATAGTAACTTTAATCATAAATAAAAAACACCTTTTATTTAATCATCAAATGTCAATTACATTTTATCTATTATAAGTTTCAAAATGGCTATCTTATCATTAAAACTAATATCATCCTTCAGCCAAATGCGCCTCGCATGCTGCAAATGATTAACCCTACTCAGTCCCTTCGTGATGGGATCTGTTGGGTTCTCATCTAATGATACCCTCTTTACCAAGAGGAGTCCTTCTTCCACCCGATATCTTATGAAAGTGGTATTTCCTGTCGATGTGCCTGGATCTGCCATGATCCCTTGGTTCCTTGGTTAAGGCAACCGCACCCTCATTGTCAAAAAAATCTCCATAGGCTCCTTTATAGCTGGTACAACTCCATGGTCTTCGATGAAGTTCTTCAGTCATATCGCCTCCTTCGACGCTTTGCTTGCTGCTATGTAATCTAATTTTCACATTGTATCAACTATACTATCCTATTTGGAAAATTTCCAAGTTATCGCTCCTCCATTCAGGGTAAAAAACCAGCCCGACTGAGAACGAAAATTATCTCTGTCGGTCTGAAAGCCGGCGTCACTATACCCAGGTGACTCTTAAGTCATCCCTCCCACCAAGAGTAAGGAACCAGTCCTTAGTCCAGCATAGGTACTTAAGAATATTCTTTACTGCAGTCCAATAAGCTTTACCATGATTCCCTTGATATCTGCTGACCATGCTCAAAGCAAAGGCCACACTAGGGTGAGTACAAGTCATAGAGTACATGATCGAGCCAACTACGGAAGCATATGGTACTCGACTCATCTAAGCCATTTTAATCTCTATACTCGGACTCTACATCTTACTCAGTTTGGTATTGCCTTGGATGGGTAAATCACGTTTCTTAGAATTCTCCATGCTGAATTGTTTCAACACCTTCTCCAAGTAGGTACTTTGACTAACTCCAATTAGTATTTACTCTAGTTTCTCAACATCCTTATCCCTAGGATGTAAGAGGCTTCTTCAAGGTCCTTCATAGAGAAACAATTCCTAAGACAGGACTTAACCTCCTGCAAGGTTGGACTGTCATTTCCTCTGAATAGTATGTCATCCACATACAACACCATAAAGCTAACTGTACTCCCACTAGCCTTGCCATACACACATGACTCATCCTCGCTTCTCGAAAAACGAAACTCTTTGACCTTCTCATCGAAACAAAGGTTCCATCTGCAAGATGCTTGTTTCAATCCATAAATGGATTTGTCAAGCTTACACACTCTATTAGGGTACTTTGCATTGACAAAACCCTCTGGCTGACTCATGTAAACATCTTCAGCCAACATCCTATTAAGGAAAGTGGTTTTGACATCCATTTGCCATATTTCATAGTCATGAAATGCAACTATGGCTAATATAAGCCTAATAGATTTAATCTTCGTTACTGGTGAGAAGGTCTCATCATAGTCCACTCCATGAGTTTGAGTAAAGCCTTTCGCAACCAGACGCGCCTTATATGTATGTACTTTCCCATCCATGTCGGTCTTCTTCTTAAAGATCCATTTGCACCCAAATGTATTACAACCTAGTACATTGTCAACCAAGTTCCAAACTTGATTGTCATACATCGATTGAATCTCGCTGTCCATAGTCTCTTTCCATTTAGATGACTTGGGGCCTGCCATGGCTTCCTTGTAGTTGTCAGGTTCATCCAAATTTACCAGTGTGCTATCACTAATAAATGTATCACCTTATATAGTAATATGGAATCCATAAAACTCAGGTGGAACTCTAACTCTACCGGAACGTCTCAGAGGTACATGCTCGTCAACCGACTCAATAGTAGTTTCCTCCTCAAGTTGATCACTAGTGTGTGAGATTCCTTCACTGCTTGACTCTCGAAGTTCTTCAAGGTCAAAATACACCGCTCATTCTGATGAAAATACACCGCTCACTCCGAGGTTCAAGCTTTTCATGAGTCTCACGCCACATAGAAGCCTCGCAACCCCAAACCTTGATGCGTGCTAATGAGGGAACCTTCCCTGTCCACATCTCGTGAGGTGTTTTGGCAACCTTTTTAGTTGGGAATCGATTAAGGATATGAGCGGTAGTCTCTAAGGCATACCCCCAGAATTAGATTGGTAACGAAGCTCGACTCATCATGGAACGAACCATGTCTAACAAGGTTCGGTTGCGGCTCTTAGCCACACGATTTTAGCTGTGGTGTCCTACGTAGCGTCAACTGTGAAACAATTCCACACTCCTTAAGATAGTCTAGGAACTCGATACTAAGATACTCACCCCCTCGATTGGATCGGAGCATCTTTATCTTCCTGCCCAGCCGATTCTCTACTTCCTCTTTAAACTCTTTGAATTTCTCCAAGGTTTCTGACTTATGCTTGATTAAGTAGATATAGCCATATCTGCTACAATCATCAGTAAAAGTCACATAGAAGCAGTTAGCATCTTTTGTGGCAGTTCTGAAGGGCCCACCCACATCGGGTGATTTGGTCATTTTTCCAAGCAAACAAGACTCGCAAGTGTCATCCGACCTTAAGTAGACTAACTCAAAAACTCTAGCCTTCTGGAGTTGGCCTCTGCGCTTCTTGTTGACATGTCCAAGATGACAACGCCACAAGGATGCCTTATCCAAATCATTAGAAGAATCGATATGCAACACATTATTTCTAAGTTGTCTACAACCATCACAGTTTCATATACAACATTAAAAGGTAATGCTCTAAAATAAAAACCACCATTATAATAAGCATTTATTGCACCAATTTCATTATCAAACGAAAATGTGAAACCTTGTTTGTATAAACCGTGAAAGGAAATAATATTTCTCGCCATATCAGACGAGTAGCAATAATTATTCAAATCTATTCCTAACCCACTACTAAGAAATAAAGAGTAAACTCCAATCTTGGTGATAGGTGAAACCTTCCTATTCCCCATGATCAATTTTATCTTCCTGTGCTCCACATCCTTACTTCTTTTTAGGCCCTGCACATCAGAACAAATGTGAAATACACAACCTGTGTCAAGCACCCAAGAGTTAGTATGTGATGGGTTCTTAGATATAATAGTATAAATACCTACATGGGTGGGTTTAACCTTCCCATGTTTAACATCCTGCAAGTATTTGGGGCAGCTTCACTTGTCGTTCCCTTTTTCATGGCAATAAAAACACTCTGCTTCTTTTTGGATGGTTGAGGGAGTAGCAGAACCTCCTTTGGTTCCACTTGAAGAGGATCGATTAAGAGACTTTTCCTTGTAGCTCTTGGAAGGAGCCTTCCTCTTCTTTCCCTTACCTTGCCTAATTTCCAGAACAAGGGCATTAGCAGTAGGAGTAGTTACAACAGATTTACCTTTGAGACCACTTTCAGCAGTCCTCAAAAGGCCCTAAAGCTTGCTCAGAGTGACTTCCTCCTTGTTCATATGATAATTATGTAGAGCTAATCATAACATGGAGGTAAGGAGTGTAGAATAATATCTATAGTCAACTCCTCATCAAAGTTCAAATTCAATTTGAACAGACGGTCTACAAACCTTTGCATTTTCTGCAACTGGCCCGTGATGGGTTGACCATCCTTCATCTTTGTTCTAATCATGGAGCAGATAATTTCATATCGCTCTTGACAAGCACTCTGATGGTATCTTTCCATTAGTAACTAGTGCCTCTAAAAAGGGTAGAAGTCCTCTTATGACTTTTGGAGTTCAGGAGACATGGTGGCAAGCATGATACAAGCTACCTTGGTGGCATCTTTCTCAAGTGCCCTGAAATTAGCAATCTCCTGAGGAGTAGCAGTAGACTCATCGATTTCCTTTAGCTTCTTGTTGAGGACATATTCTTTGTCCTCGTAGCAAGTGGCCATCCTAATGTTCATAATCCAATCACTGAAATTTGTTCCATCTAAGATGACTCTCCCACAAAGCTTCATGAGAGAGAAGGAGCTAGTAGGGTTTAAGCCAGAAGCAGTGTTGGAAGACATCTGAAAAGAAAAAAAGACAAAGCATAGATTACATAAATAGTCCTTAATATGACACCCAAAACGAAATATTAAGGCTAGGCACCAACAAAATATTTTACAATTTGGAAGATGGATGCCGTAATCCAACTTGCAAAATATTTGAAGGTATGTAAATCATGATTTACCAATTTCCACCATGATAAATGAAATGTGTTAATAAAGTTTTAATTGGATTTGAAACTGCTAGAACCTTTGAGATTCATTGAACAATTCAATGGCATGTTTAAATCTTGATTATGCCATTCATGTAGGTGATTGGGATACCGAGGATCACAAACAAGGTGTGAATAACCATGCAAATGTAGTTGGTACTCTCAATGTCTATTATCACCTTAATCAATGTGCTGATTAACTACACATGCTCCATTGACCTTATGATAAACATTAAGCTACCCTTTGCCACCCTTACTAGTCCAAGTTAATGTGACGATTAACCACACACGCTCCATTAACGACTTGGTATGGTGCAAAGTGTAATTTCATGGATTAGCATCAATTTCACATTTTCCTAAAGTAACTAAGATTGGGAATTTATAAAAGGTTTAGTTACTTTATATTTATCATTATCCTTTTAATGAGAATTATAGTCTTTGTCCAACTGGTTCGCCTAACGACTCTCCACCAGTCAAGGAAGCGATCGGTGAGAGTGGAAACCTATTAAACCACCATTTATAGGCAGTAACCGTATACTCCCCTTATACACCGACTTCCTAAATGAGGCCTACTAACGGTAAGACTGACTTGATCCTATATATATATATATATATATATATATATATATATATATATATATATATATTAAACCTATAATATTATAATTGTATAAGGGGTGAATTTTAACTTTTAAAATTCTAAGGTTTAGAATTAAAGTTTCATTTAGTGAGACTTTACAAATTCGAAAACTTGAGGGCAAGTTTTGAAACTTGTCAAAACTCTTCAAGTCCATAACATATGAGTTTAATGACATCTTTAATAGAAAAAACATTTCATGTTCCATAACATCCATAACTTGAGGACAAGTTATGGACTCCATTAAAATCATTTAAAACATTATTTAACTAACACAATAATCAAATAATTCATAGAAGATACAATTAAAGTCATATAAACCGGACAATTCAAATCAAACAAATTTCACGTAATTAGCCTAACCATATAAACTAATACAAAACAGGAAACTTTGAGAATTATCTTTTAAATTGGATTAGCATGATCATTACCACATCAAAAAAGGTTTATAAGTTCAAAAGCAGTTTAGGGTAATGATCCTAGTCCATTTCCAGCCTTAAAACTCAAAAATTTGCATGCTGGAGCACCAACTCGTCGAGTACATGAACTAAATCGGCGAGTTGGTTAGGTTTATGAGGGGACTCGGCGAGTTCCCCAGTGGACTCAACGAGTCCACTGTCCAGACAGCAGAAAATTGATTTTTCAAGCATTTGAAAGTAAGCAGCATCAAGTATATTGGAAAACAATCCTAGGCTTTGATACCACTGATGGGTTTTGAGCATTCTAACACTCCTATGGTGTACATGCAGCCCTAGATGCTCTGGATCTATGTTTTCTCTAATATACATGCAAACTTTTAAAATACCAAAGCATCATCCTAACTAGCATACAATGGAGTATCTATACTACAAAATTCTAGTTAGATGACATACCTTTTAGTGTAGTTGAAAACCTTGAAGCTTTAAGAGCCTAGAAACAATAATGTGAATGCCTCAAATGGAACCACAAATCACCACCAACAAATGAAAGAACTAGAGAGAGAATTCCTTGCTACACAAAATCGGCTAGCACTCTTGTAAGATCACTTAGGTGCCAATTTTGGTAGCCTTAGGGTCTCTTATATAGTGTGGAAAACTAGGGTTACAGCATGTAAAACCTAATGACCTTCTATATCCGTCATGCTCCATGGGTTAAAACCTCCATGGAGTATCCATGGGTCACCACATGGGTTTAGCCCAATCATAAAGAACTATGGATCATTAGCCTACTTAATAAGAATGAATGATTTACCAAATCAAACCCTTATATTTAATTAGTCTCTTTTGATCACCAAATTAATTTCAAATTAAGTCTTGATCAATACTAATTAAATAATATGATTTCATATTAATATATTAGAACTTATAATCTATCAATAAATCATAATTATCCTCTTCTCAACAGTCCATCCTTCAAATTGTTCCGGTGAAATACAACCCAAATGGACCATGCTACTCTCGGGTCAAGTACAGACTAAATATAGTTATGGTGTTAGACACCTTATCCAACAATAACCTTATACCCCCCTTATACACCGACTTCGTGAATGAGGCCTACTAACGATAAGACTGAATTATCTTATACATATATATAATAATTAACCTTTTAATATTATAATAGTATAAGGGTTGAATTTTAAACTTTTAAAATTCTAAGGTTTGGAATTAAAGTATTCATAAGTGTGACTTTACAAATTCCAAAACTTGAGGGCAAGTTTTGAAACTCTTCAAAACTTTTTATTTTCATAACTTATGAGTTTAATGACTTTCTAAAGAAAAGGACTTTTCATTTTTCGTAACTTGAGGACAAGTTATGGAATCCATTAAAAGGCATTTAGATCAATATTTTAATTAACAAAATAATCAAATAATTTATCTATGATCTAGTTAAACTGATAAGTCAAGATAATTCATATCAACAATTTGCAAGAAATTAGCCTAATCATCTAAACTAATTCAAATCTGGAATTTTTGACAATTATCCTTTATTTAGACGAGCTTGATCACTAGCATATCAAGAAAAAAATATTATATTTCAAAAAACAGTTTGTGGTAATGGTCATAATCCAATTCTGGCCAAAAACATGAAAATCTGCAGCCAGAGCCATCAACTTGGCGAGCGCATGAACTTGACTCGTCGAGTTGGTCTGTTACTGAGTGGAATCGTCGAGAAAACCAGTGGACTCGACGACTTCATCTGTCAGAAGCCAGAAAATCATTTTTTTTTCAATTTCGAAAAACAATAAGCATCAAGTATAACAGAAAACAACCCTAGGCTCTGATAACATTAATGGGTTTTGAGCACTCTAACAACCTTATGCTGCACATGCAACCCTAGATGCTTTGGATCTATGTTTTCTCTAATTATACATGCAATTTGTTTTTCCAAAGTAATCATCCTAACTAGCATACATTTGAACAAAATAACTAGTTAGATAACTTACCTCTTAGTAGGACTTGTAGTTCTTGGCCTTCAAAAACTCTAGCACCTCAAATGTGATGCATCTAATGTGTCACAAATACCAAGTGCAAAAGGAGGCTTGAGAGAATAAGTTACTTAGCACAAAAACTCTAGGGGGTTCTATTTATAGTGTGAGAAGTGCTAGGGTTACATCCATGCAAACCCTAATGAAACATGACTCTTCATCTTACTTAGGCTCCATGGGTTAAACCTCCATAGACTATCCATGTTGGTTTTGCCCATCCTAGACAACCCTGGATCATTGGCCCACACTAAAGAATCATTGATTTACCACATCAGCCCCCATATATTTAATTAGTCTCTTTTGATCACTAAATTAATTCCAAATTAATTCTTGATCAATACTAATTAAATAATATGATTTCATATTAATATATTATACTTGTAATATATTAACAAATCATAAATAACCTTATTCTCAAAAGTCCATCCTATCAAGTTGCATTGGTGAAGGCAACCCAAAAGGACCATGCTACTCTCGGGTCAAGTACATACCAATTATAGTATGGGCTTAGACACCTAATCCAACATAATGATGTTACAAGTTGGTATCAAAGTGCGACTATGAGTGAACTGAACACATATGCAATGTTTAGACTGACAATTATTATTGGGTAGTTAGGATTGCGATAAATTCCTAAGGGATAAGGGTATATATTGAGGGTTACATGTTACTTTCTTGAATACATATAGGAATTTCCCTTTTATTACTAATTTTGTAAACTTTAAATGTAGAAACAATAAAAGTAAGATCGATAGATTCTAAACGATAAAGTGAATCAAATAACAAGAACACAGATCAAAGATGTGCCGAATGCTTAATATTATCAAAGCTCTAGAAGAGTTCATCTTGAACTTCTCTGTGAGAGCTAGGTAGGGCAATACAAACAATAACCTTAAAATAATACATGCATGCACAATAAACAGTCTAACCCTAGCAAACCATAATGACGGATGGACATGCCCAACATGTAAATAAGTGAGACTATTCTAGTACAAAACACTTTGAAAAAATACATTAATAACCCAACAATCTCCCTCTTTGTGTCAAATAAACAAGGAGATTCTTCAATTAATGACCCACGTGGCTAATTTTTGACCACAACTTCTTTCATAACCATCCAGTAATAATCCAGCCTGTAAAATAATTAGTAACGGAATTTTTGAAACTCTAGGATTTTCGTGCAAAGAGTGTAAAAGAAAAAGAAATAAAGCAACTCTTTTTAGGATAATCTGTGATGTCAATAATGACACGAAACTGATGATCCCGGGCACGAATCTCTTTCTTCAAGGTCAAGAGAGACCTCAAAGTGTTAGTGTGGAATCCCGTTGAATGACGATCAAACATTTATTAAGAAATGTTGAAAGGCTTCTTTTAATTAGGTTAACTTGGGGTAGTTTCGCTTTGATTCATCAATTCAATTCTTGATATAAGAACGAAAGTGAACAAAGTACTTATGAGACCGGTGTAGTCTGTTGAACAAGTAGATAGGATTTGATTTTAAAGTAGCTTGGATTAATATGAAATCTCAGATAAAAATTTAAAACTAGATCCCTTGGAAAGAAATGTTATGGTGTGTAACAATTTCATTGGAATCACGCAAAAGAAAATTTGAGATTCCATGAAGGTACATTCGTCTATTCATTGGTGAAAACTTGATCAAATTAATTGGTCACCGTCAATTCGTTGGTGTTGAATTTTGGGTTTCACTCAGCTCGTAGTGGCACGAAACTAAGATCATAAACACAGATGTTGTGTAACCATAAACCTCAGTGGTAGTTTCTGAGAGTCTCAAGGGTTACAGTGATGAAACAAATGCAATGGAGAAGTGTAATAGAGAAGGTGTAAGAAGACATAGTACCTCTGCTGCGAAAATAAGGACCAAGCAGGAGACTCTTAACTCATGTGAGAGGAGAGTGAGGTAGCTCACGATTAGAATAAATGAGTTAGCCTTATTGGGAAGACAAGGTTTGTGTATACCAGGTCATGAAGGCTATTATTCAAAATCTTATGAGGCTTGGGACACATACAGCAGCATGCTTCTAGGGACACTTAAGTAAGTCATCAAATGTATTCCCATAAACGAATGAGCACACAAAGAAAAATAAATAAAATATTTTTGGAGTTTTTGAAATTTATAATAAAAATAAAAAAAATTAATAAATAAAAATAAAAAAATAAGAGTTAAAATAAAAATAAGACCTAAAAAAAAACTCTTGAAAAAAATTGAAATACCGAGCCCAAACGTTCGGTTGGTTTCGGTTCTAGAAAATTTTGAAAAACCGAACCCGAACCTTCGGTTGGTTTCGGTTCCACAAAATTTTGAATAACCAAACCCGAACCTTCGGTTGATTTCGGTTCCACAAAATTTTGAAAAACCGAACCCGAACCTTCGGTCGGTTTCGGTTTTGGAATATTTTGAGAAACTAAGGAATTTAGATATACAAGAAATAAATACTTTTAACATAAAGAAAAACAAAACAGTACAAGAAATATACAACAGAAAAACTACCTTTGAAGTAATGAGCGAATTAGATGGTTGAACCGAACCCGAACGTTCGGTTGGTTTCGCTTCTTACGTTTGAGGTTGAGAGGTAGTGTGAGGTACTGACTCTGATTCCATCATTCCTAGCCCTTGCAATATTTTATTAAATGAAGCTTCTGGAAGAGCTTTGGTAAAGACGTTAGCCAGTTGATCAGTGGTTCTTACGAAGTGAACTTCGACATTTCCATCTTCCACATGATCTTTGATGAAGTGATACCTCAGTGCTATGTGTTTGGTTTTAGAGTGCTGCACTGGGTTATGACAGATCCTAATTGCACTTTCAGAGTCACAATATAGTGGGATCTTCTTCATATTGAGTCCATAGTCTCGAAGTTGACTCTGGATCCAAATCACTTGTGATGTGCAGGATGCAACAACAATGTATTCCGCTTCGGCAGTAGACAGTGACACACATGCTTGTTTCTTGGATTGCCAGCTGACCAATTTCCCATCAAGAAATTGACAGCCACCAGTTGTGCTTTTACGGTCAAGTCCACATCCTCCAAGGTCAGCATCGGAATAAGCTTGAACGAAGAAGCCTGAATTGGATGGATACCACAGACCTAAGGAGGTGGTTCGCTTGAGATAGCGTAGGATGTTCTTTACTGCCAGCATGTGAGGTTCTCATGGTTTAGCCTGAAATCGAGCACAATAACACACAGAAAACATGATATCAGGCCTGCTAGCAGTTAGATACATCAGTGAGCCTATCATTTGACGATAGAGTGTGATGTCGACAGCCGGTTTCTCTAGAGATGAGGTAAGCTTGGTGTCGAATGCCATAGGGACTTTGACTTTTGAGTCTCCCATCATGCCAAACTTCGCTAGGAGAGTCTTTGTGTAAGCTTCTTGTTTAATAAAGATGCCTTCGGGTCCCTGTCTTATGTTTAAACCAAGGAAAAAGTTAATAGGACCCATTGAGCTCATTTCAAACCTAGTCTCCATCAGCTTTCTGAATTCAGCTGTTAAGCTGGGATTCGTGGAGCCAAAGATGATGTCATCGACATAAATTTGAACTATCATAAGGTGGTTACCTTCCTTTTTGCGAAAGAAGGTTGGGTCAACCGAACCTTGTTTAAATTTAGACATCTTTAAAAATTTTGTAAGCGTTTCATACCAGGCCCTCGGAGCTTGTTTGAGACCGTACACAGCTTTATCCAGAATATAGCAATGATTTGGATACTTTTCGTTTACGAACCCAGGAGGCTGCTCCACATACACAGTTTCTTCAAGTTCTCCATTGAGGAATGCACATTTGACGTCCATTTGGAAAACCTCAAAGTTTTTGTGAGCAACATAGGCTAGAAATATTCTAACAGATTCTAACCTAGCTACTGGAGCAAACGTCTCTTCGTAATCTATTCCTTCCTCCTGACAGCATCCCTTGACCACCAGACGAGCCTTGTTCCTTATGACATTACCTTCCTTGTCCATTTTGTTTCTAAAAACCCATTTAAGACCAACAACCGAAGCATCTGGAGGAGTTGGAATGAGGCGCCAGACTTTGTTCCTTTCAAACTCGTTCAGTTCGTCTTGCATTGCTTGAACCCAATCAGAGTGATCGAGGGCAGTGTTCACTGTCTTCGGTTCAACTTTTGATATGAATGAGTTAAACATACAAAACTCTACCTTTGAAAATAAGGATGTCTGTTTTGCCTTCAGTTGAGATCGGGTCAGAACCTTTTCAGATACATCACCAACTACTTGAGAGATAGGATGATCTCTGGTCGATTTGGTAAGAGGGGGGTAATTCGGATCGAAGGTTGGATCTAGTTCAACATTGATCATCTCTTTTGGCTCAGATTGGCTATCGTAATCAGGCGTTATATCATCATGCTCCTCCTCAATTGATGAGTCTTGAGAAACATGATGTTCATGGGTTTCTTGTGGTGCTGGATTATCAGGCGTTGAAGCACCTTCGGTTGGAGGGGCATCTTCGGTTGAAGCAGTAGAGCTTGGCTCCCCCTGGACTTGTGAGCTTGACTCCCCCTCGACATGAGAACTCGGCTCCCCCTCGACTGAAGCATTGTTGATTGGAGATTCATCAATGGGCGATTCTCCTTCATGCATTCTTTTTGCAGCATCTTCGACAATTTGCTTCATATGATCAATTTTGTTGTCAGCTGCACCTGCTTCTGAGAGAGAAGCTTTTTCCGGTTCGTCAAAGAGTTCCAGAAAATTCTCGTACAAATTGGCGATTGAGACTGTGACTTGGCCAGTTCGAGGAAAGATTTCCCTGGCAGCGTCATCTATGGCCTGTAGCTTCTTGACATAGCTATCGTCGAAGGTCACATAGTATGTCTCTTCAATCCTTCTTGAACGTTTGTTTAGGACCCTGTACGCCTTGGATGTGAGTGAGTAACCCAGAAAGATTCCCTCGTCAGCTTTGACATCAAACTTGTTGCGATGTTCTTTAGAGTTAAAGATGAAACACCTTGAGCCAAACACATGGAAAAATTTCACATTCGGTTTTCTGTTATTTATTATCTCATATGGTGTGAGCTTGAATCGCTTATTGAGATAGGACCTGTTCTGTGTATAACAAGCAGCAGAAATAGCGTCAGCCCAAAAATAAAGAGGTAAGGAAGCGAAACTTAACATAGTTCGGGCAGCTTCACACAAGGATCGGTTTCGTCTTTCGACTATTCCGTTCTGTTGTGGTGTGTAGGGAGCTGAGAAATTATGACTAATTCCCTTTTCTGCAAGAAACTCTTCAAACTCCTTGTTCTTGAATTCGAGACCATTGTCGCTCCTGATGTTTCGAAAGACCTTCTTGAGCTGGACTTCAATTTGCTTGATAAACACTTTCAGCTTTTGAGTCGCTTCAGATTTGAGTTTTAGAAAGAACACCCATGTAAATCGTGAGAAGTCATCAACGATAACAAGAATATACTTGCTACCACCGATGCTTTCGATAGATGAAGGACCACACAAATCGATATGAAGCAATTCGAGTGGTTCAACAACTTTTGTGTTAATTACGGATGGGTGACCTTGACGACTCTGCTTTCCCATTTCGCATGCAGCACACAAATGCTCTCTGTCAAACTTGAGCAATGGAAGACCCCTAACATGACCTCCAGTGACAAGTCAGTTGATATCTTTGAAATTGAGATGAGAGAGTCTTCTGTGCCACAACCAGCTTTCGTCGGATTGAGCTTTGGATAACAGACATATGGCAGGGTTTCCTTTGATGGGTTTCATGTTCAGAGGAAACATTTCACCCTTTCGCTCTGACTTCAGAATCACTTTCTTTGTCTTTTTCTCTATGATTTCAGAACCTTCATCATCGAATGAAACCTTGAGAGTTATTTCCAAACTTGACGTTGCCACCATTAGCAAGAGATCTGTATTCCCTGAGCTCCTCTTTCGTCCCTGTCATGTGACGCGAGCAGCCACTGTCGATGTACCATTCTTCGTCAAACTGCTCGTCACTCATAACCTGCAAAAATTAAGCAGATTTAGGAACCCAAAGTTTCTTGGGTCCATGTGAGCTTTTCATGGGAACTGGAATAGTAAGAGAGATGTCAACTAGATATGTTCGTTTTATTAGAGTTGTTTCATCTTTCTTTTTAATGGTGAAGACTTTTATTTTGTTAGGATTGGGTGTGTTCGTTTTGGACTCTGGTTTGGATTCATCAACCTTCTGCTTTCCCTTCTGTTCAGCTGATGAATGAGATTTTTGAGAACCAACGGAATTAGCTTTAGAGCAAGATGGAGACGAATGGGTGGAAGTAAAAGAACGAGAAGAATTAGGAAGAGAGGATTTGGATGGAGATGTCTTCTTGGCTGATGACTCTAGGTGACTCTTTTGCTTTTGATTGTTGGAGGGGCTGACCTTCGAGTCTTGTTCTCTTTTGATTTCTGAGCTGAACCTCTGGGTTCGGTTGGAGTTGTTCTTGGAACCGAACCTTTGGTTTCGGTTGAAATACTTTTCAGAACCGAACCTTTGCTTTCGGTTGGTATTTTCTTGCGAACCGAACCTTGGCTTTCGGTTGTTGGAACTTTCAGACTTTCTTACAGGATTGTTTTCATACTTCAGATTCTTGTCCTTGTGTGAATAGTATGCATTCTGGGAGTGCCAGAATTGTTTCCTTTCAGAAAGGTTTTTCCTGTATCTTTGGTTCCTTTCTATCTTCTTATCCCTCATCTGCTTGGGTTGATGATGAACGTTCGCTTTCGTTTTTGTTGTCACCTTGGCTGGTTCCTTTTGAACTTCAGGAGTTTTACTTTGAGCCGAGTGAGCAGAGGGAATATCCGAAGATGATTCAGTTTGCACTGAGGAAGTGGAAGGAATATCTGATGAAGATTCACATTGAGCTGTTGGAGTAGAGGGAATGTCTTCTTTTGCTGAGTGATCATTCTCCTGAGGAATATCTTTCGTACCACTGGTACTTGGCTCATTGAACTTATCCGGCTTATTTAAGGGTTCAGGGATGTATCTTCCTTTGCTCATCCAGGAGGTTCTTTCAGATAAGCCAACGGTTTCGTTTGCATTATCAATAGGAGCTTCCCAGAAGTACTCATCACAGCCATCAGCATTGTCTTCATTAACAATAGCTGTGAGTTCAGCTGTTTGATGTTCGGTTACTCCAGTCACCTTGTATACTTGATTCAGAGTGGTCCTGACCTTTTGATACACAACAACTTTTTCCACTAATTTCAGGGACTTTTGTTGGGACAATCTAGCGAATTCCACAGAATTTTCAGAAATAAGATTTTTGTGGTTTTCAGTTTCGCTTTTAACGAATTCTGAGCAGTCAACCGTATCCTCTACAGAAATTTCACTCATGTTTTCGTCCTCGTTAAGCTCAGATGCATTTTCAACATCGATTTTATTTTCTGAGCTTACGTTGGCGTTGAGAGAGTCAAATTTTTGCATGGTTTCGGTTCTCAGTTTAAGTCTGTCGTTTTCGTCTAAAAGATTTTTGAGCATGTCCTTGTGGTCTTTGGATTTAATGAAGAACTCAATTTTGTCCAGTCCATACATGTAAGTCGGATTGACATCATCAGACGATATCACACTCTCACATTTGTAGGCTTCGGCATCGATTTCATCCTCCTTAAATTCTAGGAAGGGCAAAATCATGCGATGGATCTTTTGGCCTATCTCACAATCCAAGTGAAGTTGAGTAATATTGGAATATAAACGTTTAGCTATTAAACAAAAAACATTTCGTTGTTTTAACAATTTCAAATTGTCTCTCTGCAAATAAATGTTTTCGTCTTTAATTTTAACTAATTCCGACTCTTTTAACTCAATCCACATTCACCGGTCCTCACTCTTCGACGCCACCCTGCTTAATTGATCAGTCAGGTTAGAATTGGTGACTCGAGTTTGAGTTAAGCTACTATCTAAATGAGAAATTCTTGTATTGACATTTTTTAGTTCTTTCTCATATGAGGATGATGGTACTTTGGATGAAATGAAAACAGATTGTACCTTCTTTATCAGTTCATCGAGCTCATTGAACTGCTGGCTGAGTGGTTTGGTCGTAAAGCACATATCCTCCTGTACCTTCGGTCCATTGCTTCCTCCATCGGTATTGTATCCCCTCATATGAGATACGTCAGTCACCATGAAGCATTTTCCACCACTTCTTTCCTCCTTAGCCACATAAGCCTTTCCATGGGTAGGCTTCCTCACTTCTTCGTCCTCTGAGTCAGTAGACCAAACTTCTGTGCTACCGAACTCATCGTCATTGACCGAACCCTGCACAATAAGAGCATTAACAGAAGGGTTAGCGGTAGACTTCTTCTTTCTCAACTCATCCAATCTCTTCTGCAGCAAGGCTTCCTCATCATTTCCATCGTCCTTTTCAGCCATCTTCTTAAGAACACAGTCCTTAGCATAGTGGTTCTTGCCACCACAATAGAAACAGCTTACTCCGGAATCGCCATCTGCTTTCGGTTCCTTCTTGGGCTCCTCAGCTTTCGGTTCATTGTTCGCTTTTTCCGAGCTGTAACTCCCTTGCCAGTTTCGGTTTTTGTTGCTGGGGAATCTCTTCTTTATGAACCTCTTAGGATTGGATACCATCATGGCATAATCCTCAGTTGTGAGGTCATATTCTTCCAAGTTGAGCTCTTCATCCTCCATCACAGCTTTACTTTTAGATAGGAGGGCCAACGAACCAAGACTAGAGACAACATTCTTCTCTTGAACCACAATCTTCTCTTGCGACTTTAGAATACCCACCAGTTTCGCCAAAGAGTATGATTTAAACTGTTCATGGGCTTTGACTGTGGAAAGAACTGCTCTCCATTCAGATCTCAGTCCGTTCAAGAAAGTAACCTTTTGTTCAATGAGCTTCCTTTCAATGTCGTGTTTGATCATCTTGCTGAGAAGATGATTGAAGCGATCAAACGTCTGGGTCACCGTTTCTTCGGCCCCTTGCCTGAATTCTCCAAACTCAGATAGAAGCAAGGTTTGGATTGAATGTTCAAGATCTTCGTCTGTGGAATACAGTTCACGAAGTCTATCCCATACTTCCTTCGCCGTAGTGCATGAGCTGACTAGTCTGAATGTGTCAGACTGAAGGGCGAATCTGATCAACCTTAGCGCCTTAATATTGCACTGAAATTTGTCTTTTTCATCTTGCGCAATATCAGTCACGTCCTTAAGCAGATCGTTGTACTCTTTTTGCGTCTTAATGATTCTGGATGTTGCAGAATGTGAAAACGGTCCATTGATGATGGCTTCCCAGATGAGATAACCATTGTCCTCCGATCCAATCACGTAATCTTCAAAATGATGCGCCCATACTTCATAGTCATGGGTGTACAGGATTGGAATCTTTGTCGTCGAACCAATGCTGTTGGAAATATTAATGGGATTTGATTGCGTCGCGTCCATTATGATCGTAAAAACCTGTTCAAAGATCAGACTTGTAATAAAGCAGATTAGGGCAAAACAATAAATATTAAGATACGTTAATTAAGATGACGGCTCAATAAATATCGATGATTGCGTAAAACCCTAATGGAAATCTTTTTCACAGAAAAGATGTGTATCGATTACACAGCCTCCTGCTCTGATACCAATTGATGGGATTAAAAACAACTTTTAATCTATGAAGATCGATTAGATCTTGAACAAGTATATGAATATGAAACAGTAAAAACGCAATAATAAGAACAAACAGCTTGAATCAAACGTGTCGAATGATTAAATAAAATCCTTAGAAGAGCTCGATTAAGAACATCAATTGTAAAGGATTAGAAGATTACAAGAACGATTACAGAAAAATATGGTACTCTTGATCAATCGCTATTTTGATAATCTCAGCAATCTTAACCTAATATGCATGCAATCATTTAACTTATATACAATACATAAAAGGCTCTCGGTTGGACAGGCCAAAACCGGAGAATACAAGGCTAATCAACGAGCCCAAAAGACGCAACATCAAAATTATCTACAGCCCAACAAAGACTTATATGATATTACCGTCTCATGATCACTCGAGATAAATTCCATGAAGTGATACTAGTGAGCGTGGGTTGAATCAAATGCTCAGAACTTATGAGCACTCATGAGTGTTGTAGCTATGTCCAACATCTTAGACATCTACAAGCCAACCTCATGACAGTCTTAATTCATATCTACTTCCGACATATGACGGACTGTTGAGAATTTGAATAATATGAAATAACATAACATAGTTATTCTGGAACTCAAAGCATGCAAAATGAAATGATAGTAAGTGATTGACAAAGGATAGCAACTTAATCCGGCCCAATCCTTTCGTGAGGGGATTTGTCGGGTTCTCATCAGATGATACCCACTTTGCCACGAGGAGTCCTTCTTTTATTCGATGTCTGGTGATATTTTCTGTCGATGTGTCTGGATATCCTGTGATCCCTTGGTTCCTCGACTAAGGCAACTGCACTTTCACTATCACATAAAATCTCTACAGGCTCCTTTATAGCTGGTACAACTCCAAGGTCTCCGATGAAGTTCTTTAGCCATATAGCCTCGTTCGCTGTCTCTCTTGCCGCTATATACTCTGATTTGCAAGTTGAATCAGCCACTGTCTCCTACTTGGAACTTTTACAAGAAATTGCTCCTCCGTTTAAGGTAAAGACCCAGCCTCACTGAGACTGGGAATTATCCCTATCAGTCTGGAAGCTAGCATCACTATACCCCACTACTCTCAAGTCATCACTCCCACCGAGGGTATGACCCAGTCCTTAGTCTTTCACAGGTACTTGAGAATGTTCTTTACCGCAATCCAGTGAGCCTTGCTAGGGTTCCCCTGATATCTGCTGACCATGCTCAATGCAAAGGCCACATCAAGACGAGTACAAGTCATAGCATACATGATCGAGCCTACAGTGCAAGCATACGGTACTCGACTCGTTTCTGCTATCTCAGCCTCTATACTCGGACTCTGAGTTTACTCAGTCTGGCATTACTCTGGATCGTTAACTCTCCTTTCTTTGAATTCTGCATGCTGAATGTATTCAACACCTTCTCCAAGTAGGTACTCCGACTAAGTCCAATTAGTCTGTTACTCCTGTCTCTCAAAATCCTTATCCCTTGGATATAGGCAGCTTCTCCAAGGTCCTTCATAGCGAAACGCTTCCCAAGCCAGGACTTAACTTCCTATAGAGTTGGGATGTCATTTCCTATGAGTAGTATGTCATCCACATACAGGACCAAAAAACTGACTATACTCCCCCTAGCCTTGACATATACACAAGATTCATCTTCACTCCTCGAAAAGCCAAACTCTTTGACCTTCTCATCGAAGCAAAGATTCCATCTGTGAGGTGCTTGCTTTAATCCATAGATGGATTTCTCAAGCTTACACATTCTATTAGGGTACTCTATACTGACAAAACGATCTGGCTGACTCATGTAAACATCCTCAGCCAACTTCCCATTTAGGAAAGCGGTTTTGACATCCATTTGCCATATTTCATAATCATGAAATGCAGCAATGGCTAACATAACCCTAATAGACTTAATCTTCGCTGCTGGTGAAAAGGTCTCATCGTAATCAACTCCTGGAGTTTGAGAAAAACCCTTTGTAACCAGTCGCGCCTTATAAGTGTGTACATTACCATCCATGTCAGTCTTCTTCTTGAAGATCCATTTGAACTCGACTGTCTTGTGACATGGTACATTGTCAACCAAGTTCCAAACTTGATTGTCATACATGGATTGTATCTCGCTGTCCATAGCCTCTTTCCATTTAGCAGCCTCATGGCCTATAGGTTCGTCTAGACTCACCAGTGTGATATCACTGATAAGTTTATCACCTTCCGCAGTAATATGGAAACCATAGTAACACTCAAGTGCATTCCTAACTCTCGTGGAACGCCTTAGAGGTATAGACTCTTCTGTTGGATCAGCAGGAGTTTCCTCCTTAGGTTGATTGCTAGGGTTTGAGGTTCCTTCACCACTTAACTCTTGAATTTCTTCAAGTTCAATTTGCCTCCCACTGTTTCCTTGGCTCATGAATTCTCTCTCTCGCGAGAGACTCCTCTCCTTGCCATAAAGACCACATTATCATTAGGTCTGTAGAAAAGGTAACCAAAGGATCTCTGTGGGTAGCCAATGAAAATACACCTATCACTTCGAGGTTCGAGCTTATCGTGAGAATCACGCCTTACAAAAGCCTCACAACCCCAAATCTTGACGTGGTCCAGATTGGGAACTTTTCCAGTCCACATCTGTAACAACCCGTTATTTCAAGTCAATGTAACTGCTAAAAGTCGAGTCTTGTAACCTCTTTCTAAAGTAACAAGAATATCATCGAAAATAAAATGTTCAGAAAGCTCCGTTTAGGTACACTATGTGGTAGATATCGTGATAAGGTTTCCAAAAATATAAAGAACACTAAAATCCGAGTTATAACGAAGGAGTTATGACCAATCAAAGATTCGTAACGCTACCGGTAAAGCGCTATTAAGCATAAAACGAGAAGTTTCAATAAGATACTTTTCAACCTTAGGTGTCTAAATGAAAGTCATAGATATCCCAAAACCATGAACATACATAAAAAGAACGCCCCAAATCTGACTTCGTATGAGGAAGTTATGATTTTTCGAATTTTCTGACCTAGTAGTAGACAGCTAAAAACTCGAAATAGAGATCGAGCGGTCTTTAGTTGACACAACCTAAACAAAAATTGAAGACCCCGACAATATGAGTACAACAGTAAAAAGTCTGACGAAAATGGACATCAGATGAAGGAGTTATGGAATTTAAGCGGACTATTCCAGGCCCGACCTGTTAAACATAATTTAATAAAAATAATTCAAAATTTGCCGACGGAGTCGAAACGAGAGTTGTAGAGCCTTTTCACACCTACGCGTGCGTATAAAGAATGTCGAAATCAGAGCTCGTACGAGAAAGTTTTGGATTTTACAACTTCGAGACACAAAACCCGAGGCTGACTCAGCCTCACGACGTGAGGGAACCGTGCTCACGAAGTGAGCTCGTGACTGATGGGTTCCAGATTGTCAGCCACGTCAAATCTGAAGAGGATCATGCTGAGTAAGCCTCACGACGTGAGAAATCCAAAACTCACGACGTGAGACCCTAAATCAGCCCCTATAAATAGAAGCTTAAGGGTGCCGGGTTTGGTGCTCATCTCTTTCCATCTAAGTGCCGTTACTCTGCGTGATTACCCCGAGAAGCCTTCCCGAAGCCCTGGTTTTTCATACTCGAGTCCCGAAGGAAGTTCTACACTCCCGAGATCCCCGAGAATCCTGAGAATTCAACTCTCTCTAGTCAAAGTTCTGCTCGATTCTTCTCTCGACTACTTCAAAACAACCACTTCAATCAAGTGATTGCATACCCTTTATATACACCTTCAAATACGTATAATGTACTTTTAATACATTTCGGGCGAGAATACAAGTAAACACCCGGTTAATCCCAAGTGAAAACGTGAAAACTCTTGTTATACCTTGCATGCACTAGACTTATACAAAATGAATAGTATCCAGGGTAGCCATCCTTGTTAAACCATTTTATGCACTTAAAGAACTTATGATTTATGCTTTGTCAAACATTGTGAAAGAGGACAAACATTGCATACAAGACTATCACTTTAATACAAACTTAGTTGAGAATCCGTGAGACGATTACATCTTCAATGCTACCTTTTTGTTAAAAGGTACTACCTAAGGTCCTGTCTATTATAACCAGAGTCTCCCGTTAAGAGAGCGTGTCAAATGTGTATAGATCTATACGGGAAGTCATGATCCCGCGCCTTGACTGTTACCTACAATCCTTTGGGTGACAGTTTGTCATAAACGTTTTGACGCCTGCAGACCGTCGCCACAGGCATATTATGTTTAGTATGGTTATACAACTCACCGGATAGACAATTATTATGGTATTCTACTTTTATGAATGGGTAGCTATTAAAACTATTCTTCATGTAACGAGTGCGATCTTCTTATAGCTTTATAAATAAAACTATGCCTCAACCTTTTAAGCATGCCAGTTGCTTGCGATTTTCGGTCTTAGACATTAGAGACTGCCTGTTACTTTAGGAAAATAAGGGATTTTCCTATATCCAAAAAAATCAACTAGTAGGAAAATAAGGGATTTTCCTGGTACAACTATTTACAATTCACAACGCGAACATTCATATGCATTTCATACTTCTATAAGAAAATAAAGGATTTTCTTGGAAAACGCATGAACTTTGGAATGACATACATTTTCTCAAAAACCGCTTATGAACTCACAAAGTTAATTGTTGTCACTTTTTCTTTGAAATAACTTGTATTCTCAGGGAACCGCTAAGCAGGTTTAGAAATCAACTTTTGGGGATTAACGCTCTGACGTTAATTACTTATTTTGAAAGATGTTTATGTATTTATCTTTTGAACATGTAACAAATAAAATTATGTAAACGTTTTGGAAATCTTTTTATATATATATGGTGGTGTGTACCTTCCTTACTATGAACTGTTATGATACTGAATAGGACGTCCTCCACCCCCGAACGTTCTGGTTTGGGGGTGTGACAACATTGTTGGATAAGGTGTCTAAGTCCATAACTTATTTGGTATATACTTGACCCGACCGACATGGTCCATTTGGGTTGCATCTCATCCAAACTATTTATGGATAATTTTATGAGAGTTATACACATATGTTTATTAATATATTATAAGTTTTAATATATTAATATGAAGTTATGTTATTTAATTAGTATTAGTCTTAAATTAATTATGAATTAATTTAGAGATTAAAAGGAAGACTAATTAGATTATAGGCTATTGGTTTTATATGGTGTGGGCTAACACTCATTTGTTAATGGGCTAGGCTTTGATGGAAGTCCATGGATGATCCATGGAGCTTTTAACCCATGGATCCTTGGAAAAGGAAAGGTCATGGGTTATTAGGGTTTCACCCTAACCATGTACACTATATAAGCATGCTTATGGAGCATGAAATAAAAACTAGTGAACTAGTGTGTGTGAGCTTGTGTATGGCCGAAATATACAAGTGTATACTCTCTCAAAGTTTTCCAAGAGTTTTTGGTGTTTTGTGATTCCATTTGAGGCATTCACACTATTGGTGCTTGGCCCTCAAACTCCTCAAGAACCAAACTCATGAAAAAGGTATGTAATCTCTTCTAACTTTTTATGTTGAAATGTTCCCCATGCCATGTTAGATAGGTTATAAACCTTGGAAAATTATTATTTTGCATGCATTTAGACAAACATAGATCCAAGGTTTATTAGGGTTGCATGCATACTTAGGAAGTGTTAGATTGCTCAAAACCCAACAGTGGTATCAGAGCCTAGGCTTGCTTGTTTGATACTTGATGCAAAATAGTTGAAAAAGTCGAAAAACTTGCTGTCTGACTGATGAACTCGCTGAGTCCATGGGGGGAATCACCGAGTCCATGTGTATCTTCAACCTACTCGCTGAGTAGGTTCATGCACTCGACGAGTAGGAGCGACAGAGTGCAGATTTTCGACTTTGGCTGCTGGAAATGGACTAGAAACATTACCCTAAACTGTTTTGGTGTTTTAAAACTTGTTTTAGTTGGTTTAATGGTTGTTCTAATCCATTTACAATAGCATATATCAAAATTCCATGATTTTTATGTGTTCATATAATTCTTGAAATTTTGATGATCATGTTCATGTTCTTATGAATTTAGAAGATGATAGGAATTATTTGCTGAATTGTTTAGAATTAATTCTTGATCATTTATGTGTTTTAATGGAGTCCATAATTTGACCTCAAGTTATGGATATCCAAAGGTCACTTTCTTTAACACACACATTTAAACACATAAGTTACATGAAAATGAAAAGTCTTCAATTTTATGAACCTTTAATTCATAAGTTATGAAATGAAAAGTTTTGGATAGTTACAAAACTTGTCCTCAAGTCTTGGAATTTGTAAAGTTTCACACACTTTAATAAACTTTAATTCCAACCCTTAGAGTTTTAATAGTTAAAATTCAACCCTTATACTATTTATAACATTAATGGTTAATTATTATATATATGTATAAGAATAAGTCGTTCTACCGTTAGTAGGCCTCATTCATGAAGCCGGTCTATAAGGTGGGTATAAGGTTGTTGCCTATAAAATGGCGACTTAATGGGTGTCCACTCTCACCCACCGCTTGCTTGACTGGTGGAGGGTCGTTAGCCGAACGGGTAGGACAATGACTTTAAATCATCATTAAAAGTATAATGATTATTATAAAGTAACTAAACCTTTTTAATTCCCAATCTTAGTTATTTTAGGAAAAATGTGAACATGGTGCTAGTCCATGGAATTCACACTTTGTACCTTACCAAGTCGTTGGTGGAGCGTGTGTGGTTAACCGGCACACTAACTTGGACTAGTAAGGATCACGAAGGGTGACTTAATGTTTGTCATGGATCAATGGAGCGTGTGTGGTTTACCGGCACATTGATTAGGTGATAATATTAAGGGTACCAAGTGAATTAGCATGGTTATTCACACCTTGTTTTGTGATCCTCGGCATCCCAGTCACAAAACTTGAAGGGCACAATCGAGATTGAAACATGCCATTGAAAAGTTCAATGAATCTCAAAAGAATCTAGGAATTTCAAATCCAATTAAAACCTAATAATTCATTTTGTTTTTCATGGTGGAAATTGGTGAATCGTCATTCACCTACCTTTCAAATATATTATTACTTAGATTACGGCATCCCTCTTCTAAGTATAATATATTGTGATTGGGTCCTAACCTTAATATTACATTTGGGTGTCTTATTAAGGATTCTGTATAACTAATCTAAACTTGCTTTCTTCCTTCAGATGTCTTCCAACACTAATGCTTCAGGCTCTAACCCAACTGGTTCTTTCTCTCTCATGAATCTTTGTGGGAGGGTCATCTTTGATGGTTCCAACTTCATGGATTGGTTTAGGAACATCAGGATGGTTACTCGTTATGAGGACAAGGAATATTTCCTCGATAAGGAGTTAAAAGAGCTTGATGAGTCTACTACTACTCCTGAGGAGATCGTTGAATTCAGGACACATGAGAGAGATGCTACTAAGGTGGCATGTATCATGATGGCCACGATGACAGCCGAGCTCCAAAAGTCATATGAAATAATCTCCTCCATAATAGCTACCCGCATGAAGGATGGTGATTCCGTCACGGCTCACATGCAAAAGATGCAAAGGTATGTGGACCGTTTGCTGAAGCTGAATGTGAACATCCCTGAGGAGTTGGCAATTGACATCATTTTGCACTCCTTACCTTCTTGTTATGACCATTTTCGTATGACATATCATATGAACAAGGAGGAAGTTACCCTCAGCAAGCTTCAAGGACTCTTGAAGACCGCTGAAACCGGTCTTAAGGGCAAGGCGGTTGTTACCTCTACTACTTCTACTCCAACATCTACCCCTGTTTTGGCTATCGGGCAAGGCAAAGGGAAAAAGAGGAAGCACCCTTCGAAGGGTACCAAGGGAAAGTCTCTTGAAGGCTCCTCATCGAAGACCAAGAGCGGTTCTGTCACTCCTTCTGCCATTCCCAAGGATGCTGAATGTTTCTATTGCCATGAAAAGGCACACTGGAAGCGAAACTGCCCTAAGTACTTGTAGGATCTAAAGGATGGGAAAGTGAAACCCACCCATGCAGGTATTTATACAATATTGTCTAATTACTCATCATATTCTAACTCTTCGGTGCTTGATACAGGAAGTGGTATTCACATATGTTCTGATATGCAGGGCCTAAGAAGAAGTGAAGATGTGGAGCACGGGAAGATAAACTTGATCATGGGGAATAGGAAGGCTTCACCTGTTTCCAAGATTGGAGTTTATACTTTGTTGCTTAATAATGGGTTGAAATTAGATTTGAATAAATGTGTGTACTCGTCTGAAATGGCGAGGAATATTATTTCTTTTCATGCATTGTACAAACAAGGTTTTACCTTTTCGTTTGATAATGAATGTGGTGGTATTAAGGCTTTCTACAAAAATGTGTTTTATTTTAAAGCGTTACCTTGTGATGGTGTGTATGAAACTGTGTCGATTGTAGATAACTTAGGAAATAATGTGTTGTATATTGATTCTTCTACTAGCCTAGATAAAGCATCATTGTGGCATTGTCGTCTTGGACATGTAAACAAGAAACGCATAGGCCAACTCCAAAAGATTGGAGTCTTGGAATCATTCCACCTTAAATCGGATGATAGTTGTGAATCTTGTCTACTTGGAAAGATGACAAAATCACCCTTTACTGGAACTTGTGAAAGGGGTGAGGGTTTGTTGGACCTAATACATATTGATGTATGTGGGCCATTCAAAACCGCCACAAGGGATGCTAATCGGTATTATGTGACTTTTATTGATGATTTTAGTAGATATGGGTATGTCTACTTAATCAAACATAAGTCAGAAACCTTTGAAAGGTTTAAGGAATTCAAACAGGAAGTAGAAAATCAATTGGGCAGGAACATTTAGATGCTTCGATCCGATCGAGGTGGTGAGTATCTTGGTACCGAGTTCCTTGACTATCTTAAGGAGTGTGGGATTGTATCACAATTGACTCCTCCCAGGACACCACAGCTGAACGGTGTAGCTGAGAGGCGTAATCGAACCTTGTTGGACATGGTTCGCTCTATGATGAGTCGAGCTTCGCTACCAATCTCTTTTTGGGGGTATGCGTTAGAGACTGCCGCCCATATCCTTAATCTAGTCCCTACAAAGAAGGTTACCAAAACACCTCATGAGATGTGGACTGGGAAGGTTCCCAATTTGAACCACACCAAGATTTGGGGTTGCGAGGCTTTCGTGAGGCTTGAAACTCATGATAAGCTCGAACCCCGGAGTGAAAGGTGTATTTTCATCGGCTACCCACAGAAATCCTTCGGTTACCTCTTCTACAGACCCATTGAGAATGTGGTCTTTGTAGCAAGAAGAGGGGTTTTTCGTGAGAGAGAATTTATAAGCCAAGGAGACAGTGGGAGGCAAATTGATCTTGAAGAAATTCAAGAAGCAATTGGTGAAGGAACCTCAGACACTAGCAATCAACCTGAGGAGGAAACTCCTGTTGAGCAAGCTGACATGTCTGTACCTCCGAGGCGTTCCACACGGGTTAGGAACACACCTTCGTTTTATTATGGCTTTCATATTACTACGGAAGGTGATACGTTTATCAGTGATAGTACACTGGTAAATTTGGATGAACCTAGCAGTGTTAAGGAAGCCATGGCAGGCCCGGAGTCTGCTAAATGGAAGGAGGCTATGGACAGCGAGATACAGTCCATGTATGACAATCAAGTTTGGAACTTGGTTGACCATGTACCAGGCTGTAAAACAGTCGGGTGCAAATGGATCTTCAAGAAGAAGACCGACATGGAAGGAAAAGTGCATACTTATAAGGCTTGACTGGTTGCGAAGGGTTTTACTCAGACTCAGGGTATTGATTATGATGAAACCTTCTCGCCGGTAGCAAAGATTAAGTCTATTAGGGTTATGCTATCCATTGCAGTATTTCATGATTATGAAATATGGCAAATTGATGTCATAACCGCTTTCCTTAACGGAAAGTTGGCTGAGGATGTGTACATGAATCAGCCAGAGGGTTTTGTCAGTACAGAGTACCCTAATAGAGTATGCAAGCTTGAGAAATCCATTTACGGATTAAAACAAGCATCTCGTAGCTGGAATCTTTGTTTTGATGAGAAGGTCAAAGAGCTTGGTTTCTCGAGAAGCGAAGATGAGTCTTGCGTGTATGTCAAAGCTAGTGGGAGTATAGTTATCTTCTTGGTACTGTATGTGGATGACATACTACTTATAGGAAATGACATCCCAACCTTGCAGGAGGTTAAGTCCTGGCTTGGGAAGTGCTTTGCTATGAAGGACCTAGGGGAGGCTGCCTATATCCTAGGGATAAGGATATTAAGAGAAAGGAGTAAAAGACTAATTGGACTTAGTCAGACTACCTACTTGGATAAGGTGTTGAAAAGGTTCAACATGCAGAATTCCAAGAAAGGAGATTTACCGATCCAAAGCAATGTCAAACTAAGTAAGGCTCAGAGTCCGAGTACAGAGACAGAGATAGCTGAGATGAGCCAATTACCGTATGCTTCTGCTATTGGCTCGATCATGTATGCTATGACTTGTACTCGCCCTGATGTGGCATTTGCTTTGAGCATGGTCAGCAGGTATCAGGGGAACCCTGACAAGGCTCATTGGACCGCGGTAAAGAACATTCTCAAGTATCTGCGGAGGACTAAGGATTGGATCCTTACCCTTGGTGGGAGTGATGACTTGAGAGTATTAGGGTATAGTGATGCTGGTTTTCAGACTGATAGGGATAACTTCCGCTCTCAGTTGGGCTGGATCTTTACTTTAAATGGAGGGGCAATTTCTTGGAAGAGTTCCAAGCAGGAGACGGTGGCTGATTCGACTTGTGAATCAGAGTATATAGCAGCGAGTGAAGCAGCAAAGGAGGCGATATGGCTAAAGAACTTCATCGGAGACCTTGGAGTTGTACCAGCTATTAAAGAACCTATGGAGATTTTCTGTGACAACAATAGTGCGGTTGCCTTAGCCAAGGAACCAAGAGATCATGGCAGATCCCGACACATTGACAGAAAATATCACTTCATAAGACACAAGATTGAAGAAGGACTCCTCGTGGCAAGGAGGATATCGTCGGATGAAAATCCTGCAGATCCCCTTACGAAGGGACTGACGAGGGTTAAGCATTCTCAGCATGCGAGGCGCATCTGGCTGAGGGACGATATTAGTTTTACAGATTAGATAGTTTACCTGAAACTTGTTAAATGTAATCGACGTTTGATGATGAATAAAATTTGTGATTTATTTATGAGTAAAGTGTTACTATCATTGTCAATTATTTACTATTGTTTCAGTTTTGCATGTTTTGACTTCTAGAATAATTAATTTATTCAAACCTCCACAATCGGTCATACATCGGAAGTAGGTATGAATCAAGATTGTCATGAATTGGGTTTGTTGATGGCTAAAGGTGTTTAGACATGGCAATGGTTGCTGCAACATTCATGAGTACTCATAAGTTATGAGTATTGGTATAAACCCACGCTCACTTGTATCACTTCATGGAATTTATCTCGAGTGATCGTGAGACGATGATATCATATAAGTCTTCAAACCTAGAGATATGAGTTGTTACCTATGAGTTGGTTGTGCATTGATTGCACGAAAATGCATCAGTAACTTGATGTTATAAAACGTGCCTTTGTGTACAAATTCAACAAGTAATAGAACAAGCATATGAGTCGAAATTTATTTGTTCCTTCTAGAAATAGAAGCGATATCTGGGCCCCTCGATGATTTTGTGTTGACCCATGTGCCGGGCCCGGTCAGAACTAAACTGATGTGTTCAGTGAAGTTCTTTGTCAAACAAATCGGAAATCGAGAAACAACTGCTAGACAATAAGCAAGACATAGTTCCATGTGTTTGTCCGGCTGATATCATGAGAACAGAGGATTATATGATCACTTGTCTTAAAATGGCGCTTCATAGTTCAACGGAGTTTTCGAGAGCTACGATTAATGGTTGGTTCCTGAAGTTATATAGGCAAATACAGTTATTAGACTTATCCAAGTGGGAGTCTGTTGGATAAGGTGTCTATGTCCATAACTTATTTGGTATATACTTGACCCGACCGGCATGGTCCATTTGGGTTGCATCTCATCCAAACTATTTATGGATAATTTTATGAGAGTTATACACATATGTTTATTAATATATTATAAGTTATAATATATTAATATGAAGTTATGTTATTTAATTAGTATTAGGCTTAAATTAATTATGAATTAATTTAGAGATTAAAAGGAAGACTAATTAGATTATGGGCTATTGGTTTTATACGGTGTGGGCTAACACTCATTTGTTAATGGGCTAGGCTTTGATGGAAGTCCATGGATGATCCATGGAGCTTTTAACCCATGGATCCTTGGAAAAGGAAAGGTCATGGGTTATTAGGGTTTCACCCTAACCATGTACACTATATAAGCATGCTTATGGAGCATGAAATAAAAACTAGTGAACTAGTGTGTGTGAGCTTGTGTGTGGCCGAAATATACAAGTGTGTATACTCTCTCAAAGTTGTCCAAGAGTTTGTGGTGTTTTGTGATTCCATTTGAGGCATTCACACTATTGGTGCTTGGCCCTCAAACTCCTCAAGAACCAAACTCATCAAAAAGGTATGTAATCTCTTCTAACTTTTTATGTTGAAATGTTCCCCATGCCATGTTAGATAGGTTATAAACCTTGGGAAATTATTATTTTGCATGTATTTAGACAAACATAGATCCAAGGTTTATTAGGGTTGCATGCACACTTAGGAAGTGTTAGATTGCTCAAAACCCAACAAACATCTCATGAGGTGTTTTGGCAAACTTCTTTATAGGGACTAGGTTAAGAATATGGGCGGCAGTCTTTAAGGCATACCTGCAGAATGAGATTGGTAGCGAAGCTCGACTCATCATGGAACGAACCATATCCAACAAGGTTCGATTGCGCCTCTCAGCCACACCATTAAGCTGTGGTGTCCTGGGAGGTGTCAATTGTGAGATAATCCCTCATTCCTTAAAATAGTCAAGGAACTCTATACTAAGATACTCACCACGTCGATCGAATAGAAGCATCATAGTGTTCCTGCCCAACTGATTCTCCACTTCCTGCTTGAACTCCTTGAATCTTTCAAAGGTCTCTGAATTATGCTTGATTAGGTAGACATATCCATATCTACTAAAATCATCAGTAAAAGTCAAAAAGAAGCGGTTAGCATCTCTTGTGGCGGTTCTAAAGGGTCCACACACATCAGTGTGTATGAGGTCCAACAAACGCTCACCCCTAGCATCTCTTGTGGCGGTTCTAAAGGGTCCACACACATGTCCAAGATGACAATGCCATAAAGATGTTTTATCCAAGCTTGTGGAAGAATCGATACACAATACATTATTTCCTAGGTTGTCAACAACCGACACAGTTTCATATACACCATCAAAAGGTAATGCTTTAAAATAAAATACATTATTAAAGAAAGCATTAATACCACCACTATCATTATCAAATGAAAAGGTAAAACCTTGTTTATACAAACCATGAAAGGAGATAATATTTCTCTCTATTTCAGACGAGTAACAACATTTCTTCAAATATAATACTAATCCACTAATTAGCAACAAAGAATAAACTCCAATCTTGGTGACAGGTAAAGCTTTCTTATTCCCCATGATCAAGTTTATCTTCCCATGCTCCACATTCTCACTTCTTCTTAGTCCCTGCAAATTAGTACATATGTGAATACCACAACATGTATCAAGGACCCAATATTAGAATGGGGTGAATTATTAGACAAAATAGTCTATATACCTGCTTGGTTAGGTTTAACTTTCCCATCCTTCACATCTTGCTGGTACTTTGGGCAGTTTCGCTTCCAGTGTGACTTTTCATGGCAATAGAAGCATTTCGCCTCTTTAGGGTTAGCAGAAGGAGTGATGAAACCTTTCTTGGTTCCATTTGAAGAGGAGACATTAAGGGTCTTCCCCTTGGTTTCCTTCGAAGGGATCTTGTTCTTCTTCGCTTTGCCTTGCCTGATTGCCAAGACAGGGGCCGCAGTAGTAGTAGGAGTGGTAACACCCGACTTACCAGACCACTTTCTGCGGTCTTCAAACGTCCTTGAAGTTTGCTGAGTGTAACTTCCTCCTTGTTCATGTGGTATGTCATGCGGAATTGATCATAACACGATGGTAAGGAGTGCATAATGATATCTAATGCTAACTCCTCGGGGAAGTTTACATTTAACTTCAGTAAACGGTCCACATACCTTTGCATTTTTTGCATGTGGCCCGTGATGGGTTCACCATCCTTCATTCGGGTTGTTATCATAGAGGAGATGATTTCATATCTCTCTTGATGAGCACTCTCATGGTAGCAGTCTATCAAATCCTGGTGCATCTCAAAAGGATAGTAGTCCTCATAGGACTTTTGGAGCTCGGCTGTCATAGTGGCCAACATGATGCATGCCACTTGGGTTGCATTTCTTTCATGCGCCTGATATTCAGCGATCTCCTCAGGAGTAGCAAACGGCTCAAGTTCCTTAAGCTACTTGTCGAAGACATATTCTTTTTCCTCATACCGAGTGACCATGCTGATGTTTCTGATCCAATCCATATAGTTGGATTCATCAAAGATGACTCTCCCACAAAGGTTCATGAGAGAGAAGGAGACGATAGGGTTTGAGCCAGAAGCAACATTGTTGGAAGACATTTGAAAAGAAGAAAGACAAGTTCAGATTATATATAAAGATAGTCCTTAATAAAACATCCAATTGTAATATTAAGGCTAGGACCCAACACAATATTTTATAACTTAGAAGAGGGATGCCCTAATCCAAGCTATAACATATTTGAAGGTAGGTGAATGACGATTCACGAATTTCCACCATGAAAAACGAAATAAATTAGTAGGTTTTAATTGGTTTTGAAACTCCTAGATTCTTTGAGAATCATTAAACTTTTCAATGGCATGTTTCAATCTAGAGTGTGCTCTTCAGGTTTTGTGACTGGAATGCCGAGGATCACAAAACAAGGTGTGAAGTAACCATGCAAATTACTTGGGACCCTTAATATTTACCCTTCAATCGATGTGTCGGTTAACCACACGTGCTCCACTGATACTATGATAAGTATTAAGTTACCCTTTGCCTACCTTGTTAAGTCCAGGTTAATGTGTCGGTTAACCACACACGCTCCATTAACGACTTAATCAAAGTGCAAAGTGTAATTTCATGGGTTAGCACCTTATTTACATTTTCCTAAGTAACTAAGATTGGGTATTTATAAAAAACATTTAGTTACTTTATATTCATCATACTTTTAATGAAGATTTAAAGTCCTTGTCTTACCCGTTCGGCTAACAACCCTCCACCGATCAAGGAAGCGGTGGGTGAGAGTGGACACCCATTGAGCTGCCTTTTCATAGGGAGCAACCTTATACCCCCCTTATAGACCGGCTTCGTGAATGAGGCCTACTAACGGTAAAACGACTTTTTCTTATATATATACATATATATATATATATATATATAATTATTATTAAACTTATAATATTATAAAGTATAAGGGTTGAATTTTAATTTTTAAAATTCTAGGGGTTGGAAGTAAAGTTTTTAGAGTGACTCTCCATGTTCCAAACATGAGGGAAAGTTTTGTAACTTTACAAAACTTTTCATTTCATAACTTATGAGTTAATGGTTTAATAAAATGAGTGACTTTTCATTTTATGTAACCTATGTGTTTAATAATGGACATTTAAAGAAAGACTTTTGGTAATCCATAACTTGAGGACAAATTAAGGACTCCATTAAAACACATAATGATCATGAATTAAACATTAACAAATTTTAACAAGTAATTCCTATGATCTATCAAAAACTCATAAGAACATGAATATTCCTATCAAAATTTCAAGAACATATGAACACATATAAACATGAAATTTTGATATTTGCCATTTTAAATGGATTAGAACAACCATTACACCATCTAAAACAAGTTTTATAGCACCGAAACAATTTAGAGTAATCTTTCTAGTCCATTTCCAGCATCAAAACTCGAAAAACTGCATTCTGTGGCACCTACTCGTCGAGTGCAAGAACCAATTTGACGAGTAGGATGAGTTTACTCATGGACCCGTCGACTCCCCCCATGGACTCGACGAGTTCATGCTGCAGAGTGCAGAAAAACTGAGTTTTTTTTTCACAATTTTGCATCAAATATCAAACAAGCAAACCTGGGATCTGATACCACTGAGAGGTTTTGCGCATTCTAAACTCCTAAGGTGTTCATGCAACTCTAGAAACCTTGGATCTATGTTTTGTCTATGATACATGCAATTTTTTTTTCCAAGGTTTATATCCTATGTAGCATACATGGGGAACTTTTAATCATTAAAGTAAGCAAGAGAACATACCTTGTAGTAGATTTGACTCCTTGAAAACCTTCTGAGCCTAGCACCTCAAGTGTGACGCCTCAAATCTCTCACACAACACCAAATGCATTTGGAATAACTTAGAGAAAAATGAAGAACACTTAGAATTCGGCTACCCCTCACTTGTCTTACTTAGTGGCCGATTTTGGTGTGTAACATGAAGCTTATATGGTGTGTTACAATTAGGGTTACACCATGTAAACCCTAATTGTCATGACGTTTCATTTCCATGACCCATGGATTCTATAACCACCATGGAGCATCCTATGGGTTTTAGCCCAACTTGATAATCCATGGTGCATTAGCCAACTATAGAAGTATGAGTGATTTACACAGTCAAACCATATATTTAATTAGTCTTCTTTTGATCACTTAATTAATTCCAAATTAATTTTTGATCGTTACTAACTAAATAATACTATTAATATATTAGAAGTTATAATATATTAATAAACCTTAAGTGTTATTTCTCTCATTTTAGTCTATCCAAATGCATGATGCCATGCAACCCAAATGGACCATGCTAATTGGGTCAAGTACATTCTAGAAATAGTTATGAACTTAGACACCTAATCCAACAGGTTGGCCAGATCGTCGATTCGGGTAGGGGGCATCAGTCCTTGATGGTGAGTTTGTTTGACTCTTGACAGTCAATGCACATACAAAATGATCCATCTTTCTTATTTACGAATAAGAATGGTGCTTCCCAAGGTGAGAAGTTCATTCTGATAAATCATTTACTCATTAGTTCGTTCAATTGACTGGACAATTCCTGCATTTCCGCCGGCGTTGATCGATATGGGGATTTGACTATGGGAGTGACTCCAGGAATCAAGTCAATTCTGAACTCGACTTGGTGCACTTGTGGTATTTATGGAAGGTGTATTGGGAATACATCGGAAATTACATATTCCAGGAATATTCCTGGATGTCCTTCACTTCCTGATTCATATTTCTATCATGGCCTAAGGAAGAGCATGGTACCTCTTTCCTAGGTACTTTTGGTCCTTGATTCAAGGTACAATTCAAAGGTTTGTGTCGGATTTGTCATCATAGATAACAAGGGCTTTGTAATTTTATAAGTTAAGTTGAATGGCCTTTTCGTAACATATGGTATTCGTATGATGAGGATTTAACCAAAACATGTAAATGGTTGCGTCGAAGTTTCCTATTGTCTCTGGTATTAGGTCGATTTAGAAGGAATGTTTGCTTAGAGTTAGTGTGCATCCTAGGTATGTGTTGTGGGTAGTTTCGGTTCTTCCCCTAGTCATCTCCACCAGAAAATTTTCATGAATGTGTTGGGGTTTTTGTTTGAGTATGTATTTATACTTTTTGACTCATGAGTCTCCTCTCCGCATCCGTATTGTAAAGTTTGCATGCATATGAGTTATTCGAGGAGAAATATACCAGTAATCATAGTGGGGTCCCTCGTTGCTTCGTCAGGTCCCATTGTTGAAACTCTTCCCATGTCTCCAGCATTGTTGTAATTGGAATTTGGGCACTCCCTATTGAAATGCCCCATTTCCCCATATATATATAGCAAGCCTGACCCACCCCAAAATTAGTGGATTGGGTGGTTTGTTGTGCTGGCACCCTACAGAAATGAGCGGTGTGCCCTTTTTGTTACAGTTGTTGCTGTGCCTCTCTCGGAAGAATCCATTGTGATGGAAGTTACACTTGCTTCATTTAGGCAGGTTCCAAACATATAGTTTCGTCGACACTGAGGCAGTAGGGATAGTGGTGGTATTGGCTGCCAGAATTTGTTCTGCCTTTTCTTGTTCCTGAATTTTCGTTTCTTGGGTAGTACCCCCCCCCCCCATTGCCGTGGGAGTTCTTATGTTTGTAATTTGGGGTGTCCTTGCAGGAACACACCCGTTGCTGTCCTTGGTTACCACTATGATTGGAACTCCTGGCACCGTTCTCGTTTCCGTTTTGCATTTTTAGTGCTAAGTTGTACCATGACGGTGTTGGGTTTTGAGCATTCTAACACTCTTATGGTGTACATTCAACCCTAGAAACCTTGGATATATGATTGACTAAGATACATGCAAAATGATTTTCCAAGGTTCATAATCCTATCTAACATACATGGGGATCTTTTATTGTAAAAGTTAGTAAGAATTACATACCTCTTTGTAGCTTGGATTCCTTTGAAACCTTGTGAGCCTAGCACCTCAAATGTGATGCCTCAAATGCTTCACACAACACCAAGTACACTTGGAATAAACTCTAAAAGAATAAGAACACTTGGATTTTCGGCTAGCCCTCTTTGGTCCACTCTTGTGGCCGAAAATGGTGAATAATAGCTTCTTTATATAGTATGTTACAATTAGGGTTACATCATGTAAACCCTTATTGTCATGACCTTTCATTTCCATCACCCATGGGTTTTGTAACCCTCATGGAGCATCCATGGAGAATCTTATGGGTTTAACCCAAATTGATAATCCATGGAGCCTTGGCCCACTATATAAGTTATGGATGATTGACACAATCAACCCATTTATTTAATTAGTCTTCTTTTGATCACATAATTAATTCTAAATTAATTATTGATCAATACTAACTAAATATTATTATTCTTATTATTAACATATTAGAACTTATGACATATTAATAAACCATAAGTTTCTTATTTCTCTCATTTACTCTATCCAAGTGCATGATGCCATGCAACCCAAATGGACCGTGCCGGGTCTGGTCAAGTACATACCAAATATAGTTATGGAGTTAGACACTATATCAAACAGATGGCTGCCATGATAGATGTTACTGTGGCTTGAAATGTAGCGGGGTCCATTTGTAGAACTGGCGTTGCAGCATGATTCTGGTATATGGTCTGAAACGAGTTCATAAGTAACTATGGTCATTGCTAGTTGTACCCCATCTATATATATATATATATATATATATATATATATATATATATATATATATATAAATATAAATTACATGTTTTGTTGTACCATTCCTAATTTTTCGACCCACATTATCGTAATGTAGTTATGGTAGTAAGAAGTAGTAGGTATTGTACAAATGTTATGTTACCAAAATAGAACATAGGTGTCAAACCGTTAAGTTGATTCGTGTTACATTTGTTTTGGGGGGCATACTTCGCTTCATTTACTACTACTACTACTAGTTGTGATGAAAGATGCAATAATCCTAACACATAATGTGAGTTGTTTAGTCACTAATTCACTAGGCTATACTAGTTTATCATATACCAAAATGATGCATAAGGTGTCCCGCCATATCACACATCTTGCGAGTGGCCTCCTCCGCTGTCTGTTCCGCTACGATTGCCCTAGCTTCAACTTCGAGGATTTGATGCCTCAAATGCTTCACACAACACCGAGTACACTTGGATTAAACTCTTAAGAGAATAAGAACACTTAGTATTTTGGCTAGCCCTCTTTTATTCACTCTAGTGGCCGAAAATGGTGAAGAATAGCTTCTTTATATAGTATGTTACAGTTTGGGTTACACCATGTAAACCTTAATTGTCATGACCTTTCATTTCCATGACCCATGGATTATATAATCCCCATGGAGCATCCATGGAGCATCTTATGGGTTTAACCCAACTTGATAATCCATGGAGCCTTGGCACACTATATAAGTTATGGATGATTGACACAATCAACCCATAGATTTAATTAGTCTTCTTTTGATCATATAATTAATTCTAAATTAATTATTGATCAATACTAACTAAATTATATTATTCTTATTATTAATATATTAGAACTTATAATATATTAGTATACCATAAGTGTCTTATTTCTCTCATTTAGTCTATCTAAATGCATGATGCCATGTGTTGGGTCAATATTATGGTTTATACTTTGCTTTTCTAGGAAATTGTAGTTTTATGTAATATCTTATGTGTTTACGGTCAGGCTTATGGCCAAGGGGGTGTTTACGGCCGTAAACCCTGTTTACGGCCCATGTCCACCGACCTATATTCTTGTGTATATATAGGGGTGAGGGTGTGAGGAAGAGAGTGATGAACAAGAGAAGAGAGAAACGGGAGCTTATGTGTATGTGTGTGAATCTCATGTAAAGGAGCATCATTCCAATCTATTCAATACATTGAAGATTCATATTATTCTTCTTCTCCTTCTCTTCTAGTTGATCTGACATCATCCGTTTGATTGGAATTCCGCACCATCAAACGGATTTTACTGATACACAGACAATTTTGGGGACTTACAATTGGTATCAGAGCCAAGTTGAATCAGTCAATTTTATCAGAGGTGTTTTTGGTCGTAATCAGCGAAAGGGTGGCGGTAAGAGGTTACGGTCCGAGGAGTTCGCGGTAAGAGGTTACGGTCCGAGGCCTCGCACGTTTACGGCCCAAGCTTGCGGCTCGGAGTTTACTGCTCAGCATTGTTTCTGGTTCGCACCTCGCACTCAGCAGCTTCGCACTCAGCAGTATCGCACTCAGCAGCCTCGCATATAAAAAATATGAACCAGAAGCGGAGTTGCTAGGGATCGAACCCACGACCTTCAGGTCATGAACAGAAGCGCCTTACCAACTCGGCTAGCAAGTCTTTTGTTTCCTCTCTTCGAAATTTAAAACATAACCTCTTCCTTTCGTTCCATTTCACATTTTTTACACTTTTAGCCCAAAATTCAAATTTTTTTAATTTTAAATTCCTTTTTCATCTTTTTTAAAAAAAATTAAAATTAATAATAATGATAATAATAATAATATAATAAAAAATAATAAAAAAAATTTTATTTTTGACTTTTATTTTGATTTTTTATTTTGACTTTGACTTCCAAGTTTCCCCTTTGACTTTAAACTTTGACTTTTTCGTTTAACTTTTAAACTTTCAAATTTAGTTTTTCGGTTTGATTTTTAAGTTTGACTTTTGAGTTTAACTTTTTAAATTTGACTTTTAAGTTTGACTTTTGAGTTTAACTTTTTAAATTTGACTTTTAAATTTGACTTTTCAAGTTTGAGTTTTTGAATTTGACTTTTCAAGTTTGACTTTTGAGTTTGACTTTTTAAATTTGACTTTTAAGTTTGATTTTTCAAATTTGACTTTTGAGTTTGACTTTTTAAATTTGACTTTTAAGGTTGACTTTTGAGGTTTATAGTTAAAGGACATTTTTGAATGGTTTTTGAGGTCTACAAGGGAATTGAAAACATGAAAGAGAGTCATCAGGAGATGTTAAGACAAAACTTTAACATGTTCGATTATATCCCGGAGAAACTCTCGAAACTCAGTTGCAACGATTTACCACACTCTCTACTGAGATGAATATAGGTGGGATCGTCTTGACCAAATCTGAGATAAACAAAAAGCTGCTGAATGCACTTTCGAAATCATGGGATATGGACGTGGCTGACATCAAAAAGACAAAAGATCTCAATCGTCTTAGTCTGGCTGATATAATTGAAGAACTTAACGCTTTGAATTGTCGAAAAACAATGAGTTCCACAAACCTCCGGGTCAATGAAGTTTCATGTTCACAATCATGTGAGGTTTCATGTACGCTATCTAGTGAAGATACGATTAAATTTCTTCGGGAACAAATTGATTTATTAAAAAGGGAATTTGAGGACCTGAGATATAAAGGATATCAACTCAGGAAAGGACAGAAACACCCGAAGGCTGAATTAGAAGCAAAAACCAAAGACTTTAGGAAACTTTAGGAAGAGTATAGCAACAAGTTTGAAAATTTTAACTATATTAAGAGACAACTTGCTGCTGTAACTAAAGAACTTGACGCTTTAAAAATTAAGTGTGGAAAAACAAACGTTAGTTTTAAAAATTATACTGCGTCAAGTCAGACAGTCGAGTCCTTATATGAAACCCAATTAAAATTCAAAGAAAATCAAAAACAAGGGTCTAGGGTATGATAGTGTTCCTCCACCTTTCAATCATAACTACATATCCATCCCTATGACACATGACGAAATTAACAGGGAGGCACATCTTCGATATGGCAAACCAGCAGGATTTGTGTCAGGAGGATTTATTAAGGTTGAAAATAATAATGTTTGTACTTCATGTGCAGGTAAAGTAGCAGAAGATGAGAAAAACTGAACAAAACAATGACTCCTTGAACTCTGAATCTGTTGCTTCGAACTCAGCTATTTCTGATCAACCTGCTGTTGAGAAATACAGGCCACCAATTCCAGAGAAACAGAGTGCCTCCTGCAATTGTGCATGTGGGAAAAATCAGAGACAAGGCAAAGATACGCCACCAGGGGCAGGAAGAAACAATTCCCCAATGAAGAAAAAGACTTGTTTTCACTGTGGAACACCTGGTCATATTGCCCGAATTTGTCGAAATTACGCATACGTTCCTTACTACGCACAACGATGGCAGAACGCGCCAAGAGGGAGATACTTCAAAAGAAACGCCTCAAGGTCACATTTAGACCATGATGACTGGAACGAGCAGAAGGCCAAGAATCAAACTCCAAAGTACAAGAATCAAAATCCCAAAATCAAGAAGGGAATGTCGGCCATGAAGCCAAATCAAAGACATGATCCCGTAAAGTCAAAATCAAAGTCATCTCAAGGGCCGACATCAAGATCAAAAGAAAGTACTGAGCCACTCATCAGATCGAAAAGGAAATGGGTTAAACCCAACTACAAATGGGTTACAAAGGCTCAATCTCCCAAATCAATTAATGACTCTAATATTTCTTCATCTTCTGATTGTGATAAACAGGATATGTCATGGGAGAAAGTACCGTGCAAGGATGACAAAGGTCGACCCAGTTTCAAAATAGCCTGGCTTCCAAAGACCAACTAATCCCGCTCTGTGTTGGAGCAGCGATGGAGGCATATCATCAGACTTCGGTTTGTTGGTAGTGGCTGTTCCAGTCACATGATAAGAGGCATCTATCAACTGTACAACACTCAGAACATTGTTTGGGAGAATGTGTCCTTTACGGGAAGGGAGGAAAAGAAGTGATCACTCACGGGGTTTGTGCTTAATGACATGAAGAATTTTCAGATCTGTTCTGAGTTTACGCGTGCTGTTCTCAGACCTTCTGGATGCAAATTCAATCGGTGACTTACGGTTTGCATTTTCTTCTCTATACTCCTGAGTTTTTCTTAAGTTGTTTCGCTTTAAAGACTAATTTTTGTTTTAGGATAGTTTAAATTTGCGCATTTACTTTCGTTTCTCTCCTATGCACAAATTTAGGGGGAGAAATAAAAACAAAACAAAAATTTAAAAATTTAAAAAAAATCCAAAAACATTAGAAAATTAAATAAAAATTAAAAAATTGTTGGTTAAGAAATGTGCTGCTTGAGGGAGATGTTTTGGGAAGTGATATTATCAAGTGATAACAGGCAACCTGAGTCTGCGTAACGTACCCGAAGTTGAAGGGTCTATGCTCTGGTTTGATGCGTCGGTAGGCACGAAAAATTTTAAATGGACTTGACTAGGGAGAGTGGAACTTAGGAAATTTATAGAATTGACAAATCTTGACCTAGTTAGATACGTTCAGTCTGACAATACGACGCTCGGATAGGTTGAGCAGGGAGATATATATGGGAATCTACTCGTCACATTAATTAAACCCGTACTTGGAACCGTGGTTTAACTTTTCCTCAATGTGCGGATTCTGTCCTTAATTCGGGTTGGATGGGGCGACTGGTAAATTCCGATAAATTAGGTCTGTAGAACTTTCTTTCCGTCTGTTAATCATATGTTGTCTCCTTTGCGTGACTTCCAATCCGACCTGGTACAAGACATATGCAACTTTATTTCTCTGCATGTTATATATGTGAAATACTTCTTATCTGTTAGCCATATGTTGTCTCCTTTGCACGACTTCTAATCCGACCTGGTACATAGCATATGCAACCTTCTACTTCTCAACCCCTCTGAAGTAATAAGTAATAGAATTCTGACTCTATCCTCTCTCTGAATGGTTGTCTGCTCACCCAGTGTAAGGAGGACTCTGAAAGTTCTTGATGGCTGGGGCATATTAGGAAACGGGAAACACGTTCTAGTACACTTAAAATTGAACACTCAAAGATTGTCTATAGATCTCGCTGCTCAATTTAGGTGGACAACAATATCCCTGGTCGTCGTCAGATGAGTGGTCCTTAAGATATAGTATCTAAGAAATTAGGATCAGATATAATTTTTTTAGGAACTTAAGTTCACCTGTCTTGTAACAAATAGTATGTCCTAAATTTGTCACAATTTTTCGTGTTTAAGTGGACAACAATACCGACGATCGACCAGACAAAGATGTGAATATGAAAGGTACCGATAAGTGGATTAAGGCTGTCTAAAAACTTTGATCCCAAATCACTCTTAAAGTTGGATGTCATTTTTATTTTTGTTAAATTTATCATAGTTTCTTCTAATTTAAATATTAGGGGAGTATTAAAAAAAATCAGTAAAATTCAAAAATCAAAGAAGAATCAGAAAAATTAAAAATCCAAAAATAGTGTTATTTCTGTTTTATTTCCTGTTCAGAAAAAAAAAATTCCAAAAATATTTTTGTTTCTGTTTTAATTTGTGTGCTAAGTTTTCTTTTAGTTTTGTTTTGTCTTGAAAAGTGATTTCAGGTATAGATAAGAGTCATCGAGTTTGTGTTGAAGATTTCTGAGCCAAAGCCTCGTCTGTGAGCATTGTAGAATTCGCATTCGAAGGAGCAAGAAATGAAGATTATTCTTTCAACATTTAATCCTTCAACCCCAGAAGCAAGGTGAAGCTGCAATTGAAGAATATGTGATGAATTGCATTGAAGCCTCCTCAATCAGTCTGCTGCTATCTTTGTACCTGCTGAAGTGATCTATAAGATTTGTTCTCTCTGATGTTTCTCTTTAAAGATTCTCAAGCTGAAAGCACTATCTTTCAAGAATCAGTACGTAAAGTCTCCTCACCCGACGTGCATTCAAAGCCAAATTCTGAAGAAATGCCCAACTGCTCAATATGAAGTCATTTATTGAAGATTAATGCTGAAGCCAAATTCCCAATGAAGACTAACAAGAAAAGCCAGCTACTTTTAAGGGGGAGCTTATTGGGTCATTTAAATTCCATGAAGTGATACTAGTGAGTGTGGGTTGAATCCAATACTCAAAACTTATGAGCACTCATGAGTGTTGTAGCCCCCTTTGTCCAACATCTTGGACCTGTACAAACCAATGCATGACAGTCTTAATTCATATGTACTTGCAACATATGATTGACTGTGGAGAATTTGAATATTATGGTATATACCATAAGATAATTATTCAGTAAGTCAAAACATGTAAAAAGAAATACTAGTAAATGATTGACAAGAGATAACAACACTTTACCCATAAATAACGACTTTTATTTATCATCAAATGTCAATTACATTTTACATATTTCAAAATTATCTAACTTCTAAAAACTAATATCATCTCTTAGCCCTATGCACCTAGCATGCTGAAGATGCTTAACCCTACTCAGTCCCTTTGTGAGGGGATCTGCTGGGTTCTCATCTGATGATGCCCTCTTTGCCACGAGGATTCCATCTTCTATTCGATGTCTGATGAAATGATATTTTCTGTCCATGTGCCCGGATCTCCCGTGATGCCTTGGTTCCTTTACTAAGGCAACTGTACTTTCACTATCACATAAAATTTCCAAGGGCTCCTTAATAGCTAGTACAACTCCAAGATCTACGATGAAGTTCCTTAGCCATATAGCCTCCTTTGCTGCTTCACTTGCTTCTATATACTCTGATTCACAAGTGGAATCAGTCACTGTATCTTGCTTGGAACTTTTCCAAGTAATTTCCTCTCCATTTAGGGTAAATACCCAGCCCGACTGAGAGCGGAAATTATCCCTATCAGTCTGAAAGCTAGCATCACTATACCCTGCTACTTTCAATTCATCACTCCCACCAAGGGTAAGGACCCAGTCCTTAGTCCTTCGCAGGTACTTGATAATATTCTTTACTACAGTCCAGTGAGCCTTTCCAGGATTACTCTGATATCTACAAACCATGCTTAAAGCAAAAGCAACATCAGGACGAGTACAAGTCATAGCATACATGATCGAGCCTACAACGGAAGCATATGGGACTCGACTCATCTCAACTATCTCTTCATCTGTACTCGGGCTCTGAGTTTTACTCATTCTGGAAATACACTGAATAGGTAAATCTTCTTTCTTGGAATTTTCCAAACTGAACCTCTTCAACACTTTGTCCAAATAGGTACTCTGACTAAGTCCAATTAGTTTTTTACTCCTGCTTCTCAAAATCTTTATCCCGAGGATATAGGCAGCTTCTCCTATCCCAAGCCTGGATTTCACTTCCTGCAAGGTTAGGATGTCATTTCCTATGATCAGTATGTCATCCACATACAGTACCAAAAAGCTAACTATACTCTCACTAGCCTTGACATATATACAAGATTCATCTTCACATCTCGAAAAGCCAAAATCTTTGACTTTCTCATCGAAGCAAAGATTCCATCTGCGAGGTGCTTGTTTCAATCCATATATGGATTTTTCAAGCTTACACACCCTATTAGGGTATTCTGTACTTACAAAACCCTCTAGTTGAACCATGTAAACATCCTCAGCCAACATTCCATTAACGAAAGCGGTTTCGACATCCATTTGCCATATTTCATAATCATGAAATGCAGCAATGGCTAACAGAACCCTAATAGACTTAATCTTGGCCACTGGTGCAAAGGTCTCATCATAATCAACTCCCCAAATTTGAGAATAACCCTTTGCAACCAGTCGAGTCTTATAAGTGTGTACATTACCATCCATGTCGGTCTTCTTCTTAAAGATCCATTTTCACCCTACTGTCTTACGACCTGGTACATTGTCAACCAAGTTCCAAACTTGATTGTCATACATGGATTGTATCTCGCTATCCATAGCCTCTTTCCATTTAGCAGATTCAGGGCCTGCCATGGCTTATGTGTAGCTGTTAGGCTGTTCCAGAGTTATCATTGTCTTATCACTGATAAGGGTATCACCTTCTGCAGTAATATGGAAACCATAATAATGTTCAGGTGCATTCCTAACTCTGGTGGAACGCCACAGAGGTATGGACTGTTCAGTCGGCTCAACAGGAGTTTCCTCCTCAGGTTGAGAGCTAGGGTTTTGTTGGATTAGTGTCTAAGGCTATAACTATATTTGGTAAGTACTTGACCCGGTTGAGCATGGTCCTTTTGGGTTGCCTTCACCATAGCAACTTGACAGGATGATTTATAATGAGAGAAGAAATATTATTAATATACTATGAGAATAATATAAGGAATAATAATATTGTTATTTGATTAACATAAGTCATAAATTAATTAGGAATTAATTTGGTGACTTAAAGAGGTTAATTGAATAAAGGGGCATAAACTGTCAAATGTGTGATAGTTGTTTTTTGGGCTATGAATCTTTGTAGATAAGAGGGTGGACGGTTTTAGGGTTTGGAGAAGCCTAGAAATCGTCCAAGGCCTTGTCTATAGGGATTATTGGATTGCTTAGGGCCTAAGTCATTCAATTAGTGTTTAAGGTGTAACCCTAGTAGCCAATAGTATATATAGACCCTTTGGGTGGACGAAATCGGCACTCTTGTATCCCAAGAAACCCTAGAGCCGATTTTCTCACCCTCCTCTCTCTCTATTATCATCCTCTTGCTAGTTGGTATTTGTAAGCCATTAGAGGAGTGGCAATTGTGACTCTAAGCTTCAAAGACAAGAAGATTCTAGCAAGCAACTCAAGGTATTCCTTTAGATCTGATTTCTTATGTTATGATTTGAATGTTTATACTAGATCTATCAATAGAAGTCTTGGATACATTGCATGTTCAATTAAAGAAACCTAGATCCAAGCATTAGGGTTTGCATGTGCACACATGAGAGTTCTTATGGCTCAAACCCATCAGTGGTATCAGAGCCTTGATTGGTTTCTATTGAATTGATGCATTGGTTGATTGCTTGTTGATTGCAAAATTCGATTATTGTCCATCTGCCTGATGAACTCGGCGAGTTCCATAGTGGACTCGGCGAGTAGGCCTCAACTCGGCGAGTCCATTGTGGTACTCGGCGAGTTCGAGCGTCAAAAGGAGCTAGTTTCGGGATTTGTTGCTCTTTTTCTTATGGAAACTTGCCTTAATCTTTATGGGTCAATAAAATTCGAATTCTAATATACATGTGAGTATATTCTTGACCTAACTAAAGATATTTACCAATTAGTTGAATAATAATTTCCTTACATGATATTAATTGATTATTGTTAATTAAATTGGTGAATTGTTTTGCAAGAAACATTTAAATAAATCAAATATGGATAATTATGAGATTAAATGGTTAATTTAAATTATTTGTTATTTAATCCCTTATGTTTTGAAAAGTTTAAAACTTGTCCTCAAGTTTTGAAATTTAAGTTTTGTGATTAAAAGTTTAATTTGGATAATTTAAATTTCAAACCCTAGAATTTTACAAGTTTAAAATTCAACCCTATACTAATATATTATTACAAGACTAATATATATATATATATATATATATATATATATATATATATATATATATATATATATATATGTATAATTAAAATGCTAGTCTTACCATTAGCAGGCCTCGTTCAGAAAGTCGGTCTATAAGGTTGCTGCCTAAAAAATGACGCTTAATGGGTGTACACTCACACCCACCGCTTGCTTGATCGGTGGAGGGTCGTTAGCCGAACGGGTAGGATAGGGCAACCCCTAATCTCCTCGTTAAAAGTATAATGTTAAAATATAAAGTAACTACATGTTTTCAAATTCCCAATCCTAGTTACTTTAGGAAAAGTGAATTGATGCAAACCCATGAAATTACACTTTGCACCCTTGCTAAGAAGTTAGTGGAGTGTGTGTGGTTTACCGGCACACTAATTAGTTCTAAGCAAAGGTGGCAAAGGCTGATTCATTGTTTATCATAGTTCGGTGGAGCGTGTGTGGTTTACCGGCACATCGAATAGATGATTGTAACAATGAAGGCACCGTGTAGATTTGCATGGTTATTCACACCCACTTTGTGATCCTCGGCATCCCAGTCACAAACGAGAGGGGCATATCGAGATTTAAACATGCCATTAAAAATTTTAATGAATCTCATCGAAATCTAGGAATTCTAAATGCACTTCAAACTTATGATTAGGTTTTCATGGTGGAGAATTAGTGAATCGTCATTCACTTACCTTCAAATTGTTTGCACGTTGGATTACGGCATCCCTTTTCTAATGTGTAAATAATGTTGTTGGATCCTAGCCCTAATTTTTCATATTGGGTGATAATTAGGGATTCAATTCTAATCAAACTTCGTCCTTTCTATTTGTAGATGTCGAACGCCAACAACGCTGCTGCTAGCTCGTTCACGTTGATGAGCCTTTGCCAAAAGGTGACTTTTGATGGAACGAACTTTAGCGAATGGATAAGATACATTCACACGATTGCTCGCTACGAGGACAAGGAGTATGTCCTTGACGAGAAGCTCAAAAAGATCAATCCAGAAATCGCTACTCCGGCTGAAATGATTGCTTTTGAGACTCATGAGCATGATGCAACGAAGGTTCATTGCATCATGATAGCCACAATGAACGCCGAATTCCAAAAGTCCTATGAGGACATGTATCCGTACGAGATGCATCAAGACTTATTGGAGAGATACCACCAAAACGCGAGGCAGGAGCGTTACGAGATCTTTACTAACATGATCACTACTAAAATGGGAATTGGAGAATCTCTAACCGTACACTTGCAAAAGATGCAAAGGTATGTCGATTGTCTTCGCAAGTTGAATGTCGACTTTGGGGAAGACTTGGCTATCGACATGGTCCTTCACTCCTCGCCTCCGTGTTACAACCAATTTAGGATGACCTACCATATGAACAAGGAAGAGGTCACCCTAAGCAAAGTCCAAGGACTCCTAAGGGTTGCTGAGAGCAACCTTAAGGACAAGTCTATTGAACAAACTCCCAATCCACCCACTGGTCCTGTTTTGGCTATAGGGCAGGGAAGGGGCAAAAAGAGGAAGGCTCAGTCAAAGAGCCACTGCAAGGGAAAGTCCCGAGATGGTTCCTCTTCTAGTGGGACAAAGGTTGATCTTGCTAAACCCAACCCTAACCCAAAGGAGGCAGAGTGCCATCATTGCCACAAAATAGGGCATTGGAAGAGAAGTTGTCCGGAATATCTGTAGGCCATCAAGGATGGAAAGATCAAGCCATCTTTTGCAGGTATATACATAATTAAATCTAGTAATTCATCCCTCACTATTTCTTGGGTTCTTGACACAGGATGTGGTTACCACATTTGTTCTGATTTGCAGGGACTAGGAAAAAGTAGAGATGTGGAGCTCAGAAGAATAAATCTAATCATGGGGAACAGAAGATCGTCGCCTGTTACCAAGATTGGAGTGTATTCTTTAGGGCTTAGTAATGGATTGAATTTAGATTTAAATAATTGTTGGTACTCGCCAGATATGGCACGAAACATCATTTCTTTTCATGGGTTTTTTAAACAAGGATTTGGATATTCATTTAATAATATGAATGCTTCTATTTATTCTTATCTAAATGGTGTTTTATACTTTGAAGCAATGCCTTGTAAAGGAATTTATGAAACTGTTATGGTTGTAGATGACCTAGGAAATGATGTGTTGTGTATGGATTCTTCCAATAGTATGGATAAAGCATCCTTGTGGCATTGTCGTCTTGGACATGTCAACAAGAAGCACATAGCCCAACTCCAAAAGGATGGAGTGTTGGAGTCATTCGACCTTAGGGAAGATGACACATGCGAATCTTGTTTACTTGGAAAGATGACCAAGTCACCCTTCACTAGCACATGTGAAAGGGGTCAGGGTTTATTGGACCTCATACATACCGATGTATGTGGACCCTTTAGATCTACCACAAAGGATGGGAACCGCTTCTATGTGACTTTTACCGATGATTATAGTAGATATGGGTATATTTACTTAATCAAGCAGATGTCAGAAACGTTTGAAAAGTTCAAAGAATTCAAACATGAAGTGGAGAATCAATTGGGCAGGAAAATCAAGATGCTTCGATCCGATCGAGGAGGAGAATACCTAAGTCTTGAATTCCACGACTATATCAAGGAATGTGGAATAGTTTCGCAATTAACGCCACCTAGGACACCGCAGTTGAATGGTGTGACAGAAAGGCGTAATCGAACCTTGTTAGACATGGTTTGTTCTATGATGAGTCGTGCTTCACTACTTATCTCATTCTGGGGGTATCCCTTAGAGACTGCCGCCCATATCCTTAACCGAGTTCCTACTAAGAAGGTTGCCAAAACACCTCACGAAATGTGGACATGGAAAGCTCCCTCGTTGGCACATATCAAGGTTTGGGGTTGCGAGGCTTTCGTAAGATGAGATACTCATGACAAGCTCGAACCTCGTAGTGAGCGATGTATTTTCATCGGCTACCCGCAGAAATCCTTTGGATATCTCTTCTATTAACCGAACGACAATGTTGTCTTCGTTGTGAGGAGAGGGGTTTTCCGAGAGCGAGAACTCATAAGCCAATGAGACAGTGGGAGGCAGATCGAACTTGAAGAGATTCAAGAATCGAGTGATGAAGGAACCTCTACCGCTGTCATTCAACCCGAGGAGGAAACTCCGGTTGAACCTATTGACCATTCCTTACCTCTTAGACGTTCCGAAAGAGTTAGAGTTCAACCCCAGTTTTATGGTTTTCATATTACTACCGAATGGGACACGTATATTAGTGATGGCACACTAATAAATCTAGATGAACCTAATAGCTTTAAGGAAGCCATGGCAGGCTCGGAGTCTGCAAAATGGAAAGAGACAATGGACAACGAGATTCAATCCATGTATGACAACCAAGTTTGGAATTTGGTTGATAATGTGCCCGGACGTAAGACCGTTGGGTGCAAATGGATCTTCAAGAAGAAGACCGACGTGGATGGAAATGTACACACATATAAGGCGCAATTGGTTGCGAAGGGCTTTACTCAAACTCCCAGAGTTGACTATGATGAGTCCTTTTCACCAGTTGCGAAGATAAAGTCTATTAGGGTGATGCTAGCTATTGCCGCATTTCATGATTATGAGATTTGGCAAATGGATGTCAAAACCGCTTTCCTTAACGGGAAGTTGGCTGAGGATGTTTACATGGCTCAGCCAGATGGTTTTTTTGATCCGAAGCATCCAAATAGAGTGTGTAAGCCAAAGAGTTTGGATTTGTACGAAGCGAAGATGAATCATGTGTATATGTCAAAGCAAGTGGGAGTGTAGTTAGGTTTCTCGTTTTGTATGTCGATGACATACTACTCATCGGAAACGACGTCCCGACTCTGCAGGAAGTTAAGTCCTGGCTCGGGAAGTGTTTCGCTATGAAGGACCTCGGAGAAGCTTCCTATATTTTGGGAATAAGGATAGTGAGAGAACGAAGTAAGAGACTAATAGGACTTAGTCAGAACACTTACTTAGATAAAGTACTGAAACGTTTTATTATGGAGAATTCGAAGAAGGGAGAATTATCGATACAAAGTAATGCCAAGTTGAGTAAGACTGAAAGTTCGAGTATCGATGCCGAGATAGCGGAGATGAGCCGAGTACCTTACGCTTCTGCAGTTGGCTCAATCATGTATGCTATGACTTGTACTCGCCCTGATGTAGCCTTTGCTTTAAGCATGGTCAGTAGATATCAAGGGAACCCTGGCAAAGCCCATTGGATTGCGGTCAAGAATATCCTTAAGTACCTTCGGAGGACCAAGGAATGGTTTTTAGTCCTCAGAGGGAGTGATGACTTAAAGGTGCAAGGGTATAGTGACGCCAACTTTCAAACCGATAGGGACAACTACAAATCGCAGTCGGGCTGGGTCTTTACCCTTAATGGAGGAGCAGTAACTTGGAAAAGTTCCAAGCAGGAAACCATAGCTGATTCAACGTGCGAATCAGAGTATATTGCAGCGAGCGAAGCATCGAATGAGGCAATATGGTTGAAGAACTTCATTGGTGATCTTGGAGTTGTACCTGCCATAAAGGAGCATGTGGAGATTTTCTGTGATAATGAAGGAGTGGTTGCCTTGACCAAGGAACCAAGGGATCATGGTAGATCTCGTCATATCGACAGAAAATATCACTTTATTAGACATCGAGTAGAAGAAGGACATCTCGTGGTTAAGAGGATATCATCAGAAGATAACCCAGCAGATCCGCTTACGAAGGGACTGAGTAGGGTTAAGCACTTGCAGCATGCTAGGAGTGTTGGGCTGAAGGATGATATTAGTTTAGATTAGATAGTTTTAGAAACTTATAATAGACAAATGTAATTGACATTTGATGATTAAATAAAGGAGTATTATTTACAAGTAAAGTTACTGTCTTATGTTAATTGTTTATCTATTGTTTCCTTTGCATGTTTTGACTTCCTAAATAATTGAGTTATTAAGAATAATTGAATTATTCGAATGGTCCGCAATCGTTCATATGTTGTAATTAGATATGAAAGAAGATTGTCATGAATTGGTATGTAGATTGTCTAAATGGTATTAGACATAGCAAATGTTTGCTGCAACGTTCATGAGTGCTTATGAACTAGTTTTGAGCATTGGAACAAACCCGTGTTTGCTGGAATCAATTTAAGGTATATATATATATATATATATATATATATATATATATATATATATATATATATATATATATATATATTGTAAGTGATCGCAAGATGATAATATCATATGGTCTTAAAACCTAGATATATGGTTTGTTATTTGTTAATGGATTGTACATTGATGATGCGAAACCGCATTAGTAAATTGATGTTATAAAACACATTGTTGTGTATGATTGATTAGCGAATAAGTGAATGCATATAAGTCAAAGTTTATCTGTTACTTTTATCCTAAGAGGGTAAAAGCGATATCTCGGCCGCTCGATGATTTGATTTGACTTATGTGTCGGGCCTGGTCAGAACTGAATTGATGTGTTCGATTAAGTTCTATGTCGAATAAATCTGAGATCGAGAAACTAAACGCTGGACTATGATTGTGTCCGCATGATATCTGAACAGAGGACTGTACGATCCCATATCTAAAGGACAAAACTGATAAGATCAGAGTTGACAGCGTCTTTCAGAGCTACGATTGCTAATCGGTTTGTATTTGCATATATAGTTACTAGACTTATCCAAGTGGGAGACTGTTGGATTAGTGTCTAAGGCTATAACTATATTTGGTAAGTACTTGACCCGGTTGAGCATGGTCCTTTTGGGTTGCCTTCACTATAGCAACTTGACAGGATGATTTATAACGAGAGAAGAAATATTATTAATATATTATGAGAATAATATAAGGAATAATAATATTGTTATTTGATTAACATAAGTCATAAATTAATTAGGAATTAATTTGGTGACTTAAAGAGGTTAATTGAATAAAGGGGCATAAACTGTCAAATGTGTGATAGTTGTATTTTGGGCTATGAATGTAACAGCCCGGATTCCTAGGTATTATTTATTCTTATAATTTTTGGTGATTTGTGACGAGACTCGGCGAGTTGGAGCTCAAACTCGCCGAGTATGATCGCGGTTTGGGCAAGGGTTCGCGTCCGGACTCGGCGAGTCCAAAAGGTGGACTCGGCGAGTCCACGCTGTTTAATGAAGCCCTAATTTCCAGGGTATGAGACCTATTTAATGAGGCTTATGGCCGTCATTTGCGACCACCAACCCCAGAGAGAACCCTAAAGAGTCTTTGAGAGTTTTGTGATAGAGAAGAGGATGATCCTTGACTATTTGTAGGTGTTTTTGCATATAAAAGAGGATCAAGGCAAGAGGAGACCAAAGAAGGTGCTAATCCAGTGATTCCTGAGCTCAGGGACTTCATTTGAGGTAACCATTCGTTCCTTTCTCAGTCGTTGGTGTAAATCTTAGAGTTAGGGTTTCTTTGTGGAATGATCCATGGAGTAATTGGCCTCTTCTTGTGCTGGTGCTTTAGATCTGGACCCAAAGAGGTCCAGAGACTCTTTTCCCTCAAGCTTTATGAGTGTTAATAGAGGCCATGAGCTTAGAATAGCATTCTAGAGACCATATCATCAAATAAGGCCTTTAGACCATTGCATGAGCACCAAGATTGTAACTTTACCTGATGTATGTGCTTGGAAGGACTGGATCTATGAGTTATTGGAACGGATCTGATCTTAGGAGTGAGTTTGAGTTCATGCATGGCATAGACTCGCCAAGTCCAAAGAACAGACTCGGCGAGTAGCATGAAGATTGTCCATAACCACTCAGCGAGTGGTCTTGCCGAGTTAAGCGGTTGACTCATTGAGTCAGGGAGAGTCAGAGAGGGTTGACGGGTGGACTGAGTCAAGCTGGGACTCGCCGAGTTGTTCTTGAGACTTGGCGAGTTGAGTCGTTGTGGCCCCGCGATTCATGCCAGGTGGAACTCGTCGAGTCAGGGAAGTACTCGACGTGTCAAGAGAGGATCCGAGGGAGTCAGTGAACACGTATAGACTTGCCAAGTCGCTCTAGTGCACTCGCCGAGTCCGGTCAAAGTTGACCGTTGACCGTTGACCAGAGTTGATCAGTGTTGACTTGATAGGGGTAGTCAACCTTAGTTGTGAAAGTGTTAATTAGAGATATATTGTGTTATAGGAGGATTATAGCTCGGGGGGATCGAGCGCGAGTGATTTTCGGGATTTGCGAGTTATCGAGATACGCGAGGTGAGTCTTCTCACTATACTTTACCTTGAGTAGGTAATCAGAGTTATGTGATAGAGTATTTGTATGCTATATGTATGTTATGTGTTGTACTGCATTATTTCTATGTGATTTATGATGTGCATGTTTATAGAGTTGGAACCGGAAGGTTCACAGAGTTAGAACCAGAGGGTTCACAGAGTAGGGTCCACGGACCCACAGAGTTATAGCCTTGAGTGGCTAATATGTGTTATGTGTGGTATTTTGGGGAGCTCACTTAGCTTTGTGCTTACAGTGTTGGTGTTATTTGTTTCAGGTACTAGTGATGACCGTTGGAAGGCGCCGGCTTGATCAGTACACACACACGGGATTTTTATGTTATCAGATCTCGGGAATTTTTATATAGCATGGATTGAGTTTCAAACATTAATGTTTTATGAATGTTAAATGATTTGGGTTTTTATAAAATGCAAAAAATTGTTTTGAAATTTATGGTGTTACAATGGTATCAGAGCCAGGGCACGGGTCGTTGTGTTCGACGGGGACGTCGAACCCTATAATGGGGGTTGAAAGTGGGTTAGATCTGATCCCACATCGGCTGGGAAGGAGAACTAAGCATTCCTTATAAGGGGTGTGGATACCTTACCTATCACAACGCGTTTTAAAGCCGTGAGGGCAGCAAATCCCATAAGAACTCTGCAGTTAAGCGTGCTCGGGCGGGAGTAGTATCGGGATGGGTGACCCCCTGGGAAGTCCTCGTGCCGAGTGGCCCAAAGCGGACAATATTGTGATACGTGCTAGAGGGGGATGTTGCAATTTGGTATCAGAGCCTTGGTTTGAGGGATTCGAGTACACCTTCGGGCGTATTTGAACTCAAACTGAGGATTTGAGAAGTATTTTCAAAAAGAGTAAATGATTTTCGAAAGAACGCAGAGCAGAGTTGTGTGTACGATCAGTGTGCGCCCGAACGGTGATTTCCCAAAATACCCTCATGTTATGTGATATTGATATTGATATGATGTATTCTCATGCTAGAGTAGGCTAGGTACTCCTATTAGGACTAGAGTGGCCTGATTTGTGATGCCTTAGCTTAGGGAGAGGTGAGCTGCTATGAGATGCTTGAGAGTGAGTAGGTAGCAGCGAGGGGCTTATGAGAGATCTGTTAGAGAGTGGATTATGCATGATAGAGTACTTGGAATTTGGGATCCGAAGAGGAGGACTTGGGGTGTATTCTGATACGGTGCAGACAATAGTATTGGGCCCATACTACTGAAAGCACCGGAGCGGTGTACAACCCAAGTAGGAATCTTTGGAATACCAAGGATCAAGGAGGAAGGGGTTGTCGAGTGTGAGTATGCTCAAATGGATTCTAATTTATCATATGTTGTATTTCAGAGGTAGATCATGGTGAGGGCACGTCTTATGCCTGAGAGCAGTGGGGACAGTGATGAGGAGATCCGCCGGATCATCCATGTGGAGGTGGTTGCGGCCATCAGGGCAGAGATACTAGAGATGTTCGGGTCTATTAAGACCATGTTTATTGAGACCTTCGACGAGCGTTATGCCACTCTTTCTGAGGCTGCTGTTGCAGCGGCCACCGCAGCTATTGCTGCCGCGAGGCCGCATGGTGGTGATGCGTTGCTGTTCCGAGAGTTCAACAACACAAAACCGCCAGAGTTTGATGGGACCCAGGACCCGGTGGCGGCTATGAGATGGATTTATGACATAGATGGGTGTTTCTTCAGTTGCTCATCTCCTGAGCATTTGAGAGTACGATTCGCGCTGAACCAGCTTCCTTTGGGAGCGAAGGACTGGTGGAAGTTTGTGACGGCGCACTTTACGCCTGCTGAGCTTGCGGCAGTGACCTGGGAGAGGTTCACTGCCATGTTCCGAGATGAGTACGTTCCCCAGGTGGAGAGGGAGCGTTTGGCCCAGGAGTTTCTGACCCTCAAGCAGGGTACTGAGTTTGTTACGGTGATTACCAGGATGTTCCATGAGAGGGCAATGTTCTGCCCTGAGCACATGTCCACTAAGCAGGCACGTATGAGCCGATATTTGAGTATCTTGAGGCGAGACATTCGGGAGTTCGTGGCGAACTCCTCGTACCGGACATTTTCCGAGCTTCAGGGAAATGCCCGGAAGAGGGAGATTGAGCTAGAGACTCAGGGCAGGGAGGAGGCGGAGTCTCAGGGGAGGGATCGGTAACCGGCGCAATCTCAGCCGGCAGCCAAGCAGGCCAAGCCCGCTGATCCCAAATTAGGGAGCCAGAAGGGCCGCACTTGTGGGAAGTGCGGCAAGGGTCTTGATGGAGTCTGTAGAGCGGGATCTTGCTACAAGTGTGGCAAGGAGGGGCATATGGCCAAGGACTGCCCAAAGGGGTTTGCGGTGTGTTTCCACTGCAACCAGACCGGACACCGGAAGGCAGAGTGTCCGCAATTGCGAGGATCATCTCAGGGAGCACCTCAGGGATCTGCCCCTGCCGCCATCAGAGCTACTGAGAGTCGGCCAGTGAAGGCCGATGCGCCGAGGGCAAGAGGGAGAGCTTTTCAGTTAACCGCGGAGGAGGTCCGCGCAACGCCCGATGTCGTGGCTGGTATGTATTCTTTCGTGTATTTATTTTGATGTTGAGATATTATGCTTATATTATGTTATGCGTAGGTACTTTTCTTGTGAATTCTGTACCTGCCTTGGTGTTATTTGACTCGGGTGCGAGTCGGTCTTTTGTATCTTTGGCTTTTAGTCAGCATATCAGTGTTAGTTGTGAGGCGTTGAGTCGGCCTCTGAGAGTTTCCATAGCTGACGAGAGGGTGATATATGCCACGGAGGTTCTCTGAGGGTGCGTATTCGATATTTTCGGTGTTGAGTTCCCGATTGATTTGGTTCCTATTGCGTTGGGTGATGTTTGTGTCATTATGGGCATGGACTGGTTGGGCAGATTCGGTGCGGTTATCGACTGCGAGCGACAGCTGGTGACCATACGAGACCCTAGTGGGGGAGTTCTTACGGTGTACGGCGAGGGTACACGTTCTGGATCATCGTTTTGTTCGGCCGCTAGGGCGAGGCAGTATCTACAGCAGGGCTGTAAGGGTTTTGTGGCATATGTGATGGATACGCGGGTGGATTCCGAGAGACCGAGGTCTGTTGAGGAGGGTCCGATAGTGCGTGAGTTCCCAGATGTATTTCCTGAGGAGTTGTCGGGTGTGCCTCCTGTGAGGCAAGTGGAGTTGAGTATCGATTTGGTTCCGCGGGCCACGCCTATCACTAAGGTGCCTTATCGCCTTGCACCTCCAGAGATGTAAGTGTTATCCTCGCAGCTTCAGGAGCTGCTGGGGAAGGCGTTTATTCGGACGAGCAGCTCGTCGTGGGGAGCGCCTATTCTGTTTGTTAAGAAGAAGGATGGTTCACACCGGATGTGCATTGATTACCGGGAGTTGAACAAGCTGACGGTCAAGAACCGTTACCCGTTGCCGAGGATCGACGATTTATTCGATCAGTTACAGGGAGCATCTTGGTTCTCCAAGATCGATTTGAGGTCTGGATATCATCAGGTGAGGGTGCGAGATGAGGACGTCCAGAAGACAGCGTTCAGGACGCGTTATGGGCATTACGAGTTTGTGGTGATGCCTTTCGGGCTCACCAATGCCCCGGCAGTGTTCATGGATCTCATGAACCGAGTGTGCAGGCCGATGCTGGATCGGTCGGTGATTGTATTCATTGACAACATTTTGGTATATTCGAGATCTAGAGAGCAGCATGAGGAGAATTTGAGGGAGATCCTCGGAGTTCTGAGATCGGAGAGGCTTTATGCCAAATTCTCCAAGTGTGATTTCTGGTTGCGAGAGGTCCAGTTCCTGGGTCATCTCTTTAACCAGAATGGGATATTGGTCAACCCGGCCAAAGTTGAGGCGGTGATGAGTTGGGAGGTGCCGAGGTCACCTTCCGAGATCAGGAGTTTCTTAAGGTTGGCAAGTTATTATCAGAGATTTATCAAGGATTTCTCTAAAATCGCAGTGCCACTCACCAGGTTGACCCGGAAGGGTATCGCTTTTTCATGGGGCCTCGAGCAGCAGGCCCCCTTTGAGACGCTTCGCCAAAGGTTATGCGAAGCCCCGGTGTTAGCCCTCCCAGAAGGGATGGAGGACTTTGTGGTATACTGTGATGCATCGATTTTGGGGTTGGGGGCGGTGCTGATGCAGAGAGGGCATGTGATAGCATATGCATCGAGGCAGCTGAAGCCTCATGAGACGAGATATCCCACCCATGATCTAGAGTTGGGGGCAGTGGTGTTCGCCCTCAAGATTTGGCATCACTACCTGTATGGGGTTCGGTGTACGATATACACGGACGATAAGAGTTTGAAGTATTTGATGGATCAGCCCAACCTAAATATGCGACAGAGAAGGTGGTTGGATGTGGTCAAGGAATATGATTGTGAGATCCTGTACCACCCAGGAAAGGCTAATGTTGTAGCCGATGCACTGAGCCGCAGGGCGGAGAGCACCCCGCTGCGGGATGTATGTTTGAGATTGACCGTGATAGCTCCAGTGTTGGACGCCATTCGTGGGGCACAGGCCGAGGCTGTGTAACCTGAGATGCAGAAGAAAGAGCGAGTGGTTGGATTGATTTTAGAGTTCGTTATCGATGGTCGGGGGCTTATGACATTCCAGGGGCGTATCTGGGTGCCGTTTGTGGGAGGAACACGTACCATTTTGATGGAAGAAGCTCATCGGTCGAAATTTTCGATCCATTCTGGGGCCACTAAGATGTATTTGGACCTGAGGAGGGAGTATTGATGGCCCTGGATGAAGAGGGATGTTGCGTGGTTTGTTTAGAGGTGCTTAACCTGCCGTAGGGTTAAAGCCGAGCACCAGAGACCGCATGGTAAGTTGCAGCCGTTGGAGATTCCCGAATGGAAGTGGGAACAGATCACCATGGATTTTATCACCAAATTGCCAAGGACTGCCAAGGGAGTTGATGCAATTTGGGTGATTGTGTGTAGGTTGACGAAGAGCGCTCACTTTCTTGCTATCAGCGAGAGCTCTTCAAAAGAAGTTAGCAGAGATGTATGTGAGGGAAGTGGTATCTCGGCATGGGGTGCCGATATCGATTGTCTCAGACCGGGATGTACGTTTCACTTCCAGATTCTGGAAGAAGTTTCATGAGGAGTTGGGTACTAGGCTGCATTTTAGTATCGCATATCACCCCCAGACGGATGGGCAGAGTGAGCGGATGATTCAGACGCTCGAGAACATGCTCTGGGCATGTGTGCTAGATTTCGGGAGGAGTTGGGATACGTACTTGCCCTTGGCGGAGTTTTCCTACAACAACAGCCATGATTCGAGCATTGATATGCCGCCCTTTGAGCTGTTGTATGGGAGGAGGTGTCGGACCCCCATTTGTTGGGGAGACGTTGGACAATGTGTGTTAGGTAGTACAGAGATCGTGCTTCAGACGACAGAGCAGATCTAGCAGGTCAGACAGAGGTTGTTGACCGCTTAGAGTCGTCAGAAGAGTTATGCAGACAGACGTCGGTCCGAGCTTGAGTTTCAGGTCGGCGACCTTGTACTCTTGAAGGTCTCTCCTTGGAAAGGAGTGATTCGATTCAGAAAGAGGGGCAAGTTGGGGCCTCGATATATTGGTCCATTCCGAGTGATCGCGAGGGTAGGCCGGGTAGCCTATCATTTGGATTTGCCAGCAGAGTTGGGGCAGATTCACGACACTTTCCATGTGTCGCAACTGCGGAAGTGTATAGCCGATGAGTCGGCAGTGGTTCCATTAGAGGATATTCAGGTGGATGAAAGCCTGAATTATGCTGAGATACCAGTTGCAATCAGAGATCGTAAAATCAAGGTTCTGAGGAACAAGGAGGTACCCTTGGTTTTGGTTTAGTGGCAGCATCGGAAGGGGTCCGATATGACTTGGGAGCCGGAGCATGAGTTGTGTGAGTAGCATCCGGAGTTATTTGCAGAGCGAGACTTCGAGGGCGAAGTCTAGTTCTAGTGGGGGAGAATTGCAACAGCCCGGATTCCCCAGTATTATTTATTGTTATAATTTTTGGTAATTTGTGAGGAAACTCGGCGAGTTAGAGCTCAAACTCGCCGAGTATGATCGCGGTTTGGACAAGGGTTCGCGTCCAGACTCGGCGAGTCCAAAAGGTGGACTCGGCGAGTCCACGCTGTTTAATGAAGCCCTAATTTCCAGGGTATGAGACCTATTTAAAGGGGCTTATGGCCGTCATTTGCGGCCACCAAACCCAGAGAGAACCCTAAAGAGTCTTTGAGCGTTTTGTAAGAGAGAAGAGGAAGATCCTTGACTATTTGTGGGTGTTTTTGCATATAGAATAGGATCAAGGCAAGAGGAGACCAAAGAAGGTGCTAATCCAGTGATTCCTGAGCTCAGGGACTTCATTTGAGGTAACCATTCGTTCCTTTCTCAGTCCTTGGTGTAAATCTTAGAGTTAGGGTTTGTTTGTGGAATGATCCATGGAGTAATTGGCCTCTTCTTGTGTTGGTGCTTTAGATCTGGACCCAAAGAGGTCCAGAGACTCTTTTCCCTCAAGCTTTATGAGTGTTAGTGGAGGCCGTGAGCTTAGAATAGCATTCTAGAGACCATATCATCAAATAAGGCCTTTAGACCTTTGCATGAGCACCAAGATTGTAACTTTACGTGATGTATGTGCTTGGAAGGACTGGATCTATGAGTTATTGGAACGGATTTGACCTCAGGAGTGAGTTTGAGTTCATGCATGGCATAGACTCGCCGAGTCCGAAGAACAGACTCGGCGAGTAGCATGAAGATTGTCATTAACCACTCAGCGAGTGGTCTTGCCGAGTTAAGGGGTTGACTCAGTGAGTCAGGGAGAGTTAGAGAGGGTTGACGGGTGGACTGAGTCAAGCTGGGACTCGCCGAGTTGTTCTTGAGACTCGGTGAGTTGAGTCGTGGTGGCCCCACGATTCATCCCAGGTGGAACTCGTCGAGTAAGGGAAGTACTCGACGTGTCAAGAGAGGATCCTAGGGAGTCACTGAACACGTATGGACTCGCCGAGTCGCTCTAGTGCACTCGCCGAGTCCGGTCAAAGTTGACCATTGACTGTTGACCAGAGTTGACCAGTGTTGACTTGATAGGGGTAGTCAACCTTAGTTGTGAAAGTGTTAATTAGAGATATATTGTGTTATAGGAGGATTATAGCTCGGGGGGATCGAGCGCGAGTGATTTTCGGGATTTGCGAGTTATCGAGATACGCGAGGTGAGTCGTCTCACTATACTTCATCTTGAGTAGGTAATCAGAGTTATGTGATAGAGTATTTGTATGCTATGTGTATGTTATGTGTTGTACTGCATTATTCTATGTGATTTATGTTGTGCATGTTTATAGAGTTGGAACCGGAAGGTTCACAGAGTTAGAACCAGAGGGTTCACAGAGTAGAGTCCACGGACCCACATAGTTATAGCCTTGAGGGGCTAATATGTGTTATGTGTGGTATTTTGGGGAACTCACTAAGCTTTGTGCTTACAGTGTTGGTGTTATTTGTTTCAGGTACTAGTGATGACCGTGGGAAGGTGCCGACTTGATCAGTACACACACACGGGATTTTATGTTATCAGATCTTGGGAATTTTTATATAGCATGGATTGAGTTTCAAACATTAATGTTTTATGAATGTTAAATGATTTGTGTTTTTATAAAATGCGAAAAATTGTTTTGAAATTTATGGTGTTACAATGGTATCAGAGCCAAGGCACGGGTCGATGTGTTCGACGGGGACGTCGAACCCTATAATGGGGTGAAAGTGGGTTAGATCTGATCCCACATCGGCTGGGAAGGAGAACTAAGCATTCCTTATAAGGGGTGTGGATACCTTCCCTATCACAACGCGTTTTAAAGCCGTGAGGGCAACATATCCCATAAGAACTCTACAGTTAAGCGTGCCCGGGCGGGAGTAGTACCGGTATGGGTGTCCCCCTGGGAAGTCGTCGTGCCGAGTGGCCAAAAGCGGACAATATTGTGATACGTGCCAGAGGGGGATGTTACAATGAATCTTTGTGGATAAGAGGGTGGACGATTTTAGGGTTTGGAGAAGCCTAGAAATCGTCCAAGGCCTTGTCTATAGCGATTATTGGATTGCTTAGGGCCTAAGTCATTGAATTAGGGTTTAAGGTGTAACCCTAGTAGCCAATAGTATATATAGACCCTTTGGGTGGAGGAAATCGGCACTCTTGTATTCCAAGAAACCCTAGAGCCGATTTTCTCACCCTCTTCTCTCTTTATTATCATCCTCTTGCTAGTTGGTGTTTGTAAGCCATTAGAAGAATGAAAATTGTGTCTCTAAGCTCCAAAGACAAGAAGATTCAAGCAAGCAACTCAAGGTATTCCTTTAGATCTGATTTCTTATGTTATGATTTCAATGGTTATACTAGATCTATCAATAGAAGTCTTGGATACATTGCATGTTCAATTAGAGAAACCTAGATCCAAGCATTAGGGTTTGCATGTGCACATAGGAAAGTTCTTATGGCTCAAACCCATCAAGTTTGAGGTTCCTTCACTGCTTGACTCTTGAATTTCTTCAAGGTCAAGTTGCCTCCCACTATCTCCTTGGCTTATGAGTTCTCTCTCTCGAAATACTCCACTTCTTGCTACAAAGACCACATTGTCACTGGGTCTATGGAAGAGATAACCGAAAGATTTATGTGTAGCCGATGAAAATACACCTCTCACTTCGAGGTTTGAGCTTGTCGTGAGTCTCGCGTCTCACGAAAGCATCACAACCCCAAACCTTGATGTGGTCTAGATTTGGAACCTTTCCAGTCCACATCTCGTGAGGTGTTTTGGCAACCTTCTTTGTAGGGACTAGATTAAGGATATGAGCTGTAGTCTCTAAGGCATAGCCCCAAAATGAGATTGGTAGCGAAACTCGACTCATCATGGAATGAACCATGTCCAACAAGGTTCGATTGCGCCTCTTAGCTACACCATTCAATTGTGGTGTTCTAGGAGGTGTCAATTGTGAGAGTATCCCACATTCCTTAAGATAGTCAAGGAACTCGGTACTAAGATACTCACCACCTCGATCGGATCGAAGCATCTTAATGTTCCTGCCCAACTGATTCTCCACTTCTTGCTTAAACTCTTTGAATTTATCAAAGGTTTTCGACTTATGTTTGATTAAGTAGACATATCCATATCTACTAAAATCATTAATAAAAGTCACATAAAAGCGATTGGCATCTCTAGTGGCGGTTCTGAATGGTCCACACACATCTATGTGTATGAGATCCAACAAACCTTCACCCATAGCACAAGTGCCAGTAAAAGGTGACTTTGTCATTTTTCCAAGTAGAAAAGCTTCACAATTATCATCCGACTTTAGGTCAAATGATTCCAACACTCCATCCTTTTGGAGTTGGCATATGCGTTTCTTGCTTACATGTCCAAGACGACAATGCCATAAAGATGCTTTATCTAAGGTAGTGGAAGAATCGATACACAATACATTATTTCGTAAGTTATCTATGTTGGGTTTTGAGCATTCTAACACTCCTATGGTGTACATGCAACCCTATAAACCTTGGATCTATGTTTTCTCTATTATACATGCAAATAAGAACTTTCCAAGGCTTTAATCCTAACTAGCATATTATGAAGTTCTTATACTACAAAGTTCGAGTTAGATGACATACCTTTTGATGTAGCTTGATGTCTTCAAGCTTTAAGAGCTTAGCCCCAATAGTGTGGAAGCCTCAAGTGGAATCACAAATCACCAAAACACCTTGGAAGACTTTAGAGAATATGGATAGTTGGTTCTCTTTAGTGAAATCGGCTAGCCCTCTTAGTGTAACCACACTAGTGCCCATTTCACCAACCAAGGACATGTTTATATAGTGTGGAGGATTAGGGTTAAACCATAATACCCATGACCATTCATTTCCTAGGATCCGTGGGTTAAAGCTCCATGGACTATCCATGAAGACTTAGCCCAACCTAAATGAACTTGGCCCACTACACATATATATATCTAAGAGTCCATATTTAATTAGTTCATTTTGATCACTTAATTAATTATAAATTAATTCTTGATCAATACTAATTAAATAATATGATTATATTAATATATTAGAACTTATAATATATTAATATAAATCATAAATATACTATTCTCAAAATACTATCCATATAAATTGTGCCTGTGAAGTGCAACCCAAATGGACCATGCCGGGTCGGCTCAAGTACATACCAAATATAGTTATGGACTTAGACATTAATCCAACAGTCGCTCACTTGGATAAGTCTAAAACTATTATTGAGTATGACTTCAAAACCTAACTGGCAATCGTAGCTCTTAAAGCCGCTATCGAACTCTGATCTTGTCAACGAACTTGTCCATTAGATAAGGGATCATATATTCCTCCATTCTAGATATCATATGGACTAAGACATGGATTATAATCATTCTCTCTGTCCATTTGTTGTTTCCCGATTTCCGATTCATGATGACTGACTGATTGAACAAATCAAATCAGTCTTGGCTTGGCCAAGCAATCACATGTGTCATCATTAAATCATCGAGGGGGCCTACAGATATCGCTTTTATCCCGAAGGTAAAAGGAATGGATAAACTACGACTCATATGGCTTGTTCTATTACTTGTTGAATCATACACAAAGGCACGTTTTATAACACCGAGTTACTGAATGCGTTTTCGTGCAATCAATGTACAACCAACTCATAGTAACAACTCATATCTTTTGGTTTGAAGAATATAAGATATTATCGTCTCATGATCACTCGTGATAAAATCCATGAAGTGATTCCAATGAGCGCGGGTTGAATCCAATACTCATAACTTATGAGCACTCATGAGTTTTGTAACCCTTTGTCCAACATCTTAGACCTCTACAAGCCAACCCATGACAGTCTTAATTTATATCTACTTCCAACATATGACCGATTGTGGATGGTTTGAATAACTTAGTAATTCCAGAAGAATAACCTAGTTTATTCTGGAAGTCAAAACATGCAAAGTGAAAAACAAGAATAAATGAATCAAATATGGTATCAAACCCTATGAATATAAATAAACACTTTTATTTATCACCATACTGATTACTCATTATTCATTGTTTCAGTTTTATCAACTTTATACTTGAATTTAAAACAATAGTTGTCCCATGCTCCAAGCATGTACACTATGTTTTCTAAACACTAGTCATGCTATACACAAAGTATACATACTATGTTTGTCTATGATCTTTACTTTGTAAAATAGATCAATTGCGCATAACTCCAATGATCATCTTTTCACAGCCCCAAACCCTTACTGCAAATGCAAGAATTCCAAATTCATGCCATTTACTGAAATCTGTTAGATTCTAAACTTATATGCATTGATCCTCTTGTATTGATTATGCACAAATTCAACCAGACTTGGCAACAATCATTACAGAGTATTCCAACAGAGATCAACTCCTTGGAAACATCTTTCTTGCATTAGGTTTCCTATTATTACAGATTGAATACTTTCTAACTTTGAACCATTTCCATATTCCATTTTGACTATCACTTCTGAACAAGAGTTGCCTCTTTTCAGACTATGTCAATATGGTCCTTCCAAAGTCAACACTATACTTCCAACTATCCTTGAGCAACCACTCCTTGGTAAACCTTCGATTGTCCTCAACAATTTCTTAATCATTTTAGTCATATCCAATTCTAGACCTTTTCCCTTCTTAATGCCCCAGGCATTTGGAAAATTTTAGAAAGGATGAATATAGCACATGTAATCGATCCTATATCCGAAGCATATGGGACACGATTCATGATGTCTCACGTAAAGACTAAACCAGTCTTTTGCTATAATATTTCCATTTCTATTTGCCAAGTTCTCATAATTCAGATTATGAAAAGGGATGCCGTAATCATAATCGAATTTTAGAACGCAAATAATGAACCCATATATAGAATTTCCTTATGTTGAGCCATTCCAACATGAAATTCATATATATTCTTGACTAAATACGATTAAGACCTCAAGCTAAGCTTTTAGATTTGAGATGAAGTATAATATCCTCTCTCTTAATTATAGCAAAACAACTTTTTTTCCCATGTGAGACCTTTTGTTTTTCTATAATTAACATTGCTAACTTGCAACCTTTATCATAATTATCATGCTCCCACTAACATGATGATTAATAGCATAACACTTATGCTCCCACTAGCTTTGACATGTACCCAAAAATCAACTGGACTTCTAGAAATCAATACTTTATTGACTTTCTTACCAAAGTTCAGATTTCTGATACTAGATTGCCTTGATAACACTTTATCAAAATCACACACCTCTCTTAGATAGCTCACAAGTGTGTCTAAACAATTTCAGAACTATGAAAAAGGATGCCGTAATCATAGTCTAAATTGTTTAGACCTTTTTCCATTTCTCATAAGTCAATGTTAGTGTGCCGGTTAACCACACACACTCCACTAACGACTTTGAGAACTGCAAAAGTCACAATTGCTATCTACTTAACATCTACTTAGTGAAAGAGTTTCCTTACCATCATTTTCATGAATCGAAGAGAAACCTTATGACACTTAGATTTTATGGTGTAAGCGTTCCTATCCATGTGAATTTGTCAATACCATAACCACATGACTAGGTTAGTGACAAATCCTAACTCATATGGATTGAACTTGTGCAATCTTAACTTCTTGCCACCTGGCAGCTCAAGGGCCTGCTATTGCTTCCAAGTAGTTATCCAAACAATTAAGAACATGTAGAACTCAAATGTATAGCCAATTTAACTGGAATGGACACAGAATTGTCAACACGATAGGTTATAAACCTCTACTTGTGTGCTAGTGATGAAATACAGGTTTTTGTTCTTGATTACTTCTTGAAACCCTTTCAGGATCTTTTAGACTCCAACTGTCTCCTTGACCTATAAGACTTTCTTGCCAAATATTCAAGAGATAGTGTGTGGATTCTAATCAAGACAGACACTTAACACAATTACCCTTAGTTGATCTTTGTTTTATCCAAAACATCACAACTTACCAATTTCAAATGTACAAGAGTAGAAAACTTTTACTCTTACATTTGACAAGTGTTTTAAACCTTCTTTAAGACATGTCACTCAAGTTACAATCATAGAGTATAACTCTATGAACTGTTTTCGAATAAAGTATGAATCATCTTCTTGATTTAACCACTTCTACAATTCATAACTCCTCTTCTTAACTCTTAGAATGTACTTAGAGGATGAATTGTGATAAGGACTCAAAATCATTAAGATGATCATAAAACATGATACTAAAGGACTCTCCCATCTTTTCAGATTTGAGAAACTTTTATCCTTCTGCCTAATTTGATTCTTCTTATTCTTTCTGTCATACATTGAAAATTTTTTCAATGCTTCAGAATTATACTTAAGCTTGTAAGTATAATCATATTTACTAAACCTTAGTAAATCATGACGAATAGTCTTATCCATCTTTTTTGGTGGACTTTGAAAAGTGCACAAGAAAGTGTACTTGATCCCTTAGTCCTTCTCTTGACTCACACATCCATGTGACCAAGCAGTTAGTCTTAATTTTCCAATGCTCTAAAGTTCTCATTCATCATACTATACAACTTGCATGATTCCAAGTTTCTATCCAACTGAAACTTGGGTGATGAGAATCTTTCCTTATTTGGTAAATTTAGACACTACCACAATTGAAAGACTCAAATGCATATTTCCAATATTGCTATCAATGGAATCATATAAACAACATCTTTTTTCCAAAATGCCATTGTAAGGATATTTTTTTAAAATAAATAAAATTAAAAACATTTTTTTTATTTTAAAACTTTGCGGAAAAGCTAATCCTTACAATGCAGATGTATATGAAAACTTGTTGTCATCTATTCCTAAGCAATCTATCATAACTCTTAAGCACGTGCTCAAAATTCTGATCACCGAACCATGAGATCAAAATCCATCTTCGCGATCAGAATCAGCATATACTTCCTTTAAGTTTCTTTACTTTTCTTTGATTCTTAAAACATCAACATGTGACCCAGCCACATCATGTAATAAGAATCTCCATGTAGGAACTTAATAGAGTTAGACAATGGAATTTACCTGAAATAAAGTCAAACTTATTGACTTTATCATCCTTAGGTAAGTTTGGCAGCTTCATAACTAAAGCCCCTTCCTTTGGCAATAGAAATATATGGATCCTTAGGTAATAGTACATGGGACTATCTCAGACTTAGCCTTTCTCTTTACCATTTGGTCAACCAAGTTGACTATGGCCAATCTCTTTCCATTGGGAAGAGAATGCATTTCTGGATTTCCTGTGTCACTATTGTCCCTGTCCATAAAGTTTTGGGAAGTTGATCTCCTAATCAAATTTGCTTTACTAGTACACTAAATCATTTCTGATTTAGCAGAACCAAGAAAATAGATAGGATCATTAAGGGTCTTGTCATAGTTTATCTCATAGGAGTACCAAAGGAACTCACTATGTGACTTAGAAAGTGATTGAACCACTAACTTTCTCAAGACTTTGACACCCAACTCTCCCGGCTTGTCAGCATGTGACTTCATCTCCAAGATGTGATCACACCTAGACCTTGCCTTGCCAATAGGGCTTGAGTGACCTTGAACTTGTGGGTTAGGGAGAATAATTGGAGGAGGTGGAGGAAGTGAGGTTCCAAGATATTTGGGAAGATCATAGATGTCTGAACTTGTCATCTTTTGGGAGATATTCAAGATAGTTGATTTAAAGTCCTTAATATAACACCCAATATGAAATATTAAGGCTACGACCCAGCAAACTATTTTATAACTTGGAAGAGGGATGCCGTAATCCAAGCTATAGAATATTTGAAGGTAGGTGAATGACGATTCACCAATTTCCACCATGAAAAACGAAATAATTAATTAGGTTTTAATTGGATTTGAAATTCATAGATCTTTGAGATTCATTGAACTTTCAATGGCATGTTTAAAACTCGAGTGTGCCCTTCAGGTTTTGTGACTGGGATGACGAGGATCACAAAACAAGGTGTGAAGTAACCATGCAAATTACTTGGTACCCTTAAGTGTTTACCCCTCAATCGATGTGCCAGTTAACCACACACGCTCCATCCATACTATGATAAGCATAAAGTTACCCTTTGCCTACCTTGTTAAATACGAGTTAGTGTGCCGGTTAGCCACACACATTCCACTAACCGACTTAAACAAAGTGCAAAGTGTAATTTCATGGGTTAGCACCTTATTCACATTTTCCTAAGTAACTAAAATTGGGTATTATTAAGAGTTTAGTTACTTAGTATTTATCATTAATACTTTTAATGAAGGGAGAATTATAGTCCTGTCACACCCGTTTGGCTAACGACCCTCCACCAGTCAAGGAAGCGGTGGGTGAGAGTGGAAAACCATTAAACTGCCTTTTTATAGGCAGTAACCTTATACCCCCCCTTATAGACCGGCTTCGTGAATGAGGCCTACTAACGATAAGACTGAGTTTACTCTTATACGTATATATAAATATTATTAACTTATAATATTAGAAAGTATAAGGGTTGAATTTTAACTCTTTAAAATTCTAAGGGCTTAACTTGGAATTAAAGTATTCATAAAAGAAAACTTTTCAAATTCCAAAACTTGAGGGCAAGTTTTGAAACTATTCAAAACTCTTGGATTTTCATAACTTATGAGTTTTAATTAAAGTATTAAAACTTTTAATGAAGAGACTCTTGGACATCCATAACTTGAGGACAAGTTATGGGGCCATAAAAACTATTTATAAGAAAAGTCTCTTCATTTTTTATAACCTAAGGCATTTTTATGAGTTTTTAAGATTCATAAATGTGACTTTTAATATAACTTGAGGACAAGTTACAAAAACACATTTTATGAACAACTTTTAGATTAATTTGGATTGAAAACATCTAACACATATTTTTCATTAATCTAAAAAATAACTCATAAAACAAGGAAACATAAAACTTTTGGCAATCCATAACTTATGGAGTTAAATGTTTGTTTTATGATGAAACTTTTCATGTTCCATAACTTAATAATAAGTTATGGAATTCTTTAAAACACTAACACCAAATTTTGTAACTCCATAAAAACTTTGAATCAAAATTTTTTTTTAAACCTTTTCATATCCATAACTTACAGAGGTTTCAAAAAACTCTTTAGATCAAACTTTTAAAACTAATAAAATAATCATATCATTTTATCCTTTACTAAATTTCACCTAATTCAACTCATATAGCAAATGATTCCAATTTTACAAATAATTAGTTTTTCACAAAAAAAGTAATTATCTTAAAATTTGACAAACGTCATGTTTTTTTTTTCCTTTTTTTTTCAAGTTTGAAAATAAAACATTTGCATTAATATAACAGAAAACAACCCATGGCTCTGATACCACTATTGGGTTTTGAGCTTCTAACACTTCTATGGTGTACATGCAACCCTATAAACCTTGGATATATGTTTTCTCTATTATACATACAAATAAGAACTTTCCAAGGCTTTAATCCTAACTAGCATATTATGAAGTTCTTATACTACAAAGTTCTAGTTCGATGACATACCTTTTGATGTAGCTTGATGTCTTAAAGCTTTAAGAGCTTAGCCCCAATAGTGTGGAAGCCTCAAGTGGAATCACAAATCACCAAAACACCTTGGAAGACTTTAGAGAATATGGATACTTGGTTCTCTTTAGTGAAATCGGCTAGCTCTCTTAGTGTAACGACACTAGTGCCCATTTCACCAACCAAGGACATATTTATATAGTGTGGAGGATTAGGGTTAAACCTTAATACCCATGACCTTTCATTTCCTAGGATCCGTGGGTTAAAGCTCCATGGACTATCCATGAAGACTTAGCCCAACCTAAATGACCTTGGCCCACTACACACACATATATATATATATATATATATATATATATATATATATATATATATCTAAGAGTCCATATTTAATTAGTTCATTTTGATCACTTAATTAATTATAAATTAATTCTTGATCAATACTAATTAAATAATATGATTATATTAATATATTAGAACTTATAATATATTAATGTAAATCATAAATATACTATTCTCAAAATACTATCCATATAAATTGTGCTGGTGAAGTGCAACCCAAATGGACCATGCCGGGTCGGTTCAAGTACATATCAAATATAGTTATGGACTTAGACATTAATCCAACAATCTACAACAGATACAGGTTCATACACACCATCACAAGGTAATGCTTTAAATAAAGAACACTATTACAGAAAGCTTCAATACCAACACTTTTATTATCAAAATATAAGGTTAAACCTTGTTTATACAACGCATGAAAGGAAATAACATTGCTTGCCATTTCTTGCGAATAACAACGTTTATTCAAGTCTAATGTAAACCCACTATCTAGTAACAAGGAATAAACTCCAATCTTGGTGACAGGTGAAACTTTCCTATTCGCCATGATTAGGTTTATCTTTCCATGCTCCAAATCCTCGCTTCTTCTTAGTCCCTGCAGATCAAAACATATGTGAATTCCACAACCTGTATCAAGGACCCAAGACTTGGAATGAGGTGAGTTATTAGACAATATAGTGTATATACCTGCATGGTTGGGTTTTACTTTCCCATCCTTAAGATCTTGCTGGTATTTAGGGCAGTTTTGCTTCCAGTGCGACTTTTCATGGCAGTAGAAGCATTCAGCCGCATTAGGGTTAGCAGAAGGAGTGACAAAACCTTTCTTGGTTTTGCTTGAAGAGGATCCTTCAAGGTTCTTACCCTTGGTACCCTTAGAAGGGTTCTTTCTCTTCTTACCTTTGCCATGCCCAATTGCCAAGACATTATCCACAGTAGGAGTAGGAGGAGTAGTAACACCCGACTTACCCTTAAGACTACTTTTTGCAGACTTTAAGAATCCTTGAAGTTTACTAAGTGTAACTTCTTCCTTATTCATGTGGTATGTCATTCTAAATTGATCATAACATGAAGGTAAGGAGTGCAAAATGATATCTATTGCTAACTCCTCAGGAAAGTCAACATTCAGTTTCTTCAAGCGGTCCACAAATCTTTGCATTTTCTGCATGTGGATCGTGAGGGACTCATTGTCCTTCATTTGGGTGGTAATCATGGAGGAGATTATTTCATACCTCTCTTGACTATCACTTTGATGGTATCGCTCCATCAAGTCCATGTGCATCTCAAAAGGGTAATAGTCCTCATAGGACTTTTGGAGGTCAGCTGTCATTGTGGCAGTCATGATACATGCTACTTTGGTAGCATCCCTTTCATGTGCCTGAAATGCAGCAATCTCCTCTGGGGTAGCAGTTGACTCATCAATCTCCTTCAGCTCCCTATCAAGGACATATTCTTTTTCCTCATAGCGAGTGACCATCCCAATGTTTTTGATACAATCCATAAAATTGGATCCATCAAAGATGATCTCTCCCACAAAGTTTCATGAGAGAGAAGGAGCCAGTAGGGTTTGAGCCAGAAGCATTGTTTTTGGAAGACATCTGAAATGAAAGAATAAGTTTAGATTAGATTTCAGGATAGTCCTTAATAAAGCACCGAAATGCTATATTAAGGCTAGGACACAACACAATATTTTATAGCTTAGAAAAGGGATGCCGTAATCCAAGCTAAAAAATATTTGAAGGTAGGTGAATGATGATTCACCAATTTCCACCATAAAACGGAATAAATCTTATTAGGTTTTAATTTGTTTAGAAATTCCTAGGCTCTTTGAGATTAATTGAACTTTTCAATGGCATGTTTCAATCTCGAGTATGCCCTTCAAGTTTTGTGACTGGGATGCCGAGGATCATAAAACAAGGTGTGAAGTAACCATGCAAATTACTTGTTACACTTAATGTATTACCCCTCAATAGAAGTGTCGGTTAACCACACATGCTCCAACAATACTATGATAAACATTAAGTCACCCTTCGGCTACCTTGATAAGTCTAAGTTAGTGTGCCGGTTAACCACACACGCTCCACTAACGACTTAATCAAATTATAAAGTGTAATTTCATGGATTAGCACCTTATTCACATTTTCCTAAAGTAACTATTGGGAATTAATAGATGTTTAGTTACTTTAGTATATTAATAATACTTATTATGAGAATTATAGTCATTGTTCTACCATTTCGGCTAACGACCCTCCACCGATCAACGAAGCGGTGGGTGAGAATGGACACCCATTAAGTTTCCATTTTATAGGCACAACCTTATACCCCCCCCCCCCCTTATAGTACGGCTTCGTGAATGAGGCCTACTAATGGTAAAACAACTTTTATCTTATACATATATAATTATTATTCACATATAATATTATAAAGTATAAGGGTTGAATTTTAATATTTAAAATTCTAAGGGTTGGAACTAAAGTTTTAATTATGACTTTACTTGTTCCAAAACTTGAGGGCAAGTTTTGTAAACTTTCAAAACTTTTCATTTCTCATAACTTATGATTTTATTAGAGTATTAAAATGAAGAATCTTCATTTTCATAGCTCTTGTGTTCTTTTAATGGTTTTAATTCAAGTGTGACTCTTGGTTTTCCATAACTTGAGGAGAAGTTATGGACTCAATTATAACACATAATGATCAAGAATTAACTAATATGGAGGTTAAAAATAATTCCTATGATCATCTAAATTCATAAGTTCAAGAACATGATTATCAAGAATTTCAAGAATCATAACAAACTTATATAAAACTTCTAATTTTTGCAAATAGCCATTGAAAGTGGATTAGAATAAACATTACACCAACTAAAATATGTTTTAAAACACTAAAACAATTTAGGGTAATGTTTCTAGTCCATTTCCAGCAGCATAACTCGAAAATCTGGACACTGCAGCCTCTACTCGTCGAGTGCATGAACAGACTCGTCGAGTAGCATGCATTTCTTCATGGGCTCATCAAGTCCCCCCATGGACTTGGAGAGTTCATACGTGCAATGAGCAACAAAATTTGTTTTAGCTATTTTGCATCAAGTATCAAACAAACAAGCCTAGGATCTGATACCAGTGTTGGGTTTTGAGCATTCTAACACTCCTATGGTGTACATGCAACCATAGAAACTTTGGATCTATGTTTGACTAAGATACATGCAAAATGATTTTCCGAGGTTCATAATCCTATCTATCATACATGGGGATCTTTTATTCTAATAGTTAGTAAGAATTACATACCTCTTTGTAGCTTGGATTCCTTGAAACCTGGTGAGCCTAGCACCTCAAGTGTGATGCCTCAAATGCTTCACACAACACCAAGTACACTTGGAATAAGAACAGTTGGATTTTCGGCTAGCCCTCTTTGATTCACTCTAGTGGCCGAAAATGGTGAATAATAGCTTCTTTATATAGTATGTTACAATTAGGGTTACACCATGTAAAGCCTAATTGTCATGACCTTTCATTTCCATGACCCGTGGGTTATGTAACCCCCATGGAGCATCCATGGAGCATCTTATGGGTTTAACCCAACTTGATAATCCATGGTGCCTTGGCCCACTATATAAGTTATGGATGATTGACACAATCAACCCATATATTTAATTAGTCATCTTTTGATCACATAATTAATTCTATATTAATTATTGATCAATACTAACTAAATATTATTATTCTTATTATTAATATATTAGAACTTACAATATATTAATAAACCATAAGTGTCTATTTCTCTCATTTAGTCTATCCAAGTGCATGATGCCATGCAACCCAAATGGACCAAGCCGTGTCGGGTCACGTACATACCAAATATAGTTATGGACTTAGACACTATATCCAACATGCAGTTGGTGTGTGCGGTTGAGTGTGCGGCTGGAGTGTACAGTTGAGTGTGCGGTTGGAGTGTGTGGTTGAGTGTGTGGTCGGTGTGTACGGTTGAGTGTGCGGTTGGTGTGTGCGGTTGTCATCTGGTGCACAGCCGTACACCCGTGTACAACCATAATCAAGTGTACGACCGTAATCCCTCGTGCGGTCATAAACCCTCTCAGTTGTTGGTCAACCCAGGCTTGTAATGACCTAGGTTCCCAAACCTAAATAATCCCACTCATTGTGCAGGAACAGCTGCAGAGGAATGTCGTCAGACCTTGGTACGTCGACAACGGTTGTTCCAGGCACATTGGCAGGAGACATCTCCTAACTGCACGCCTTTCAGACTTTTAATGGGGGCTATGTTTCCTTCGCGAGAGGAGATGGATGGAAGATCACTCAAAAAGGAATAGTTATAAATGGAGTACTGAGTTTTGAGAACGTCATCTATGCTCCTGAGTTAAAGTGTAGCTTGTTGAGTGTCTCATAGATCAGCTTATGGACTACGGATAATGATATAAGGTTAAGCAGTGAAGACCTCGATGCTTTCATTGACATTATCCATGGTGTTGTACAACCTAGACAGAAGGAATTAGTGGTATTCTCAAAGTAACGTCTCCAACTTTTGATCAGATTGTAACAACCCGAAGTTGTCCATCGCCGAAATCCGTTCCGCGCGTAAATATCTGCCTTTATCGATTCGTCCCGTTTTTGTTTTTGGGCTAAGATATATAAAGTATAAGTTTATTTTAATCTCGTAAGTGTTCAAATCCATTTAAAACTCATGAAGATGGCCCAAAATCATTAACTTGAAATTTCTAAATTCTATCCCGTCGAATTACGGAAACTTAATCGGGTGCGAGCAAAAGCCCCATTTAATGCCGGTATCGGGTAGAATTCCATCGTGTCCAAGTTTTTGGACCTATTTAAATGTGTTCCAACTTTCATTTGAATCTTTTTCTTCCTCTCTCTACTCTCTCTCTAACCTCTCTCCTAAATCCAAGTTTAAGGGTCCAAATCTCAAATTTAAGGCTTCTAATCACCAAGGTACCTCCCCTAACGTATTATGCAACCTCTCTAGCCTTCAAATTCGAGTTCAAATCATGGAATAGGACCACATTTATGAGTTTACGGCCCTGGAGTAGTCCTAGGCCGTGAACTCATATAAAATGGATTTTGGAGCCCAAAAACCCTTCCAATCGACCTTTGGAGCTTAGATATGGCTTAATGGCTTAATGGTCTGGACTTAGAATGCCCTTAACATGTATTTTGAAGAGTAAACATGAGTTTACTACCCAAGAACATGCTTGGGCTGTAAACTCATATGAATGGGGTTTTTATGCCCTTAAACCCTTCCAAAACACCAATAAGGCTTAGATATGACTTGTAGAATTATGGAATTGGCCTTGGAACACCTTAAACATCAATTTTGAGGAGTAAACTTGAGTTTACTGCCCAAGAACATGCTTGGGCCGTAAACTCATTGTTCGTGGAGAGTAAACTCCTCTAAATGTGTTAAAATGCCACTTTAACACACCTAAAGCATTGGGATAAATTCTAGAAGTGTCTACAAACAATTTAGAAGCCTTAAAACATATAAAATCACCCTTTCATAAGATTTCACGGCCATGAGGGTGTTCATGGGCCGTAAACTCCAAAATCCTTTCCAAAAGTCCCTTAAAAATCAATATAAGGCTTGGAAAAATCATTCGAATCACATATGATTAATTGAAGACCACCAAGAAACACTTTGAATATGTGTATAAGAGTTTACGGCCGTAAACATAGAGTTTACTGCCATAAACTCCTCAAATGGTCCTTACTTTGTTCAAAATACATTTCCAAGCCTTGAATCAAACCCTAGAAATTCCCTCTTAATTGATACAAGCCATTTTGCACCATAAACCACCCCACCATGAGTTTACGGCCGTAAAATCATGGGGAATGAGTCTTTAGGGCCAAAAACACTCCTATGAGTTTACTCTTGAAGAGTAAACTCCATCCCCTAGTCATACAAGTCCTTAAACGCCATCCGGGTCCTTCCAAACACTCAAAATGGGGTGTTTCCGCAACTAGAAGTGTATGTCCTTAACAAATAAATTAAAAAAAGTCCTAATTAGATACAAATGTGTATCATTTGATAATCCATAGGAATCTTGTGCGTTCACGAACCCATAACTGACGTTTAGGATCCAAACTGGTGCGTTTCATTTTAAACTCAATGGTTTCATTTTATGAATGTCTTGATTTTCAAAGATTGAGTTAATTGATGTTTCGAAATTGCAGGGTAAACTGTTAGACTAAAGTCAGATTTCTTTAAAAAGTGTTTTGAACTATATTACTTTTGTAAAAGAAATCATACTAATCATACCAAAGATTAATACGAATGCGAATACGAATACTAATACGAATATAACTATTAGGATAATACGAATATGAATACAAATATAACCAATAGGACAATACGAATACGAATACGAATACGAATATAACCAATAGGATAGTACGAATACGAATACAAATACGAATATAACCAATAGGATAGTACAAATACGAATATATCCAATAGGATAGTACAAATACGAATACGAATACGAATACGAATACGAATACAAATACGAATACAAATCAATAGGATAGAACGGATACGAATACTAATACGAATACGAATCAGTAGGATAGAACGAATACGAATACGAATACGAATACGAATATAACCAATAGGATAAGTACGAATACGAATGCGAATACGAATACGAAAACGAATAGATATAGGAATACGAATGCGAAATGACACCTCTGGATGACACTAAGACTTCGAATATACAGTTAGTGTACCCCTTGAGTGTCACCAGGGTTTCGAATTTAATGCGAAAGTACGCCTCTGGACCTCTATTGATTTTCAAATATATCCGCCTCAGAATGTCGACAGAGATTCGAAAATACAACTAATGTACTCTTTTGGAACTCATCAGAACTTCGAAAATACTGTAATGTACGCTTCTGTGTGATTCCAAATATTCGAAAATACAACTAAGTTAGTAGATAATAGCCATTCGAAGGTACAATAACTAAGGGTTTAGAATACTTAACTAATACTACAAGTATGGTAATTACTAGTACTTCAAAATCAAACCTAAGAACCAACCACAATACATAGGAAAATGTGGGAATTTCCTGAGATAACATAACAACTAGTAACGAATTTAGAAACGAATAAGACAACTTAATACATAGGAAAATATGGGATTTTCCTGGGATAGCATAACAATTCACCTACGAATAAAGTAACAAACGAATAACTAAACTATTAGGAAAATATGGGATTTTCCTGAAATGACATAACAAACCGTTTTCGAATTCGTCACAAAAGATAACTAAACTGTTTTTCAAAAGAAAATAAGGGATTTTCTTGAACAACAACTTTTTCAGAAAGCAAAGGAAACTCGTTCTTTTCAAAACTAAACCGCTTATGAACTCACCAGCTTTATGTTGATTTTCAAACCGCTTGTATTCTCAGGTCAGCGTTAGACAGGTACACCGCCACCTTTTGGAGAAGACGGAGCGTTCCGAAGACTCGTCTTTACTTTTGTTCATATGATATATGTATATAACACTTGTATAACCTTTCTTTCAAACAGATGTAAACAATATTATGTAATGTAATGTTTTGTGTTTAGTGTTTTACTATGTGCATTGGATTTGATACTCAACATGGAGTCAACCCCAGAAATGTTTCCGCCTTTGGTTTTCGGGGTGTGACACAGATGGCCGACACCTTTCAACCGATATGGATACAACTTCAAGGATTCCTCCCCTTTTTTCTGCTATTCGTACATCTGTGCCATCCACAAGTGATTCAACACCAACACAAATCTCCCTGCCTTCTGTAAAAAGAACTCGACTCGATCCAAGGCATGTAGTGTTTGTTCAAGATCAAGAACCACCAGCCCAACAACCCTCCACAGCTGCTACACCAACTTAATCGACCCTAAAAAGACCAAGTAATGTTAGATCTTCATTTGAAGTCGGGAGTTCTTCTGCTCCTGGGGGTTTTTCTCCTCCACAAGTTGCGCATGATGCTGCCTCTGTGAGGCTTGCTAGGTTTCTTGCTCAACATGATTTGGATCCTTTACCTCGTGGAAAATGAGTATCAATAGGTGAGGGAAGTTCAGGGGGAGCAGACCCATGTATCTCAGAGTTCAAGGAGGAGATCACTACTCTTAAACAAAATATCATCGAGAAAGACGTTCTGATCGGCAACCTCGATATTCGAGTTTCCGAGCTTGAAGAAGAAAACTTTCAGACGTCGAAATAGATCTCCGATCTCCAGCTTAATCTTGGTGCCCTATCAGCAGGCCACTTTGACTTGAAGAACAAAACTTATTGCAGAATTTGGTGACAAGTTCAAGACCAAAGTCGAAGAGCCTTGCGCAACTGCAGTGATCAAGTTTCAAGAGAGCCATTACGCTATTCGTCTTGATTGATGCTAAGGACCTTCTACAGTTCAGGAAGCCAGGCATACACACCTTTGTGACGTAGATCAAGAAGACATGAGTTTATGCTAGCCACAAACCAAGGGGGAGATTTTTAGGTCATAATTATGTGGTTTGGGCTTGGCATCTATCTTGTATAGGTCTTGGTGGGATGTTAGAGTGTGTTGTGGTGGTTGTGGTTTGTTAGTGGGTGTGTGCAGCCATACACGTGTGTGCGGCTGCACACCTGTGTGCTGCTAATTGTGGTATAAATAGGAAGTGTCAGTGTGTCAGATGCACGTACGTGAACAGTGACGTATGTATGTGTTTCCCAAGGTGTACCTGACATTTATGTGATATAGATGTGTACATGATTCACTTAATTCTCTTTCTACTTCTTTTACACTCTGTTTGATTGCTTGCATTTCATTGTTCACTGATTTGGATCTATAGATAAGGACTTACACTGACCGACCTCACTCAAACAAATTGAGGTCCTGCATTTCATCCTATGGAGCATCACAAAAGGAGGTCAATCAATGCTGGAATGACAACATTTTTATACGAAAATTACACCAACGGAAGATATGTATCCCAACTCCCACCAAAATCCAACACACATCCACGTAGCATATCCTCAAGGTTTTGGATAGTATGCTCACTCTAACTATCATTATGTGAATGAAATGTTATGCTAAAATGGAGACGAGTGCCCAACTTGTCATGAAACCACTTCTAAAATCTGGAAGTAAGACGAACATGCCTGTCAGAAACCATTTATACCGACACCCCATGACATGCCACCACTTCCCTGATATAAACCTCAACCAACTTCTAGGTGGAAATACTCTACTAAATTAGAATGAAATGCACGCTCTTGGTCAATTGATCCATGATGAACCATATCGAATCCACCCCGCGCACAGTCGCGAGAAACTTCGTGATAAAATTTGTGGTAATGTCTTCCCATTCCCGTATGGTTGCATCTTGTCGTGAGGTCGTTGATGCTCAGTCTTGACCATCCTGCACGACAAGCACCACTTCACGAAGCATGCTACATCCTACTTTATGCAGGGCCACCAACAATCAGGACAAAGATCCCTATACATCGTCTTCGCCACGAGATGGATGGATAACCTCGAATTGTGAGCCTCCTGAATGGTTTTGGAGCATTCTAACACTCCTATGATGTACATGTAACCCTAGATTCTATGCATTTATGTTTTCTCGAATATACATGCAAACTTTAATTTTCCAAAGCATCATTATAACTAGCATACAATAGAGTATCTTTACTACAATGTTCTAGTTGGATGACATACCTTTTGTTGTAGTTGGAAACCTTGTTGTATTTGGCCTTTAAGAACTTAGCACCAATAATGTGAATACCTCAAATGGAATCACAACATACCTAGAACAAAGGATAACTTGAGAAGAGATTTCTTGCACACACAAATCGGCTAGCCCTCTTGTATTCCACTTTAGTGTTGATTTCATGAGCTAGAGGGGTTCTTATATAGTGTGGCTTACTTAAGGTTACACCATGCAAACGCCAATGTGCATGACCTTCCATGTTCTTCATGCTCCGTGGTTTAAACCTCCATTGATCACGCGTGGGTCAACACATGGTTTTAGCGCAACATAAAGAACTATGGATCATAAGCCCACATTTATATGAATGAATGATTTTCATAATCAATCCCCATATATTTAATTAGTGTCTTTTGATCACATAATTGATTGCAAATTAATTCTTGATCAATACTAATTAAATAATATGATTTCATATTAATATAGTAGAACTTATAATATATTAATAAATCATAAATAACCTCTTCTTAAAACTCCATCCTATCAGATTTTCCTGGTGATACGCAACCCAAATGGAGCATGCTACTCTCGGGTCAAGTATATACCAATTATAGTTATGGACTTAGACACTAATCCAACAGTCTCCCACTTGGATAAGTATAATAACTATTATTGCATGTACGACTCCACAACCCGACTAGCAATCGTAGCCCTTAAAAGCCGCTGTCGAATTGTAACCTAGTCAATGACATGTCCACTAGATAAGCAATCATATATTTCTCCATTCTATATATCATATGGACAGAGACGTGGATTATAATAATTCTCTCCGTCCATCTGTTATTTCTCGATTTCTGATTTATGACGACCGACTAATTGAACAAATCATATCAGTCCGGGCTTAGCCAATCACTTAGGGGTGGTCATCACTAAATCATCGGGGGGCCCACATATATCGATTTTATCCTTCCAAGGGTAAAAGGAATGGATAAACTTCGACTCAAATTATCGCTTGTACTTACTCATCAAATCACACACAACAATATGTTTTATAACACCAAGTTACTAGTGCGTTTACATACATCAATGTGCAACTGACTTGTAAACTACAACTGACATATATTGGTTTCAAGAATATAAGATATTATCGTATCACAATCACTCGTGATAAAGTCCATGAAGTGATTTAGATTAGCGTAGGTTGAATAAACTACAAACCCATTCCGGGAGAACTCATGAACACTGCAACTATGTCTAAAACACCTAGACAAAATACAAACCCATTCACGATAGTCTTGCCCCAATACCTACTTCCAAAGTATGTTCGATTGCGGATGGTTTGAATAACCCAGTTATTCGGGAAGTCAAAGCATGCAAAGTGAAACACAAGAATAATACTAATCCTATATGGGCCCAAACTTTTGAGCCATATTGATTTCTCATTATTCATTGTATAATGTTTTGAATAATCAACTTAATACTTGAATTAAAAACAATATTCATGCCATGCTCTAAGCATGCACACTATGTTTGTCTAAACAATAGTTATGCCATGCTCCAAGCATGCACACTAAGTTTGTCTATTGTCCTTACTTTGTGAAATAGATCAATTGACAATATTCCAATGATGCTCATTTCATAATCCCAAATCCTGACAGTAAATGTAAGAATATCAAATTCTTGACATTCAATGTAATTTGTTAGATTCTAAACTTATATGCAATGATCCTCTTGTAATGATTATGCACAAAAGTCATAGAGACTTGGCAATAGACATTAAAAAGTATTCCAATGGAGATTGACAACAAAACAATTCCAAGGAAGCGAAGTCCCAAATTCAAAGTACATACCTTTGAACATCCTTCTTGCATTAATTTTTCTAATCTTACACGTATTTAAGAAATAGCTTCCACCTATGGAAACATATCCATGTTCCCATTCTGACTCTCATTTTTGAACAAGAGTTGCCTCTTTTTCAGAATATGTCAATGTGGTCCATCCATTTTTATACTTCCAACTACAAGCAACCATTCTTTAACGAACCTTAGATTATCCTTAATAGTTGTTTAGCCACTTTAGTCATATCTGATTCTATTCCTTTTTCCTCCTTAATACCCTAGGCATTTGGAAAATTTTAGAACGGATGAATATTATAGCACATGAAATCGATCCTATATTTGAAGCATATTGGACATGATTCATAAAGACATGATACCTAACCAGTCTTTTGTTATAATATTTCTATTTGTCATGTTCTCATAATTCAATCTATGAAAAATGGATGCGGTAAGCATAATTGAATTTCGAGAACGCAAATTAACACATCCATATATAGAATTTACTTATGTTGAACCATTCCAACATAACACACACACACACACACACATATATATATATATATATATATATATATATATATATATATATATATATATATATATATACATACTAGCCGTTTACCCACGCCAAGTGACGGGTGCAAATAGTTTTTCTAGAGACGGTTAGTTCTTTTGTGCAAATAGTTTGGTACATCTAAACCATTATGAATAAGATTTATGCTCACAAATACAAAATTTGTAAGGATAAAAAATGAAGAGTTTGGATTATTTAGAAATGTGTATGAATACATGATTAATTGTATATTATTAGTAGTGCAAAATGACGTACATCGAATAGTTTATTTTGACAATTAGTTTTTTTCGACGAACAATAATTAGTTTCAATTCAACGATTAGTTTGCTTTAAAAGTATATCATATTTAAAATAAGACACAATGTTTTTGTAAGTATCACTAAGCATTAGTATTAATTCAACAATTCCTTTTTTTCCGACGAACAATGTATTTTGTAATGTATTCGTCGTTTTTGTGTATGTTGGATAGGGTTTGAGAACTAGATGCACTGAAAGTCGTTTACGACAGGCTAAGGTGATGTGGTTGTGAGATGCTATAACCAATAATAAATATAAAAAATATAATTACTTGTTTTATTATATATTTACAAATTGTGTTTTGTTATAAATTTTTATAGTTTTATGGCCCAACTTTAATTTTGCATAAAAACTATTTTGAATTTGATTTGCGATAAAACTAATTTTTATTGATCAAGTTTTCACGTTCACAATAATAAATCTTCATTTCTTATTCTAATACGGTCACCAAACCAATTTTATTGATAAAATTTTATGTTTCATTACAAAACAAATCTTTATGTGAGAAAACATAATTTTAACTAACCCTGCCCGTTTATGAATTTTGTTTTGTGTACTATGAGTTGAATAATAAATGGATGAACATCTATTAAACTTTTCAAGATGAAGTAAAGTGTATTAACACCACCATTATCACCATATAAACAATGTGCAAACATTTATTACACTTTTCAAGATGACGCCAACTGAACCACTTGGATTGTGGTGACTTGGTAAGGCATGTGAAATATATGGTGGATAACCTATTGATCCATGTTCAAATCCTGGCACTACTAAGCCCTTGTGGCCATGGACGTTCGCCTGCAGTGACTCCATGTTTGCAGCGGGGGATTAATCGGTGCGCGAAAGCTGGCCCGGAAACCCTCGTTAAGAAAGTTCCCTTTCCAAAAAAAAAAAATATGATGCCAACTGTAAAATGATGGAAGAATTTGAGTTTCCAAAACCAAGAATCCCGTAAGTGCATCCTTAGACGAACCTAGGTTGCCAGATTATCTAGCACCACAGTTTGATTAAAAACAATAAAAATACTAAAATACTTAAGATTCTACTTTCTAGTTTTGATAACAAAATGCATCAGAAATATGGGATAGAAGTCAAAGACAATAATAATAGGTTGTAATAGCAACTTACTTTCAATGTTTTTCATTCTAATCAGTCAAACACCTTTTTTTACTCTAATTTGCATACATCCACATAATATGCAAAATGTAAATAAGCAACCAAAGAAACCTCGATTAAGAAAACAGAAAAAAAAATTGGTTTTTTTCAAGCTCTTTCTTCCTTGTGGAATAACGGATTGAGCCAACAACACAATTGATTGCCATTGATTTCTATTCAAGTAAATTGAAAAAACGGCACATAAAAAGCTATTCATATGCTTTTGATATTTTTGATATTCAAGAACTTTGATGGGCACCCAATTTGAACATAGGGCTTCTATAGAGATAACGATTTGGGTTACACCTGAGAAATTATTTCAATGATATTAGTTAAGTTTTTATAGCAATTATTAAAAAGTCAAATACATAAAAATATGATTTCATTTAGTTAAAGAGTTGATCCTATTTTAGGATAATTGTTGCAAATAAGTGAAACGACAACTGAAATGACCCTCATTTTTAGCCCTTCTCCATGTATTTTCTTCTAAAAAATGGAACATATAAGATATAGCAATGTACTACCATTTATTTGTCTCATATAACATCATAATTTAATTTCACATTAATAATTTTTAGATAACATTTATACAAGATATGCATACTAATTATAATTTTTGTTTTTCACCAACAAAATGCTTAAAATGGAAAAAAAAATACAATTATAAAGGTTAATAACTAAAATACTAAAAATAAAAGTATGATATATTTATATTTGACAAACCAATCAAATTACATTGATAATTCTAATTTTTCATTTATAAGTTTTTTAATTTTAATCTAATTTTTCCTTATTAAACCATTATACTTCAAAAGTACAATGTTGTAATGGGAAAGATAATCAAAGTACAATGCTTATAAAAGAAATAAAAGCAATCAACATGATCAAAACCAGTGCAAATCAACAAACAAATCACAATGAAACGGCCACCAAAAGAGCCCAACACAATCTTCCAAAAAAAAAGCACCAGGGGAGCATTTGTGTAAATTTATTTAAGCGATAGAAATCATTAGTAAAACATTTTTTTTCCCTGTAACAAAACTGAAAATAGAAGTAACAAAAGTAGATGTTATTAGATGTAAAAACAACCAAAAGTGGTCAAAATCACCAAATTAACCTAAAAGGTAAAAATTGTCATTTTTACTAAAATCAAATGACTTTATGTTTTGATTCAGTCGTTAACATACATTGCTATTTATTCAACATAGTGATTTAAGTGGTTCATTTTAAGATTAAAAAAAAATAGTAACAACGACAAAATTGTCCAAAAACATCAAAATGTTCATTGGAACCAGAAAAATATGTCTGACATTTTGTTATTAGTGTTTCATATTAGTATAAGTTTTTTTTGTTCCATTTTAACCGGTCAAAATTACCAAAAAAAACAAAAATTGGCAAAATTGGCAAATTGACTAAAGAAAGTAATAAATGTTATTTGTTTCCAAAAATAATTATAAATTATGATACAAGACTTTTATATCATTATAAAGTTCCTTTTTTTTTCTAATTTTTAATTCATCTAAATGACAAAAACAAAAACAAAACAAAAATGATCAAATTTACCAAAAAGTCTAAAATACTCATTTTTTGTATTTTTCCTTAACCGATGACCATTTTATGTAAATTAATATAACCATGGAAAAGATCTTCGAAAATGTAACTGTAGTATACATGTGATAAAAACACAAAAAAGAAATCATAAGCTTCTTATTTTTGACAGAAATATCTTTATGCTCCAAAATACTACTTTAATCAATTGAAAGGCTCATAACGTTCTTATTTTACAAACCATCTTAAGGAAATTGGTTAAAAATATATTGATGGCGTAATTGAGTGACCAACCTTATAAAAAAGGTCATTAAGGAATGGTAATACATTGAGCTTTCCGGACATAGACACATATCTATCAAACTTTACTAAAAAAATAAGTTGATAACACTTTACCTACAGGTTGGAGGCTACAACCACAAACCGCCTAAGCCTCTTCATGATGTCCCTCCCATCACAAGAAGTTATACCCTGGAAAACAAGGGTTTGGTTTATTAGAAAGTATAATCAAGTATTTGCTCAAAATAAATGGAGTGGTGCTACATTGTGCTCAATTTTACAATAGATAAACAAGACTCAAAAGGGTCATAATGGTGTAATAGTCACAATGGTTAATATACACATAGATTTAGTAGAAAAACGGAACAAAATCATTGGGATAATTGTGAAATTAGCTTACATGGATTATTTTGACAAAATCTTCAAAAGGGCATGATTGTCATTTTTAAAATCTGCATTTAGACATCAAATATTGGAATCAAAACCACAAACTCAGATATTGGAATCTGTTTAAAGACTTGAATCAAGATGAAACTTTGAATCATGGGCTAAATTAGAATGAAAGTGGAATTTAAATTAGTATATATTATAAAAAATCAAAGACATGAATTTACATTGTTAACTTCGTTTCCAGGACTCATCATTGATGTAGATAGGGAGAAAGAGATACATGGGGAGTATTTGGTTCCATTAAGTTGAAAAGGGTAGAATTTAATTAGGGAATATAGAAGATACATGTGAAGAATGTGGTTACAACTCCAAAAGAGGCTTCTAGGGTTCGGAAATAAGGCGGTGATGTCAATGATTTATGATGACTGAGATGGAGAGGGTGATTGACGATACAAACTTTCCCATACAAAACATACTCAAACTTTCAAAACATTGTACTTTTGTTTGTAAAATATGTTAAAAATCATATTTTTATAGAGTACAATGCTATTTTCTGGATATTTTCTAAAGTTTTATTGTGTCAACATCATTTTTCCATAAAAGAACCTATAATTATCGATATGCGGTACATTAATAAACTTTTAAGATTTTCTTTTGACTTGGCCAATAAAAAATTAACAAATATCAGCAACATTTATTCAAATTGCATATGAAGAAGTAAAAAAAAAAAAGAAGGAAAAGACGAAAATACTTTTGTAGTGAGATTGAAACCAATATTTCCGAGTCTAAAGTTAATTGTTCCATTTCAAGTTCAAAGTTCCAAAATTAGGTTGTTGACCTTAACGTATGACAAGACTGGAATAGACAGGACTGGACTTGACAAACTTTATAGGCTACTCTTGTTGATGAGAATGATAAGGACATTCATGTCATTTTTCACAAAAGAGAGAAGGGCATAATGGCCAGATGCTGTTTTTCGAACGTATAAAGTAGGTAAGAGTTTTAGATACCTTCAACTGCTTCCTCTGCGACTTTTGAATGTTGTTTGACCAAGTCTTCCTTGATACTGATATTTAGAAGAGCTGCTGATAGTTTCTGGGATAAAGTCTTGACACCACCCTCAAGTTCTTCCTGTGGTACTTCAGACTTTGATGTGACTTCGGGTGACAAGGAACTTTGATTTGAATATATCTTTTGAAGATTAAAAAAAAGTACAAGATTTTAACCAACACTTGAAAAAGAAGAAATCAGAGTTCAGTTGTCAAATTTATTTAAGGACTAAATAGAAGAAATTTTTACCATGGAGGATATATTTTAAGTGGAAGTAGTTTCTCTAAGCTCTGTTTCCAGCCTCTCAATTGCACCTCTAAAAACCAAGGATAAAAGCGTCAGTTTAATCCAAATATATGAAACCTTAAGAGACTTTCTAGGCAATAAAACAATTTTAAAAAAAATGGAGAATATGCCAACCTGCAGATACCATTAGCTTTCCTCATATCTTCAGATGAAGCTGCAACTTTCTGCCAATCAATATTTTAGTTAAGTCAAGTCTTATAAAAAAATTGATAAGGTTTTACCTTGTCAAAAATTTCTAAAGTAGTTGAGAGAGAAATACAGTTTATGCCCAAAATGTCTGGGAATTGACATCCTCTCTGAAAACAATACATGATTCCATTCGTTATACTCTTCATCTTTTAGATGGTGTGAGTAATTATGTAAATGAATTAGTTCCATTGGGATTACAAAATGAACAATCAAGCATATGGAGATTACCTCTTTAGCCCAAACAACTAGAGACTTCTTCACGTTTTCCATGGAAAGCGATTTTCTAGTCCCTGGGCATCCACAAACCTACAAGCTCCCGGCCTTCTCTTCCCTGAACGCACTTAATTGCTCAGAATGTACATAATAAAACAACTTAATTCAGAATATACGCACCAATGAACACAAATTTCATAGATCTGGTCACACATTAGGTAATTCCACTATGAAAAGAAAATCGAGATAACTTGTTGGATTCCAGATCTGTTTATCCAGGAAACCATCCGGCTACTCCGACAACATAGGCGGAAGCTTGGAAGGTGATGTGGATCACGTATTTGTGCAAAGGAGGTAGTGGTGGATGCTCGCCACCGTGCACATTTAAGAGATCTGCCTCTCTGTAAGCATATGAACACCAAGTCGTCTCATGGTCCTATTCACTTTCGTGCTCCTTCGAAGATCCTGTTGTGTACCATCTGAGGTCAGGTGGCGACGGTGGGATTTTCTCTTTTCTTTCTTGATGATCTTCCTTAACTTACTCTAGAATCTTGGTTGATCGTGGTTGATCTAAGTTTTCTAGGGCTAGGGCTACTTGTGTGTGATGGAAAAGGTGGAATGTGTCTTTGGTGGAGACGATGAGAATTGATTTGATGCCGATTGTGTTTAGGAGATTAGGGTAAGGTTCGTGTAGTGTAATACACATACGATCCGTGTAGTGTAATACCTATAAGATCGGTTATATATGCTTAATACTATTGTACATGAGGTAATATATGTTGTACCTCTTAATTTTCAAGAAATGGGCAATATCCTTAATAATATAGTAAAGATATATATATGACTAAATCTGATTAAAATCTCAATCTAAGCTTTTAGATTTGAAATGAAGTATGAATTCCTCTCCCTTAATTATAGCAAAACAACTTTTTAAACCCTGCAACTTGCGAATTGAAATGTTTGTTTCCTATAAATAACTTTGCTAACTTGCAACATTCATTATAATTGATTATGCTCCCACTAGCATAATAGTTATTACTTTTAATAGCATAACCTCTATGCTCCCACTAGCTTTGACATGTAGCCAGAAATCAGTTGGACTTGTAGAAATCAATACTTATTGACTTTCATTACCAAAGTTCAGATTTCATATACGAGATGCTTTGATAAGATTTTATCTAGGCTTCTCAAACTCATACACCTTTCCTTAGATTGCTCACGTGTGTGTCTAAACAATTTTAGAACTTACAACAATAAGTCTTAAATGTTTAGACTTTTTACCATTCCTCATAACTCGAATTATGAAATGGTATTCTATAATCATAATCAAATTTGAGAATGCAAATATCACAACTGATATCTCTTAAAAATGTACTTAGTAAAAGCGTTTATTCACAATCATTTTCATGCATTGGACAGAAACCTTATGACACTTAGAGTTTACACTATATGTGTTCCTATCCATGTGAATTTGTCATAACCATGATCACAAGACAAGGTCAGTGACAAATCCAAACTCATATGGACTGAATTTGTTCAATCTTTATTTCTTGCCACCTGGCAACATAAGGGCCTACCATTGTTTCCAAACCTCAAGTCGTGTGCCAATGATAAACAATAGGTTTATTCTTCATTAGTTCCTGAAACTTGTCAAGATCTTTAAGACTCCCACTGACCTCTTGACATATATAATTCACTTTGTCAAGGAACTATACTTGACGAACAAATATTCAAGTGTTAGCGCAGATTCTAATCAAGACTAACACTTTACACAATTGTTCCTAGTTGGTCTTGGCTCTTACCGAGACGTCACAACTTACCAATTTCAAATGTACAAGAGTATAAAACTTTTACTCTACATTTGATAAGTGTTTTAAACCTTTCTTAAGATTATGTCATTCAAGGTTACAATCTTAGAGTATGAATCTAAGACTTGTTTTGGGAATGAAGTATGACTCATGTTCTTGATTAAACTATTTCAACAATTCACGATTCTTCTTCTTAGCCATACAAATGCACTAAGTTGTCTTTAGAGTATCAATTGTGATATGGTTTTACATAACCATTAAGATGATGATAAAACATGATACTAAAAAATACTCTCCATCTTTTCAAATTGGAGAAAATTTTATCTTTCTTCCTAATTTGATTTTTCTCATTCGTTCTGCCATACATTGAACCTTTTCAAATGTTTCAGAATTATACTTAAACTTGTAAGCATAATCATGTTTACTAAACTTTAGTAAATCATGACAAATAGTCTTATTGATCTTTGTGGTGGATCTTGACTAGCGCACACCCAGTGTACCCAATCTCCTAGTCCTTCACTTGTCTCACGCGTTCATGTAAACAAGGAATCAATCATAATTTCCAAAAGAAAAAGGTTCTCATTCATCATGCAATCCGAGTTGCATGATTCCAAGTCTCTATCCAAGTGAAACTTGGGTGATGAGAATCTTTCCTTATTTGACAAATTCTCGTCACTACCACAAACGAAAGTATCAAATTCATATTGTTAAAATACAAACATCAATTTTTCACAAATACCATTGTAAGGAGATATAATATCAAATAAAAAACAAAATATTATTTATTTATAAAATGCTGAAAAAACATTTCCTTACAATGCAATTACAAATGAAAACTATGTTATTACATATTTCCTAGCAATCTATCATAACTCCTAAGCAGCAGCTCAAAATCCGATGTTCGAACCATGCGATTGAAATCCATCTCTGTGATCAGATTCAACATACTCTTCCTTTAAGCTTCATTCCCTTTGCATGATCCTACAAAACATAAAAATGAGACCTTGTCACATCATGTATTAAGAATCAAAAATTAGGAACCTAATAGAGTTAGACAATAGACTTATCTGAAGCAGAGTCAAACTTTTCGATTCTAACATTTCTCAGATCTTTTAGGTAGTCAAGGCAGCTTTGCAACGAATGCCCCTTCTCTTGGAAATAGAAACATATAGACTCTTTGGGAATGGTACAAAGGACTATCTCAGACTTAGCCTTTCTCTTTGCCTTTTGGTTAACTGGGTTAACCATGGCCAGTCCCTTGCCATTGGGAAGACAAAACTTTTCTGGACTTCCAATGTTTACATTGTTAATACCCATGGAAATTTAAGAAGTAGATCTTCCAATCAAATTTGTTTTTCCAGTGTGCCAAATCATTGTTGATTGAGTAGCAACAAGCAAATAGGTAAGATCAATAAGGGTCATGTCGTGGTCTGTCACATAGTAGTCCTTAATGAACTCACTATTTGACTTAGGAAGTGAATGCAAAACCCAGTTAATACCCAACTTCCATGGGAACACGACATCCAACATTCTTAGCCTGTCAATGTGTGACTTCATCTCCAAGACGTGAGTACACACAGACCTTCCACCTTAATGTTTCATTGCAAGTAGGGCTTGAGTGACCTTGAACTTTTCAAGACTTCGAACATGTGGGTTAAGGAGAATTATTGGAGGAGGCATAGAAAGTGAACTATGACTTCCACGATCCAACCGTGGGACATCATCTTCAAGAGGAAAGCTTGTTCCAAAAGATGTAGGAAGACCATAGTTGTCAGAACTAGACATCTATAATGGGAGAAATTCAAGTTAGTTGATTTAATTTGTTAATATAACACCCAAATGAAATATTAAGGCTAGAACCCAACACAATATTTTACAATTAGGAAGAGGGATGTCATAATCCTATTACAAAATATTTGAAGGTATGTAAATGACGATTTACCAATTTCCCCCATGAAAAACGAAATTGATTATTAAGTTTTAAATGGATTGAAATTCCTAGATCTTTGAGATTCATTGAACTTTTCAAAGGCATGTTTAAATCTTGATTTTTCCTTTCATGTTTGTGACTGGGATGCCGAGGATCACAAACAAGCTGTAAATAACCATGCAAATTAGCTTGGTACGCTCAATGTTGCAACCACTTAATCAATGTACCGGTTAATCACACACACTCTATTGATCTATGATTAACATCAAGCTACCCTTTGCCAGACACTATCGGTCCAAGTTAGTGTGTCAGTTAACCACACACGCTCCACTAACAATTTAACAAGGTGCAAAGTGCAATTTCATGGGTTAGCACCAAAATCACATTTTTCCTAAAGTAACTAAGATTGGGAATTTGATAAAAGTTTAGTTACTTTATCATTATAATTTTAATGAAACTTAATGTCCTGTCAAACCCGTTCGGCTAACGACCCTCCACTAGTCCAGGAAGCGGTGGGTAAAAGTGGACAACCATTAAACTGCCATTTTATAGGCAGTAACCTTATGCCCCCTTATAGACCGGCTTCGTGACTGAGGCCTACTAACGGTAAGACTGACTTTGTTCTTATACATATATATATATATATATATATATATATATATATATATATATATATATATATGTATAAGAACAAAGTCAGTCTTACCGTTAGTAGGCCTCAGTCACGAAGCCGGTCTATAAAATTAAAAGGGTAGAATTTTAAACATTAAAATTCTAGGGTTTGGAATTAAACATTAATATATATATATATATATATATATATATATATATATATATATATATTAAACCCAAATATTATAAAATTAAAAGGGTAGAATTTTAAACATTAAAATTCTAGGGTTTGGAATTAAATGTTTCAAAAGTTAGACCTTTACATTTACAAATTCCAAAACTTGAGGGCAAGTTTTGAACTATTAAAAAACTTTTTGAATCCATAACTTATGAGTTTAATATAGGTTTTAATGAAAAGACTCTTGAAAATCTATAACTTAAGGACAAGTTATGGAGTTCATAAAACATTTATGTAAAAGACTATTCACATTCCCAAAACCTATGAGATTTAATGACTTTTAAAAATAAAGACTTTTCAATTTTCCATAACTTGAGGACAAGTTATGGATTCCATCAAAAACATTTAGATCAAAATTGTAACTTACAAAACAATCAATTGTCTATGATCTAAATTAAACTCACAAGAACAAGACAATTCATATCAAACAAATTTCATATAATTAGCCTAACCATATAAAATAATACAAAACATGAAACTTTGAAAATTACCTTTTAAATTGGATAAGCATGATCATTACCACATCAAAAACATGTTTATTAGTTCAAAAATAGTTTAGGTTAATGATCCTAGTCCAATTCCACCCTTAGAACTCAAAAATCTGCATTCCGGAGCACCAACTCGTCGAGTGCATGAACTAACTCGGCGAGATGGTTACATTTGTGAGGTGACTCGGCGAGTCCCCCAGTGGACTCGGCGATTTTACTGTCCAGACAGCAAAAAAATCGATTTTTATGGCATTTCAAAGCATTTAGCATCAAGTATATTGGAAAACATCGTTAGGCTCTGATACCACTGATGGGTTTTGAGCATTCTAACACTCCTATGGTGTACATGGAACCCTGGATTCTTCAGATCTATGTTTTCTGTAATATACATGCAAACTTTAATTTTCCAAAGCATCATCATAACTAGCATACAATAGAGTATCTTTACTACAATGTTTTAGTTGGATGACATACCTTTTGTTGTAGTTGGAAACCTTGTTGTATTTTTCCTTTAATAACTTAGCACCAATAATGTGAATGCCTCAAATGGAATCGCAACACACCTAGAACAAAGGATAACTTGAGAAGAGATTCCTTGCACACACAAATCAACCATCCCTCTAGTATTCCATTTTAGTTTCGATTTCATGTGCTAGAGAGGTTCTAATATAGTGTGGCTTAATTAGGGTTACACCATGCAAACCCTAATGTGCATGACCTTCCATATCTTCATGATCTATGGGTTTAAACCTCCATGGATAATCCATGGGTCAACACATGGTTTTAGCCCAACATAAAGAACTATGGATCATAAGCCCACATTTTTAAGAATGAATAATTTACATAATCAATCCCCATATATTTAATTAGTCTCTTTTGATCATATAATTAATTCGAAGTTTATTCTTGATCAACACTAATTAATTAATATGATTTCATATTAATATATTAGAACTTATAATATATTAATACATCATAAATAACCTCTTCTCAATAGTCCATCCTATCAAATTGTCCTCGTGATATGCAACCCAAATGGACCATGCTAGTCTCAGGTCAAGTACATATCAATTATAGTCACTACAAGAAAAAGACCCTTTTATGACGTACAAACTACGACACTCATTGATCTGTGTTACGCAAAAGAGAGTGACATTAAAAAAGTGTCATCTCTTCAAAAAAAAAAAATAGGATTTATGTCACGCATTATTGCGTGCCCTTAAATTAGTGTCTCATGTAAAAAAATTAAAACACGGAGGGCACTTTATCTAAATTGTGTGTCCTCTGTGAATTTTGCATTATGATTTTTACTCAGAACACGCATTCTTAAAAGGGGGAAACGAAGTCCTCTTAAAATTCTAAATTTTTGAAATACCCCACTTCAAGATCTTCCTTCGTTCTCTTCTTCCCTTCTCTCTGGAAACCCTAATCACGATACCATCTCTGCTGTAAACCTCGACAACTCATATAATCGTTCTATAATTTTTTTTCTTAAAAACTCGCGTTCATTCCTGAAGATCACAAAATGGCTACCAACAACTAGGGATTTTATTTCCCACTTACATATAATCATGATTTTCAACAAGATTTTCAAAAACACTTCCCTCACGTACGCTTTTCTTCTTCAATCTAAGATCCATTTAGGGTTTGGGTATACAAGAACTCTATTCAACTCATCACTCACCTGCTATTAAGGGAATACGTTAAAGCATTCATAGGCCAGATATAACAACAATCGAAAATTCACCTCGCCTCGCCTCGTCCATTCGACAACCTCTTTGGTCACCTCTCCTTTGGTGACCTCGTGCTCACTTCTCCTCGTCGGAGACACTGGCACCTGACCTCGTTAGAGACTATGCCAACTTCTTAAATTTACATGCCCTAGTTCGACTAATGTATGTTTTGTTTTTTTCTCTTCCTAATGTTTTCATTCACATATCCTTACTCCTCCATAATTTCCGAAAAATCCCGAAGCTTACTAGTTTTCATGGAAACATCTCTCTCTCTCTCTCTAGAATTGTTACCCTCCATGGCGACGTCTCTATTTCTTTTATCTTATATCTTTTTCAAAATTGATCCCTTTCTATTTTTGGTGGGTGATTAATAAATAAATTGAACTCCCCATGTCAAATATCTCACGTAATTAGCTTAAGGTTCTTGGGTTCGGCTCTTGGTATGTTTGGCGTCCTATGATACAGTTCAGTCAAATGAGGTACTTATGTATTGTGTCTTCAGTTTCTTTAAGATTGTCCTCCATGTGTTCGATGAAATTCCCAAACTAAACACCATACAAATCATATGATGATACTTTATGATCTTATAGACATCCATTGACTACAAGATCTCACAGGTATGATTAAGTTATCTTTCTGAATTCCTTCAGAGTTTTCATTTGTATTCATAGCATGATCAATGGAGTTCAACATTTTTTCCTATTGTTTCAGATGACGTGAATTAGAATACTTGAATGCTTACCTGTTATTCTCCAAAGGCTCCATCAATCTATGAACAGAATACCAGGAGATTCATACATTTTGGTATCAAATTCATTCAACTATAAGCGGCCTCATTATTAGATGTATTGGGGAAAGTTTACAATGGTTGCTATGTATAAGTAGTTTTCAAACATGATGACTTAAGTATCCTTTTTCCACTACTCTAAATCAAAACCACTGTGACCAGGTAATTTCTAATCACAATCAGCAACTATGGACCATTGGAGGGAATGTTATTAACTTGTGGCAACACGAAACTGTTCACAAACATATGATCTTTATCCTTGGTATCAACAGTCACATTCTTCACATCAACCTGTAAAGTCAACCAAATTAACACTAACAAGAAAAACATAGAAGAAAAAGGATGGTCTTTAAATGGTTTTTATGGAGCTTATCGCACCTTAGAGAGTATATTCTTTTCACCATAATGGCATGTGTTCATTTCAATCCTGGAAAGATTCTTCTCAACATTAAAACATCTACAGAGAAAGAGATGAAAAAAACAAAGTGCTTATTTACCTTGAACACAGTTGAATCTTTTTGTAGTTGCTGCAAAACCATCTGCTTCCAGATAATATCACTTCATGGCATTGAGTACAAACATGTTGTAATGGACAATCATAAAGTTTTCCTTTACAGGTAGACTAGTTTAGCCAAGTTGTAAGTACAATAAGGAAAAAACAGAATATCAGTTTAAGTGAAAGAGATTCGGCCATCATTCAGTAAACAAAAAGATAATAGATGAGACTTACCTTTTGCATCACTAACACATCCATGACTACAACATCAACTTTATCCTATCCCATGGCTTTCAAGATTCTCTTGTTAGGTAGCTTGCTTTGCAATCCACAAGCACTAGTTTCTTCTACTTCAAATTTCCTTACTATATTTTCAACAGCCCCTATCCAATAATCACCATGAAAAAAGGGAAAATGAGCGGCAGTTATCTTTGTATTCCCTTCTCTACTAGCAACAAAAAGTTAACTATATAAATTTGTGTAATCCACAACACCATCTTCCGCCCCTTTCTTTAGCATCGACTTGTACATTAACATAAAAAAAAACTTGTAAACATCAAAATATACTCTTTGACGCATTTTATCAAATAACTTATGTGCAGAGACAAAGAGTGGTACCACTGTCGTAGATTATCCTGTTGTGGTGTTCTATGAGTCTCTGGATGGGAGTAAAAATGTAATCAACTGATGGAAAAAAGATATATATATATATATATATATATATATATATATATATATATATATATATATTCAGATGAGATGCCTATAAGTTGAAAGCATAATAATTAATAGTTTGATGAAATAGTTACCTTTGATCTGTACCTAAATCCTGATGGGTAATCTTCTACATGAAGTATGTCTTTAAACTTCTGTCTCACTTCCAGTTTTTTCTCAAAAGACACAACAACCCTCACAACAAGCCCTTTAGCTGTAACGCCCGCAGATCCGGGCTAGTCAAATTAGAGGCAATAAGGGTCGAAAACGACTTTTCGAGAAAATATTATTTAGAATAAATAATATTAACCAAGTTGTAGAATATGTCACAAGGTTTCCATACATATAAAGAACGCTGAAATCCGAGTTATAACGAAGAAGTTATGACCCGTCGAAGTTTCGCGACGGAACGGGCACGACACCGGGAAGCGTAAATAGTGAATTTATGATAGGACGAGACATAGCCTTAGCGATCTAAACTAAAGTCGTAGAATACGTAAAACTAAGAACATCGATAAAAAGAACGACCAAATCTGACTTCGTATGAAGAAGTTATGATTTTTCGAAGTTTCGGACTAGCAGTGTACAACACGAAATTCGAATATTAGATCGAGCGGTTTTTGGCCTACACGACCTAAACGGGAATCGAAGATCTCGTTAAGAGTAGCGTAACGAGAAAAAAGATGGGCGAAAACGGACTTCGGATGAAGAAGTTATAAGGATTTAACGGACCAATCCTGTACCGGCCTGTTAATAATATAAAATTTAAAATCAATTCAAAATTTGCCGATGGAGTCTAAACGAAAGTTGTAGAGTATTTTTCCACCTTCGCGTGGATATAAAGAACGCTGAAAACGGAGCTCGTACACGAAAGTTACGAATTTTTAAAGTTTGTAGTCAAATTTGCGAAGCCTGTTGCTCTATGGATGACGTGGCAAAATCCCGGCCGTCGCTTGTTGATCACGGCTCGCTTCGGATGAAGGACACGTCGCCTCTCGGACGCCCATCGTTCGCATCGTACGCCCAGCGTTCTCCTTACGCGCCGCGTGCGACGTCGGAACGCCTCGCGTACTTCAGCCTCCTATGGTCCAACTTGAGCCACGTCGCACCGTTTGGAGACTGCCACCTGCTGATCTTATCCGAGCTATTACGCCCAGTGTAGGTCCGAGGTACGCCCAGCGTACCTAGGCCTCGCAGGCTATAAAAGGGGGGCCGAGGAAGCTTCATTTTTCACTCAAAATTCCACTCTCTCTCTCTAAGTGCCCTAAACCCTCCTAAACCCTAGATAAGGCACCTAGCACCCTAAGGAAGCCCCGAGGCTCCCGGAGTCCCGCTAAAAAGGAGTCTTTCGGTTTTGAAACGCTGCTCCAATTATGTTCCGGTTTTCGATAAAATTCGCTGTAAGGGTGCTACGCTTAGGCAACTTTTAATGTAGGTTACAAATAATTATAGGAATGTTATTAGGTCTTTAAAATAATTATTTTGACTATTATTATGAGTTATATTAAGTGTTATTAACGCTTATATAACAATAATAATAGTCAGACTATTAATCTGTCGCAGTTATCGTTAGACTAAACCCTAGTGGTATTGGTACTATGTTTTATCAAAGGAAATTGTTTTGAGAGTATCGAAGCGTTGTCCGAGTGCTGAGTCATCACCTTTCAAGTGAGTGCATAGTCCCTTTCATCTTACACATAGATATGAAGTATTTTATATAAACTACGTGCTATGTGTGCATATTATCTGAATACTTGTTGTCTATGCTGGATGAACGTTTTATACATGTTTTAAAGGATTTAAACTGTATACGTATTTTATATATACAAATATGTTGGGTATGAGATGGGTAAATGAATGATGAGAGATATAAGATGATGTGAGTATACATTGGCAGCTATAGACTTAGTGCCTATGGGACGAACACCGGTAGTTATGGACTTAGTACCTGTTAGACGTTGGTAGCTATGGATTTAGTACCTGTTAGGAATTGGTAGCTATGGACTTAGTACCTATTAGTTAGACGCTGGTAGCTATGGAGTTAGTACCTGTTAGGAATTGGTAGCTATGGACTTAGTACCTATTGAACACTGGTAGCTATGGATTTAGTACCCGATGAGTAGGATATAGCAGCTATGGACTTAGTGCTTTACGAACGAACATCGGCAGCTATGGGTTTAGTGTCAGTCCTATAACCCTGGAAGTAAGGGACTTCGGAATAAACGAATGCAGGATAGATGACTCTTAGGTTAAACCCTTAAGAGTAAAGAAGATAATGGGGATTGGTAATTGGGTTGATTGTTTGATTGTTTAAACATAATAATTATATTATTGTGGGTTGAAAACCCTATGTACTCACCAGGTTTCCCAACCTGACCCACTCAGTTTATTTATATCACATGTGTTGATATGAAGTCACAATACACTGAGAGATTTAAAGAGATGTAGATCACTAGTGTAAATAAATGTAAGTTCTATTTATGCTTATGTTTCTGTATTAACGATGACATCCCAAACGTCTTAAAATGAATAAAATTCGTTTCTTCGAAAATGTTTTAATAACGTATTTATCGTGTTTTTCTGGGAACAAATTCCGCAACATTTTTATTAAAAGAAGAACTCTGATTTTTGGAAAGCATAAACAAAATCGTTCTTTTTTGGCCGTGAAAATGGGGATCTCACAGTTGGTATCAGAGCATTAGTTTAAGCGAACTAGGAATATGGATTCATTTCTAGACTTAAACTTAGAATGCTAAGCGATGATTGTGAAGTGTGAGCACTAGCTTATTTTAGGAATTGTGCCTAAAATGCTTTTATGTGCTAAATGCTTTGTGCATGATATGTTGTTAATTGTTCGGATCTATGGTCTGTTGCCGACCGGATCTGGAAACCTTATGTGTTTAGGATTCTAAACGTACGAATACGATATTAGAACTAGCATGTAAACGTTTCGGAGTGATAAGGATGATTTAAATGTCAATCCTAAATAAAGATCTAGATTCACCTTATTCGGTGTATAGATCAAGATGGCAAGGATCCGTAGCGGAAACGTGAACGCTAATGAAAATAGGAACCAACCCCCAGTGGTTCAGCAAATACCTGTTGTAGAAGAAGTTGCACCTGAGCCAGTCACCATGGCTGGAGTTCAAGCCATGATTCGGGCTATGCTAGCTGAACAAAGGGAAGAAATGAGGAGGATGTCAAATAGGGACGAATCTACTATGCCCACTGACCAAACCGAGCTGATTCCCGAGCAATTGGAGGAAGGGAACTACAACCGCCAAGTGAGTCAAATGGAGACTCAAGATGGCCCTGAGAGGAGAAACTACAAGGACGGGCGAATGTACAAGAATTTCTTGGGTGTGAAACCACCAAGTCTCTCAGGAAGCCCAAAGCCTATGGAGATTATGGATTAGATCTCCAAGATAGAAATGGTGTTTGAAAGCTGCGACTGCAGCGAGAAACAGAAGACCGTCTTCGCCGTAAGACAACTTGAAACTGAAGTCTTGAGCTGGTGGAAGCTATTGGAAGATACGATGCCATGAGGAGAAGCCTTAAGGATGTCATGGGAAGAGTTCTTGGAACAGTTGAAAATGCAGTACTGCTCGGAGATAGATCTGATAGACCTAAACAACGAGTTTCAGAACCTGAAGAAAGGGAAGATGAGTGTTGATGAGTATGCCACCGCATTAACCGAGAGGATGAAGCTATTCCCCTACTTGGTGCCTACTGAACTCTCCAAGATTGATAGGTTTGCTAACGGACTGCCCACTGACTTTGGCCCAATGGTCAAAATGGCAACTACCTTGAAAACAGCTGTTAGGGCAGCTAAGAACGTAGAGGCCCAGATAAGAGAAAAGGGTCTAGAAAAAGATAAGCCAGGAGAGAAGCAGAAGTTTGAAGGAGCTTCAAGGTCCAACAAGGAAAGAAAATTCTCAAAGCTTGGAGGAGGAGAGGGAGGTGAAGCGATATGGTGTGATAAATGCAAGAAGAAGCATGGTGGGAAGTGCAACGAAGAAGTAACTTGTTACAAGTGTGGGAGGACTGGTCACTATTCCAAAGACTGCACACATAATGATAAAGTATGCTACGGATGTGGAGGCAAGGGGCACATGTCCAGAGACTCCCCAAGGAAAAATAAAGCAGCAAGATCAGAAACGCCACCAAGGCCAAGGGCATTTCACATGATCCTCGATGAAGCAGAGAACCGTGCGAGGAATCAAGGATGAGGACTTCATATCGGAAGATCAAGATATGTAGTAGCCATAGTATTTTATGATGTATCCTATTAGAGGCATAGTCTAGGGTGAACTTGAGCACCTATGTAATAGTTTCAAGAAATAATAAAATCTTCGTTTTGTTATCTGGTGTGTTAAATTGTTGTGTGATATGTTGCATGGTGACTTGGAAAACAGGGAGACTATACTTGGGACGAGTATGAGTAGGTGTGAATGGTAGTAGAGGCCTATACTACCAGAAGCACAGGACTCACACTTGGATCAGGGAAAGTCACAAGGTTACCAAGAAGCTAGTAATTGATTTCGTTTTATTCAAGTGTGTTTTTACCATTGTTTCGGTAATGACTAAGAAGATCGTTGTTATCCCGACCCTAGTGGTCATATCACATTGAGTCCGACTACGATGAGTAGGTTACGTGGTTCAGAGAACCAAGTTTGATGTAGCGTCCGATTTAAACCAAACGATGGAAATCAAAGCGATCAATAGAAGTATCGCGCTCATTGTTAAAGAAGTTGGTAGCTAGAAATGCTACATGATAAAATGTGATTATATCACATTAGAACATGAAGGAAGGCATAGCTTGTTTTATAATTTGACACTAAGAGACCTGAGTCTAAACGTGCATCGCATGATGGTAGGTTATAATTTGGAGTCTAATTTGAGGTAGAGAGCAGGAGCACAAACGAGTATTGCTTACAGTCAATAAGTCTGAGACATAGATTTGAAGGAATATAGAAGTTATAATTATTACCTAGGATGAAGAGATGATGTATGGAGTCATTATACGAGCCCTGTTTTGTTGATGATTCCGGGACGTAATCATCCTAAGGGGGAGATAATTGTAACGCCCGCAGATCTAGGCTAGTCAAATTAGAGACAATAGGGGTCGAAAATGAATTTTCGAGAAAAGATTATTTAGAATAAATAATCTTAACCAAGTTGTAGAATATGTCACAAGGTTTCCATACATATAAAGAACGCCGAAATCTGAGTTAGAACGAAGAAGTTATGACCCGTCGAAGTTTCACGACGGAACCGACACGACACCGGGAAGCGTAAATAGTGAATTTACGATAGGACGAGACTTAGCCTTAGCGATCTAAACGAAAGTCGTAGAATACGTTAAACTAAGAACATCGATAAAAAGAACGCCCAAATTTGACTTCGTATGAAGAAGTTATGATTTTTCGAAGTGTCAGACTAGCAGTGTACAACCCGAAATTCGAATATTAGATCCAGCGGTTTTTGGCCTACACGACCTAAACGGGAATCGAAGATCTTGTTAAGAGTAGCGTAACGAGAAAAAAGGTGGGCGAAAACGGACTTCGGATGAAGAAGTTATAAGGATTTAACGGACCAATCCTGTCCCGGCCTGTTAATAATATAAAATTTAAAATCAATTCAAAATTTGACGACGGAGTCTAAACGAAAGTTGTAGAGTATGTCCCCACCTTCGCGTGGATATAAAGAACGCCGAAAATGGTGCTCGTACACGAAAGTTACGAATTTTTAAAGTTTGTAGTCAAATTTGCGAAGCCTGTTGCTCTATGGATGACGTGGCAAAATCCTGGTCGTCGCTTACTGATCACGGCTCGCTTCGGATGAAGGACACGTCGCCTCTCGGACGCCCAACGTTCTCCTTACGCGTCGCGTGCGAGGTCGGAACGCCTCGCATACTTCAGCCTCCTATGGTCCAGCTTGAGCCACGTCGCACCCTTCGGAGACTACCACCTGCTGATCTTATCCAAGCCATTACGCCCAACGTAGGTCCGAGGTACGCCCAGCGTACCGAGGCAACTTCATTTTTCACTCAAAATTCCACTATCTCTCTAACTTCTTTCTCTCTCTAAGTGCCCTAAACCCTCCTAAACCCTAGATAAGGCCCCTATCACCCTAAGGAAGCCCCGAGGCTCCCGGAGTCCCGAGAAAAAGGAGTCTTTCGGTTTCGAAATGCTGCTCCAATTAAGTTCCAATTTTCGATAAAATTCGATGTAAGTGTGCTACGCTTACACAATTTTTAATATAGCCTTCAAATATGTGACAACCCGATATTTCAACTCTTTGTAATGACCAAAAAGGGTCAACTATTGTAACCACTTTTGAGTAATAAAATTTACTTTCATAATAAAATGTACAAATAGTTCTATTTAATTTCCTTCTATGTTTAAATGTCTTTGAACCATGATCGTACGTGAAAAAGAACGCCCAAATCCGACTTCATATAGCGGAGTTATGATTTTTCTAAGTTCGGCTTAGCAACAGACAGCTAAAAACTCGAATCGGAGATCGAGCGACTTTTGGCCGGAATGACCTAAACGAGAATCGAAGGTCTCGACAATGGTATTCCAGCGGTAAAAAGTCTGGCAAAAACCGACATCAAATAAAGAAGTTATGAATTTTCAAAGAAATTCCTTAAACACGATGAGTTTATAATAAATAATAAAAAAATAATTTCGGAGTTTGCCGACGGAGTCTAAACGAAAGTTGTAGAGCGTAGTCTCACCTACGCGTGGATATAAAGACCATCGAAAACGGAGTTCGTATGAAGAAGATATGAATTTTTGAAGTTTACTAAATAAATTATATATTTATTTAATTCAAAAACCGGACATTATCCGAAGAGGAGTCAGCGTCCTCCTCCGGGGTACGCGCTGCGTACCCCTGTACGCCCTGCGTAACCAGGAGACTTGCCCTCTGATCGTCCACGTCGCCCTATCCGAAGCGTCCGACCCGTCCGACCCATCCGAAGCGTCCGACCCGGCCGACCTGCTGTCCCGTCCGACCCGCTGTCCCGTCCGACCCGTCTCCCCAGCAACCCGTCCCATCCGAAGCCGAGGCAGTCGAGGCTTCGGTTATGCATGACGTACGCGTACGCGCTGCGTACGAGCGTACGCCCCGCGTACCGAGGCAGTTCAGCCTTCCTATAAATAGGATGCGAGGGCTTCTAAGAAAAGGGCTCATTTCTCTCCTCTCTCTCACAATCTTGCCTCGTTTTCCGTGCCCGTTCAAACCCGAAGCTCTGGTCTTTTTGCTGAAGTCCCGAGGGTCAATTTTACTCCCGAGATTCCCGAGAATCCCGAGGAAAATCCGTTTCCCGAGACGAAACTCTGCCCGGTTTTCCATCTCGCTATCTTCAAACTTTCAAGTGAGTTCATACCCCTTAATTTACCTTTTAAATATTCTATAAATTCTTTTATATGCTTTCAAGGGGGGGATTACAAGTAAAACACACGAGTATTATCGTGTGTTACATAAAGAAACTCTTTTATATGCTGTTATATATCCAAATCACATGCGATTTATAAACCTTTAAGGAACTTTTATATATATAACATATGTTAAAATAGCATTCTATCTTTTGAAATATAAATTTGTTGTAATGCATGTATAAACTGAACTTTTCTTAGATTATTCTTGTCTATCTTAGACTCTACACCAAAAATCTATGCTTTCATAAACAAGTGATTCCTTTTCTAGGTATTTCTAAACAAACAAGACACAATTTTAGAAAACTATAATAGGTATAGTTTTACGAACAAATTTCTAACTCTTATGTACTAGAAACATGAATTTCAAGAAGTTTACTTTCGTATACAAGAACAAACGTAACATTTTAACAAGTAGATCTGTTTTTATACCACGGTTTTGTGAGACACTAACTTCATGTACGTTCGAGTACACATTTCAAGTCCTGTATTATATACCAGAATCCCTTGGAGGGGGAGCATGGTGTTTGTGTATAGATCTATACGGGCTTGACAACCCGCGCCCTGACTGTTAGCTGCAGTCCACCATTTGGGGTGACAAACGTCATAACATTCCAACGCCTGAAGAACGTTGTGTATAGGCATTCCGAGTCAATAGTATGGTTATAAAACTCACAAGGGGTATTAAAAATGCATTGATTAAGAAGGTTTTCGAACTCATTGGTGATTTTACACTTACATACATTTTGGAAACAAACATTGGTCTTGAGTGAAGGCTACTATTATACTAGTAGAAAATATAGGATTTTCTAAACACAAACAAACAAAGACAAAACATTTCATTTCATTCAAACATTGTCATTTAAATACTTATGAAACTCACCAGCTTAAATGCTGATCTACTCTTTCAAAATTACTTGTATGTCCCAGGAAATCAGTAAATTTCAGGTATTCATTTTGCTTTTGATGAAGGGATGCTGCGGCGCCAGTTTAATCTCGTATTTCGACATCATATTGTAATTGGTTTTGAACATGTAACTTTTGACAAATGTAAACTTTCAATTATATATATGATGGTTGTATTGCTTTCTTTACTATGTATTCATTTGTTACGTTACCACATGAAGTCATCCGCCCCCGAACGTTTCCTCCGTTCACGTTTGGGGGTGTGACAGATTGGTATCAGAGCAATGTTTATAGTGAACTAAGTATATCGAACCACATAAGATATACAAACTATAAATGCTTAAGGGACTAATACTCTCTGACAAAACAAATTTTCTTTTTACGCTTAAGTAGCTTTGCGTTCAACTTAAATTGATAGTTCATTTAAGTACGATTACATGCATACCACAAATTATTTTCATGTTATACAACTATACAAGTATTTAGACAAGTTGACACTACGATTGAGACTCGATATATGTAATCAGATTTTGGACAAATATAGCGTGATCAACTATATTTGCCCGAGATTGGACCAACGTATATCGAGGAATGATCGTAGTAAGCAACAAGTCAAACCTTACCAAACCATTACAAGAATCAAACACAAGAATTTAAATACTATAGGAGTATTTGCTATCTAAACTAGTTTAACTTACATGTTTTGCATGTTTCGACTTTATTCAATTCTTATAACCCTATTTCTCGTACAGTCAAATGGCTGGATTTCACCACCCTGGCGACCCCTACTTTCCTAACCAAGGCAACGGAGGATGGATCGAAGATGATCCCGAAGAGGACGAGGAACCCATAGAAGTGGGTGATGACTCCGGTACCGACTCAGAGCCGGAAGTTATCGATCCACCACCCATTCAACCTCCCGTCTTCGTAAGGAACTTTCAAGGACCGACTCCCGTATGGGGAAGTCACCTCCACCATTGGAGCCAACAGCAAAACCTACGCCCTCCCTAAGACATGTGCCGGGACTTCTATGATGTCCGCGGCGGAGGTTCGGCTGATCGAGCACTCCTGGTAATGGTGGGTAAGTTAGCCAATCAGTCCTATCATTCTAGAGTACAAGCTAGTCGACTCCGGGATATCAACGTGGAAGTGCAGGTTCACACTTCTGACATCCGTAGGCTGGACAAGATACAAGACAATGCTCAACTCCAAACCGAAGCATTTCAAGCGCAAATGATTGCAGCCCTCGCTGAACTGAGGGAACAACAAGCCGCTTTTGATAGGCGTCTAATGGAGTCGAAGCAATCAGATGCGGAGTCAAGCTCCAAGCGCAACCTACGTCGCAAGTAGTGCTTGTCAAGGACTCAAATTTTGTTATAGCTTAGGACCTCGGCTAAAAGTCTTTAAATTTCTCGAACTTTGTAATCGGAGACCCTTATAGGGGTCAAATTTTCATGATCGTTGTAACAACTTTTATGTTAATATAAGTGACACTATTACTACTATTTCGTTCAAACCTTGAATGGTCTTTGTGAAACCAAATACTTGTTTCATACCTTCAGTCTTACAAATAACTTTCATTCTTCTATTTTAAGACTCATACTATCATCTGTTGTTGAACTATAGCGATTTAGTTCATGAGACACATACATTTTCTATTCTATGAAATTCTTATCCTTGTCTTTTCAACCTATAGTTGAAGGATGCCTCCGCGTAGGAATCCAAGGCGAAACAGCGGTGAGGAAGCACCTGTACCACCACCACCTCCACCACCCCAATTTGATGCTGTAATGTTTCAAGCAGCAGTCACCGCAGCGGTGGCAGCTGCCATGTCACAGATCAATAACTCGAGTACTAATGGCTCGGGATCTGGCACACACCTATCCAACCATGGCGAGAGTCATGGACCACCTCGAGAATGCACCTATAAGGACTTCACTAATGCCAAGCCCCGGATGTTTTATGGAACTGGTGGTGTGATGGCCCTGAGGCAGTGGATTGAAAGGACGGAGGCAGTCTTTGAAATCTGCTCCTGTCCCGAGCACAGCAAGGTCAAATTTGCAACTTTCACCCTTCTTGATAAAGCTTTAACTTAGTGGAATGGCCACGTTAAAGTACTTACCCTAATCGTGGCAAACTCCATAAGCTGGGAGAGCCTGAAGGCCATGATGATGAGAGAATACTGCCCACGGGGAGAGATTCAAAAGCTTGAACACGAGCTATGGACTCTCGGAATGGTTGGTACCGACATCGCTACTTATACCAACAGATTCTGCGAGTTGGCAATCCTTTGTCCAGATATGATTGCTCCCGAGAGCAAGAAAATAGAAAGGTACATCTGGGGACTGACGCCCCAAATGCGATCAAGCGTGTTAGCTTCTAAACCTGACACCTTTGAAAGTGCTAAGGAACTGGCACAATCTCTGATTGACTACAGAGGTCATCATAACTCAACCACTTCTGCACCAGCACCACAGAAAGGAAACAACAACAACAACAACAACAACAATGGCAGAAAGAGATTGTGGAATAAAGGGAAGGATGGGTCTTCCCAAGAATCCACAAAGAAACAACTGGTTTCAGTGAATGCTGCCACTGTACCTACTACAGCTCCTACAAATACCTACCTAACAAAGCCTTATATAGGTAACCTCCCAAAGTGCACCAAATGCAATTACCACCACCATGGACCTTGTCGAGAAATGCAGTGCGCCAACTGCAACAGGAAAGGACACACGGCCCGTTTCTGCAAGGAACCCGCAAAGCCGATCACTCAAGTTCCCGGTGCGGGTGTAGGGCAGGCTTGCTACGGTTGTGGCGAGGTGGGCCACTACAAGAGGAACTGTCCTAAGGCAGCAGGCATCGGAGGTGTGGGATGAGTTTTGGCAATAGGCCACGACGAAGCTGTAGCTGACCCAACTATAGTTGCTGGTACGTTCCTTCTCGATAATTCATATGCATGCATATTATTCGATAGTGGAGCGGAGAGAAGCTTCGTGAGTCAAAACTTTATTCATTTACTTAAACCTAAACCTAGCAAGTTAGAAAAATCATTCATTGTTGAGATGGCCAATGGAAAAACCGAAAACACTAATTGCATATACATGGGCTGTACGTTAACTTTAGACGGCCATTCTTTCCCAATCAATCTCATGCCGGTCCAAATTAAAAGTTTCGACGTCATAGTCGGCATGGATTGGTTGAGTCTTCTTCGCGCCGTCATCATGTGCTTTGAGAAAGCAGTCCGTCTTAATCTCCCTAACAACGAAACATTAGTTATCTACGGCGACAAATCTAGTACAAACCTTCGCATCATTTCGTGCATCCAAGCTCGAAAGTGCTTGCGGAAGGATTGTCGAGCATTCCTAGCGCACATCGTTGATACAAGTCAAGAACTGAAGGACATCAAGAGCATCTCGGTAGTACGCGACTTTCCCGATATCTTTCCAGAAGAACTACCAGGATTACCACCACAACGCCAAGTCGAGTTCAGAATCGACTTAGTTCCAGGAGCTACCCCAGTAGCGAAGTCGCCTTACCATCTAGCACTAGCAGAGATGCAGGAACTTTCCAGTCAACTAAATGAACTCCTTCAAAAAGGATTCATAAGACCAAGTTTCTCACCTTGGGGAGCACCGGTCTTGTTTGTAAAGAAGAAAGACGGATCGTTCCGTATGTGCATCGACTACAGAGAACTGAACAAACTTACTGTCAAGAACCGCTATCCTCTACCCCGTATCGACGACTTATTCGATCAACTTCAAGGAGCGAACTACTTCTGAAAAATAGACCTACGGTCCGGATATCACCAATTACGAGTTCTAGAGGGGGACATTCCAAAGACAGCTTTCCGAACTCGTTATGGACACTACGAATTCGTAGTGATGCCGTTCGGATTAACCAATGCACCAGCAGTATTTATGGACCTAATGAATAGGGTATGCCGCCCTTCCTTGGATCAGTTCGTCATCGTCTTTATCGATGATATACTTATCTACTCTCAAAGTGAGGAAGAGCATAGTCAGCACCTACGAAAAGTCCTAGAAACACTGCGAACGGAGAAACTCTATGCGAAGTTCTCTAAATGCGAATTTTGGATTCGAAGAGTCGAATTTTTAGGCCACGTTGTTAGCGAGAAAGGTATACACGTGGACCCCTCCAAAATTAAGGCCATCGAGAACTGGTCGGCACCAAAGACACCTACAGAAATTCGTCAATTTCTAGGTCTAGCTGGCTACTATCGCAGATTCATAAAGAACTTTTCGAGCATTGCGAAACCTCTTACTACATTAACCCAGAAAGGTGTGGCATTTGACTGGGAAGCGAAACAAGAGAAGGCATTCAAGACACTAAAGCAGGCCTTGTGCACCGCACCGATACTATCCCTCCCCGAAGGGATAGAAGGCTTCGTAGTGTATTGCGATGCGTCAAATCAAGGACTTGGTTGTGTTCTTATGCAGAGAGGGAAGGCTATCGCTTATGCCTCCCGACAGCTTAAGACACACGAAGTGAACTATACGACACACGATCTCGATTTAGGAGCAGTGGTATTTGCTCTGAAGATCTGGAGGCACTACTTATACGGAACAAAGAGTACTATTTTCACCGATCACAAGAGCCTTCAACACATTTTCGATCAGAAGGAACTCAACATGCGACAACGACGATGGGTTGAGTTACTGAATGACTACGAATGCGAAATTCGTTATCATCCTGGCAAGGCCAACGTAGTAGCTGACGCCCTCAGTCGAAAGGAATACACTGGTCGGAGGGTCAAATCTCTGACTATGACCATCCATTCCCACTTATCCACACAAATTAAGGAGGCACAGATGGAAGCTTTGCAACCTCAAAATGTGGCGGGTGAATCCCTGCGAGGAATGGAAAAGAATCTAGAAGTCAAGGGTGGCGGAGCCTACTATCTCATGGACCGAATCTGGACCCCGAAACATGGTGGTTTCAGAAACGTAGTCATGACCGAGGCTCACAACTCAAGATATTCCGTTCACCCGGGTTCAGATAAAATGTATCTGGATCTTAAGAAACTGTACTGGTGGCCTAACATGAAAGCAGAAATTGCTACCTTCGTGAGTAAATGTCTTACTTGCGCTAAGGTTAAGGTCGAGTATCAGAAACCGTCAGGATTACTACATCAACCAGAGATACCAGAATGGAAATGGGAGTGGATTACTATGGACTTCATAACCAAGTTACCCAAGACGACAAGTGGACTCGATACCATATGGGTCATTATCGACAGATTGACCAAATCCGCGCATTTCCTACCCATCAAGGAGACTGACAAAATGGAGAAGCTTACAAGAACTTACTTAAGGGAAGTAGTGCGACTGCATGGTGTTCCGATATCCATTATCTCCGATCGAGATAGTAGATTCACTTCAAGATTCTGGCAGTCACTACAAAGTTCCCTAGGAACTAGGCTAGACATGAGTACAGCCTACCACCCACAAACAGACGGACAAAGTGAGAGAACAATACAAACTTTAGAAGATATGCTGAGTGCCTGTGTGATTGACTTTGGAAAGGCATGAGATATTCATTTACCCCTTGTCGAATTTTCATACAACAATAGTTATCATACAAGCATAAAGGCTGCTCCGTTTGAAGCCCTCTATGGTCGAAAGTGCAGATCCCCTCTGTGCTGGACTGAAGTTGGCGATACCCAGTTAGCTAGAGGAAGAGTTCCTGAAAGCACTCTCACCGGTCCGAAAATCATACGAGAAACGACAGAGAAGATCGTTCAGATTCGTGAACGATTGAAAGCCTCTAGAGACCAACAGAAAAGCTACGCTGACCAAAGGAGGAAACCTTTGGAATTCCAGGTAGGAGACCACGTCTTATTAAAGGTCTCACCGTGGAAGGGTTTAATACGGTTTGGAAAGCGTGGGAAACTAAATCCAAGATACATAGGGCCTTTCGAGATCCTTGCCAGAATCGGCCCTGTGGCTTACAAGCTTAACCTACCGCGCGAACTTAGTAACATCCATCCAACCTTCCACGTCTCAAACTTGAAAAAGTGTCTGTCCGACGAGACTCTTGTTATTCCACTCGACGAGATCGAGATCAACGAGAGCCTCAACTTTGTGGAAGAACCAGTAGAAATCATGGACCGAGAGGTCAAACAAACAAAACAAAGTCGCATACCCATCGTGAAGGTTCGCTGGAACGCCAAGCGGGGACCTGAATTCACATGGGAACGCGAAGATCAGATGAAACAAAAGTACCCTCATCTCTTTCATGTTCACCAGTATCTTTACTACTTTATATTTCGGGACGAAATTCTCTCTAACGGGGGGATGATGTGACAACCCGATATTTCAACTCTTTGTAACCCGATATTCTCTCTCGGACGCCCAACGTTCTCCTTACGCGTCGCGTGCGAGGTCGGAACGCCTCGCATACTTCAGCCTCCTACGGTCCAGCTTGAGCCACGTCGCACCCTTCGGAGACTACCACCTGCTGATCTTATCCAAGCCATTACGCCCAACGTAGGTCCGAGGTACGCCCAGCGTACCGAGGCAACTTCATTTTTCACTCAAAATTCCACTATCTCTCTAACTTCTTTCTCTCTCTAAGTGCCCTAAACCCTCCTAAACCCTAGATAAGGCCCCTATCACCCTAAGGAAGCCCCGAGGCTCCCGGAGTCCCGAGAAAAAGGAGTCTTTCGGTTTCGAAATGCTGCTCCAATTAAGTTCCAATTTTCGATAAAATTCGATGTAAGTGTGCTACGCTTACACAATTTTTAATATAGCCTTCAAATATGTGACAACCCGATATTTCAACTCTTTGTAATGACCAAAAAGGGTCAAGTATTGTAACCACTTTTGAGTAATAAAATTTACTTTCATAATAAAATGTACAAATAGTTCTATTTAATTTCCTTCTATGTTTAAATGTCTTTGAACCATGATCGTACGTGAAAAAGAACGCCCAAATCGGACTTCATATAGCGGAGTTATGATTTTTCCAAGTTCGGCTTAGCAACAGACAGCTAAAAACTCGAATCGGAGATCGAGCGACTTTTGGCCGGAATGACCTAAACGAGAATCGAAGGTCTCGACAATGGTATTCCAGCAGTAAAAAGTCTGGCAAAAACCGACATCAAATAAAGAAGTTATGAATTTTCAAAGAAATTCCTTAAACAAGATGAGTTTATAATAAATAATAAAAAAATAATTTCGGAGTTTTCCGACGGAGTCTAAACGAAAGTTGTAGAGCGTAGTCTCACCTACGCGTGGATATAAAGACCATCGAAAACGGAGTTCGTATGAAGAAGATATGAATTTTTGAAGTTTATTAAATAAATTATATATTTATTTAATTCAAAAATCAGACATTATCCGAAGAGGAGTCAACGTCCTCCTCCGAGGTACGCGCTGCGTACCCCTGTACGCCCTGCGTAACCGGGAGACTTGGCCTCTGATCGTCCATGTCGCCCTATCCGAAGCGTCCGACTCGTCCGACCCATCCGAAGCGTCCGACCCGTCCGACCCGCTGTCCCGTCCGACCCGTCTCCCCAGCAACCCGTCCCATCCGAAGCCGAGGCAGTCGAGGCTTCGGTTATGCATGACATACGCGTACACGCTGCGTACGAGCGTACGCCCCGCGTACCGAGGCAGTTCAGCCTTCCTATAAATAGGATGCGAGGGCTTCCGAGAAAAGGGCTCATTTCTCTCCTCTCTCTCACAATCTTGCCTCGTTTTCCGTGCTCGTTCAAACCCGAAGCTCTGGTCTTTTTGCTGAAGTCCCGAGGGTCAATTTTACTCCCGAGATTCTCGAGAATCCCGAGGAAAACCCGTTTCCCGAGACGAAACTCTGCCCAGTTTTCCATCTCGCTATCTTCAAACTTTCAAGTGAGTTCATACCCCTTAATTTACCTTTTAAATATTCTATAAATTCTTTTATATGCTTTCAAGGGGGGGATTACAAGTAAAACACACGAGTATTATCGTGTGTTACATAAAGAAACTCTTTTATATGCTGTTATATATCCAAATCACATGCGATTTATAAACCTTTAAGGAACTTTTATATATATAACATATGTTAAAATAGCATTCTATCTTTTGAAATATAAATTTGTTGTAATGCATGTATAAACTGAACTTTTCTTAGATTATTGTTGTCTATCTTAGACTCTACACCAAAAATCTATGCTTTCATAAACAAGTGATTCCTTTTCTAGGTATTTCTAAACAAACAAGACACAATTTTAGAAAACTATAATAGTTATAGTTTTACGAACAAATTTCTAACTCTTATGTACTAGAAACATGAATTTCAAGAGTTTACTTTCGTATACAAGAACAAACGTAACATTTTAACAAGTAGATCTGTTTTTATACCACGGTTTTGTGAGACACTAACTTCATGTACGTTCGAGTACACATTTCAAGTCCTGTATTATATACCAGAATCCCTTGGAGGGGGAGCATGGTGTTTGTGTATAGATCTATACGGGCTTGACAACCCGCGCCCTGACTGTTAGCTGCACTCTACCGTTTGGGGTGACAAACATCATAACATTCCAACGCCTGAAGAACGTTGTGTATAGGCATTCCGAGTCAATAGTATGGTTATAAAACTCACAAGGGGTATTAAAAATGCATTGATTTACAAGGTTTTCGAACTCATTGGTGATTTTACACTTACATACATTTTGGAAACAAACATTGGTCTTGAAGTAAGGCTACTATTATACTAGTAGAAAATATAGAATTTTATAAACACAAAGAAACAAAGACAAAACATTTCATTTCATTCAAACATTGTCATTTAAATACTTATGAAACTCACCAGCTTAAATGCTGATCTACTCTTTCAAAATTACTTGTATGTCCCAGGAAATCAGTAAATTTCAGGTATTCATTTTGCTTTTGATGAAGGGATGCTGCGGCGCCAGTTTAATCTCGTATTTCGACATCATATTGTAATTGGTTTTGAACATGTAACTTTTGACAAATGTAAACTTTCAATTATATATATGATGGTTGTATTGCTTTCTTTACTATGTATTCATTTGTTACATTACCACATGAAGTCATCCGCCCCTGATCGTTTCCGCCGTTCAGGTTTGGGGGTGTGACAAACTAATTATAGGAATGTTATTAGGTCTTTAAAATATTTATTTAGGCTATTATTATGAGTTATATTAAGTGTTATTAACGCTTATATAAACTATTAATTTGTCGCGGTTATCATTAGACTAAACCCTAGTGGTATTGGTACTAGGTTTTATCAAAGGAAATTGTTTTGAGAGTATCAAAGCACTGTCCGAGTGCTGAGTCATCACCTTTCAAGTGAGTGCATAGTCCCTTTCATCTTAGACATAGATATGAAGTATTTTATATAAACTATGTGCTATGTGTGCATATTATCTGAATACTTGCTGTCTATGCTGGATGAAGTTTTTATACGTGTTTTAAAGGATTTAAACCTTATACGTATTTTGTATATACGAATCTGTTGGGTGTGAGATGGGTAGATGAATGATGAGAGATATAAGATGATGTGAGTATACATTGGCGGCTATAGACTTAGCGCCTATGGGAGAACACCGGTAGCTATGGACTTAGTACCTGTTAGACGTTGGTAGCTATGGATTTAGTACCTATTAGGAATTGGTAGCTATGGACTTAGTACCTATTAGTTAGACACTGGTAGCTATGGATTTAGTACCTGTTAGGAATTGGCAACTATGGACTTAGTTCTTATTGAACACTGGTAGCTATGGATTTAGTACCCGATGAGTAGGATATAGCAGCTATGGAATTAGTGCTTTACGAACGAACATCGGCAGCTATGGATTTAGTGCCAGTCCTATAACCCTGGAAGTAAGGGACTTCGAAATAAACGAATGCAGGATAGATGACTCTTAGGTTAAACCCTTAAGAGTAAAGAAGATAATGGGGATGGGTAATTGGGTTGATTGTTTGATTGTTTAAACATAATAATTATATTATTGTGGGTTGAAAACCCTATGTACTCACCAGGTTTGCCAACCTGACCCACTCAGTTTATTTATATCACAGGTGTTGATATGAAGTCACATTACACTGAGAGATTTAAAGAGCTGTAGATCACTAGTGTAAATAAATGTAAGTTATGTTTATGCTTATGTTTCTGTATTAATGATGGCATCCAAAACGTTTTAAAATGAATAAAATACGTTTCTTCGAAAATGTTTTAATAACGTATTTATCGTGTTTTTCTGGGAACAAATTCCACAACATTTTTATTAAAAGAAGAACTCTGATTTTTGTAAAGCATAAACAAAATCGGTCTTTTCTTGCCGTGAAAATGGGGATGTCACATCAGCTCCAGGCACTTCATTATGTTCAATTCCAGAAACCTTTTCCATTTCTTGTCTTACTTGATTCACTAAGTAGTTAATAATTTTAAAAAATAAACTCCCTCTAAATGTATCAATTCATATTATGGCTTATTTAACTTATTATTTATGTTATTAGATATAATTGTTTCACTTTTAGCAAATTTTATTTAAGCATTTTAGTTTTGTAATATTTTTGTCGTTTACACTTACAATTAGTAATGGTTATTAGGTAAACAATAAATTTTTATACATGATCCCATCTAGAGTAGGTAAGAATTAAGATATTTTGGTTTTTGATTCACTTAACTACTATTTTCTCATTATACTTTGTCTTTTAATCTTTTTTTTTTTCAGGATTTTATAGAGGCAACAAAAGAACCTGTAATCACCTTCCTAGCAGCCAAGTTTGATTGTATTCTTGGCCTTGGATTTCAAGAAATCTCTGTTGGAAATGTTTTTCCTGCGTGGTAGTTTTCTTGCTCTTTTTCTTATTGACTTAATTTATACATAAATTAATTAGGACATATATAAAGCAGTGTTTCTTTGAGTTATTTCTAACATATGTGGCTTAATTCGTTGGTCTCATTTCAAAATAAAGGGTAGAATGGTCATTTACTCAGATTCAGATTGTTAATTAAGATATTTGCATACCCTTTTAGGTACAACATGGTAAATCAAGGTCGATCCTAATCATTTTTAGGGCAAACAACATATGTACCTGTGACTCAAAAGGGTTATTGGCAGGTAACTATCTTATTAGAACATATCTACAAATATATATATATATATATATATATATATATATATATATATATATATATATATATATATATATATATATATATAGTCCTTTATCTAAATTTCATTTTTCTTTTTTTATTTTTGGTTTGATATGGGCGATGACCTTATTGGAGATACAACTACTGGTTATCTCAGGCTATTCATGTTTGTTCATCTGAAATTAAGAATTATAAAAAATGTATATTTTTGTATTTACCAATGCTTTTCAATTTCAGGATTTTGCGGTGATGGTTGTGCAGCAATTGTGGATTCTGGAACCTCTTTGTTGGCAGGTCCACTGGTATGTTTTAAAAATTAATGTTTTATAAATGAGAATTGTAAAAAAAATTAGAAGTTCTATGTTGTGAGTAATAACCTTTATTGATTTATCTTTATTTATTTATTTATTTATTATAAATATTTTCTCAAAAATTAATATTATTATAAGTTGTTGAATTGCAGGGGGGGTGACCATAATATAGTAAGTGGACAAGCATTGGAGTTCAAGCAACTGAACATACATGGTTGGGAAGCATTTGAGAAGGGCAATGATGTTCATATGCATGCTGCTCCTTCACAAGCTGAATTGTTGTATACGAATTATAAAGTGAACAAAGAGAAGCTGAAATCTCAAGTGAAGGAGAAGTTGAATATGATCGTACTGGAAGAATCGTCAAAGGAAAGCTGCTTCTTCATCCCCTAGAAGAGCACATGTCTCAGGGACAAAAGGGAAAAACAAGAAATCTATAAGCCCATTCCACACCACATTGGTATTTTGTTTTTTATTATGATATGTTTGTAATTTGTAAATGGTAATTGGCAGGGTGGTGGTGGTGGTGAGATAATGGGGGGAGGATCTTCCATGAAAATGCAGTACCCTCCATCAGGGCCAAGTGAGAGGGGGCAGCTTGGTAATCGTGTGACTTCTGGGCCGCTTGCAAATGAGTCTGCTGAAACATCAGCATTCTCCCCATTGATTGGAAGAAAAATGAGAACCAAATGGCCTGATGACAACAATTTTTATGAAGCAGTTATAACATATTACAACCCCGTTGAGGAAATTTGATATTGCTTGCAGCTCCACCTCCAAATTTTATGTTGGAAAAATATACTTCTAGGGTCGGCATGCACTAGTTTATGATATTAGTACAACAAATGAGACATGGGAGTGGGTTAATCTTGCAGAGGTATGTGTAGAAAGTTAAAATTATGGGTGATATACCATCTCTTAAATAAAATATTGTTTGATACTTGATGTAGATATCACCAGAGGATATACAATGGTGGATCAGGTCATGGAATGAGTAGACCTGTTGGACGTGATAATGGTCCTTGTGGAGGTGGAGGTGGAGGGAGAGGTAGAGGGTTGCCCAAAAGTCAAGCAGCATCAGCAAGAAAAGATTTTCCACCATCACATAATGGCATTGGAAAGAAGGGTCTAGACAATATTCAGTCACTTCACACTGATACTCTAATAAAAGAGGCACATACATGATAATTGTAGATATATCATATATGTATATTGTATATTTTATTTACAAGAAGGGAAATGAATTTTAACATTCATGCAACAGGTTGATAGGGTATTTGGGTCTAGTCATCCAGATCCTGTTAAAATAGAGAAAGCTAAGAAAGTGCTCAAGGTTAGTTAATTATGAAAACATGTAATGTATGATTTATGATTGAAATAATAATAATAATGATATATAATGCAGGAAGATGAACAAGCACTAACTGATGCCATTACAAGGCTTGCATATATATCAGATGGTGAAAGTGGTACAAACACTAAACTAAACTATACTCTTCTTATAACTCTACTAAATGCTTACTTCCTGAGTCCCACTTAAAGAGACAAGTGAATGGAAGTAAGAAGACAGGAATTTTTTTTTGTTCCTGAGTTTTTATAATGGAAAGAAGAGAAAGGATAATCTTCCCTTCCAATTTGGAAGGATTTGGTTCCTTAAAATAAGACATGAATTTAATTTCTTTTCTTTTTCTTCAAACTTGGGAACACATAAATTATTAAAATGTTTATTTACCTTTTATTTCTTCAAGCCTAGCAACATGAAAATATAATCTCCTTTTCTCTCCTTTTTTTCTTTTCTTTGGTAAAACTTGGGAAATACAACATAAAACGAAATGACATATATGAATATAATTATAATGCTTGCATATTTATGGTAGAAAATCTCTCTACCTTCTTAGGATATGACCGATCAACTTGTAGTTGGTATTGACCGTTGACCATTGACCATGGACTATTGATTGACTTACTTTTTTCTGTTTGATGCAGAGTCAACTGGGATGGAAATTGTTAATTTTTCAAAGTACTATTCTATCACTTGGTGTGGGTAGTTTAAGGTTGCGAGGAGAATACCAAAAGCTCCCTTTTATAAACAAATGGTTGCTAATAGTAATAAATTGATTCTCATAATTCTTTGCATTTATTTCACATCAAATACAATTTAGAGCATCCTACTTTTCACTTTGTTTCTTATCAACAGCAGGAGATAGCAATACACTTTCACTTATGAGTGTATCATAGCTTCCTACTTTCATTTCATTCTATTACAACATTTTACTTTCAAATTCTTTCTACAAGTTGATAGATTTTCAAAACATGATATGTTGTAATATGATAAAGAAAGGAATGGCATGATACCAAAAACGTTCTTTGTGATATCTGAAAATTTAGCCTGATCGCAGATCTGAGTCATAGCCTTGACTCGGGAATCATTGCTCATTTAAGATTTCAATTTTCCAGGGAAACCTCTCATCATAATTAAAAAAACGGTTAATGGTTGATTGAATGAGAGAAAAGAAAACACCAACACTCCATGGCTAATAAGAATAAAAAAAATAATGATATGAGGCAAAAAAGGTAAAATAAACTCGTATGTATGAATATGATTTGTATGGAAATTAAATTTATAGTGTATGAATGTTTTGGTTTGCATGCAGTCATTGTTTGGCAGCTTGGACAAACTTGTAGCACCTGATCGTCCATGTCACTCTTGGTAAAACAAATTTAGAGTGTACTTCTTCCATTCATGTTAGTAATTTCTCATTATGATATATTGTTTCTTTTGCAGTTTTATTTTTAGGAGGTATTTTACTTTATTAAATGGTTAAAGTTACAGGACATGAGTATGAGCACATCATGGAAAATTTTAGGGAAGTTGTTAGTCTTCTTCTTGGTGATCCATCAATGAAGTGGCCAACTTGTATCATGTAATAACATTTTATGCGTAAATGTAGGTATATGTTTTTTTAATGAATAATGTAATCATATGTATGAATATGAAATAAAGTTTGTTATTTAGTATGTGATAATCATGTATATGGAGGAAACAATATCTATTGATTTGTTTTATCTTTCCATGGATCGATTATTTGTATGACATTAAAATTTATGCAATGGATTATATTTTTTGTATATGGTATTTTATTTTCTGTTATGAGACATTCAATGCAAGTTTAATTTAAAAATTAGTAAATCTAAAAATAATATTTTTTTAAATATTTAAAATTATGATACGCAAAAATGTGTGTCATCTTCATTTACGACATGGCCTTTCTTGACAGGGGCTTCCTTGATACGCATTGCGTGTCATAAACACGCGTGTCGTAAGGTTACGACACACAAATGCGTGTTGTTTTCCTTTATGACATAGGCTTTCTTGATACGCATTGCATGTCATAATTGCGTGTTGTAAATGCGTGTCATAAATGCGCGTCGTAAATGAGCGTCATAAATAGATGACGCACAAAAGCATGTCGTCTCTCGTTATGACATGGCCTTTCTTGAGACGCATTTGCACGTCGTGTGAACGTTTTACGACATGCATTGCTCGTCCTAAAAGGCTGTTTTTCTATTAGTGAGTTATGGAATTAGACACTAATCGAAAACCTCCTCCATCAGAATTTGGTGCACACCGCCATAGTAGGAAATGCAGACTCGTTGATGTAGAGTCAACAGCCTACGCATGTCATAATCAAAGGAAGCCACCAGACCCAAAATACACTCTGATCGGAGTCGTGACCACCTTGCGGCAAAGAGCATCGGCTACCACATTGGGCTTCCCCGAGTGATAAAGGATCTCACAATCGTAATACTTCACCACATCCAACCAGCGACGCTGCCTCATATTCAGATTTGGCTGATCCATCACATATCTTAGGCTCTTGTGGTCCATGTAGATGGTACACCGGACCCGATAGAGGTAATTCTGCCAAATCTTGAGGGTAAACACCAAGGCCCCCAACTCCAAATCATACGTCAGATAGTTTGGCTTATGAGGCTTCTGCTGCCTCGAAGTGTAAGCGATCATCGACCCCGTTGCATCAACACTGTCGCCAAACCTGTAATCGAAGCATCACAATAAACCACGAAATCAACGACACCCTTAGGCAGGGTCAAAATCGGTGCCTTACCCAACCGCTGTCTAAGAGTCTCAAAAGCTGCATACTGCTCATGCCCCAGCGAAAAGTTGTCGACTTCTTGGTTAGTCGAGTCAAAGGTACAACGATCTTGGAGCAATCCTTAATAAATCTCCGATAATAGCCAGCTAATCCAAGAAAAATTTGAATCTCATATGGAGAGCTCATAACCACCCACTGCATCATCACCTCGACCTTGGCGGGATCAACCAAAATATCTTTTTGGTTGACAAGTTGCCCCAGAAACTGCACCTCATGCAACTAGAACTCGGACTTGGAGAACTTTGCAAAAAGTCTCTCCCCACTCAAAGTCTCTAGCACCTCCCTCAGTGCTCCTCATGCTACTATAGAGTCTAGGAATAAACCAAGATATCATTAATAAATACTATCACAGACCGATCCAGCATCAGTCTACATACGCAGTTCATGAGATCCATGAACGCGACTGGAGCATTGGTGAGCCCAAAAGGCATCATCACAAACTCATAATGACCATATCGAGTTTGGAAAGCTGTCTTCTACACATCTTCATTCCTGACCTGCATCTGATGATAACCCTATCGTAAATCAATCTTGGAGAACCAAGATGCAACCTGAAGCTGGTCGAAAAGATCATCAATCATCGGGAGGGGATAACGGTTCCTCACTGTTACCTTGTTGAATACCCAGTAGTCGATACACATACGGTAAGACCCATCCCTCTTCTTTATAAACAGGTTTGAGGCTCCCCAAGGCGAGCTTCTCGGTCGAATAAATCCCTTGTCTAATAGCCCGTGCAGCTGTGTAGAGAACTCATGCTTCTCAGGAGGAGCCAACCAATATGGCTCTTTGGCTATTAGAGTCGCACCTGGAACCAAATCGATCATGAACTGAAGTTACCTCTAAGGAGGCAGCCCAGGTAAATCCTCTGGAAATACATTTGGGTAATCCTGCACAATCCGCACATCATCCATTGTCACCTAACCCTTATCCTGAGTATCATGACGTAGGCGATATTACCCGAGCAACCCTGCTGAAGATAGCGTCTGGACTTCGCTGCTGAAAAGATAATCCACCCACTCTGCAGTCTCTCACCATGAATCACTAACTTTCCCCCACTTGGGGTCAGAACCCGTACCAACTGCTGCTCACAGTCGATCACTACCCATTAGGGCTTAACTAATCCATACCCACAATGACCATGTTCCCCCGCAACATAATGGGAACCAAATCCACTAGATACTGCTCACCAAACAACTGAAGAGTACGCCCCAGATGAACCCTCGCAACCCGAACAGTCTTGTCATCAAAAATCTCCACATCAATAGGACAATCCATCTCCCTAGAGCTCCAACAAACCTCTTACTCAGCGCAAGCGATACTAGAGATCGGGTAGCCCCGAATTGAACAATACCAAAGCAAAATACCGTTCACAAGGAACGATCCTAAAATAAAACATATAAACATAATCCGGAAATTCAATATAAAAAAATAGATAAGGATAAGATACGTACCCATCACCACATTGGGAGTCGTACACACCTCCTACGTCGTTAGCTGGAAAGCCCTGCTCTTCGTTACAAGCGCGTCTGCTCAGCCCTGGCAGCCATTAGTAATCAGGAGTGTTACAAGAGTGGGTGCTGATATCGGTCTTGCTGCAGCTAAACTCGGACAATAGGCCTTCTTGTGACCCCTCTGATTGAAATAGAACGAATCAGATTAGATACCAGAGTGGTGGTGGTGGCAGCAATACAATCTGTGCTAATATGCCCAGTTCCGACGCACTTGAAGCAGCCACAACCACTCACTCTTCATGCCCCCTCATGCATCTTGCCACAGCGGCTACGGCTCTAATGGCCTCTCAGTCTAGAGTTAGATACCTTGGGCCTTTTGCCTGATCTCTCAACATTTGGCATATACTCAGGCTTCCTCTTCTTCTCCATCTCCAAGTCGATCTCCCTCTCCCTAGCTCGAGCTATCATATCCTCAAGTTCCTTACAGCTGTATCGGCTCACAAACTGCCAAATGTCACTACAAATAAAATGATATTTAGTGGCATAGAAAAAGTGCCACTAAAAACCCCTCAGGAAATCAGCGGCACAAAAAAATAGTGCCACTAAAAATGCTGCCACTAAAGACCTTTAGTGACACTTTTTGGTTGTGCCGCTGAAGCCTAAATGGGCTATTGTGGCACTTTATGATTATGCCACTAAAGCACTTTTAAGTTTTAGTGGCACTATTTTTATGACACTATTTAACTGCAAATATAATTATCATTTTCATATATTTAGGGCGTATTTTTAATACAAAAAACATACTAATAAATTAGGCCTATTCTTTTTATTTTAAATAGAATATAAAATAATAATAGGTCAAGTAAGATAACAAAAAGAAAAACAAAATATCATTACATCAATTCAAAATTGTCTAAAAAAATATCTCAATATATTTAAAACACAACCATCTTAAATTAAAAGATAAAAATACACCTTATTAACTCTAAATTGTATGCATGGGAAGCTTTCTCGAGTCTTCATATTATATTCCAACAAGGTTAGCCATCCTTACAAGTTCCCCAAGAAATTATGTTAGTTAATTTCCTTCTTCTCCAATTATGATATGAAGCCTACCTTTCTTTTGAATTCCTTTAAAAAAAATTGATACAAAACAACAAAAAAATAAACAATCAATACATATGTAACAGTTAACGGGACCATTTTTTTGTTAATGACGAGAAGAAGGGAAAATCAATAAATGAAGTGAAGAAGGGCAAAACAGTAAATGAAGTGACAAAGTGATACCACAAGGACCATTTCTATAACAAAATGCTAGATAGGGGTTGTTTCTGTAATAGATAGCTACCACAAGATTGCTACCATAGGAACCATTTCTATAACAGATTGTTGTCATACTGACCATATGGACCAGTTCAATAATATATTGCTACTATAGGGACCATTTCTATAACGGATTGCTACCAAAGGACACAAAATCATACAACTTTCAAACTATTTAGACACACATTAATGTAAAATATATAAAATATTAAAGTAGATAGATATATTACCTTCCAAAATGATAAGAAGATCTCCATGTTTTCTCGAACTTAGAGAACATCTTTCAAACCTACAATACAATGAACCAAAGATAAACATGTGTAATAACACTAAGCAAACCTACATAAAAGCAACAATCCCAAAACCAAATTACTTTATTATAGTAAAATCATGTTATAGAAGCCGCAGTTCAAAGTTGAAAAAGCATCAGCTCAATTAACACAATCCACAAGTGAACAATCAACTAGTAAACATAAAACATTGGATCATTAATTAGTACAATAATAGAGAATTGGTATAAAGACAATGGCTAAAATAGAGAGGAAAAAATAAAGAAACATATAAATACAAAATTCCTTCAAGTCCTTTCCAGAAGCAATTTCTCTAAGGACCTCTACATGTTTGTTGATTTCAGACCTAAGGATAGAGGCTATCTTCAGAGCAGTAGAAAAGGTTGAATGTATTTGACAACAGAAAACAGGTCCCCAAGGACTAGAATTAGACATAGTCATAATAGACTAAGTAAGTGATAGTCTATCATTTCAAAAATTTCCCATATTAAAGTGGCAAAACCAAGCACACCAATAGACGTCTTCTTGTCCCTCCATAGAAGTATATTAACAGCTGTCATGAACAAAAAATTAAAACTACCAACATCTGATTGTGATAACATGGTTCTGATTAAACTGAACCCAAAAAGGTAACACAAAGATCACACATAATATATATATATATATATATATATATATATATATATATATATATATATATATATATATATATATATATATATATATATATATATATATAGGAATGAGTTCTATGGAAAACAAATAACTAGGGCAACATTTACCGGAACCAATAATCAAATGACACGTGTCCATTTCTTTCTTCACAAATAATGTATTGTGGAAGTTATTGTGGAAGTGATGTGTTGTCATGTTTTCATCGGTTCAAATATGTGTTGCCCTAATCATTCATTTTCCATATATATATATATAGGAATGAGTTCTATGGAAAACAAATAACTAGGGCAACATTTACCTCCGCTTTCAGATATTGATTACGAAGAATCACTTCCATAAAACTTATCGGTGACTTTTTTAAACGATGCTCGATCCGTGAATTTCATCAGGAATTCTCGGTGATGCTCGGAGGAGGTGAAGCCATAGTTCCATACATAATCTCTTCAGGAATTTCATCACATAATTGATACCATGTATAACTTTCCGAAGCTGGTTATCATTCATGTAAAAGATTTATTAAAGTGTGATTAAGGAAAGTTGAAGGAGGATACCTTCGTACTCTTTAGCGAGGGGAAACCGAATCAACAATAACTAGGTAGAACATGAAGGCAAGCAGCGGTGGCAAGTTACAGATGTTGATCGGAGACGATTCTTAGGTTATAGTGAGGATAATAGAGATGGCAACAACGATGGCTTTGGAGATTAGGTATTTAAGTCATGGGTTGGAGACGATGGAAATTGGCACCGTAGGACATAGTTAAGTGTATGTTGAAAGTTCATTTTTTAGTCTCAGGAGGTTTTCGATAGGAGGGAAACAAATTGGGGCTTTGTAAATTTTGGGAAAACATTTCCCGCTGGTAAAAAAAAGGAGGGATTTTAATTTTATTAGGTGATTAAAAATCATTTGTTTTTAATTCACATTTTCCGATTTTTTTTCATATTTTATACAAATTTAAGTTAAATGTATCATATTATTTATAAAAAAATCATAATACTTTTATGCCAGTAATAATTATGAAAACAGTGTCATAAAGTTAATAATGCCGCTAAAAATAGGTTATTAGTGTCATAAGATATAAAGTGCCACTATATCTTTAAATCTTATAGTGACACAAAACAAAAGTGCCACTAAAAGTTGGTTATAGTGGCACAAAAGCAAAATGCCACTAAAACTTTGTGCCACTAAATGTAATTTTATTTGTAGTGTGTCACTCCTCAATATCTTATGATACCGGGCCGTCTTCATCTCCTCATCTACCACATACTGCGGAACCAAAAGCACCCTCTCCCTGAACATGGTGGTGATCTCAGCCATTGTCTCATTAGTCTAGTAGATATCATGAAACTCCTGTGCCAACTGTAGCACATCAATCACCGGCGCAAACTCAGCTCGAAACGTAGTCGAGAAATCACTCCAGCTTATCACATCAACAACATCATAACCCACAGAATGCCCTACCTCCTCCCACCAATCACGTGGCCTGTCCTTCAAAAGGCAGGAGGCTAGTCTAACCTTGTCCCTTTCGGGAAAACGACTAGTACGGAAAGCGTTGGCAACATCTGCTGTTTGCAATGGGGTGCCTTGCCCCGTGATAATTCAAAGCTCCACATGCCCTGAACTCCCTGAAGTTCAAAGAGCGTATCCCAACCAAAGCCACCATCTCATCGTATAAGGCGCTCAACCGCTCATCGAGAATCTCAAGTATACCCTCCTTGACTATGCCAAAGATCACAGGAGTCTGATAAAGGACACTATGCATGATCTCAGATGAGATGAACTCCCTCATCTGGTCATTAAGCTTCCTGGCTCCAGAACCTGAGCCTGAAACCACACCAGCACCAGAACTGCCAACATATCTACCTCTCAATGTCACCATACTGAAAATGGACCATAAAATCCATCAGAATATACATCAATATATATATATATATATATATATATATATATATATATATATATATATATGTATATATATATATATATCGAGGGAAAAACAAACTCCATAAGCTCCGTAGTTTTGTCGTAGCCATCCTTGATTCGAGTACAGATCCTCTACTTCTAGTAGTACGGGCATATACTACCTTCCACATCTATACATAATTTCCTCAAGAACTGCTTTGATTCAACCAAGTTACTCTATATCCTTACAACCTTCCCTCAAAGATAAGGCTCCCAGCACTAGATCTCATCCTAGGTTTTCCTAGGGAAAACTCCACACCATGAATACAATTATATACCACTAAAATGGGATAATTCTTCAAATAAAAGGTCTCACACTACAACGGCTAGACTCAAACAAAAGTTGTGCAATATAGTTAAAAGCTAACCTTCAAAAATTATTTAGTTCCCATAGTATGTAACCTAGCGTATTCGTTTACTAGTAGCATAAGTTATTAAGAACTCCTAAAAGCACAAAGCTAGCAGCATTCGAGAATCAAGTAACCAAAAACTAGGGATAATCTAACCAGGGCACCCTATCATTGACTAAACAGTACTAGCATGAAATTGTACAAGCTCATGCAATAGGAATACAAAGGCATCTCTCCTAGAATTCTACCATGAAAAAACTAAGCAGATCCTTAGCCTAACTAGCATGCGATTCACATATTCACAAATCAAAGCATAACAGATAACATGTATGGGTACTTTGGGAAACTTACGTGAGCTCGGCTGATTTCATGCACCACACCATTTCTTATTTCATAAAACCCTTTTCCTTTTAAAATATTTCTTTTGAAGAAAACATTTACCAATTCCTCAGTTTGAGTTGAGACACACCCGAGAGTATGCTAGAATCCCTCAAACCAAGGCTCTGATACCAACTTGTAATATCTCAAAAATATGACCCAAAAAATTTAAATTTTCAAATTTGAATAAGAAAATATTCCAAAAACATTGTTCATAAAACCCATAAAATAAGTATATCAAGCATCATGAAAATCAGTGTATGTCCCAAAAATAGAATCCATATGGTGTGCGATGCAGTCAACCCAAGCTCTTCCCCTTGGAACCGAAAGTACCTGAAACATAAAATAAAACCGAAAGCACAAATCTTACTAAGTTCCCCAACATACCACATTCCATACATACAAAAAAAACATATAATGGGCCCGGCCCCGTCATCATGCCCTGCCCGACATTGGACACGTCCAAAATCATGCCCCGTCTGGCATTGAGCCCAACATGGTAAATAGATCGAGCTCCACCCAAAATACATATAACATATATCAAGCAAACACATACAAATGCAATAATCACAAACATACATAGCATGCAAAGTGGTCATCAGGCCCCGCCCAACGTTAGTGTTGGATAGGTTTCTAAGCCAATTATTATAATTGGTATGTACCTGACCCATGATGGATATTTGAGAAAGAATCTATTTATGATTTACTAATATATTATAAGTATGATATATTAATTGAGAAATGATAATATTTAATTAGCATTGATCAAGAATTAATTTGGAATTAATTTAGTGATCAAAAGAGACTAATTAAATTAATGGGGTTTGATTATGTAAAGACAGTGATATATATATATATATATATATATATATATATATATATATATATATATATATATATATATATAGGGATGACAATGGGTACGGGTATACCGGGTTTCGTGTTCCCCATCCCCATCCCCATCCCCAATGGGTATCCGACGGGGATCCTCAATGGGTAATCGGGGATTTTTCCCCGTTACAAAGTTTTGAACTTTTATGAAAAATTACTCATAATTATATATGAACCAACAAAACAAAAACTAACAGAACTAATATATAACACTATAATCACTGAATATCTTCAAACACGAACAATAACATTCAAGGTTACAAATTAAATCATTCTTTGCAAAAAAAGACATAAAAAGTCTTCCCAAAACCATACGTTTGATTGTTAGAAAACCTTATTTTGTCTAATGAACATTTGCTTATGCATTATTAAAAATAAAAACATAATATCTATATATATATATATATATATATATATATATATATATATATATATATATATATATATATATATATATTAGGTACCCATCGGGGCCGGTTTCGGGTACGGGTATGGGTACATGACAGGTAAAACCATCCCCATCCCCATCCCCACTTTTTATATTCGGGTAATACCCATCCCCGTCCCCATCCGCGGTCAACTCGGGGATTTACCCGGTCAATTTGGGTTAGGGTTTCGGGTAACCATTGGGTACGGGTTTTTTTGCCATCTCTCTCTCTCTCTCTCTCTCTATATATATATATATATATATATATATATATATATATATATATATATATATATATATATATATATATATATATTGTTTGGGCTATTGATCCATGATGTGCTAAGTTTACGTAAGTATCCATGAAGAGTTAGCCCACAAGAGATATGGAACAAAACCTAAGTGTTTGGATTAGGGTTTACCCATGACTCTTGGAATCCTACAATATATATGTGTTATCCTTTACCTAGAATTGACCCTAAGAGTTCTAGGAAGAGAGAAAATCGATTTTAGACTGTCTAATCATTCTCTTTCTCTCTCTCGAAGTCCTCATTTGTTCATGGTGTTTGTGAACCATTTAAGGCATCACACTTGAGGTGCTAAGCTCTTGAGAGGCCAAAAATACAAGCTACGATAAAGAGGTATTATTCTAACTAGTTTTATGATTCATGTACCAAAATTGTATGCTAGTTGTAAGCTTAATGCTTTGGAAATTTTATTGCATGTATAACTAGAGAAAACTTAGATCCAAATTTATTAGAGTTGTATGTGCACCATAGGAATGTTATAGTACACAAAAACCCAACAGTGGTATCAGAGCCATGCGTAGTTTTTTTTTATATAGTTGCATTTGGAAATTGTTCAAAGTTGAAAAAATAAAAAATGGCCTTCTGCCAGGCTGAACTCGCCGAGTCCATTGATGAACTCGACGAATCCAAATCCTGGCTCGATGACTTCCACTGGCAGATGGCTGATTTTTGGGTTTTTTGGCCAATATTGGATTCGGATCACTACCACAAACTGTTTTGTATCATAAAATCTATTTTATCTGATATGGTAGTGATGATACTCATCCAATGAAAATATAATTGTCAAAGTTTTAAGAAAATTGTTGGTTATATGATAAACAAAGTTACTTGTAAATTGTTGATACAAATTATCTTGCCTTATGAGTTAAATTAGATCAATCCTAGATTATATGATAATTCTATTTCTTAAATTGAACTAAATTTTTTTAATGAGTTCCATAACTTGTCCTCAAGTCATGGAACATGAAAGTTCTCATCCATTAAAATGACATTAAACTGATGAGTGATGGAAATGAAAATGTTTTCAAGAGTTACAAAACTTGCCCTCAAGTTTTGGAATTTGAAAAGTTTAGTTAAAAGGTTTTAGTTTGTAATTTTGAATTCTAAAACATCTAGTAATTGAAAGTTTTCAAAAGATGCGTCCCTTGGGTTCATAACTAAAAAATTAATTAAATAGTTTTAATTTTGAAAAAATTAATAAGCTAGATGCCTTGATTAGTTCAATTACACGTTATGGAAATTATTAAATTAATTAAAGTGTTTAATTAAAAGAGAAGTTTAATAAATCCATAATGACATGGTTTAAGTTTAATTAAATTAAGATTATAATTTATTAATAGATTAAACCATCTAGTATTTTAAAAGTTTAAAATACACCCTTATACCATATAAAACTAAAAAGTTTAATATATTATATGTAAAAGTAAAAGGTTAGTCTTACCGTTAGTAGGCCTCATTCACGAAGCCGGTCTATAAGGGGGTAAAAGGTTACTACCTATAAAATGGTGGTTTAATAGGTGTCCATTCTCACCCACCGCTTCCTTGACTGGTGGAGGGTCGTTAGCCAAACGAGTCGAATAGGACATTACTTCTCATTAAAAGTATAATGAAAATACCAAGTAACTAAACACTTATAAATTCTGAATCTTTGTTACTTAGGAAAAATGTGAATTTGGTGCTAACCCATGAAATTGCTCTTTGCATATTGTTAAGTCGTTAGTGGAGCGTGTGTGGTTAACCGGCACACTAATCTGGGACTGACAATGTATGGAAAATGGTAGCTTGATGTTAATCATGGATCAATAGAGCGTGTGTGGTTAACTGGCATATTGATTGGATGATTTGTAACACTAAGTGTGCCAAGCTAATTTGCAAAGTTTTTCACACATTGTTTGTGATCCTCAACATCCAAGTAACAAAATTGATCGGCATAATCAAGATTAAAGATGCCAAAAGTTCAATGAATATTAAAAGAATCAAGGAATTTCAATTCATTTAAAACATAATAATCAATTTCGTTTTTTATGGTGGAAATTGGTAAATCGTCATTTACCTACCTTCAAATATTTTACAATTGAATTATGGCATCCCCCTTCCGAATTTTAGAATATTGTGTTGGATCCTAGCCTTAATATTTCATTTGGGTGTTTTATTAACGAATTAAATTGTGATAACCCAAAATTTCTATCTATACAAACCCTGCATTCCAATCTAGTCAAACTTACTTTTTCTAACTTTTAGCACTGTTTAGAGTCTGTATGGACATTCTGAGCTTAATGCATCAAAGGAATAAGTGAATGAGAGTGTCCGTTGAACTTGTAACCTGTCAAACAAGCCTTAAGCCCTCAAAAGAGGAGTTTACGGCCAAGGCCTTGGAGTTTACGGCTGTAAACTCAAGGTGGCCGTAAACCCCTAGTATATAAGTGACCCTTAGCCATTTTTCACTCATTTCACACTTCCCAAGCTAGAGAAATCGGATTCTCTCCCAAGGATCTTCAAGAGTTTTCTTCAAATCTTCACAAATGTAAGTAATTCCTTCCCTTTATGTGTTGTTACATCACTTCTTCTTGATTCACCCTTGAATCAATCCACAAATTCCATCTTTTGTTTTAGATCTTCAAGATCCTCAAGAACATGAAGAACACTTGTGTGTTTTGGGCCGAAAACACCCCTCTCTAGCCTTCAAATCGTAAGTCTGTACCTCCCTTTCATGTTTATAAGATAGTATAATGAGTTAGGGACTTGAAAACACCAAGAATCAACCAACCAAGAGAGCTTACGGCAAAGGCAATCTCCCAAGGACGTAAACTCTAATAGAGGATGCAAAGTTGCCCTACATTCCTTCCTAAGGCTTGGAACTTGGCCTAGAACACCTTCCCCTTGAGCTAAGGACCTTAAACATCGATTTGGCACAAGTCACCATGGGTTTATGACAATAAACCCATAAGGGCCGCAAACCCTGGGCCGTAAACTCATGGAGAGTTGGTCCTTGGGCGGTAAACTCAATAGCTAGGCCATATAACCCTTAGAAGCGACCCTATGATCTTATAACACTTGAATCAAAGTGTTTTTCCATGTTCTAGGGTATCTTTACTTGCTTAATTAGTGTTATAATCAGTAATTAGAAACATATATGTGTCTTTATATGTCAAATAGGATCAATGTGTGTCCTCAAGACTTCACTTGACACCTAGCACCTTATCCAACACTTTCATCCAAATCACTCACTACAGGTGAGTTCATACCCCTTAATCAACCTTTTAAATGTTTTAAATGCTTTTATGGGGGGGGGGAATACAAGTTGAAACATTATAGTTATTACATCAATTACATGTGATTAATAACTATCAAAAAAATTGATTTACTATACTTTCAGCTATTATATCAAACAAACTACTTCAAACAGCTTACCAAACTTGTTTTACACGTTAAAATCTTTATCAAACGTGTTTCTTTATGCCAAACTGCTTTTAAATCGTTTTATAAAGTGACATCAAGTCATCAATATTTGTTTTTTTAAAGTCATCAAAAGGTTTACAAAAACTTCTTTTAAAACTTGTACATATACTACCGAAATCATATCTAATGCATATATAGTTATATAAGTAAGGTTTCAAGGACTTAGGACTGATGACTCACTTTATTTCCTGTTCCTTGTTTGGTTGTGGACTTACAGTACCCGGTTGTTTGTCTGAGAGTCGTTTGATCCTTAGTTATAAATAATGTATATATGTATAAGACATAAAAGCTTTTATTTCAGTTTAATACACTCAGTCATACAAACAATTCTACTAGTAATCTATAATTGGCATTTTTTAGGATGATACTATTCATTACTTCTAGTTCAATGAAGCATACAAAGACTCAGTTCATTCATGAGTCAATACTTACTGTTATGAGAAAGTATACAACTATACTATGATGAGAAACTAAGAGAACATACTATTATGAGAAACTATACAACTATACTATGATGAGAAACTAAGAGAACTTACTATTATGAGAAGCATTACATATACATTTACTAGTAAACAGAAGGAACATACACCAACATAACGTTTAGAATATGAGATTTACTTCTACATGACGCGGACTCCACCATTGTCATGTTGGTAACCAGAGTCTCCTAGAGGGAGAGCGGGTATGGTGTGTATAGATCTATATGGGACAGACTATCCCGCACCCCGAATGTTAGCTACAGTCCCTGGCTGACCAAGCCATGGGGTGACAAATGTCACTTTTATTTTGACGACTTTCATCGTCGTGTTTTACAGCCATCAATCAATATGGTTACAAATCTCAACTTATCTTATAATTCATTGCTTTTAAGATAAGTAATATCAAGGTAGTTTCCGCATACGAACTACTGTACTAAATCATTTTCCCATTACATTCATTTAGTGACCTTTTCACATAAACGGTAAGGTATAAACCACATTTTGTTAATGATAGTCATACTTGGGAAAAATACGCATTTTTAGAACAAATGAACATACAGAACATTGATGCCTTGGTAGAAGGCTACTTTTAGTAGAAAATATATAATTTTCTAAGAGATACAATTACCTATACAAACATTTACATTATACCATTACCAACATTTTCTTCAAACGTATACTAATAAGTATTACAAACATTTACAAACTTATACATCAAACGCTTACAGACATTTTCATACAAACAACGACTCTAAATACTTATGAAATCACCATCTTTAATGCTGATAAACTCTTTCAAAATAACTTGTATTCTCAGGTCATCGGTAGATAGGTACAGTCCACCAGTTTTTGAGAAGATGGAGCTCCTTCAAGACTCATCTCTAATTTTGATTTACATTTTTGAGTGTCTTATAAACCTCACAGAAAACACTTGTATAAAAATTATATTATTAATGCAATGGATGATGTTGTTGCTTGTTTACTATTATTCTGTGTTGTGATACTGTACATGACGTCCTCCACCCCAGAACGTTTCCACCGTTCCGGTTTTGGGGGGTGACAGATTGGTATCAGAGCATTGTTTATAGTGAATCGAGTATATCAACCCATAAAAGATATACAAACTATAAACACAACGGGATTAAAATACTCTAACCAAGAGTTCATAATTTTAAATAATAAAATATTCAACTAAGTATACACACCTGCATTCATCCTAAAATCCGCGTCACTAGGACAAAACAAAACTATTACGATTGGTGAACATCACAGGTAGACTCGGGGATGTATGATCGGTTATGGGAGTGGCATCGCCTGATCAACTATGCTGGTCCAAGAAGTGATTAGAACATGCCCAAGAATGGTTGGGATGTGGCAACCAGTCTAAAAACATACCAACACTACTACAATGAAAACATTAGAAAAGAACCTAAACCTAAAATACTATAGGAGTATTTTGAGTTACAATAATTCTTACCTGAGAACTAAAAAGGTCTTTATTAGTAGGTCAATAGTTGCTAAGTTGATACGCTAAGGTTATATGTAACTAGGATGACATAGACTTAGAATCTGTGATCTTTGCTTTACTCCCTGTTCCTTGTTTGGTTGTGGGTTTATAGTTAGGGTCACTTATTCGAAGGTCTATCCTGTTTTGATTGCATATAACTAGTATGCACTATACAAGTATTGAAGTAACTAATAAAGACCATCTTATAATTATCTAATTAGTACGTCTATTAATTATTTCTTTATCCTTATTCCCGCGTAGATAACATGGCTGGATTCCATCCCCACGACGACCCGTATTTCCCCAACCAAGGCAATGCAGGATAGCTCGAAGAAGAGCCAGAAGATGATCATCCAATCCCTTTGGATGATCACTATGCCGAGGGCTTTTCTGATAGTTCTAAGTCCGAGCCAGAAGTTGAGAACCTACCCCTGGTGGCTCCTGCTCCAAATCCTAACCCTCGTCAAGCTTTTCAAGGCTCGACGCCTCCTTGGGTAGAATGCCTAGAAACATGGAGCGAAGAGCATAATCAGCCCACGCCATTCAATGGAGACCGAAGCTTCTATAACCTGAGTGAAGGAGGCCTAGTAGACAGAGTTCTGCTAATCCTGGTCCGCAGAGTTGCCCGAAACGAAATCCAGGGCACGACAACTCTCCATCGCATCACGGAGGTTGATGCCAATACTAGAATGCATACCATCCATACCACCCATCTTGAAGATGCTTGTGAGAGATCTGGGAGAGACCATGAGGACATGCTACAAGCACTAACTGAAACTCGAGCCGAAGTCATGGCGCTCCGAGTACGCCATAGGGTGTACGAAAGGCACCTGCTTGATATGGAGTGCCAGCTGGCGAAACTAAGGGGTCACCCGAGGGATAACCATCACCAGTAAGAGACATTCTACCTTTCTTTACTTGGTTTAAGGAATAGTCTTCCTAACTATGCTCCATGTAGCACTTTTCTATATATCTATCTCTGTACTGTAAGTACTTTTTAGTTAGGCCTCTATGCTGTCGAAACTTTTTCTACTTCGGATATGATGTAAGACCTACCCTAAGGTCAATTTTCCTGTACTTATTTCATCTTAAATATCAATGATATTGGCATTCGGCTAATTCCTGAGATAATCCTTGTTCAAATACTTTCATTCTTCTATCAATAGAATTCTATCTAAAGCTCACTTTCGTCGAATTATTGAGTTGTGGTAATTTGGCTCAAGGATCACTTCCAATTCTTGGCGAAGGTTGGACATGTTATCCACCAACCAATGATAGTCTAGTTCGAAATACCAATCGTATTTTGACCATTCTATGAACTTACTTCAACTCTTTACCAGTACAACATCATAGGGATGTAGGTCCAACCATTGAGAACAGTTTAACAAAACGGAGAATTTACATTTACGTAAAAAAGTAGAATACATCTAGTGCCGACCATAATCACTCACGAACTTTTTTCCTTCGTATAATAGAATCATGTCGTCATCCACAAATGGTCAGCCAAACAACGAAACCTCGATCCTTCATATAGATTCCGCTACATTCCAACCTGCCGTAACAGCTGCTGTGACCGCTGTCATGGCACAATTCCATTCTAACAACCCAAACGAAAGTAGAAATAACATCCACGTTTCAGACCAAAGTAACAACCATGGAAACCAACAAACGCCAACCCACGAGGGCAGCTTAACACAAAAATGAAAGAGTTAGAAACGAATATTCTAGGATAAGAAGAAGTCCAAATCATCCCAAAGATCGGCCAAGAGACAACAACCAGTGGCAGCCTTGGCATCCACAACATCTGTAACTCCTACTACCATTCCGACGAGTATCCCAGTTGTCCCAACCTCTGCAAGGCGTTATGCTGGAAATCTACCAAAATGCACAAGGTGTAGTTTCCATCACCTGGGTGCCTTTCGAGTGTTACATTGCCGAAAATGCAACAAGAACGGGCACACTACCCGATTCTGTAGAGTACATATCGATCACATTACTTCAACCACCAACATCGAAATTAGTCGTATATGTCATTTATGTGGAGTGATGGGACACTTCAATAGGGACTGCCCAACAGAGAAGAATGAGGGTGGAACAGGAGGACTTTGACCTCAGAATAGAAAAAAGCATCAAAGGATCCTGCTGTAATATAGGTACACTTCCACTCAGCAGTAATTAAGTATACTTTCAAACTGTTAAAAAGCTAGTGCAACTCGAGTCTTATATTTTGCGAGATCCCATCCGTTAAGGGACTCTCGTGCTACGCATACTTGCTTTTGTGGTATACCATGTTCGCAGCAGTAGTCTTATAGATAAGCTAAAGTACTGAAACTCTGTCAAGGTTGCACCGTTATGTTTTGTAGCACCATTCTAAATTAGTCTAACATCTTTTATTCTGAACAGTCCGACATTATCATGTGACTTGAGTCTATTCGATCCTCATAATGCCAGTCTCGTGCGAAAATTCTTTTTCCTCGTAATCGCCTTTTTACCTAAGCCGACATTCCAGAACTCCGAGATACTCATGTGTATATCCTTCCCGAAGAAACCTCCCCGAAGTACCACTCATATAGTACGTCAAGTTCAATTCGAAGACCCATACGGTTAATCAATCGCTGAGGAATGTATACTCAAGGGTACGATCATACCAACACTAATGCACCAGATCTCATCAGAACTTTGCAGTTAAGTGTGCTTGGGCTTAGAGAAGAATCATTTGTTCGACTGCCTTTTCAATCTTCATTTTATACGAATCGTATACGCGAATATGTGATTGATGAAGCAAAACCAACTGCAGATAGATGAACTTCAGGATGGAGACTGCCCAAGGCTACGAGTGATCGTACTGCCATCTGAATAAACATAGAATCCAATCAAGTGCCTTTCCCGCCAATCGGGACAAGAGATACAGATAGATCAGAAGTACTTATAATTTTCTTTAAATCATGAGTAATCGTACTTCCTTTTAGATGTCCCCGACATCTATCCAGAAGAACTCCTTGGACTACCTCCACAACGTCAAGTTGAGTTCAGAATCAACTTAGTTCTAGAGGCTACCCCCATAGCCAAATCGCCCTATCGCTTAGCACCCTCAGAGATGCAAGAACTGTCCGGTCAGCTTAACGAATGGCCCAACAAGGGCTTTATTAGACCAAGCTTCCCACCCTGGAGAGCTCCCGTCTAGTTCGTCAAGAAGAAAGATGGATCGTTTTGTATGTGCACCAACTATAGAGAACTCAACAAACTTACGTTTAGGAATCATGGCCCTTTGCCCCACATAGACGATTTGTTCGACCAACTTCAAGGCACGAACTACTTTTCGAAGATAGAGCTGAAATCCGGGTATCACCAGTTCCGAGTGCTAGAGGAGGATATTCTGAAGACAACCCTCTGAACTCGTTACGAACCCTACAAGTTTGTAATGATGCTAGTCGGATTGACCAATGCACCCGCAGTATTCATGGACTTAATGAATAGGGTATGGCGTCCTTACTTGGATCAGTTCGTCATTATCTTCATAGATGACATACTTATCTACCCTCGTAGTAAGGAAGAGCATAGTAAGCACCTATGTCCGATCTTGGAAATGTTACGAACAGAAAAGCTCTACGTGAAGTTCTCTAAATGCGAGTTTTGGATTTGAAGAGTCGAATTCCTGGGTCACGTTGTCAGTGAAGAGGGAATTCATGTAGATCTTTCCAAAATCGAGGCCATTGAGAAATGGTCAGCACCAAAGACGCGTACAGAAATTCGCCAACTTTTAGGTCTCGCTGGCTACTATCGTAGGTTCATTAAGAACTTCTCTCGAATTACGAAATCGCTTACGACTTTGACCCAGAAGGGAGTGGCCTTTGACTATGAAGAGAAGCAAGAGAAAGCGTTCCAATACACCGAAACAGATCTTATGCACCACACCGATACTATCCCTCCCAGAAGGGATAAAAGACTTCGTGGTCTTATACGATGCATCAAATCAAGGGCTAGGTTGTGTTCTAATGTAACGAAGTAAGGTCATTGCCTATGCCTCCCGTCCACTTAAGACACTCGAAGCCAGCTATGCAACACACGATATGTAGTTAAGGGCAGTTGAAATTGCTCCAAAGGTCCGGAGATCATTCGGAAAATGATAGAGGAGATGGTTCAGATTCGTGAACAATTGAAAGCCTCTATAGACCGACAGAAGAACTACGCAGACAACAGGAGAAACCTTTGGAATTCCAGGTGGGAGACCGTGTTCTTTTGAAAGTCTCACCCTGGAAGGACTTGATACACTTTGGAAAGCGTGGAAAGCTAAATCCAATATAATTAGGGCCTTTCGAGATTCTCGCTAGAATCGGCCCTGTAACTTACAAACTCAATCTACCCCGCGAACTCAGTAACGTACATTCTACTTTCCTCTTCTCGAATTTGAAAATGTGTCTGTCTGACGAGACTCTTGTAATCCCACTCGACAAGACTGAGATCAACGAGAGCCTCAACTTCGTGGTAGAACCTGTAGAGATCATAGACCGAGAGGTTAAGCAAACAAAGCAAAGTCGTATCCCGATAGTGAAGGTACGCTGGGACGCCAAGCGGGAACCTGAATTCACTTGGGAGCACCAGGATCATAGGAAATGGAGATATCCTCATCCTTTAGCATAGTCTTCTATGTTTGCTTAAACTCTAATTTTGTGATGAAATTCTCTCTAATGGGGGGATGATGTGACAGCCTGAAATTTCTATTTGTACAAACCTTGCATTCAAATCTAGTCAAACTTACTTCTGCTAACTTTTAGCACTGTTTAGAGTCCGTATGGACATTCTGAGCTTAATGCATCAAAGGATAAGTGAATGAGAGTGTAAGTTGAACTTGTAACGTGTCAAACAAGCCTTAAGCCCTCAAAAGAGGAGTTTACATCCAAGGCCTTGGAGTTTACGGGCGTAAACTCAAGGTGGCCGTAAACCCCTAGTATATAAGTGACCCTTAGCCATTTTCACTCATTTATCACTTTCCAAGTTAGAGAAATCGAATTATCTCCCAAGGATCTTCAAGATTTTCTTCAAATCCTCCCAAATGTAAGTAATTCCTTCCCTTTATGTGTTGTTACATCACTTCTTCTTGATTCGCCCTTGAATCCATCCAAAAATTCCATCTTTTGTTCTTGATCTTTAAGATCCTCAAGAACACCAAGAACACTTGTGTTTTTTGGTCCAAAAACACCCCTCTCTAGCCTTCAAATCGTAAGTCCTTACCTCCCTTTCATGTTTATATGATAGTATAATGAGTTAGGGACTTGAAAACTCTAATAGGGGATGCAAAGTTGCCCTACATTCCATCCTGAGGCTTGGAACTTGGCCTAGAACACATTCTCCTTGAGCTTAGGACCTTAAACATCGATTTGGCACAAGTCACCATGGGTTTACGACCGTAAACCCATAAGGGCCACAAATCCTAGGTCGTAAACTCATGGAGAGTTAGTCCTTGGGGCGTAAACTCAATAGCAAGGCCATACAACCCTTAGGAGCAACCCTTTGATCTCATAACACTTGAATCAAAGTGTTTTTCCATGTTCTAGGGTATCTTTACTTGCTTAATTAGTGTTTTAATCACTAATTAGAAACATATATGTGTCTTTATATGTCAAATAGGATCAGTGTGTGTGTGTGTTCAAGACTTCACTTGACACCTAGCACCTTATCCAACACTTTCATCCAAACCACTCACTACAGGTGAGTTCATACGCCTTAATCAACCTTTTAAATGTTTTAAATGCTTTTATGGGGGGGGGGGGAATACAAGTTGAAACATTATAGTTATTACATCAATTACATGTGATTAATAACTATCAAACAAATTGATTTACTATACTTTCAGCTATTATATCAAACAAACTACTTCAAACAGCTTACCAAACTTGTTTTACACGTTAAACTCTTTATCAAACTTGTTTCTTTATGCCAAACTGCTTTTAAATCGTTTTATAAAGTGACATCAAGTCATCAATATTTGTTTTTTTAAAGTCATCAAAAGGTTTACAAAAACTTCTTTTAAAACTTGTACATATACTACCGAAATCATGTCTAATGCATATATAGTTATATAAGTAAGGTTTCAAGGACTTAGGACTGATGACTCACTTTATTTCCTGTTCCTTGTTTGGTTGTGGACTTACAGTACCTGGTTGTTTGTCTGAGAGTCGTTCGATCCTTAGTTATAAATAATGTATATATGTATAAGACATAAAAGCTTTTATCTCAGTTCAATACATTCAGTCATACAAACAATTCTACTAGTAAACTATAATAGGCATAGTTTAGGATGATACTATTCATTACTTCTAGTTCAATGAAGAATACAAAGAGTCAGTTCATTCATGAATCTATACTTACTATTTTGAGAAACTATACAACTATACTATGATGAGAAACTAAGAGAACTTACTATGATGAGAATTTATACAACTATACCATGATGAGAAACTAAGAGAACTTACTATTATGAGAAACTATACAACTATACTATTATGAGAAACTAAGAGAACTTACTATTATGAGAAACATTACATATGCATTTACTAGTAAACAAAAGGAACATACACCAACATAACGTTTAGAATATGAGATTTACTTCTACATGACGCGGATTCAACCATTGTCATGTTGGTAACCAGAGTCTCTTGGAGGGAGAGCGGGCACTGTATGTATAGATCTATACGAAACAAACTATCCCGCACCTTGACTGTCAGCTATAGTCCCCGACCGACCAAGCCAAGGGGTGACAAATGTCTTTTTTATTTCGACGTCTTTCATCGTCGTGTTTTACAGCTGTCAATCAGTATGGTTACAAATCTCACCTTATCTTATAATTCATTGGCTTTAAGATAAGTAGTATCAAGGTAGTTTCCGCATACGGACTACAGTACTAAATCATTTTCCCATTACATTCATTTAGTGACATTTTCACATAAACGGTAAGGTATAAACTAGATTTTCTTAATGATAGTCATACTTGGGAAAAATACGCATTTTTACAACAAACAAAAATACAGAACTTTGATGCCTTGGTAGAAGGCTACTTTTAGTAGAAAATATATAATTTTCTAGGAGATACAATTACTTATACAAACATTTACATTATACCATTACCACCATTTTCTTCAAACGTATACTAACAGGTATTACAAACATTTAAACTTATACATCAAACACTTACAGACATTTTCATGCAAACAATGACAATAAATACTTATGAGCTCACCAGCTTTTATGCTGATAAACTCTTTCAAAATAACTTCTATTCTCAGGTCATCGGTAGACAGGTACCGCCGACCGAGCTTTGAGAAGATGGAGCTCATTCAAGACTCATCTCTTATTTTGATTTACATTTTTGAGTGTCTTATAAACGTCACAAAAAACACTTGTATAAAAATTATATTATTAATGCAATGGATGATGTTGTTTCTTGTTTACTATTATTATGTGTTGTGATATTGTACATGACGTCCTCCACCCCAAAACATTTCCGCCATTCCGTTTTTGGGGTGTGACATGTAACGCCTATGTTTCCGGGCTTGCCATTTTTAGCAATGTAATAGTCTAGGTTAACCTCTGTAACCCGTTTTGAAATAATAAAGATTGTATTATTTAAGTATTGTGTGTTTTGTGCTGAATTGCTTAATTATGTGGTTTGATTAATTAAGAATAAAAATAAGCGTCAAAATTTAAGTGTAAAATAAACTTAATATCTTTGAATAATGTTGTAGTAGTTGAAACGAGGTTTCCGAATATATATAGAACGCCCAAATCTGACTTCGTATGAGGAAGTTATGGTTTATCGAAGTTTCGGCTTAGCGGTGTGCAGCCCGAAATACTCGATTTGAGATCGAGCGGTTTTTAGCCAAAGTAATCTAAACGAGGATCGAAGGTCTCGTTGTTGGTATCGAAGCGATAAAAAGTTAGGCGAGAACGGACGTCAAACGAAGAAGTTATGAATTTATAACGAAGTTTTTCTGTTGCGGCCTATTAAAAATAAATAATAAAAATAAATTCAAAATTAGCTGACGGAGTATAAATGAAAGTTGTAGAGCGTAGTCTCACCTTCGCGTGGATATAAAGAACGTCGAAGACGGAGTTCGTATGAAGAAGATATGAATTTCTGAAGTTTTTTAAATATTTTGTATTTAAATTAAATCTTTAATTCGGAGGCATTATCTGAAGAGGAGTCAGCAATCCGATCCGAAGTACGCCCCGCATACTCGTGTACGCCCCGCGTACACCGAAGACGTCGACACTCGCAACAAGTGGCTTCGGATACGTAAGCAATGACGTTTCGGGCAGTACGCCCCGCGTACTCCGAGGCTCCAGCCTCCTATAAATAGGATCCGAAGGCAGCCGATTCTTTTGTTCATTTTCTCTCTTCTCTCTCCCGTTTAGCATCGTTTTGCGTGCTAGAAATACCCCGAAGCCCCGATATCATACTCGAGCCCCGTGGCAAGTCCCGAGATCCCGAAGATCCCGAGAAGTGCGGTTCCCGAGCCGAAGTTTGTCCGCGAGAAGTTCGATTTTTGTGAAGATCTTCCAGATCTGCTGAGGATTACTACTTCTGCAAGTCGTAGTGTTGTCCGATCATCTTCTGATCAAGTGAGTGTGTAGTTACCTTCTTCCAACACATTATTATAAAGTATTTTATATAAAATACGTGTTATGTGTATATATTTTGTTGTTATATGTGTGAATGTATATTCACTCTCTTCTATCTCATAGATCTGAGTTATTCTCTATGAAATATGTGTTATGTGTGTGTGTGCCTCATCTGTTATGTGAAATATGTGTTGATCAAAGCATGCTATACATGTTTTTATCTATGTATAAAAATGTATATTTTTATCTACTAATATGTTGGGTAGAACATGGGTAGATAGTTGGTGTGTAATAAACAGATGAGAGGCCTCGTTGTTGTTTGATTTAGTCATCTAGCAGAGTTTAGATGACGACCACGGGCTATTCTAGATAGTCTTGTGGAAACATTAGTAGGTTCGCCACCTGTAGGTGTTAATGAACTTGGGTGTTCATTCGCTGTACTCCATCCCCCTCATGGTTGCCTTATTTGACTTATATTGCTGAGGTACCCCCGAAGCATGTGTTGTCACCCCGATGAAATATTCTTAGACTAGGTCCTTTATGTTAGCTGTCTTAGGGACATAAAGTGAGAATAACGGGAATGGGTAATTGGGTTATTGTTGGTTGGTGAAAATTAAATATGATTATTTATTGTGGATTGAAAACCCTATATGCTCACCAGGCTCCCAAGCCTGACCCACTCAGTTTTATTTGTATTATAGGAAGTGGCGCGAGGGCATAAGATGGATGAACCATCAGTTGTTTTGTTTACAAGTCTGTATATGTATATATTTGTTGAATGACTTGTAATGTTATCGTTTATGCTTATTGGTATGTATCGGAACATGACACCCCGAGTTTTGATTATATAATGAAAAATATATTTCTTTTATGAAAGGCTTTGGTAAACATTGTTTTATCATGTTTTGTTTTTGGGAACAAATTCCGCAACTCTTTCAAATCAAAAGGATTTACTCTGAAATTATTTTAAAAGCATAAATGAAATCGGTCTTTTCTGGCCGAGATTTTGGGGATGTCACATGACATAAATCAAGTAACTTAAATATCTCTCATTATAGATGTCTAGGTCAGACAACTATGCTCTTCATGAATTTTATGGAAAAAGCTTTCCTCATGAAGATGATATTCCATAAGACAATCAAGGTGAAAGATTAAACCCTTCTTCATGTTGTAGTGGAACGTCACTTCCTCTACATCCTCCAATAGTTCTCCCTGACCCCCAAGTTCAAAGACTATAAAAGTTCAAGGTAACTCCATCGCTATTGGGTAGCAAACACCAAGATAGAAGGTCTGTCTGTACACATGTATTAGAGATGAAGTCACACATTGATAGGCTGGGAATGTTAGGAGTCACTGTCTCGAGGAAGTTAGTTGTTGACTAGGTTCTTCAATCACTTCCTGATTCATATGGTGAGTTCATTAAAGATTACTATATGACAGACCACGACATGTCCCTTATTAATCTTACCTATTTGCTAATTGCTGCCGAATTAATAATGATTTGGCGCACTGGGAAAGCAAATTTTATTCAAAGATCTACTTCACAAACTTCAATGGACAATGACAATGGAGACATTGGAAGTCCAGAAAGTTAAAGGGAATTTTGAGATTGTCCCATGTATTGTTCTGAAAGATTATGTTTGTATCTATTGCCAAAAGAAGGGGCATTGGTTGCGAAGCTGCCGTATCTACCTGAAGGATCATAAGGATGGTAAGGTCAAAAAGTTTGACTCTACTTTAGGTAAGTCCACTATCTAACTCTATTAAGTTTCTATTTGTAGATTCTTAATACATGATGTGATAAGATTACATTTTGATGTTTTGTATGATCAAGGGAAGCTTAAAGGAAAAACATGTTGAGTCTGATCGCAAAGAGATGGATTTCTATCACATGGTTCGATGATTGGATTTTTGAGCTGATGCTAGGAGTTATGATAGATTTCTTAGGAATATTTAGAAACATTGTTTTCATATTTACTTGCATTGTAAGGAAAGGTTTTCCGCATTTTATAAATAAAGAGAAATTTTGATTATATCTTTTTTATATTTCCTTGCAATGGCATTTGTGAAAATTGATGTTTGTATGTTTCTATTTTTAGCAATATGGATTTGATTCTTTCGTTTGTGGTAGTGTCATAATTTACCAAATAAGGAAAGATTCTCATCACCAAAGTTTCAATTATCCAAAAACTTGGAATCATGTAACCTGTATTGTGTGATGGGTGAGAACCTTCGTCTGTGGGAAGTTAAGACTGATTCCTTGTTCATAAATATATGTGAGTCAAGTGAAGGAGTAGAGGATCGGGTACACCTGGTTGGGCACTGATCAGGTCCGCCACAAAGAACGATAAGACTATTCGTTATGATTTACTAAAAGAGTAGTAAATATGGTTACACTTACAATATTTAAGTGTAATTCGGAATTGTTGAAAACGTTTCAATAGATAGAAAAATGAATAAGAAGAATCAAATTAGGAAGAAAGATTAAAGTTTCTCCAATTTGAAACGAAAGGAGTGTACTTGAGTATCATATTTTATTATCATTTGATTGATTATGGAACCATATCACAATTGATCTTCTAAAGTGCACTTGGATGGCTATGAAGAGGAATCAGGAATTGTTGAAATGGTTAAATCAATTAAGGTGAATCATACTTCATTCGAAAATCAAGTCTTAGGGTCATACTCCAAGATTGTGCATTGAGTGACATAATTTTAAGAAGGTTTATAACACACTCATCAAATGTGGAATAGAAAAGATATTTTCTTACTCTTGCACATTTGAAATTGGTAAATTGTGATGTCTTGGATACGACAAAGACCAACTAAGACCAATTGTGTGAAGTGTTTTATCTTGATAAGAAACCGCACTAACTCTTGAATATTTGTTTGTCAAGTAATGTTTCTTGAAAAAGAGAATCTTATATGTAAAGAGGTCAGTGGGAGTCTTAAAGATTTTGAAAAGCTTCAAGAACTAATCAGGAATAAATCTATTGTTAATCACTAGCACACGACTTGAGGTTTGTAACCTATCGAGTCGATATATTCTTGTTTCTGTGCCCATTCCAGTTAAAGTTGACTATGCATGTGAGTTCTATGAGTACTCAACTGTGTGCATAACAACTTGGCAGAAACGGTAGACCCTTGAGCTGCCAGGTGGCAAGAAATTAAGATTGAACAAGTTCAGTCCATATGAGTTTGGATTTGTCATTAATCTTGTCTTGAGATTATGGTTATGACAAATTCACATGGATAGGAACACATACTTCATAAAATCTAAGTGCTATAAGGTTTCTCTCCAATTCATGAAAATGATTGTGAGGGAACTCTTTCACTAAGTAGATTTTAAGAAGATAGCAATTGTGTTAATTGCATTCTCAAATTCGATTATGATTACGACATGCCTCTTCATAGTTCGAATTGTGAGAAATGGAAAAATGTCTAAACATTTGAGACTATTTATTGTAAGTTCTAAAATTGTCTAGAAACATATGTGAGCTATCTAAAGTCTTATCGAATCATCTTGTATCAGAAATCTAAACTTTGGTAAGAAAGTCAACAAGTATTGATTTGTAGAAGTCCATGTTATTTCTGGGTACATGTCAAAGCTAGTGGGAGCATAAGTGCTATGCTAGTAAGATAATAATTATTATGTTGGTGAGAGCATGATTATTATCGTAAGTGTTGCGAGTTAGGAATGTTAATTATTGAAAACAAAGGTTTCAATTCGCTAAGTTGCAGGGTTTGAAAACTTGTTTTGCTATAAATAAGGGAGAGGAACTTATACTTCATTTCAATTCTAAAAGCTTAAATTGAGATTTTAATCAAATTTAGTCAAGGACATATATGAATATTATGTTGAAAATATTCGACATAAGGAAATTCTATATATGGAAACGTTATAGCAAGAGACTAGTAAAGTATCACATCTTTGTGTAAAACATTATGTATTGTATCCCATATGCTTCGGGTGTTGGATCGATTGCATATGCTATAATATTTATGTGTTCTGAATTTTCCAGATTCCTAGGGCATTAAGAGGGAAAATGTACCAAAATGTATATGGCTAAAGTTATTAAATAATTGCTAAGGACAATCCAAGGTTCGCTAAGGATTGGTCACTTGTGGGCAGTTGGAAGTATAGTAATGAATGAACCATATTGATATAAATCTGAATATATAGGATTCTATTAAGAATGGATAGTCATATGGAAATTATGGAAAAGTTTCCATAATGGGAATTGGATACCAAGCAACTATGAGTAAGTTAGAAAGTTTTGTGCAAGAAGGATGTTCAAAGAAATGTGTTTTGAATATGAGACTTCGTCTCTACGAAATTGTCTTGTAACAATCTCCAATGGAAACTTTTGTAATTGGCAAAGTCTCTGTGACTTGTGTACATAATCATTACAAAAGGATAACTGCATATAAGCTTAGAATCTAACAGATTACATTAAGTGGCAAGGACTTGGTATTCTTACACTTACGATATAGATTTGGAATTGTGAAATGAGTGTCATTGGAAATATTTACAATTGATCTAGTTGACATAGTAAGGACCATAGATAAACATAGTATGCATGCTTGGATCATGGGATAACTATTGTTTTAATTGAATTATTTAGTTGATAAATCGACACATTATACAATGAATAATGTGTAATCAATATGGTGATTAAAAATGTGTTTTATTTATATTAAAAAAATTTTGAGACCATATTGGATTTGATTATTCTTGTGTTTGACTTTGCATGTTTTGACTTCCCGAGTAACTAGGTTTTTCAAACTATCCACAGTTGATCATACTTTGGAAGTAGATATTAAGGAAAGACTGTCATGAATCCGTCTACAGATTGACTAAAGTGTTTTAGCTAGACATAGCACAAGTTTGTTGCAGTTTTCATGAGTACTTTTGGAATCAGATTCGGGTATTGGATTAAACCTATGCTCATCTGAATCACCTCATAGATGTTATCACGAATGATTGTGAGAGGATAATATCTTATATTCTTGAAACAAAGACATGTGAGTTGTAGTTTACAATTCGGTTGCACATTGACGTATGTAAACGCACCAGTAACTTGGTGTTATAAAACATATTGTTGTGTGCCATTTGATTAGTAAGTACAAGCAAGCATTTGAGTCGAAGTTTATCCATTCGTTTTACCCAATGTGGGATAATAGCGATATCCGCGGGCCCCTCGATTATTTAGTAATGACAATGTAATATCCCGAATCTCAGAAATAATATTTATATATTCATTTTAGGATTGAATGATTGACTCAACGAGTTATACTCCCGACTCGTCGAGTAGAATCAGATTGGTCATGTGGGTTTAATGACTAGCTCGAAGAGTTAGAGAGCCGACTTGCCGAGTTGGCGTTGTGCGAGGAAAACCTAAATTTTCGGGTTTGTTTCCTATTTAAAGGGCCTGAAGCCCTAATTTATGCCTCCCTCAACACCCTTGGGCACTATGAAGAATCCTAATCGAGTTTTAGCTTGTTGTATGAGAAGGAGAGGGTATCTTGAGCATTTTGGTGCACCTTGAGAGAAGAAAAGGAAAGTATAAAGGCTTGGAGCAAGGAGGGACATTTGGATCTAGAGGTTCTCGGAGGATAGCTTCTGTTTGAGATAAAAAAGTATGCTATCTTGATCATTTTTCTTGTGAGATCTTACTTTGGGGAGTTCTAGAGCTTTTCCCCATCCATCTTGTGTTATTGATTCCCTTGAGCATATCTGGAGGTTGAAGCCTCATATCTGGATTGTAGGAGGTCTTGTGAGTCCAAATACCCATGCTTTATGGGGCTAGAGGGGAGCCTTTAAGCACCAAACCCTTGTGGGAACTTGTATTGGCATTATGGAGGAAATATGCCATGCATGAATGTAAAGATCGAAACTTTACGTGACATTCGAGCCTCGGGAGACTAGATCTAAGGTTTGGAGTGGTAGATCTACATTAAAATGTCTAAATAAGAATACAAACTGAATGGACTCGCCGAGTCAATGATTTTACTCGATGAGTCGGCTAGGGTTTTCCCGATGAGACTGAACACACGGTAACTTGGCGAGTTGATGGGTTAACTCGACGAGTTTAGTTGGACTTTCATGAAGGTTCTAAGGAACCGAAGGGACTTGACGACTCGAAAAGATGCACTCGACGAGTTGGGTCAACATGGATTGTTGACTTCTGTTGACTTTAGGGCTTCGTCAAACTTGAGGGATAGAGGTCATGGAGGGGTAAAATGTTCATTTACCCATACCAAGAGTTAAAGAGGTAATATCATGAGCTTATTTAGAATTGTTATCTTTAAGTGTTAATTAGAGATGCTTATCACATGAAGACAGGGGTTAGACTGTTCAAGGGTTATTCAATTTCCTTGCTTGCTTACGAGGTGAGTCTTCTCACTATACTTACCTAGAGTGGTAACCTTTGTGTGACCGGAGGGTCTTATATGCTTATATTGAGTATTGTGATATTCTGCATTATGTATTTGTGATTTATCTTGTGTATTGTTCTGATTTTACTGAGTTAGGCCCAGAGGGTCCACCCGAGTTGTGGGACCGGAGGGTTCCACTGAGACACATTGATCGGAGGGTCTTATTTTAGTATAGCCACGAGAGGATAATGAGATGTGTGTGGTATTTTGGGGAGCTCACTAAGCTTTGTGCTTAGCGTGTTATGTGTTATGTGTTTCAGGTACTTCTCAGATTGTACACACAAGAGTGGAGATATGATTTGGAGGATCCTGGATTGTGTTTTCAACAATTATGAACATGTGTTTTGATAACTAAATAGTTTGGGGATTTTTGTGATTGATATAACGAAATTAATGTGATTTTTAAATGAAAATTTTGTTTGGAAATTAAAGGTATTACAGACAACCCTAAGCGCTTGGCCAAGCCTGGACTGATTTGATTTGTTGAATTAGTCGGTCGTTATCAATCGGAAATCGGGATACAACACATGAATAAAGAGAACGATTATAATCCATTTCTCAGTTCATACGATATCTAGAATGGAGGAATATATGATCCCTTATCTAATGGACGTGTCATTTGACTAGGTCACAGTTCGACAACGGCTTTTGAGAGCTACGCTTGCTAGTCGAGATTTTGGAGTCGTACTTGCAATAATAGTTGTTAGACTTATACAAGTGGGAGACTATTGAATTAGGTGTCTAAGCCGATAACTATAGTTAGTAGGTACTTTACCCAAGAGTAGCATGGTCCATTTGGGTTGCCTTCACCAAAACAATATGACAGGATGGATATTTGAGAAAGAGGCTATTTATGATTTACTAATATATTATAAGTATAATATATTAATTGAGAAATCATATATTTAATTTGTATTGATCAAGAATTAATTTAGTAATAAAAAAAACTAATTAAACTAACGGGACTGATTATGTAAATCAGTGATAAATAATTTTTGGGCTATTGATCCATGATGGGCTAAGTTTATGTAAGTATCCGTGAAGACTTAGCCCACATGAGATATGGATCATAACCTAAGTGTTTGGATTAGGGTTTACCCATGATTCTTGGAAGCCTACAATATATATATGTTATTCCTTAGCTAAAATCGGCCCTATGAGTTCTAGGAAGGAAGATAACCGACTTTAGAGTGTCTAGCCTCTCTCTCAAAGTCCTTCATCGTTCATGGTGTTTGTGAACTATTTGAGGCATCACACTTGAGGTAATAAGCTCTTGAAAGGCCAAAACTACAAGTTACAATAAAGATGTATTATTCTAACTAGTTTTATGATTCATGTACCAAAATTGTATGCTAGTTGTAGGCTTCATGCTTTGGAAATTTTATTGCATGTATACCTAGAGAAAAGTTAGATACAAAGGTATTAGGTTTGTATATGCACAATAGGAGTGTTATAAGACACAAAACCCAAAAATTAGGCCCTAGTCTGGTAAGCATATAACACATGCAAGAATCACGCAAACAGCTAGCATACTAATATAGTATAAACATGGTCCGACATTAGTGCCTTCGACCCACTAAACCCAGTGAGCAAACTCACATCAACAAGCTGAATGAAATGAATGATCCTAGTTGATGATCCTACAACTCCCAAGCTATCAATTACCAAATAAAAAACAATTAACATTTTGGATCTAAATCATAATAAAAAAAACCCTACGTGGGGTAAAAAGACCATTTTATCCTAAACCTGGCTTGGTCCAAGACTGAAGCCCAAATCACAATTTAATAGTCTTAAAAGTCAAAAACTCCAATGTCCAATCATGGCCCAATTTCCAGTTGGTCCGAATTCCTTCTTATAGGCCTTAACCCAAGGCCCAATAATATTTCTGGCCCAAACCTCCTAAAACCAAAAGGCCCAACTCAACACTAATATTCTAAGCCCAAAAAATGGCCCAAACCTAAAGCTCGAGATTGAAATGCCACCTGATTGAGCATGCACAACGTACTCAGCTTGTACGCTAAGCGTACTTGTAACGATGTAAATTTTCAAAGCAAATTTTTTTCCATTTTCCAAACAAAATAAATCACATATCACATTTCTCCAAAAATTTCAAGTATCAAATATTAGTACATTTTTCAAAAATCATTTATCACGAATCCAGGATCTAAGAAGTGTGTGTGTGGCAATCAATTCGGTGCCTTACTGCGATCCTCAGAAGTACCTAAAACACATAACACATAACACGGTAAGCACGAAGTTAAGAGAGTTACCCAAAATACCACATAAACACATTAGCCGCTCGCTAGACCCTCTGGACCAGTCTCAGTGAGGACTCTCCGGTCTCATAGCTTGTTGGACCCTCTGGTTCGGTCTCAGGAACACATAATATAGCATAAATATCATACAGACAAATACATAATTAAAGTAAGCACATACCACACTCTGCTCACACATAAATACCGCTCTAGGTAACGTATAGTGAGAAGACTCACCTCGTAAGCTAGCAAGTACAAATCTCGTACTGGGAATCCTCGACCTAGCCTTTGCCTACCACATAGGATAATTATCTCTTATTAATACTCTACTCAAACTCCAATAGACTAAAAGTTGTTCTCTCATTCACTCTAGCCCTAGGAATGGGTAAAAGACCATTTTACCCCTCCCTGATCTCCATTGCTGCATTTGACCAAACCTCAAAGTCAATAGAAGTCAAACTCGAATCAACAGCTCCAGTTGACGGGACTCGTCGAGTGCACTCGTGTGACTCATCGAGTCCCAACGTTCCTCAGTAGTCTCATGAAAGTCCAACTCGTCGAGTTAACCCCTAACTCGCCGAGCTATAGCATGGTCCAACTCATCGGTACAAACCCTAGCCCACTCGTCGAGTCGGCTCATCGACTCGAAGAGTCCATTCAGACTCAATTTTCATTTAGATGATTTCAAGGCAGAAAACTCCCTCACACTCTAGATCTAAGCTCTTAAGGCTTGAATATCACGTAAAGCCACGAGCTTTACGTTCATGCATGGCACTTAAGGGCTAGAAATGCCAAGAACATGCTTGAGAATGAGATTCTCATTCAAGGAGCTAACATGGATGAATAAAGCAGGGGACTTTTGACTCAAGGGACCTCAAAAGGTCCAAATCTAATGTCTAACTCTACAAAGGTGCTCAATACCCTCAAAGTCCCAAAATAAGATGGAAATGAATCCCTAACTCTAAAATCATGAGATCTACTCATACTAATGGAAAAGATACGAACTTTATACCTTAAATAGAAGCTCCTTGATGTTTAGTAGCAGATCTAACAACCTCTTCACAATCCTTGCTTGAAATCCTCTCCTTCTCTAACAAAAATGCACCAAGGTTCTCAAATAATGGCTCAATACTCTCTCAAAAGATCAAGGGGCTGATTAGGGTTTCTCTCAGGGAAGGGAAGAAGATGGGGAGTCACAAAAGAGGCTATAAGTGTCCTTATATAGGCCCCAAACCCGGGGATTTAGGGTTTCCACTCACAGTGGCTACTCGACGAGTCGACTCTCGGACTCGTCGAGTAGATCATTAAACCAATGTGGCCACACCTGCCTCTACTCGGCGAGTTGTAGCACCAACTCGTCGAGTAGATTAATAAACCTCAAAAATTAATAATAATAGTATACCTGGGAATACAGAAGTTACAATTCTCCCCCACTAGAATCGGAATTTGCCCTCGAATTCATGCTCCACAAATAATTCTGGATGCTGCTCCTGCATATCCGACTCCGGCTCCCAAGTCAAATATGACCATTCTCCGATGTTGCCACTGGACCTGAACCAGGGGCACCTCCTTGTTACTTAGAACCTTCACCTTTTGATCCAAAATTGTGATCGACCTCTCAATATAGTTCAGGCTCGCATCTAGCTGAATGTCCACCAATAGTACCATTGCCGTCTCATCGGCTACACACTTCCTCAACTGGGACACGTGGAAGGTGTTATGGATCTGACTCAACTCTGCAGGTAGCTCCAACTGGTATGTTACTCTACCCACCCTGGCTATCAGTCTAAAAGGACCGATGTATCGAGGTCCCAGCTTACCCCGCTTCTTGAATCGGGTCACCCCTTTCCATGGGGGTACCTTCAAGAGCACAAAATCTCTGACTTGAAATTCTAGCTCGGAACATCGCTTGTCTGCATAACTCTTCTGGCAACTTTACACTGTCAGTAACCTCTACCTGACCTGCTGAATGTGCTTGGTCGTTTTCAGCACTATCTTCGTGCCACGCATCACTCTCTGTCCCACTTCTCCCCAGCAAATGGGAGCCGACACCTCCTCCCATTCAGAAGCTCAAAGGGAGGCATACCAATACTCGAATGGTAGCTGTTGTTGTAAGAGAACTCAGCTAGTGGTATGTAGGTGTCCCAACTTCCTCCGAAGTCCAAGACACATGCACGCAGCATGTCCTCAAGCGTCTGAATCATCCGCTCGCTCTGCCCATCCGTCTGTGGGTGATACGCAGTGCTGAAATGTAAGTGCATGCCCAATTCCTCATGAAATTTCTTCCAAAACCTAGAAGTGAAATGCATTTGTCGATCCGATACTATCGAGATCTGTCACACCCCAAAACCAATAATGGCGGAAATGTTCCCGGGCGGAGGACGTCATGTATAGTATCACAACAATGCAAAGTAGTAAGCAAGCAACAACATCATCCATTGCATTAATAGTATAATTTTAATTACAAGTGTGTTATTTCATAGTATAAAACATCATAATGAATACTCAAAATAAAAGACAAGTCTTGACTGCTCCGTCTTCACAAAACCTGGTCGTCGTACCTGTCTATATGTAACCTGAGAATACAAGTTACTTTGAAAGCGAGTATCAGTAATAAAGCTGGTGAATTCACAAGTATTAATGTGTCTTTGTTTTGTAAAACTGTAAAGAAAGACTTGTAAATGTTTGATGAAAATTTTGTATCAATGAACATGTTTGTAAGTAATTATAAGCGTTTGATAACCCTAGAAAATCCCATATTTCCTACTAGTATAAAAGTACTCTTCTACCAAGACCCAACTGTTTTGAAAGTAGCCTTCTACCAAGACCCGATTGTTTTCAAAGTAGCCTTCTACCAAGACCCAACTGTTTTGAAAGTAGCGTTCTACCAAGACCCAACTATTTTGAAAGTAGCCTTCTACCAAGACCCGACTGTTTTGAAAGTAAGCATCACTATAAATGTGACGGTTTTCCCTTGTATAACTATTATTATAAAACTATAGTCTACCTCATTGTTTATGTGTATAAGTCACAATATAAAGGTAATAAGGAAAATATTCTATCTATATCAAATATATCCTACCTCGTCGTTCAGGTGAATGTGTCACAAAGTAAAGGTAAGAAGGAAAATAATATAATAACTAAAATTGTATCCTTTTGTACTAGGATATTCAAGGCGTGGAAACTCGTTGAACAGTACAACCGTAGACACCCACCGATGAGCATTTTCCCTACTGTAGCTAACAGCCTTGGGTGTGGAATGGTAAGTCCCGAAACATATGTAATAGATTCTATGTAATAGTATCTATTTAAATGTATCTATGTAAACGTATCTATGTAAACGTATCTATTTAAACGTATTCATGTAAACGTATCTTTGTAAAAATATTTATGTAATTATATGTAATCATATCTCTTCATATAGTATGTAATGTAGTAGTATAGACTCATGAATGAACTGACTCTTGTGTGATTCCTTGTACTTAGAATAGTAAGTAGTATCTCCTAACTATACCTATTATAGCTACTAGTAATGTACGTGTATAACCAAAAGTATGCCTTTGCTATGCAAAGGTACTGAACTGACTGATGGAACTTTTATGTCTATATATGTATACATGATATATAACTAATATTTAGATGACATTCGGACGAATAACCGGTGCTTTAAGGCCACATCCCAACGAGGAAAAGGAAATAAAGCGAGCTAGCCGTCCTAAGTCCTTTAAACATTACTTATATAACTATACATATATAGGCATGCATTTGACAACATAAAAGTATAAAATAAGTTTTTGTAAAACCTTTGAAAAGTTTAATAAGTTAAAGTGGAATCATCAATTCTAAACCTGTAGAACCTTGATTATATACCACCCCTATGTATGCATTCTTCAGCGGTAGATCAACCGTAAGGGTCCTTGGTTTGAACTTGACATACTGTACGAGTGGTACTCCGGGGAGGTTTGCTGAGGTTTCTTCGGAAAGGATAAGAAACATGAGGTACTCTATGCATGAGTACTTCGGATTTCTGAAAGGATGGCTTCGCTAGAAAGGTGATTTCGGAGAAAGGGGTTTACGCACGAAACTGGTATTGTGCGGATCGAATTGAGTCAAGTTGTATGATAATATCGGTCTCACTTGCAAGTAAGGACATTAGATTTGATCATAAAGGCATTATAGACAAAACACAATAGTGTAACTTTTAATAGAGTTACAGTACTTTAGATTTACTACAAGACTGTTGCTGCGAACAAGGTATACTACAAAAAGGCAAGTATACGCAGCACGAGGGTCCCTTAACTGACGGGATCTCGCAAAAGATAAGATTCGAGTTGCACTAGTTTTAAAACAATTTAAAAGCATACTTAATACTGACGATTGGAAGTGAACCTATACTACAATAGGGTCCTTCGTTGCCTTCTTCCATTCTGAGGTCAAACTCCTCTTGTTCCACCGTCGTTCTTCTATGTTGGGTAGTCCCTCTTGAATTGTCCGATCACGCCACATAGATGGCATATCCGAGAAACATCGACATTGGTGGTTGAAGTAATGTGTTGAATACGAGTCCTGCAGAAGCGGGTAGTATGTCCGTTCTTGTTGCAGTTATAGCAGTGTAACTGATGACAACTACCTAGATGATGGAAGCTGCACTTGTTGCACTTCGGTAGGTTTCCAGCATACAGTCTAGCTGGGTTATGGGCAATTTGAATACCAGAAAGGATGGTAGTAGGAAGTATAGATGTCGTGGCTGCGAAGGGTGCCACAGGTTGTTGTCTTTTGCTCGCCCCTTGGGGTGATTTGCCTTTAACTTTAGCCCAGAACTTTCGTTTGTCACTCTTGGGTTTGGAATTCGGAGTGTCATGGTAGTTCGTTACTTGTGGAGGTACTTGCTTGTTACATGGATTGGAATTATTGCTAACAATCCCGCTAACATTTGCATTGTTAGCGTTAAGGTGAGTCAGAACAACTGTCATGGCAGCTGAGACTACAGCTTGAAAGGTAGTTGCATCAATCTGAAGAGTTGGTGTTTGGTTGATGGGTTGATCACTTTTCTTCGGTGACATGATTCTGTTACATGGATGTAAAATGAATTCGTGATCGAGTATGGTTGAACCTAGATGTAGTTCGATCATTCATGTAAAGAATAGAAATATGTTCTCGTGGGTTTGACCTACATCCCTATGATGCAGTCCTAGTAAAGAGTAGAAGTAAGTTTATAGAATGGTCTCAAGACGCTTGTCGTTCAAGCTGGGGTTCCATTGGTTGGTGAATAACATGATCCAACCTTTAAAAGAGAATTGGGAATGATCCCTAAGCTAAATTACCCTAGTCCAATAACTTGACTATAGTGGGTTTCACATATACCCCAACGAAAGTATGATGAAAGTATTTGAACAATGAGTGACACAAAAGTTAGCTAACTTTCGATATCATTGCTATTCATGACGCAATAAGTTTGGAAAAATTGACCTTGTAGTAGGTCTTACATGACATTCGGAGTAGAAAAGTCTTTGACAGCAGGAAGGTCTAATCAAAAGTACTTACAATACAAGATAGTTACATAGAAAAATGCCACATAGGACATAGACAGGAAAACGATTCCTTAAAACAAAGAAGGAAAGTAAAGCATCTCCTACTGCTGACGGTCACCCCTATGGTGAACCCTTAATTCAGCTAGTTGACATTCCATATCAAGCAGGTGTCTTTCGTACACCCTCTGGCATACTCGGAGCTATATGACTTCGGCTTGTGTTTCAACTAGGGCTTGCATCAGGGTCTCATGGTCTCTCACAGATCTCTCATGAGTGTGTTCAAGGGGATTGGTGCATATGGTATGCATTTCTGCATTGGCATCAACTTTGCGATACGATGGAGAGCTGTCTTGCCCTAAATCTCGTTTCGGGAAACCTTGCTGACCAGGATTGGTAGAACTCTGTCTGCTGAGTTCCCTTCGTTTACACTATAGAAGCTTCGGTCGCTGTTAAACGACATAGCTTGAACTTGTTCTTCGCTCCATGTTTCCAAGCATTCTACCTAAGAAGGCGGCAGGCCACGAAAAGTCAGACGAGGGTTAGGATTTGGAATGGGAGCTACCGGGGGTAGGTTCTCAACTTCGGGTTCAGAGTTAGCATCATCCAAAAGATCTTCAGCATGGTGATCATTCAAAGGGATTGGATAATCATCCTCTGGTTCTTCTCCAAACCATCCAACATTGCCTTTGTTCAGAAGCTACGAATTGTCGTAGGGACGAACTATCTAGATAATTATTAGATAATATTCATTAGTTACATCACTATTTGTAAAGTGCATACCAGTTATATGTAATCAAAACCGGATAGGCCTTTGAATAAGTGACCTTAACTCCAAATTCACAAGGAATAGGGGTAAAGCAAAAATTTCACAGATTCTAAGTTTATGACATCGTAGTTACATATAACCTTGGGGTATCCACTTAGAAGCTATCGACTTAGTAATGAAGACCTTTCTTAGTTCTCAAGTAAGTAATTATAGTAACACAAAATACTCCCATAATATTTCAGACGTATGTTCTGCTCTAATGTTCTCATTGTGATAGTGTTGGTAAGTTTTTAGACTTGTTGCCACATCATAACCATTCTTGGGCATCTGCTAATCACTCGTCGGACCAGCATAGTTGATCAGGCTATGCTTCTCCCAAGACTGACCATAGATCCCCGAGCTTACTTGTGATATTCAATAATCGTAATACTTTTGTTCTTGTCATTGTGACATTGATTTTAGTATGAATGCACGTATGTATACTTAGTTAAATATTTTATTATTTAAAAGTATAAACTCTTGGTCATAGTATTTTTAATCTCATTGTATTTATAGTTAGTATATCTTTGATGGGTTGATATACTTAATTCACTATAAAACATGCTCTGATACCAATTTGTCACACCCCAAAACCTACAACGGTGGAAACGTTCTGGGACGGAGGACGTCATGTATAATATCACAACAATACAAAGTACTAAACAACCAACAACATCATCCATTGCATTAATAGTATAATTTTAATTACAAGTGTGTTATTTCATAGTATAAAACATCATAATGAATACTCAAAATAAAAGACGAGTCTTGACTGCTCCGTCTTCACAAAACCTGGTCGTCGTACCTGTCTATATGTGACCTGAGAATACAAGTTATTTTGAAAGCGAGTATCAGCCTACTAGTATAAAAGTAGTCTTCTACCAAGACCTAACTTTTTTAAAATTAGCCTTCTACCAAGACCCGACTGTTTTGAAAGTAGCCTTCTACCAAGACCCAACTATTTTTAAAGTAGCCTTCTACCATGACCCAACTATTTTGAAAGTAGCCATCTACCAAGACCCGACTGTTTTGAAGGTAGCCTTCTACCAAGACCCGACTATTTTGAAAGTAAGCATCACTATAAATGTGACGGTTTTCCCCTGTATAACTATTATTATAATAGTATAGTCTACCTCATCGTTTATGTGTATAAGTCACAATATAAAGGTAATAAGGAAAATAGTCTATCTATATCCAATATATCCTACCTCGTCATTCATGTGAATGTGTCACAAAGTAAAGGTAAGAAGGAAAATAATATAATAACTAAAATTGTATCCTTTTGTACTAGGATATTCACGGCGTGGAAACTCGCCGAACGGTACAACCGTAGACACCCGTCGATGAGCATTTTCCCTGCTGTAGCTAACAGCCTTGGGTCTAGAATGGTAAGTCCCGAAACATATGTAATAGATTCTATGTAATAGTATCTATTTAAACGTATCTATGTAAACGTATCTATGTAAACGTATTGTGACAACCCGATATTTCGAGTCAATGTAATGTAAAACCAATCAAATTTAGGTCAAAATGTAACCTTCCTAAAATCTTTTTCGAATGAGGAAGTTATGAATTTTTGAAGAAATTCCTTAATCACGTCATTTTAATAAATAAATAATAAAAATAATTTCGGAATTTGCCAACGGAATCTAAACGAAAGTTGTAGATCATGGTCTCACCTTCGCGTGGATATCAAGAACGTCAAAAACGGAGTTCGTATGAGGGAGATATGAATTTTTTAAGTTTATTTAAAATAAATATAAATTTAATTATAAACTCTCGGTATTATCTGAAGGGGAGTCATCGGATAGGACCGAAGTACGCCCTGCGTACCTTCGTACGCCCCGCGTACTGAGATCGAGGGTCTCGGATCGTCCACGTCGCCCTATCCGAGGTTTCCGACCCGACCGACCTGTCCGAAGCGTCCGACCCGTCCGACCCGACGTCCCATCCGACCCGCTGTCCCGTCCGACCCGCCTCCCCAGCGACCCGTCCCATCCGAAGTCGAGGCAGTTGAGGCTTCGGTCATGCATGACGTACGCGTACGCGCTGCGTACGAGCGTATGCCCCACGTACCGAGGCAGTTCAGCCTTCCTATAAATAGAATGCGAGGCTTTCCGAAAATTTTGCTCACTTCTCTCTTTTCTCTCACGATCTTGCCTCGATTTCCATGCCCGTTAAAACCCGAAGCTCTGGTCTTTTTACTCAAGTCCTGAGGGTCGATTTTACTCCCAAGATTCCCGAGAACCTCGAGAAAAATCTGTTTTCCGAGACGAAACTCTGCCTGGTTTTCCATCTCGCTTTCTTCAATCAATCAAGTGAGTTTCATACCCCTTATTCTACATTTTAAATACTTTATAAATTCTTTTATATGCTTTCAAGGGGGGGGATACAAGTTAAATACTTATAGTTATTGTTTCAATCACATGTGATGGCATTAATCACATGTGATTAATAACTAGGGAAACCAGTGATTTTATCACTGTTCAAACTGTCTATCAAACTGTTTTACTTCAAAATATTTTCCAAACCCATTTACGTTTCAAATTTATACTACAACTGTGATTTAAACAAATGTTCCTTATACTTAAACTGTTTTAATCAAATCTATGCCTTCAAATTGTTTTATAGATTGACATCAAGTCAATCTTTCTTTAAAAATAATACTTATGTTTCAAATGTCTTATAAATACTTATTTATGCTTTTATATTATAAATTGCATGCCCATATATGTATAGATGTATAAATAATGTTTAAAGGGCTTAGGAAGGCCATCCACCCTATTTCCTTTTTCTCGATTTGGATGTGGTCTGGTGGGATTTCGGGTGACCATCCGAAGGTCGTTTCCATATTGATTATATATCAAATATACATATATAGACATAAAAGTACTTCCATAATCATACGTACTAGACGTACCGTTAACAAGTTACCATCGGGGTAACACAGAATCATGCAATTACAACTGCTAGATCAATGAGTCAGTTCATTCATGAGTCTATACTAGGAAGAGAATATATACAACTATACTATGAGAACATATACAACTATACTATGAGAACATATACAACTATACTAGAACGAGAAACATTTCATCACATATGCAAGAATACGATAACAAATGTGATCCACTGTATCGGAGCATGCCTTAAATGTCATGGCCCGAGTTGTAGCCAGAATTCTCTTGGAGGGAGAGCGTTGAGTTTGCGTATAGATCTATACTGGATTGACTATCCTACACCTTGCTGCTAGCTACAGCCGGACCTGCAGGTCTGCGGGTGCCAAACGTCATTCCGTTATTACGACCGTTCTTTATGTCGTTGTTACCAGTCGATAGCATGGTGCAATTTATCACATTATACCTTAATATAAATCTGGTTTAAGGTAGTAGTATTTAGTACAGCAGTAGTCTTATTTTACCAAGCTATAGTACTTCAATGATTTACCCATTACATATTTTAGTGATAACCGCACTTAAGCATTAATGTACAAACTATATTTTAACAAATGATAGTTATACTTGGGTAATTACACACTTTTACAACAGACGAGTTTACAAAACAGTTTAGCCTTGGTAGAAGGTTATTTTTATAGAAAATATAGGATTTTCTGAGAGATTCAAACTTTTACAAACTTATACATTGAGACAGGTTCAAACGTTTTTGACAACAAACATTGACACTAAAATACTTATGAACTCACCAGCTTAATGCTGATAAACTCTTTCAAAATAACTTGTATTCTCAGGTCATCAGTAGACAGGTACCGATGCCAGCTTTTGAGATGATGGAGCGCACTCAAGACTCATCATTTTATTATTTTGATTTACGTTATATTTTTGGTGTCTAAAAATGTACAGAACACGCATGTATTAAATTTATATATTTAATGCAATGGATGATGTTGTTTGCTTATTTACATTTACTGTGTTGTGATTACCTTACATGACGTCCTCCGCCCCAGAACGTTTCCGCCGTTCTTGGTTTTGGGGTGTGACAGATTGGTATCAGTGCATAGTTTATAGTGAATTAAGTATATCAACCCATAAAAGATATACTAAACTATAAACACATTTGGGATTAAACTCTGACCAGGGTCTATACTTTAAATATTAAAATATTTAATTAAGTATACTAGTCTACATTCATACTAAAACCAGTGTCACAATGACAAGAACAAAAGTATTACGATTGTTAAATATCACAAGTAAGCTCGGGGATGTATGGTCAGTCCTGGGAATGGCATAGCCTGATCAACTATGCTGGTCCTAGGAGTGATTAGCACATGCCCTAGAATGGTTGTGATAGGTTAACAAGTCTAAAAACTTACCAACAATACCACAAGAAGATCAGTAAAACTTAAACTTAAAATACTATAGGTGTATTTTGTACTACTAGTTACACGTATACTATATTCGTATACCTCTCTTCTCGCGTAGATCTAATGGCTAGATTCCATCACGGCAACCAGTACTTTCCAAATGAAGGCAATGCCGGGTGGATCGATGAAGAGCCCGATGATGAGCATCTAATCCCTTTGGATGATCACCTCGAAGAAGGCTTTTCTGATGGATCTGACTCCGAGCCTGAAGTCAACAACCTACCGCTAGTAGGTCAAGCCCCGAACAAGAACCCTCGACCAGCGTTTCCAGGTCCTACTCCCTATGGGCAAACAACTTGAATCGTTGGAGTGATGAACAGGGTCAACCCTTACCATACTTAGGGGATCGAAGCTTTCACAACGTCAGCGATGGTGGCTCTGCTGACCGGACTCTGCCTGTCATTATCCAAAGAATAGCTTGTGAAGTCGAGCAAGGTCGAGCAGCCATCGACTGGGTCATAGAGTTTGATGCCATCTCAGGTGTCAACACAGTCCGCATCCGCCGTCTTGAAGAAGACATGAAATGGACCCGGAGAACAAATAAAACCCTGCAGTAGCAGTTGGCTGCCTCACGAGCTGAAATTTTGGAACTTCGAGCTCGTCAGAGGACTCAGGATCGACACATTCAAGGGGTGTTTCGTCAGGTGTCCGACCGAAGTACTCGCCCGGGATTTTCCCATCGCCGTTGGTTGATGTCTAGTACATCTCCGTCTTTTAATTAAAGGATAGCCTTTAACATCTGTGCTCCAAGTAGCACTTGTGTGTAAAATATTTCTAACTTTCTGTACTCAAATTTGAAATCTAAGAACTGTCAAGCTTTTCTATATGGTATGATTTATGACCTACTGTTAGGTCGATTTTCCCTGAACTTATTACATCGGTAATACCAGTATTTTTCTTTGACCTATGTATCTGGGGAAGAATCTATACACTTGTGCTTTCCTACTAATATTTCTTATTGTGGTTTCAAGCACTCTTTCAACTGTTGGACTATGTTTAGTTAGTCCATGTGTCACTCTCATGTTGCTTACAAATTGATTCTTACCGTTTTCTTATCTTTATAAACTTATAGCTGAAAGATGCCTCCTCGCAAATCTCCCAGGAATAATCCTGCACCACCACCTCCTCCGCCTCCGGTCATCGATACTATAGCCCTGAATGTTGTCGTAGCTGCAGCAGTGGCAACTGCCATGGCTCAGTATCACTCTTCTGATGCCAGCAGAGGTGGAACCCCTGTGGAGTCAACACCGGTTGAAACCCCTGTGCGCTCGAGAGAGTGCTCATACAAGGATTTCACAAATGGCAAACCAAAGCCTTTTTACGGCACCGGCGGAGTCATTGCCCTCTCGCAATGGCTCGAGAAGACTGAATCAGTCTTCGAAATCTGTTCATGTCCTGCGGCGAGTAAAGTCAAGTACGCCGCATGCACTTTTGAAGGAAAGGCCCTGACATGGTGGAACAGCCATGTTAAGGCACTAACTCTCGTCGTAGCCAACGACATGGGCTGGGAAACAATGAAAGACCTCATGACTGAGGAATACTGCCCGAGGGGCGAGATCCAGAAACTGGAGCAGGAACTATGGAACCTGACGATGAAGGGCACCAATGTGGTCGCTTATACTGCCCGATTCAGCGAGCTGGTGGCCCTCTGCCCCAATATGGTTCCCACCGAGGGGAAGAAGATCGAGAGGTACATATGGGGGCTAGTGCCTCCGTATCAGGGGAATGTGCTAGCGTCAAACCCGGCTACCTTCGACAGTGCCAAACGATTGGCACAACGACTCATTGACCATGGAGTCAAAACCCCTGCAACCACAACCACCCTAGCCATCCCGGAACCCTCCAAACCCGCCGATACTAAGCGGAAATTCTGGGATGAAAAGAAGAAGCAGCAGACTGCCAAAAAGCAGCAAATAGTGGCAATTCATGCCGCAATAACCCCTACTGCTACTACTAGTGCTCCGGTGAGTAGGTATGCTGGAGGTTCGCCCAAGTGCAACAAATGCAACTACCACCACAACGGCCCCTGCCGTGAAATGCAGTGCTCTAACTGCAACAGGAAAGGACACACCGTCCGATTCTGTAAGTTCCCGGCACAACCTATCAACCAAGTCCCTGGCTCTGGCGCGAGCCCAACCTGCTATGGATGTGGCGAAGCAGGCCACTTTAAGAGGGACTGCCCCAAAGCGAGGAATGCGGGAGGAGCAGGGAGGGTACTAGCTATAGGCCACGGGGAAGCAGTTGCTGACCCGACAGTGGTGACCGGTACGTTCCTCCTCGATAACTCCTATGCATGCATTCTGTTCGATAGTGGGGCGGAGCGAAGCTTCGTAAACCATAAATTTGCTCGCATGCTTAATCAACCACCGCACGCACTCAAAGAACTATTCACAGTAGAAATGGCTAATGGAAAAACTGAAAATACAAGTAGCATATACTTAGGTTGTACCCTAACTCTAGATAACCATTCATTTCCAATCGACCTCATGCCAGTCTCAATAAAAAGTTTTGACGTTATCATTGGCATGGACTGGTTAAGCCTTCATCGTGCCGACATCATGTGCTTCGAGAAAGCAGTCCGTCTAAACCTTCCGTCTAACGAAACTCTTATAGTCTATGGCGACAAACCCGGTGCAAGTCTTCGCATCATATCAAGTATTCAAGCACAGAAATACCTGCGTAAGGAATACCATGCATTCCTTGCTCACGTCGTCGACACGAGCCTCGAAACGAAAGAACTAAAGAACATCCCTGTAGTGAGCGACTTCCCCGACATTTTCCCAGAAGAACTACCTGGGTTACCTCCGCAACGACAAGTCGAGTTCAGAATCGACTTAGTCCCAGGAGCTACCCCAGTAGCCAAGTCGCCCTACCGCTTAGCACCAGCTGAGATGCAGGAACTCTCTGGTCAACTTAACGAACTGCTCAGCAAGGGCTTTATAAGACCGAGTTTCTCACGTTGGGGAGCACCGGTCTTGTTCGTTAAGAAGAAGGACGGATCCTTCCGTATGTGTATTGACTATAGAGAACTCAACAAACTGACCGTCAAGAATCGTTACCCTCTGCCTCGCATAGATGACCTATTCGACCAACTGCAAGGGGTGAACTATTTTTCTAAGATTGATCTGAGATCCGGATATCACCAGTTACGAGTGCTAGAGGAGGATGTGCCGAAGACCGCCTTCTGAACTCGTTACGGACATTACGAGTTCGTGGTGATGCCATTCGGATTGACCAATGCGCGCGCAGTCTTCATGGATCTGATGAATAGAGTATGCCGACCCTACTTGGATCAGTTCGTCATTGTTTTCATTGACGACATCCCGATCTACTCCTGAAGTAAGAAAGAACATGGCGATCATCTGCGACAAATTCTAGAGACTTTACGAAAAGAGAAGCTTTATGCGAAGTTCTCGAAATGTGAATTTTGGATCCGGAGAGTTGAATTCTTAGGACACGTAGTAACCGAAGAGGGAATCCACGTGGACCCATCCAAAATTAAAGCCATTGAGAACTGGTCAGCACCGAAGACGCCTACAGAAATTCGTCAATTTCTAGGTCTCGCTGGCTACTACCGCAGATTCATTCAGAACTTTTCTCGAATAGCGAAACCTCTTACAACCCTAACCCAGAAAGGCGTGGCCTTTGACTGGGAAGAGAAACAAGAAAGAGCATTCCAAACGCTCAAACGAGCCTTGTTTACCGAACCAATACTATCCCTTCCCGAAGGAATAGAAGACTTCGTAGTTTATTGCGATGCATCCAATCAAGGGCTCGGATGTGTTCTGATGCAGCGAGGTAAGGTCATCGCCTACGCCTCGAGACAATTGAAGACACACGAGGTTAACTACACGACCCATGATCTTGAACTAGGAGCAGTGGTGTTTGCTCTGAAGATCTGGAGACATTACTTGTATGGAACGAAGAGCACTATCTTTACCGACCACAAGAGTTTACAACACATTTTCGATCAAAAGGAGCTCAACATGAGACAACGACGGTGGGTTGATCTATTCAGTGATTACGAATGCGATATTCGTTATCATCCGGGTAAAGCCAACTTAGTAGCAGACGCCCTAAGTCGGAAGGAATAGTCTGGTCGCAAGGTCAAGTCGTTGTCAATAACCATCCATTCACACTTGTCGAAGCAAATTCAGGAGGATCAACTTGAAGCCATGAAACCTGAAAATGTGACGACTGAATCCCTTAGAGGAATGGACAAGAATTTAGAAGCCAAGGGTGACGGAGCCTTATATTTCATGAACCGGATCTGGACACCGAAACACGGTGGTTTCCGAGACTTGGTCATGACCGAGGCGCACAACACTCGGTATTCCGTCCACCCAGGTTCAGATAAGATGTATCTGGATCTTAAGAAGCTATACTGGTTGCCTAATATGAAAGCAGAAATTGCTACCTTCGTAAGTAGATGCCTTACTTGCGCAAAGGTTAAGGTCGAGTACCAGAAGCCCTCTGGTTTACTGCAACAACCAGAGATCCCGGAATGGAAGTGGGAGCGGATCACTATGGATTTCATAACCAAGTTGCCCAAGACGACGGGTGGACTTGACACCATATGGGTCATCGTTGATAGATTGACCAAGTCTGCACACTTCCTGCCTATCAAAGAAACCGACAAGATGGAGAAACTTATGAGAACATACATTAGGGAAATCGTACGGCTACATGGTGTACCTATGTCCATTATCTCCGATAGAGATAGTAGGTTCACCTCAAGATTTTGGCAATCACTACAACATTCCCTAGGAACAAGGCTGGACATGAGCACAGCCTACCATCCTCAGACAGACGGACAGAGTGAGAGGACCATCCAAACTCTGGAAGATATGTTGCGAGCCTGCGTGATTGACTTAGGGAAGGCATGGGATACTCATTTACCCCTTGTCGAGTTTTCCTATAATAACAGTTATCAAACGAGCATCAAGGCTGCTCCATTTGAAGCTCTCTACGGCCGTAAGTGCAGATCCCCTCTGTGTTGGGCTGAGGTGGGTGATACCCAATTAGCCGGGGGGCAAACTTCCGACAGTACTCTCACCGGTCTGGAGATCATTCGGGAAACAACAGAGAAAATCGTTCAGATCCGTGAACGATTGAAAGCCTCTAGAGACCGACAGAAGAGCTACGCTGATAAACGAAGGAAACCTTTGGAATTTCAGGTGGGAGACCGAGTCCTCCTCAAAGTCTCACCCTGGAAGGGCTTGATACGCTTCGGCAAGCGTGGAAAGCTTAATCCGAGGTACATAGGGCCTTTCGAGATTCTTGCAAGAGTCGGCCCCGTAGCTTACAAACTCGAACTACCAGACGCACTTCGTAACGTACATTCTACATTCCACGTATCTAACTTGAAAAAGTGTCTATCCGACGAGACTCTTGTAATCCCACTCGACGAGATCGAAATCAACGAGAGCCTCAACTTCGTGGAAGAACCTGTAGAGATCATGGACCGTGAGGTCAAGCAGACAAAGCAAAGCCGTATCCCTATCGTGAAGGTTCGCTGGAATGCCAAGCGAGGACCGGAATTCACTTGGGAATGTGAGGATCAGATGAAACTGAAATACCCCCACCTTTTTTCTTAGTTATTTGTAATTTCTAACTTGCTTAAAATTCTAATTTCGGGACGAAATTCCTTCTAACAGGGGGATGATGTGACAACCCGATATTTCGAGTCAATGTAATGTAAAACCAATCAAATTTAGGTCAAAATGTAACCTTCATAAAATCTTATTCGGGTTAAATAAAGTAGTAGGAATCATATCAAGGTTTGCGTACATAAAAAGAACGTCCAAATCTGACTTCGGATGAGGAAGTTATGAATTTTTGAAGAAATTCCTTAATCACGTCATTTTAATAAATAAATAATAAAAATAATTTCGGAATTTGCCAACGGAATCTAAACAAAAGTTGTAGATCATGGTCTCACCTTCGCGTGGATATAAAGAACGTCAAAAACGGAGTTCGTATGAGGGAGATATGAATTTTTGAAGTTTCTTTAAAATAAATATAAATTTAATTATAAACTCCAGGTATTATCCGAAGGGGAGTCATCGGATAGGACCGAAGTACGCCCTGCGTACCTTCGTACGCCCCGCGTACTGAGATCGAGGGTCTCGGATCGTCCACGTCACCCTATCCGAGGTTTCCGACCCGTCCATAGCGTCCGACCCGTCCGAACCGACGTCCCATCCGACCCGCTGTCCCGTCCGACCCGCCTCCCCAGCAACCCGTCCCATCCGAAGCCGAGGCAGTCGAGGCTTCAGTCATGCATGACGTACGCGTACGCGCTGCGTACGAGCGTACGCCCCGCGTACCGAGGCGGTTCAGCCTTCCTATAAATAGAATGCGAGGCTTTCCGAAAATTTTGCTCACTTCTCTCTTTTCTCTCACGATCTTGCCTCGATTTCCGTGCCCGTTAAAACCCGAAGATCTAGTCTTTTTGCTCAAGTCCCGAGGGTCGATTTTACTCCCGAGATTCCCGAGAATCCCGAGAAAAATCCGTTTTCCGAGACGAAACTCTGCCCGGTTTTCCATCTCGCTTTCTTCAATCAATCAAGTGAGTTTCATACCCCTTAATCTACATTTTAAATACTTTATAAATTCTTTTATATGCTTTCAAGGGGGGGGGGATACAAGTTAAATACTTATAGTTATTGTTTCAATCACATGTGATTGCATTAATCACATGTGATTAATAACTAGGGAAACCAGTGATTTTATCACTATTCAAACTGTCTATCAAACTGTTTTACTTCAAAATATTTTCCAAACCCATTTACGTTTCAAATTTATACTACAACTGTGATTTAAACAAATGTTCCTTATACTTAAACTGTTTTAATCAAATCTATGCCTTCAAATTGTTTTATAGATTGACATCAAGTCAATCTTTCTTTAAAAATAATACTTATGTTTCAAATGTCTTATAAATACTTATTTATGCTTTTATATTATAAATTGCATGCCCATATATGTATAGATGTATAAATAATGTTTAAAGGGCTTAGGAAGGCCATCCACCCTATTTCCTTTTTCTTGATTTGGATGTGGTCTGGTGGGATTTCGGGTGACCATCCGAAGGTCGTTTCCATATTGATTATATATCAAATATACATATATAGACATAAAAGTACTTCCATAATCATACGTACTAGACGTACCGTTAACAAGTTACCATCGAGGTAACACATAATCATGCAATTACAACTGCTAGATCAATGAGTCAGTTCATTCATGAGTCTATACTAGGAAGAGAATATATACAACTATACTATGAGAACATATACAACTATACTATGAGAACATATACAACTATACTAGAACGAGAAACATTTCATCACATATGCAAGAATACGATAACAAATGTGATCCACTGTATCGGAGCATGCCTTAAATGTCATGGCCCGAGTTGTAGCCAGAATTCTCTTGGAGGGAGAGTGTTGAGTTTGTGTATAGATCTATACTGGATTGACTATCCTACACCTTGCTGCTAGCTACAGCCGGACCTGCAGGTCTGCGGGTGCCAAACGTCATTCCGTTATTACGACCGTTCTTTATGTCGTTGTTACCAGTCGATAGCATGGTGCAATTTATCACATTATACCTTAATATAAATCCGGTTTAAGGTAGTAGTATTTAGTACAGTAGTAGTCTTATTTTACCAAGCTACAGTACTTCAATGATTTACCTATTACATATTTTAGTGATAACCGCACTTAGGCATTAATGTACAAACTATATTTTAACAAATGATAGTTATACTTGGGTAATTACACACTTCTACAACAGACGAGTTTACAAAACAGTTTAGCCTTCGTAGAAGGTTATTTTTATAGAAAATATAGGATTTTCTGAGAGATTCAAACTTTTACAAACTTATACATTGAGACAGGTTCAAACGTTTTTGACAACAAACATTGACACTAAAATACTTATGAACTCACCAGCATAATGCTGATAAACTCTTTCAAAATAACTTGTATTCTCAGGTCATCAGTAGACAGGTACCGATGCCAGCTTTTGAGATGATGGAGCGCACTCAAGACTCATCATTTTATTATTTTGATTTACGTTATATTTTTGGTGTCTAAAACTGTACAGAACACGCATGTATTAAATTTATATATTTAATGCAATGGATGATGTTGTTTGCTTATTTACATTTATTGTGTTGTGATTACCTTACATGACGTCCTCCGCCCCAGAACGTTTCCGCCGTTCTTGGTTTTGGGGTGTGACACGTATTCATGTAAACGTATCTATGTAAAAATATTTATGTAATTTTATGTAATCATATCTCTTCATATATTACGTAATGTATTAGTATAGACTCATGAATGAACTGACTCTTGTGTGATTCCTTGTACCTAGAATAGTAAGTAGTATCTCCTAACTATACCTATTATAGCTACTAGTAATGTACGTGTGTAACCAAAAGTATGCCTTTGCTATGCAAAGGTACTGAACTGACTGATGGAACTTTTATGTCTATATATGTATACATGATATATAACTAATATTTAGACGAAATTCGGACGAATAACCGGTGCTTTAAGGCTACATCCCAACGAGGAAAAGGAAATAAAGCGAGCTAGCCGTCCTAAGTCCTTTAAACATTACTTATATAACTATACATATATAGGCATGCATTTGACAATATAAAAGTATAAAATAAGTTTTTGTAAAACCTTTGAAAATTTTAATAACTATGAAATGATGACTTGATGTCAGTTTATAAAACGATTTGAAAGCAGTTTGTTTGATAAGAATAGTTTTAAGTATAAGGATAGCTTTATTTGAAACAAAATTGTAATACAGTTTGAAAGGAAGCATACAGTATGTAAGACAGTTTGATAAGGAGTTTTAAACATGTAAAAACACTTGAGAAAGCCATTTGAAGTAATTTGCTTGGTAAAACAGCTAAAAGTGTAGTAAATCCATTTGTATCCTAATTATTAATCACATGTGATTGATGTACTAACTAGCATGATTCAACTTGTATCCCCCCATAAAAGCATTTATAAACATTTAGAAACATTTAAAGGTTAATTAAGAGGTACGAACTCACCTGTAGTGAGTGGTTTGGATTAACGGATTGTATAGGATGTTAAGTGTCAAGTGAAGACTTGAGCACAGAAACGGGTCCTATTTAACATATAATAACACATATATGTAATCAATTAATCATTTAACAAATATATAACTAAGTTAAGACACCCTAGGACATGGAAAACACATTGATTCAAGTGCTAGAAGTACCAAGGGTTGCATCTAAGGATGGTATAGCTACCAAATGGAGCTTTCAGTCCAAGTGGTATTCGATCCTAATGACCTTTTGGTCATGGAGGTTTTCGGTCCAAATGACCTTTCAGTCCTGGGGGTTTTCGGTCTTAGGGGATTCAACCGAAAGCTCCTCCAATCTTGTAAAAATAATGATCTTTAAGGAGCCTTGCTAAATGGGATCGGTCTCTAGCGTTCATGCTTAGCCTTAGGAAAGGTTTAAGGTCATTTTGCACCCTTCATGAGGGTTTTCGGTCTAAGGAGATTCACTAGACCAAAAACTCCTCTTTTTCCTAGATGATTGCCGATATTTAAGCCCCCTTCAAATATTCTTACTAGGTAACATGTATTAGAAATAGATACTTACAATATGGAAGCAAAGAAAGGTGTTTTCGGCCCAAAACACAAGTGTGTGTTCTCGGTGTAACTAAGAACACTTGAAGATCTACATAAATGGAATGATTTCATGGATGAAATCATGTAAAAACACTTGAATATTGGAGGAATCAACTAGATAGGGTAAGAAACACTTACATTATAAAGATTTAGAAGGATAAATCGGATGATACTTGAGAGGATTTCGGTTCTTGTTCTTGAAAGAGTGAAAAGTGACAAATATGGCTAAGTGTCATATATATATATATATATATATATATATATATATATATATATATACTCATGGGGGTTTTCGGTCCAAGCACTATTTGGGCCGAAAACTCCTAACTTTTGGAGTTTTTGCTAAAATGATGCACAATGAACCTAGGGCATCCTCTCTCCTGTTATTCCTTGAAGTACTAAGCTTTAAAACACTTAAACTGACTCCAAAATGCTTAACAGATAGTAGGAACAATTCTGATTTCTATTGAAGTGAATGATTGTTCTGAATAGAAATTTCAGTTTGTCACAAGATCGGCACTCCATGCCGAGCTACCACCTCTCTCACATAGATCTCGGCCAATCCCTTTGTAGAAAAGCTTTCAGTAATAGGAAGGAAGTGACCACTCTTCGTCAGTCGATCCACAATCACCCAAATCGCGTCAACTCCACGCGCAGTCCATGGTAACTTGGTGGTAAAGTCCATTGAAATCTGTTCCCACTTCCACTGGGGAATCTCCGGAGGCTGCAATGGACCATGTGGACGCTGGTGCTCTACCTTGACCCAACGATAGGTCAAGCACCTCTCGACTACCGAAGCAATATCCCTCTTCATAAAAGGCCACCAATAATCTCTCTTCAGGTCCAAATACATCTTAGTGGCCCCGAGATGGGTCGAGAATCTCGATCTATGCGCCTCCTCCATCAGTATACACCGAGTACCGCCCACATAGGCCATCCAAATCCGCCCTCGGAAAGTCATGAGCCCTCGGCTGTCCATCATGAACTCAGACACTTGCCGAATCACCCGCTCCCTCTTGCGGTTCTTCAGTCTCACGGCCTCCGCCTGAGCCTCTCGAATAGTATCTAAGACTGGAGTCATCATCGTCATCCTCACACACACCTCTCGGATTGGGGCACTCTCTGCTCTACGGCTTAGGGTGTCGGCTACCACGTTAGCCTTGGCCGGATGATACAGTATCTCACAGTCAAAGTCTTTCACCACATCCAACCATCTTCTATGCCGCATATTTAGGTTGGGTTGGTCCATGAGATACTTTAGGCTCTTTTGGTCTGTGTATATGGTACACCGAACCCCGTACAAATAATGGCTCCAGATCTTGAGGGAGAACACTACCACCCCCATCTGTAGATCACAGGTGGGATATCTTATCTCAAGAAGCTTAAACTGCATCGATGCATATGCTATCACACGCCCTCTCTACATCAGTACCGCACACAACCCGGATACGGATGCATCACAGAAAACCACAAAGTCCTCCAATTCCTCTTGAAGGGCTAACACCGGGGCTTCACACAATCTCTGGCGAAGAATCTCAAATGAGGTTTGTGAAGGGTTTTGAGCATTCTAACACTTCCTAAGTGTACATGCAACCCTAATAACCTTGGATCTATGTTTGTCTAATTATCATGCAAAGTTGAATTCCAAGGTTATATTCCTATCTAGCATACATGGGGAACAATTTTAACTTGAATCATAGATAGAATAACTTACCTTGTTGTTGCTTGTGTTCCTTGAAACCTTGTGAGCCTAGCACCCCAAGTGTGATGCCTCAAATGCTTCACACAACACCAAATGCTCTTGGAAAGACTCTTGAGATAACACACACTTCTCAAAATCGGCCAAGCCCTCTAGTTTCTTAGTGTTCAACTTGTGTAGCCAATTTTGTGGAGAATGGGACTCTTATATAGTGTTGGCACATCTAGGGTTACACCATGTAAACCCTAATGTGTCATGACTCTTCATTTCCATGACCCATGGGTTTGTAACTCCCATGGAGCATCCATGGAGCATCCTATGGGTAGAACCCAACTTGATAATCCATGGAGCCTCTTAGCCCACTATACAAGATATGAATGATTTACATAATCAACCCATATATTTAATTAGTTATCCTTTGATCACTTAATTAATTCTAAATTAATTCTTTGATCAACTAATCAAATAATATTATTAATATATTAGAACTTATAATATATTAATAATCTCCAAGTGTTATTTCTCTCATTTAGTCTATCCAATTGCATGGTGCCATGCAACCCAAATGGACCATGCCGGGTCGGGTCAAGTACAAGCCCGAAATAGTTATGGACTTAGACACCTTATCCAACAGTCTCCCACTTGGATAAGTCTAATAACTATATCTCTAGTACTTCAGGAACCGACCGGCAATCGTAGCTCTTTCAAGGTCTCTCGGAACTGAGAAGATGATGATACGCCATTTAAGATAAGTGATCATATAATCCTTTGTTCTAGATATCAGCCGGACAAATACATGGAACACGTCTTGCTTATTGTCCAGCATTTGTTTCCCGATTTCCGATTTGTTTGACATAGAACTTAATTGAACACATCAACTTAGTTCTGACCGGGCCCGGTACATGGGTCAAAACAAAATCATCGAGGGGCCCAGATATCAGCTTCTAATCCAAGAAGGAACAGATAAACTTCGACTCATATGTTTGTTCTACCACTCATTGAATTACACACAAAAGTACGTTTTATAACATCGAGTTACCAATGCGGTTTCGTACAGTCAATGCATAACCAACTTGTAAGTAACAAATCATATCTCTAGGTTTGAAGACTTATATGATATTACCGTCTCACGATCACTCGAGATAAAATTCCATGAAGTGATTCCAGTGAGCGTGGGTTGAATCCAATGCTCAGAACTTATGAGCACTCATGATTGTTGTAGCCTTGTCCAAGACCTCTACAACCAAACATGACAGTCTTGATTCATATCTACTTCCAACATATGACCGACTGTGGAGGTTTGAATAATATGTTATACCGAACAAAATTATTCTGGAAGTCAAAACATGCAAAAAGAAATATAGTAAACGATTGACAAGAGATAGCAACACTTTACTCATAAATAAAACATGTTTTATTCATCATCTAATGTCAATTACACTTTACAAATTTCGAGATTATCTAACTACTAAATCTAATATCATCCTTCAGCCCTATGCTCCGAGCATGCTGAAGATGCTTAACCCGAGTCAATCCCTTTGTGAGGGGATCTGCCGGATTCTCATCTGATGATACCCTCTTTGCTACGAGGTGTTCTTCTTCGATCCGATGTCTAATGAAATGGTATTTTTTGTCGATGTGTCTGGATCTCCCATGATCCCTTGGTTCCTTGGCTAAGGCAACAGCACTTTCACTATCACAGAAAATCTCCATTGGCTCTTTAATAGCTGGTACAACTCCAAGGTCTCCAATGAAGTTCTTCAGCCATATCGCCTCCTTTGCTGCTTCACTAGCTGCAATATATTCTGATTCACAAGTAGAATCTGCCACTGTCTCTTGCTTGGAACTCTTCCAAGAAATTGCTCCTCCGTTTAGGGTAAAGACCCAGCCCGACTGAGAGCGGAAATTATCCCTATCAGTCTGGAAGCTAGCATCACTATACCCTACAACTCTCAAGTCACCACTCCCACCGAGGGTAAGAACCCAGTCCTTAGTCCTCCGTAGGTACTTGAGGATATTCTTTACCGCAGTCCAGTGTGCCTTGCCAGGGTTCGCCTGATATCTGCTAACCATGCTCAAGGCAAAAGCTACATCGGGTTGAGTACACGTCATAGCATACATGATCGATCCTACAGCCGTAGCATAAGGTGTTCGACTCATTTCTGCTATCTCAGCGTCAGTGCTAGGGCTTTGTGTCTTACTCAATCTGGTGTTACTCTGGATGGGTAACTCTCCTTTCTTGGAGTCCTGCATGCTGAATCTCTTCAGCACCTTATCCAAGTAGGTACTCTGACTAAGTCCAATTAGTCTTTTACTCCGATCTCTCAAGATTCTTATCCCTAGAATATAGGCAGCTTCACCAAGGTCCTTCATAGCGAAACACTTCCCAAGCCAGGACTTTACTTCCTGCAGGGTTGGAATGTCGTTTCCTATGAGTAGTATGTCATCCACATACAATACCAAAAAGCTAACTATACTCCCACTAGCCTTGACATACACACAAGATTCATCTTCACTCCTAGAAAAGCCAAATTCCTTGACCTTTTCATCAAAGCAAAGATTCCATCTGCGAGGTGCTTGCTTCAATCCATAAATGGATTTCTCAAGCTTACACACTCTATTAGGGTACTCGTTGCTGACAAAACCCTCTGGCTGACTCATGTAAACATCTTCAGCCAACTTTCCATTAAGGAAAGCGGTTTTGACATCCATCTGCCATATTTCATAATCATGAAATGCAGCTATGGCTAACAAAACCCGAATAGACTTAATCTTGGCTACCGGAGAAAAGGTCTCATCATAGTCCACTCCAGGAATTTGAGAGAAGCCCTTTGCAACCAGTCTAGCCTTATAAGTGTGTACTTTACCATCCATGTCGGTCTTCTTCTTGAAGACCCATTTGCACCCTACTGTCTTACGACCTGGTACATTTTCAACCAAGGTCCAAACTTGATTGTCATACATGGATTGTATCTCGCTATCCATAGCCTCTTTCCATTTAGCAGACTCGGGGCCTGCCATGGCTTCCTCGTAGCTGTTAGGGTCATCTTGACTTACTAGTGTCTCATCACTAATAAGTGTCTCACCTTCTGCAGTAATATGGAATCCATAGTAATGCTCAGGTGCACTCCTAACTCTCGTGGAACGTCTCAGAGGTACAGATTTGTCAATTGGCTCAACAGGAGTTTCCTCCTCAGGTTGAGGGCTAGATTTTGAAGTTCCTTCACCGCTTGATTCTCGAATTTCTTCAAGATCAATTTGTCTCCCACTGTCTCCTTGGCTTATAAATTCTCTCTCTCGAAAGACTCCTCTTCTTGCTACAAAGACCACATTGTCACTAGGTCTGTAGAAGAGGTAACCAAAGGATCGCTGTGGGTAACCGATGAAAATACACCTCTCGCTTCGAGGTTCGAGCTTATCATGAGTCTCGCGTCTCACGAAAGCCTCGCAACCCCAAATCTTGATGTGGTCTAGTTTAGGTACTTTACCAGTCCACATCTCGTGAGGAGTTTTGGCAACTTTCTTTGTAGGGACTAGATTAAGAATACGGGCGGCAGTCTCTAAGGCATACCCCCATAATGAGATTGGTAGCGTAGCTCGACTCATCATGGAACGAACCATATCTAGCAAGGTTCGATTACGCCTCTCAGCCACACCATTCAACTGTGGTGTCCTGGGAGGTGTCAATTGTGAGACTATCCCACATTCCCTTAGATAGTCGAGGAACTCTGAACTAAGATACTCACCACCACGATCGGATCGAAGCATCTTAATGTTCCTGCCCAATTGATTCTCGACTTCCTGTTTAAATTCCTTAAACCTCTCGAAAGTCTCTAACTTATGCTTGATCAAGTAGACATATCCATATCTACTATAATCATCAGTAAAAGTCAAATAATAACGATTAGCATCCCTTGTGGCATGTTTGAATGGTCCACACACATCCGTGTGTATAAGGTCCAACAAACCTTCACCCCTCTCACACGAACCTGTGAAGGGTGACTTTGTCATTTTTCCAAGTAAGCATGATTCGCAACTATCATCTGACTTTAGGTCAAATGACTCCAAGACTCCATCCTTTTGGAGTTGGCCTATGCGTTTCTTGCTTATATGTCCAAGACGACAATGCCATAAGGATGCTTTATCCAAGTTATTATTAGTAGAATCAATACACAAAACATTATTTCCTAAGTTATCAACAACAGATACAGCTTCATACACACCATCACAAGGTAATGCTTTAAAATAAAGAATATTATTAAAGAAAGCATCAATAGAACCAACTTCATTATTAAATGAAAAGGTAAACCCTTGTTTGTACAAAGCATGAAAGGAAATAATATTTCTTGCCATTCCTGGCGAATAACAACACTTATTCAAATCTAAACTAAACCCACTACTTAGCGATAAAGTATAAACTCCAATCTTGGTAACAGGTATAGCTTTCCTATTCCCCATGATCAAGTTTATCCTTCCTTGCTCCACATCCTCACTTCTTCTTAGTCCCTGCAAGTCACAACAAATATGAATACGACAACCGGTATCAAGGACCCAAGAATTAGAATGGGGTGAGTTATTAGAAATGATAGTGTAAATACCTGCATGGTTGGGTTTAACTTTCCCATCCTTCACATCTTGCTGGTATTTTGGGCAGTTCCGCTTCCAATGAGCTTTTTCATGGCAATAGAAGCATTTAGCCTCTTTTGGGTCAGAAGAAGGAGTAATGAAACCTTTCTTGGTTCCACTTGAAGAAGAGCCATCAAGGGTCCGAGCCTTGGTACCCTTAGAAGAGCTCTTTCTCTTCCTCCCTCGACTTTTCCCGATTGCCAAAACCGGAGTAGAGTTTTGAGTAGGAGTGATAGCAACCGACTTCCCCTTAAGACCTGATTCTGCGGTCTTGAGAAGTCCCTGAAGTTTGCTGAGGGTGACTTCTTCCTTGTTCATGTGATATGTCATGCGGAATTGATCATAGCACGATGGTAAGGAATGCAAAATAATATCTATTGCAAGATCCTCCGGGAAGTTCACATTAAGCTTCAGCAAACGATCCACATACCTTTGCATTTTCTGCATGTGGCTCGTGACGGATTCCCCGTCCTTCATCATGGTTGTTATCATGGAGCAGATGATTTCATACCTCTCTTGTCTTGCACTTTGATGGTATCTTTCCATCAAATCTTGGTGCATGTCATAAGGGTAGAAATCCTCATAAGACTTTTGGAGTTCTGCTGTCATCGTGGCCATCATGATGCAAGCTACTTTCGTAGCATCCCTTTCATGTGCCCGAAATTCAGCGATCTCCTGAGGAGTTGCAGTGGACTCATCAATCTCCTTAAGCTCCTTGTCAAGGACATATTCTTTGTCCTCGTAGCGGGTAATCATCCTGATGTTTCTGATCCACTCATTGAAGTTGGATCCATCAAAGGTGACTTTCCCACACAAGTTCATAAGGGTAAAGGAGCCATTAGGATTAGAGCCAGAAGCATTGTTGAAAGACATCTAAAGGAAAGAGGACAAGATTAGTTTAGATATAAGAGAGTCCTTAATATAACACCCAAATGTAGTATTAAGGCTAGGATCCAATCACAATATAATATAACTTAGAAGAGGTATGCCGTAATCTAAGCTATATCATATTTGAAAGGTAGGTGAATGACGATTCACCAATTTCCACCACGAAAACCGCAATATTTTAGTATTAGGTTTTTGAATGGTTCTTAGAAATTCCTAGATTCTTTGAGATTCAATGAACTTTTTCAAAGGCATGTTTCAATCTCGAGTGTGCCCTCCAAGTTTTGTGACTGGGATACCGAGGATCACAAAACGAGGTGTGAAGTAACCATGCAAATCACTTGGTACCCTTAAAGTTTATCACTCAATCGATGTGCCGGTTAACCACACACGCTCCATCGATACTATAATAAACCCTAAGTCACCCTTTACCTACCTTGTTAAGTCCAAGTTAGTGTGCCGGTTAACCACACACGCTCCACCAACGACTTAATCAAAGTGTAAAGTGTAATTTCATGGAATAGCACCTTATTCACATTTTTCCTAAAGTAACTAAGATTGGGAATTTAATAAAACATTTAGTTACTTTATAATATTCATCATACTTTGAATGAGAATTAATAAGTCCTTGTCTTACCCGTTCGGCTAACGACCCTCCACCGATCAAGCAAGCGGTGGGTGAGAGTGGACACCCATTAAGTCACCATTTTATAGGCAACAACCTTATACCCACCTTATAGACCGGCTTCGTGAATGAGGCGTACTAGCGGTAAGACGACTTTGTTCTTATACATATATATATAATTATTAAATCATAATAATATAAGTATAAGGGTTGAATTTTAACTTTTAAAATTCTAGGGGTTGGAACTAAAGTTTTAACTTAACTTTACTTGTTCCAAAACCTGAGGGCAAGTTTTGTAAACTTTCAAAACTTTTCATTTCTTGTAACTTATGAGTTTATTAGAGTAATAAAATGAGGACTTTTCATTTTTCCTAACTCTTGTGTTCTTTTAATGGTTTTTAACCCAAGAGACTTTTGGTTTTCCATAACTTGAGGACAAGTTATGGACTCCATTAAAACACATTATGATCATGAATTAATCTACCACATAGGTTACAAATAATTCCTATGATCATCTAAACATCATAAGAACAAGAATAAGAATATGAAAACTTTCAAGAATCAAAATCACATTTAATCTTTGTAATTTTGATAACTTGTTGTTGTAAATGAGTTAGAAAAGACATTACACCTTCTAAAATAAGTTTTCAAGTACCAAAACATTTTAGGGTAATGATTCTAATCCATTTCCAGCAACTCAAGTCGAAATTCAGCACTCTGTCGACCCTACTCGCCGAGTGCATAAACCTACTCGCCGAGTAGGTTGAAGATACACATGAACTCGACGAGTCCTCCCCATGGACTCGCCGAGTCCATCAGTCAGACAGCAGAATTTTCGACTTTCTTCAACTTTTAAGCACAAATAACAAACAAACAAGCCTAGGCTCTGATACCACTGAAGGGTTTTGAGCATTCTAACACTTCCTAAGTGTACATGCAACCCTAATAACCTTGGATCTATGTTTGTCTAATTATCATGCAAAGTTGAATTCCAAGGTTATATTCCTATCTAGCATACATGGGGAACAATTTTAACTTGAATCATAGATAGAATAACTTACCTTGTTGTTGCTTGTGTTCCTTGAAACCTTGTGAGCCTAGCACCCCAAGTGTGATGCCTCAAATGCTTCACACAACACCAAATGCTCTTGGAAAGACTCTTGAGATAACACACACTTCTCAAAATCGGCCAAGCCCTCTAGTTTCTTAGTGTTCAACTTGTGTAGCCAATTTTGTGGAGAATGGGACTCTTATATAGTGTTGGCACATCTAGGGTTACACCATGTAAACCCTAATGTGTCATGACTCTTCATTTCCATGACCCATGGGTTTGTAACTCCCATGGAGCATCCTATGGGTAAAACCCAACTTGATAATCCATGGAGCCTCTTAGCCCACTATACAAGATATGAATGATTTACATAATCAAACCATATATTTAATTAGTTATCCTTTGATCACTTAATTAATTCTAAATTAATTCTTTGATCAACTAATCAAATAATATTATTAATATATTAGAACTTATAATATATTAATAATCTCCAAGTGTTATTTCTCTCATTTAGTCTATCCAATTGCATGGTGCCATGCAACCCAAATGGACCATGCCGGGTCGGGTCAAGTACAAGCCCGAAATAGTTATGGACTTAGACACCTTATCCAACAGTTTGCTGCTCGGGATCCCAAGTAAAAGTAACGCCTTTCTGGTTCAATCTAGTGAAGGGGACGACAATCTTGGAGAAATCTTTGATAAACCTCTGACAATAGCCGGCCAATCCCAGAAAACTCCTGATCTCGATGGGGGATCTCGGCACCTCCCATCTCATAACTACCTCAATCTTGGCAGGATCGACCAAAATGCCATTCTAATTAAAAAGGTGTCCCAGGAACTAGACCTCTCGTAACCAGAAATCACACTTGAAGAATTTGGCATAAAGCCTCTTCGATCTCAACACTCTAAGAATCTCCCGCAAATGCTCCTCATGTTGCTCTCTGGATCTCAAATACACCAAAATATCGTCGATGAACACAATCACCGATCGATCCAACATAGGCCTGCACACCCGGTTCATGAGATCCATGAACGTTGTTGGTGCGTTAGTGAGTCCAAAAGGCATCACCACGAACTCGTAATGCCCATAACGAGTCCTAAAGGTGGTCTTCTGGATATCCTCCTCACGGACTCTCATCTGATGATATCCAGACCTCAAGTTGATCTTGGAAAACCAAGACACACCCTACTAGTGATCGAACAGATCGTCGATCCTCGGAAGTGGAGAACGGTTCTTGACCGTCAGCTTGTTCAACTCCTAGTAATCAATGCACATCCGGTGTGAACCATCCTTTTTCTTGACAAAAAGGATCGGCGCTCCCCACGGCGAGCTACTCGGTTGGATAAAGACCTTCCCCAATAGCTCTTGGAGATATGAGGACAACTCTTACATCTCAGGCGGCGCAAGGCGATAAGGTGCCTTGGTGATAGGCGCCGCTCCCGGAACCAAATAAATCCAGAACTCCAACTGCCTCTCGGGAGGCACACCCGGTAACACCTCGGGAAAAACATCCGGAAACTCACTCACTATCGGAACCTCAGCGATAGAACTCGGTCTCTCAGCAGCAACCCGTGTATCAATTACATACGCTACAAAACCCCTGCAACCCTGTGTAGACTCTGCCTCGCTCTTGCAGCCGAGCAGAATGCAGACCCAGATCGGGTACCCTCGCCATACACTGTAAGCACTCCCCCACTAGGGCTCAAATGCTAAGCAACTGATGCTCACAGTCGAGCACAACTCCAAATCGACTCAACAAGTCCATGCCTAAAATGACACATACATCACCCATCGCGATCGGAACCAGATCTATCGAGAACTCAACACCAAAAATCTCGAGGACACGTCCCTGGATCACATCAGTCGCAAACACCACATGCTCATTGAATATAGAAACTCTTAGAGGTCAACACAATTCCTCTCATCGGATACTGATCAGACGACTAAACACTAATGATATGAAGGACCGACTCGCACCCAAGTCAAATAACACCAAAGCAGGAACATAACTCACAAGAAAAGTACCTAAGCATATCATAATGTAAGCACAATATAACCTAAAACATAATAAGTAAAAGATCACATACCAGCCACAACATCAGGTGCTACGCGGACGTCCTCTGCTGTCAGCTGAAAGGCTCTCCCGCAAACCCTCGGTACCTCGGCCTTCAATGGTCAGCTCTCTATAGCTCATATGGCAGTAGGGGCAGATCCCTATGCCGATCCATGTAGCAACTCTGGGCACTCGGCCTTCCGATGGCCGGTCTGGATGTAGTGAAAACAAACTGCAAACCCTTTGGGGAAATCCCTCGCGATATGCCCCTCCTTTCCAAACTTGTAGTAAACACCAGCTCGACACACCCCCTCATGACTCTTGCCGTACTTTCCACAAGTGCGGCCCTTGTGACCTCCAGATCTCGAATCAGCAGGCTTTACCTGCTTGGCTGTCGGCTGAGACTATGATGATCGCCGATCTCTCCCCTAAGACTTGGCCTCCTCCCTGGCATGAGTCTCCAACTCGATCTCCCTCTTTCGGGTACTTGCCAGGAGCTCAGCAAATGAACGATATGTCGAGTTTGCCACAAACTCGCGAATATCCCTCCTCAGTATTCTCAAATACCGACTCATACGCGCTTGCTGGGTAGAAACGTGCTCAGGGAAAAACATCGCCCTCTCATGGAACATCCTCGTAATCACTGTCACTGACTGTCCTCTGCTTGAGGAACAGGAACTCTTGGGCCAACCGTTCTCTCTTCATCGGGGAAACACACTCATATCGAAACATCGTAGTAAACCTTTCCCATGTCACTGCAGTGAGCTCTACAGAAGTGTAGCTGGCTGTCACAAACTTCCACCAGTCCTTCGCCCCCAAGCGAAGCTCGTTCAGCGTGAAAAGTACCCTCAAATGTTCCGCACAGGAACAAGTGTAGAAACACCCCCTCGATATCAATGATCCATCTCATTGTGGCAATCTGATCCTGAGTCCCATCAAACTCTGGTGGCTTTATGTTGCTGAACTCCCGGTACAGCAACAAGTCACCCCCCTGTGGCCTGGCAGCAACGACAGCTGCGATGGCTATAGCAGCAGCCGCCTCGGTAACAGCAGCATAACGCTGATCGAACATCTCAATTAAGGTGGTCTTAATAGACGCAAACATCTCCGGAATGGCCTCTCGGATAGCTACGGCCACCTCCTCGTGAATCATCCTGCTAATCTCATCATCGCTAACTCCACTGCTCTCAGGGTTGTGGCGCGTACCCACCATGATGGCTCTAAAAAACACAACACAAAATAATTAGAGACTTGCTCGAGCATACTCGCACTCGATCACTCACCCCTACTTGTTCCTTAGCATCCCAAGGATTCTTACTTGGACTGTACACCGACCCGGTGCTTCCAGAAGTACGGGCCCAATACTTCCTTCCACACCGCATCTATATTCACCCCAAGTCCTCCTCCTAGGATTCCAGATCGCAAGTACTCTATATCTCGCTGAACACAGGCTACTCTTATAAGCTCATTTCTACTACATACTCGTACTCAAGGCAAATCACAGGTAGCAGTAACTCCTAGGCTAAGGCATCACAAATCAGTCCACTCTAGTCCTAAAAGATGAATTACCCAGCCTACTCTCTAGCATGCATAACATATCTCATAATATCTCATAAATATCTCATAACTCAGAAAGTAAGGGTATTTTGGGAAAATCACCGTTCGGGCGCTGGCTGATTGTACACACTGTTCTTTCTCATTTTTCTCTTAGAAACTCTTACTCGTATTAAAAAAATCGTTTCTCTTGAAATTTTTTCTCAAATCCTCAGTTTGATTCCAGTCATACTTGAAGGTGCATCCGAATCCCTCAATCCAAGGCTCTGATACCAACTTGTAACGATGTAAATTTTCAAACAAAATATTTTTCCATTTTCCAAACACAATAAAACATATATCACATTTCTCCAAAAACTTCAAGTATCAAATATCAATACATTTTTCAAAAATCGTTTATTACGAATCCAGGATCCAAACTAAATATAACTCCAGCTTAGAGAGTACCTGAAGCGGGTGCTTTCACGCGATCCTCGGAAGTACCTGAAACACATAACACATAACATAGTAAGCACGAAGCTTAGTGAGATCCCCAAAATACCACATACAACACATTAGCCGCTCGAGGCTATAACTATGTAAGACCCTCCGGTCTAAGTGTCTTAGTGGGGCCATCCAGTCCCATAGCTCGTTGGTCCCTCTAGTCCGGTCTCACAGCTCGTTGGACCCTTCGGTCCAGTCTCAGTAAAACATAATATAGCATACATATCACACAGAGAAATACATAATTCAAGTAAGCACATACGGCCCTCTAGTCACACATAAATACCACTCTATGTAACGTATAGTGAGAAGACTCACCTCGTAAGCTAGCAAGTAAAAATCTCGTACTCGAAATCCTTGACCTAGCCTCCGTCTACCACATAGGATAATTATCTCTAATTAATACACTACTCGAACTAAAACACACTAAAAGTTGTTCACTCATTCACTCTTGCCCTAGGTATGCATAAAAGACCATTTTACCCCTCCCTGATCTCCATTGCTCCATTTGACCAAACCTCAAAATCAACAGAAGTCAAAATCGAGTCAATAGCCCCAGTTAACCTAACTCGCCGAGTGAACTCGTGCGACTCGTCGAGTCCCAATGTTCCTCAGTAGTCTCATGAAAGTCCAACTCGTCGAGTTAACCCCTAACTCGTCGAGCTATCGCATGGTCCAGCTTATAGGGACAAACCCTAACTGACTTGTTGAGTCAGCTTATCGACTCAGCGAGTCCATTCAGACTCAAGATCTAAGCTCTGAAGGCTTGAATATCACGTAAAGCCACGAACTTTACGTTCATGCATGGCACTTAAGGGTTAGAAATGCCAAGAACATGCTTGAGAAGGAGTTTCTCATTCAAGGAACTAACATGGCTAAATAAAGCAGGGGACTTTTGATTCAACGGTATTCACAAGGTCCAGATCTGATGTCTAACTCTAAAAATGTGCTAAAAACCCTCAAAGTCCCAATATAAGATGGAAATGAAGCCTTAACTCTAAAATCATGAGATCTACTCATACTAATGGAAAAGATACGAACTTTATATCTTAAACAAAAACTCCTTGATGTTTAACAGTAGATCTAACAGCTTCTTCTTGATCCTTGCTTGAAATACTTCCCGTCTCTACCAAAAATGCACCAAGGTTCTCAAATAATGGCTCAATACTCTATCAAAAGCTCAAGGCGCGGTTAGAGTTTCTCTTAGGGAAGGGAAGCAGATGGGGAGCCACAAATGAGGCTATAAGTGTCCTTATATAGGCCCCAAACCCGGGGATTTAGGGTTTCCGCTCACAGCGCCTACTCGGCGAGTTGACTCTCGGACTCGTCAAGTAGATCATTAAACCCACGTGGCCACACCCACCTCTATTCGGCAAGTTGTAGCACCAACTCATCGAGTAGATTAATAAACCTCAAAATAAATAACTAAAATAATATACATAGGAATCTGGATGTTACAGTACTGGCTCGAAGGGTTGTACGTTGCACGAACAGGCTTGTACGCCCAGCATACTCACATAGATCATACAACTTCTACATTTAGGTCTTAACGCAATAAGACTTCGCTCCAGAATGCAGATCTGGCCTCCTTAATCTGAGATATAACATAATGTTTCTATCTTTTTGTCCATGTATGGCTATACGAAGCTTAAAAGCTCAAAAAGGAATTAATAAGAGACTTAATGAATGCACGAGGCCTTAGACTCCATAAAGTTGGCACCTTTATGCCTAAGGAGCCCATGATCACCTTAGATCTAAAATAATCTGCCTTTTGGATGCCCTAATTCAATCATTCACCTAAACCGTGGCTAAAAATATAACAACTTAACTCAAAAGGGAATCTAAGCAACAAGTAACCAAGATAAGAACTTGATACCTTAAACTCCTCGCAAAATGGGTAGTGTTTCTAGATCCAAGACTTCCTCTGCAAGCTTATCCACTTCAAGATCTTCAATGTACAAAATAAACACCAAACTCACTTCAAAGGCTAAAATGCTTATCAAAGGAGGACAGAACGGGAATTAGGGATTTGGAGGCATTGGATGCTGGAAATGAGGCCAACCCTAGAGAATAAGGTGGCTTATATAGGGTGCAAGACCATTAGTTAAGGTTTCATTAAAGTTCACATACGCACAGCATACATGTAGGTATGCCTAGCGTATGTGACTTGGGTTCTGTCTAGCTATTAATTCATTATGCTAAGCATACTAAGTGTTACGCCCCGCATACTGGCTTTTCAACAAGTACGCTTAGCATACCAAGTGGTACCCCCACGTAATAATTTAGGAACCAAAATGCATAACTTCAAACTAGAAGGGTTATAAGGCACACACCAGGGCACAAGTGTTATATTGTTAGTATGATCACCTAGCTAGGGTTTAATCATTCCAGTTAATCAGTTAGTAGAATTTGTAATTGTTCTTATCAACAAATAATAAGTAAGAAGTATTGAATTGATTATGTGTTGGGATTTAACTATGATATAAACTGAAATTTCATATCTTTACACTTTCTCTCTTGTAAGAAGTATTGGTTATTACTGGGAATTTTACATAGATCTTAATGAAAATTTTTGGATATTAATTAAGAGCTTGTTTAATTAGACAATAAAAAGTTAGGGGTAACTGAAGAGCTTGTTTTGGTTAAATTATTGAGGTAAAAGAGATTATACTAGAGCGTGTTAGTTTTTCTCATTACCAGCTTAGATAAAATGCATTTTGAATAACTAGATTTGGGCTGATTGCATGATTAGGAAAGTCACAGCAGAAGTAAATTCGTTTTTATTACTGATTTCATTTAGTTTATTTCACTGCAATTCTAGTTTTTAGTTAATAATCAAAAACTCGTCTTATTATTTTCTGTTTTAATTACTAGTATGTTCCTTACTCAAAATTGTGTTGACCATTAGGTTGTGTTTGTGAGGATTCGACCTTGTTTCCCTGTGCTATCCATTAGTGCAACCAGTAGTGATATGGTTTTTTTAAATCGTACGCGGCAACAGTTTAAGATACCTCAAAGTGATCTTTAGGCTACGAATCCAATCAAGGTAGTTTAGACTAGTAAGCTTATCTTGTGAGAGGATTTGGAGTAATGATAAGTTTGATGTGGTGGTCGGTGTAGGAAGGAGAGAGACACTTGATTCAGGGGCCATCCATTAAGAATGAGACATAATTAGTTTGATCAATAAATATTTTTAGTATATTTACTGAAAATCAAATTATTAATCAAAACGCTAGGATCCATATTTGGCTTCACTATGTAAAATGGAATAGCCAAAATTTATACAATGAAGTTAATTAGGTGGACAAGCATTCTTTTGATCTCAATCTCCATGAGATTCATTAGAAAAATGATATTTATTGACTTACGTCTATAACATGCTAATCTCTTCTAATGCTAATTTAGCATTGATGACTAGATTACCTGAGGATCATGAATCCAAATGGTGAATCGACCATGCGAAGTTACAATAAGATTCAACTCAAGCAACACTTCAGAATCGTGATTAGCATATACCTTTCGTCGACTATATTCTCATTTGACGTGCCGATAAGCCACATATAAATAATGCCGAAAACAATACACGACAAGGCGTAATTTCCATTTGAATCATAAAATTCAAATTATTATAAAATGGTATTTTGTTCTATCACATATTAAGTTAATACTTCTAACTTTTCAAAATTGTCTTATCAAACCCTTTCCGTAGCTCAACTTAAAACGCAAGAAGACAGTGAGGGTGGCGAGTACTAAATGCACTTAAAAGCCAAGAACCTTACTAATAGTATTAAAGTAGGTGAGCCTAGTTGTTTCTAAGACTAATAATATACATTAGGAATCATGTGAGGATGCAATGTTTGTATTTTAGTGTAATACATATAAATACGATTTTACTATATATATATATATATATATATATATATATATATATATATATATGTATGTATGTATATATACATACACACACATACACATGTGGAATTTAAACACCATAAGTTTTATGTCTTTTAACTCTACTCACTAAACAAAAGATGTAAGTGAACATTTAAATTATTAAAGTAGAATCTTTTGTCTTTTAATTAATCTTATAATTAAATCAAATTGGCTTTTATCATTTAGTATAAATTCTAGTTTTTATGTGTTTTAAAATTGAAAGAGAGTGAAGCGAAAACAAGAAACGAATTCCAATTCTGGAACACATGTTCCACATGGGGAATGAGCAACCACGTCATGGGACACAGAAAATGTGACAATTCATTAATATCAGTTCAATGTTCTCAATAGCACACTGCGACATTTCCAAGTAGGGAACATGATGTGGCTATGAAGTATTCACGATCCAGATTTAGGATCAGTAGGAACCACAACATGCTGGAGGACCATCCACGTCATGACGACGAGGCAGAACAACCCAAAAACTATTTTAATAGGCATAAACATATTCGATTTTAACAAGGAAATTTTCTGAATTATTTAAAACGATTTCAACATTACAAATCCTACACATACAAACCCTAACATACAATCAAAGACAAAGTCTAAGTGCAATATACTTTAGTCAACCTTGCTCTTATAACACTGATGGGTTTCGAGCCTAGTAAAAGGCCAAATTGGGACAACAGAAGCAACAACTTTTTTTGATCCATCAACTCAAAAAGCAAATATAACTCAAACAATCTATGCATCCTAGATACATAATAAAATGAATGATACCTTCAAGGTTTTCTTGAACTTCTTTGGTCTAGCCATTTGATCGAAATTATAAACCCAACATAGAGTTCCTCTCTTGTGATCACACCCAAGTTGCAAAATCCAACATATTTGAAATCTAGTAGCAACAAGAGTCGAATAATCAAATCTGGCAGCAATTATGACGTGGCAAACAACTTACCATGGCGTGGCGACGAGCACTAGGTCTTTAGGGTTGTTCCTTAAGGTTCTGAACTGTGGAGGTAGGAGGGAAATTTCTAATGCATCCAAAACCGAGTTTTAACCCCTCTATATATAAGGATGTGATTTGAAACCCTAAAGATAATTACCAAATATGTTTGTAATTATCTAGGCTTTTAGTAGTTATATAAGAATTAAAACATTCTGGAATATTCCAAGTTCCTTTCTTTATAACTAATTAGTTAACAAAAAATCCCTTGAAATAAATATCTTTTTAGTACTGTTTTATTTTGGTCTTGCGTGTAACATAAAACGAAACCGTTATTTATAGTAATATTACCGGTTTGTTATGACTATGGGCACTAATTTCCATTAAGAAATCTACTTTGTAAATGAGAATGTACCACACCACTAGATTCCTCTAGATCTTATTATGCGGACATCATGGATCGAGCAATATATTCTTGTCATTACTTTTTATTTCTTATCATTACTTTCCATGGTTTATACATTTCATACGTTATTATCAAAATACTCATTTCAAAAGTAAAACATCTGTGCTTCAAAAATTTCAAACACGGTATTAAAACATTCGTTCTTTGAAAATGCTCTTTGATTTCAAAACATTCTTACTTTCAAAACATTCCTTTCAAAAGTATTTAACACATTCATTTCAAAATGTTTCTTATATTAAAGCATTTTTATTTCATTATCGTAAAATAGTTTTTCCATGCACCCGAAAGTAGGAAAATTCTAACACGTACTGACGTAATTCTTTATTTTACCATGTACCCCAAAGTAGGAAAATTCCAACACGTACTCAGGTAGACCTTTAATGTAGGTTTCTACACTCTTAAAGCTCTTTTCCACCATTCACAATTCCTTTAAGTACTTCCTATACAATATATGTAAAGCTCAATCAAAATGACCAAATAACCCCACATAGGTTCCAATAGTGAATTTTATTGTTTTAACTCATTAGTTATGTAAAAATATAAATATAGGCAAAACAATGTGTAAATCTTAGTCCGTATGAAATAATGTATGGAAAAGTTATGAGGAAAAAACTAAAGTTCGGATTTTGGTTGATTTGAGATTCTGCATGGGTCGCAGGCATGACCATGTGGGTCATGTCCCAAAGTAGCCTCAACTCACCCAAAAATTCATTTTTTGAGGTTTACACTTTCTTGAATTGTTTTGGTATTTTATGTAACCATTCGTAATAATTTTAAAGGTTTCCAAGCAATACTAGAGGACGTTTTATCATGCCAAAACATTCAACTTAATTCATTATGTCCTCAATCAAAATGTTAAGTTCATAGTACATACAAACACTCAAATGAAATGGTTAAGAACTCAAGTTGCTCAAGACCACTCTTTAACCAATATGACTTATTCCCAAATTGTTTAATACATGATTGGGTATTGTGAAGTACTTAAAAACCAGAACCAATCTCATTGTAAGTACGTAATGTAACTATTGAATTCTCAATTCCATTACATTTTCCCAAATTACCCTTGGGCCAAAACAATCACTAGAGTGAGAACTTCACTAACATTCCTTCCTTTTTATGTTCCAATATCATCTCTAGAGTGACAATTCATATTCATGAATGTCATTCACTTTTTAGATGTAATTTATTATATAATTATCAATAGATTTCCGAAAATGCCCTTATAGACAAATAACTCCATATATCAATTTGGGAATCAAGCAACATCTTATGCTTTGAACTCAAATTATTCAAAAAGTATATATTCATCATTGTTAACTTCCTTTTCTCATCAATCATTCAACTACAAAGGATTCCATCATTTTCATCATATAGTCCCACAATTGCATTTTAATTCAAGATTATACATGGTTCTACCATCATGGATGACTTTGAGCATTCCTATTAGGTTTATTGCTACCAGATCTCATCTAGTTCATTGAAACCAGCATAACTTTAAATTGGAATACAAGATCTCTTAATTTGGGATTCAAGGGTTCTTGGTGGTCTTTTTACCCAAATCATCAAAACCATCAATGAAATGATTGGTTTGAGATTGTGTGACATCCCCTAATTTCTCGGCCTGAAAAGACCAATTTAATTTATGATTTTAAAATAAAATCAGATAAAACTTTTTAAAAGATGTTGCAGAATTGGTTCCCAAAACAAACCATGATAAAAATTTATCAAAATCTTTCCTTAAGAAATGTATAGCTTCATTTCATATCAAAACCTCGGGATGTCATGTTCCGATACAAATCAAAAGCATAAACAAGACATTATAAGCCTTTCAACAGCTATTAACGACTACTGACCTATAATCAAAAATCTCTCATCGTCCTCCGACTATGCTCGGGGTCCACTACCTGTAATCATAAAAACTGAGTGGGTCAGGCTTGGGAGCCTGGTGAGCATATAGGGTTTTCAAACCACAATAACAATATACTTATTAAGTTCACCAATCAACAATAACCCTGATTACCCATTCCCGTTGTCCCCACTTTACGTCCCTAAACACCTATCAGAAGGGACCTAACCTAAGGAATATCATCGGGATGGACACTACTGCTCAGGGTCTCCTCAGCCATACATGTCCTAAAGGCAACCATGAGGGGGATGGAGTACACCAATGAACATTTAGTTCATCAACACCTACAAGTTGCGAACCTGCTAGTGTTCCACTGGACTGTCTAGAAAGGTCCGTGGCCGTCATCTATACTCCGCTAGATGACTACAACAACAACAACGACAACAACATTGCGGCCTCTCACCATTTGAACACACATCAACTATTTCATCTACCCATGTTCTACCTAACATATTTTGTAGATAAAATGCATATACAGTTTAAAACTTGTATAAAATATTTATTCAATAGTCACCTCAAATAAACACTTAATATAATTACACATAGCTCGTATTTTATAGAAAATACTTCATATCTAGGTGTAAGATGAAAGTGACTACACACCCACATGATTTGATGATAATCAGGCAGCAATTCGTTGCCTAAAACGATTGTTTCTAATAAAACCGGGAGTTTTATTGAGAAACCGGGCTCTCCAACGGTCGAGCTTCAAAACCGAAAAGATAAAGGGCTTCTCGGGCACTTCGTGGCGTTTTCCAGGGCTTATAATCGATACCGGGGCTTTGGGGGATGTTAAGATAAAGAAAATATGAAGAAAGGGGCTAAATATGGCAAAATTCCAAAACTAACCGGGAAGGCTCGCATACCCCTTCTATTTATAGGGGCGAGGCATCTAATCGGACAGCTGGAAAGAAGCCACGCGGCAGCAGATCCGAAGGGGGCAGCACATGGCTCGCACATGGGCTGCACGTGCGAGGGCTCGTTGGCAGCTTCTAAGTGGACCGGAGTCTAGGTCCGAGGATCGGACCCGAAGCAGGAGGAAAGAGAGACAGCTGGTGCGAAGGTCGGACACGCGGCAAGCTGTAACAACGTAATTTTTCAAACAAATTTTTCATTTCAAAATAAAGTATTTTCATTCAAAACAAGGCATAAACATTCTAAGTGTCATGTCAGAATACAAATCATATGAATCCCAAGATCACAAAACATCTATCAGTGTGTACAGATCACGCCGGCGCCTTCCCACAGTCATCGCTAGTACCTGAAACACATACACAACAACTATAAGCATAAATGCTTAGTGAGTTCCCCAAAATACAACTTACGCACATATGCCTTTCCAGGCCCTGACCTTCCGGTCCATGTGTCTCAGGGGACTTCCGTCCCTGCTGGGTAAACCTTCCGGTCCTACCCACGCCAACCTTACGGTCCACATGACACGCCTTTCGGCCCATAACATAATGCCTTCCGGCCCACATAACATACATAGCACGTATAACAATTAACTATCACATATAGCACATACATCACATATCATATCCGACCTTCCGGTCACACAGTCAAACCCTTCCGGGTACAGTATAGTGAGAAGACTCACCTCGTAAATATCGAAAGCTAGCAAATCCCGAAGTCACTCGTGCTCGATCCGCCGAGCTACAATCTACCTATAACATCATACATCTCTTATTAACACTTTTATCTTCTAAGTTTGACTATCCCTAAGAAGTCAAACATAGGTCAACTCTGGTCAACGGTCAACTTGACCGAACTCGGCGAGTGCACAAGGGCAACTCGGCGAGTCTAGACGCATCCGCCAACTCCATAGGATTCCCTTCTTACTCGTCGAGTACTTCCCCTGACTCGACGAGTTCCACCTGGGAGAGTCGCGGGGCCACCCCGACTCAACTCGCCGAGTCTCAAGAACAACTCGGCGAGTCCCAACTCGACTCAGACCACCTGTCGACCCTCTCTAACTCGTCCTGACTCACTGAGTCAACCCGTGACTCGACTGGATCACTCACTGGCCGATCCAAGGCAATCTTCAAGCTACTCGCCGAGTCTGCTCATCGGACTTGGCGAGTCCATGCCATGCAATTACTCAAACTCGCTTCTAAGGTCAGATCCGTTCCATCAATTCATAGATCGAGCCTTTCAAGACTGATTCACCACGTAAAGTCCCTATCTTGGTGCCCATAACACACCCCATGGCTTATAATGAACATTTTGGTCTAAAGCATAAGGGTTCCAACCCAAAACTTCCATTGATTCCCAAAAAGCTTGGGCAAAGGGACACTCTGGACCTTTAGGGGTCCAGATCTATAGTCTAAATCTCTTAGGGGTCCAAGGGAGCACAAGATCTAGCCACAAAAGGGTTCAATAAACCTTAAATCAATGAAAACACCAACATAGAAGAGAATAGCTCGAAACATTACCCCAATAGAGATGCTCTGGACTCCAAATCCTCAGAAGATGGCTCCTCTTGCTTTCCCCTTGGCTAATTTCCTCTTTCCTTGCAAAATGACACCTCCAAGATCAATAATAGCCTCCTCTTATGCTCCAAACGCTCACACTCGATTAGGGTTTCACTCAAGGGACTGGTGAGCACAAATGACGGCCATAAGGCCCTTTAAATAGGTCCCAAACCCAAGAAATTAGGGTTTAATTAAACAGCGCAGACTCGCCGAGTCCATATCCTGGACTCGCCAAGTCCAACCGAATCCCACGTCCAGAATCGCGACCCTACTCGGCGAGTCTGAGCTCCAACTCGCCGAGTCCCCTCTCAAAACACAAAATAATCAAATCAATAAAGATACCTGGAATTCCGGGCTGTTACACAAGCATGGCGAGGCTCGGACTAGGCTGCACACGCATCGCTCCTCGGATGTGCCATGGCTTCGGGTGACTCAGCAGACTTCAGACATGTGGCATGTTTTGAGCGAGGGTGACGTGGCAAAAACGTGACTATGCGAATTTTCTCGGTTTTTGTGCAAAAACTTCTAAAATTCTTAACTTTCGCATACGAGCTCCGTTTTTGACATTCTTTATATGCATGCGTAGGTAAAATTACGCTCGATTACTTTCATTTAGACTTCATCGGCAAATTTTGAATTTAATTTTTATATTATTATTTTTAACAGACCGGGACAGGAAATTCGTTATAACTTCTTCATCCGACGTCCGTTTTTGTCAGACGTTTTACCGTTGTGCTACTAATGACGAGACCTTCAATTCTCGTTTAGGTTGTGTCGGCTAAAAATCACTCGATCTAAAATTCGAGTTTTTAGTTGTCTACTACTAAGCTGAAACTTCGAAAAATCATAACTTCCTCATACGAAGTCAGATTTGTGCGTTCTTTTTATCAAACTTCTCGGTTTAACGAATACTACGACTTCCATTTAGATCACTAAGGCTAAAAAGTAGCTTATCAAAAACTCACTTTTTACGACACTCCGCCCCGTGTCGGTTGGTCGCGAAAGTTCGATAGGTCAAAACTTCTTCGTTATAACTCGAATTTTGGCATTCTTTATATATTTGTAATCCTTGTCAGGCCCACTACAAGTTTCTTAATAGATATCGGCTTTATCTAAAATTTAATTTTTGATGCTCATTTTTATTCTTAATTAATTAAGCCCTAGTAAATAAGCATAAAACACATAAAACACATAGAATACACATAATTCATTTTTTTTCATTTCTTCAAAATGAGTTACAAAGGTTAACCTAGACTATCACCTCCCCCTTAGGATGATTCCGTCATTGGAATCACATATCACCAATCAACTGTGGGTAGCGACTCATCATGTCGCTCTCCGTTTCCCAGGTGAGATTTGGTCCATTCGTATGTTTCCAGCGCACAAGCACTAAATCAACCATCTTGCATCGCAACTTCATAGTCTTACGGTCAAGGATTACCTCAGGTTCTTCAGTCAACCTCTTGTTTTCATCCAACCTTAACTCAGAAATCGGAATTATGTCGGGCACATCTCCCGTGAACTTTCTCAAATAACACACATGAAAGGTGTTATGAATACCATCCAGTTCTTCTGGTAATTCTAGCTTATAAGTCTGATTCCCGATCATCTGAAGAACTTTAAATGGTCTAATAAACCTTAGACTCAACTTTCCCCTTTTACCAAATCTTATAAGTCCCTTCCACGGCGAGACTTTAAGTAAAACCGAATCTCCAACTTCAAAGGTTATCGGTTGTCTTTTCTTGTCAGCATAACTCTTTTGTCGATCTTGAGCAGCTAACATCCTTTCCCTTATCACTTTCAACTTTTCTGCAGTCTCATGGATTGTTTCAGGTCCCATAAACTGCTTTTCCCCAGCTTCCAGCCAACATGATGGCGTTCGACACTTTTCCCCATACAAAGTGTGATAAGGTGCCATCTTAATGCTTGAGTGGAAACTATTACTATAGGAGAATTCTGCTAGAAGTAAGTGTTCATCTTAGTTACCTTGGAATTCTATGGTACATGCTCTCAGTATATCCTCCAATGTTTGAATCGTTCGTTCTCTCTGACCATCGGTTTGCGGATGGTAAGCTGTACTCAAACACAACTTGGTACCCAATTCCTCTTGTAGACTCCTCCAAAACCTTGAAGTAAAATGGCTCTCACGATTGGATACAATCGTTAACAGAACACCGTGAAGCCTCACAATTTCCTTCACGTAAGAATTCGCAAGTTTATCCATAGACCATTTCTCTTAGGCTGCTATGAAATGCGCACTCTTAGTGAAGCGATCAATGACCACCCAAATCATGTCGTGACTGTACCTTGTTTTGGGCAGTTTAGTCACAAAATCCATGGTAATGTCTTCCCATTTACCCATGGGTACGGGTAAAGGTTCTAAACTCCCATACGTTTCTGATGTTGTGCCTTAACCCTATGTCACACCCCAAAACCGGAATGGCAGAAATGTTCTGGGGCGGAGGACGTCATGTAATGTATCACAACAATGCAGAGTAGTAAACAAGCAACAACATCATCCATTGCATTAATAGTATAATTTTAGTTACAAGTGTGTTTTTTCATAAAATACAACAATAAAATGAATAATCAGAATATAACACAAGTCTGGACTGCTCTGTCTTCACAAACCTGGTCGTCGTACCTGTCTATTTGTGACCTGAGAATACAAGTTATTTTAAAAGCGAGTATCAGCCAAAAAGCTAGTGAATTCATAAGTATTAATGTGTCTTTGATTTGTAAAACTTTTAATGAACGTCTTGACATTGTTTTGAAAGAAAGCTCATATAACTATGTAAATGTTTGTAAGTAATCGAAAGCATTTGAAAAACCCTAGAAATCTCTATGATTCCTATTAGTATAGACAAAATCTTCTACCAAAACCTAATTGTTTTGAAAGTAACAAAGATGGTTTTTCCCTCGTATGAGTACTATTAACAATTTATATAGTCTACCTCATCTTTTATATGAAGGTATCACAAAATAAAAGTAATAGGAAAAATATAGCCATATAAGTATTATCCTTTTGTAATAGGATAAACCTGATATCGCGACTGCCGAAAATTATAAACCTTGAACCTCCGTAGATGTTCATTATCCTCTGTATCCAACAGGAGGGTGTAGGAATGGTTAGTCCCGTAAAGGTAATCCTAATATAAGTATTAACCGTAGGCATCCGTAGATGTTCATTATCCTCTGTATCCAACAGCAGGGTGTAGGAATGGTTAGTCCCGTAAAGGTACTCCTAGTATAAGTATGAACCGTAGGCATCCGTAGATGTTCAATATCCTCTGTATCCAACAGCAGGGTGTAGGATTGGTTAGTCCCGTAAAGGTACTCCTAATATAAGTATTAACCGTAGGCATCTGTAGATGTTCATTATCCTCTATATCCAACAGCAGGGTGTAGTAATGGTCAGTCCCGTAAAGGTACTCCTAATATAAGTATTAACCGTAGGCATCCGTAGATGTTCATTATCCTCTGTATCCAACAGCAGGGTGTAGGAATGCTTAGTCCCATATAGGTACTCCTAATATAACAGAATCTATACATATAAAATGTAATAGTAACTCATCATATATTATGTATGTAAAAGTATCCATGTAAGAGTATATGAACGTATACCTTTGCTACCCAAAGGTACGGAACTGACTGATTAGAACTCTTATGTCTATATATGTACACATGGTATATAACTGATATTTAAACAACCTTAGGACGGATACCCGATACCCTACCAGACCACATCCCAACAGGGAAAAGGAAATAAATCGGGTTAGCCTTCCTAAGTCCTTTAAACATTATTTATATAACTATATATATACAGGCATACTTTTAACAATTTAAAGTATAAAAGATGTTTTTTAAAACATTTAAGGGTTTTCAACAATAAATAAGTAATAATGAATTGATGTCATTTTATAAAGCATTTCAAAAGTATATCCTTTGATAAAAAAGTATAACAGAGTTTTGTAAAAACCTTTGTAAGGTTTAACAACTAAGAAAGATGACTTGATGTCAGTTTGTAAAACGTCTTGGAAGGCCATTTACAGAAATCTGTTTGGTAAAACAACTTAAAGTGTAGTAAATCCTTTAGTATGCTGGTTATTAATCACATAATTGATATAATAACTTGCATGATTCAACCGGTATTCCCCCCCCCCTCCCCATTAAATCATTTAGAAGCATTTAAAAGATTCATTTAGGGGTATGAACTCACCTGCAGTGAGTGGATCGGAAGGAAGTGTCGGACAAGTGCTTGGTGTCAAGTGAAGACTTAGACACACACAATGATCCTAATTACATATGAAGACATATGTATATAAACGATTAGTGATTTTAACACTAATTAAACATGTATAAACATCCTATTGCGAGGAAAACACTTTGGTCAAGTGCTAGGAGACTATCGGGTTGCAACAAAGGAGTGCAAAGCCTCATACGGGAGTTTATGGTCCAATGAACATCTTTATTGGAGTTTATGGCTCAGGGGAGTTTACTCCTGGCCGTAAACTCTCCATTGGTCACCAAGAGGGGCTTAAAACTCTAAAGGCTTAAGTGGTTAAGTGCTCCAAAGCTTTAAACAAGTGTTTGGGTGGGTTTAAGGTCCTAAAATGACCTTGTTTGGTATTCACGGCCCTAGGACCACTCCCCCATGAGTTTACGGCCGTAAACTCATGGTAAGGAGTACCATTTCGTGAATTTTGGTCCTTAGGTCAATGGGGTAAGGTTCTATGTCACTAACCAAAGCTTACTAAGGTGTTAGGGTGTCATTTGCACCCTTAAAAGCAGTTTACGGCCCAAGAACATGCCTTGGCCGTAAACTCCTTGAATCCTATGATTTCTTCTGTTTTCTAAGCTCTAAATATGATAAACATGGTGTACTATGAGTTGGATCAAGAGTACTTACAATCTACGAGCTCCAATGGTCGATAATCGCCAAGAATACGAGTGTGTGTTCTTGGTGTTCTTGGCGAAACTTGAAGATCTACAAAATGGAATGCTTTCACGGATGAAATCATGTAAGATTACTAGTTCATGCAAGATATCAACTAGTTAAGACAACAAGCTTACGGGTTTTGAAGATCGGGGACAAAGATCGGGATGATACTTGAGAGGATTTGGAAGAAAATCCAGCCAGGAAAGGAAGAAATGAGAGGGAATGACCCAATGCTCTATATATAACCTTGAGTTTATGGACACATGAGTTTACGGACGTAAACTCATGGTCTTATGGCCTTGAACTGACTTAGATGGGGTTAGGGTCTGAATTGCTACATTGTGGTTCTAGCTGGTACTTTCTAACACTTATTCCTTAAGTGTATTAGGCTCAAAACTCCTCAGAACAACCTGTAACCTGGATAGAACTCTGTACTAATGACTTTGACACCCAGTTGGGTTGATTGACTAAGCTTTAAAAAAATAAAAATTTTCGGGTTGTCACATCATCCCTCTGTTAGAGGGAATTTCGTCCCGAAATTAGAATTTTAAGTAAGGAAGTAGGTATGAAAGATCAAGTCAAGAGGTGGGGATACTTCCTAATCGATTGATTCTCGCACTTCCAATTGAATTTGGACCCTTGGTTGGTATTCCAACGAACCTTCCCAAATGGCTCGGTTCTGATTTGTTCCCATGATTTCTCAGTCCATGGTCACTACGGTTCTTCTACGGAGGTGAGGCGCTCAACAATCTCGATCTCGACAAGTGGGATTATGAGAATCCTGACGGAAAGGTACGTTTTCAAGTTCGAGACATGAAGGGTAAAATGTACGTTACTGAGTTCATGGTGTAGGTTGGGTTTGTGAGTTATAGGACCGATTCTAGCAAGAATCTCGGAGGTCCTAACTATTCTGCATTTGGCTTACCACGCTTTCCGAAGCGTATCAAGCCTTCCCAGAGTGAGATTTCCAAAAGGATTTGGCCTCTCACTTGAAATTCCCAGGTTTTCTTCCTCTTGCTTGTCTTCCCAGTCAACGGTCACTCCCTTCTGAGTCAAAGTCATAAGAGGTTCGTAATCCGCGAGGAGTTCTGAATGAACTCTCAACAGTAGGTCAGCAAGACCTAGAATTTGGCGAATTCCTGTCGGCATCCTCGGTGTTGACAAATTCTCAGCGGCTTTAATTTTTGGCATGGTCCACAAGAATTCCCACATTACTGGTAATGTGTCTTAGGAATTCAACTCTTTAAATCTAAAACTCGCATTTAAAGAACTTCGCGTAGAGCTTCTCTTATCGTAATGTTTCCAGGGTTTGTTGTAGATGCTCATTATGATTTCCTTCTTACTACGAGAGTAGATAAGTAATTCATTTATAAAGACAATGACGAACTGATCCAAGTAAGAATGGCGTACCCTATTCTTTAAGTTCATGAATATTAGGGGTGTATTGGTCCTATCCGAGAGGTATCACTATGGACTCGTAGTGTCCGCATCGAGTTTGTAATATTGCCCTCGGGACACCCTTCACTAACACTCGTAACTGGTGATATTCGGATCTTAGGTTCATTTCTGAAAGGTACGTCATTCCTTGCGGTTGGTCAACTGATTCATCTATGTGAGGCAGAGAGTGATGATTTCTAATGGATGTCCTGTTGAGGTCTGCACCACGAGGACTTCCCAAATGTCACCCATACTAGTACTACTCTCGCCCATGCACGCTTAACTGCGGAGTTCTGATGGGATCCGGTGCATTAGTGTTGGTATGATCGCACCCTCTGGATTCTGTCTTCTTGTAGAATAAGACCAGAGCTCCCAAAGGTGAGAAGCTTAGTCTTTTCATTCTGTTGTTGAGTAGTCGTTAAACTGTCCGGACAGTTCTTGTATCATTTTGATTCAGGCCAAGAGAGGAGTTATCATACATGAAAACTTAGCTCATACACGTTATGATATAATCAAGACGGGCGTATAATAAAATGTGTGATTCTACTCTAGTCCCACATCCTAACGAGGAAAAGAAACTACGTTAGAAATCTCACATTCTATTGTATACAAGGTCTTCGTTATATATAACTCGGGAATGTATAAGCGAGGAAAGTCATGACAATAATCTTCTTGCGAATCTTTTTTCGATGAACTAAGATTTCCTAGTAAAGGCTACTATTGAACCTGGATGTACGTCGATCGTTCAATGAAAGAGTAAGAGTATGTTCTCGAAGGTTTGACCTACATCCCTATGATGCAGTCCTAGTAAGGAGTAGAAGTAATTTCGTAGACTAGTCTCAGGACGTTTGTCGTTCGCACCGAGGTACTATAGGTTGGTGGCTAATATGATCCAACCACTGAAAGAGACATGGAAATGTCTCCAGAGTTAAATTACTATAGTCCTATGACTTGACTAAAGCATGTTCAGATAGACTCCAATGAAAGTATGATGATAGTATTTGAAAAACAACATGACACGGAAGTTAGCCGACTGTCAACATCATCAATGTGTAAGATGTAACAAATTCAGGAAAAATTTGACCTTGAAGAAGGTCTTACATCATATCCGGAGTAGCAAAAGTTCTGGCCGCATAAAGGCCTAACTAAAAGTACCTACAGTACAAGGCAGTTTCATAGAAAATGCCACATAGGACATAGATAGGAACACGGTTCTTTTAAAACAAGAAGGAAAGTAAAGTATCTCCTACTGGTGACGATCATCCCTCTGGTGAACTCTAAGCTCAGCCAGTTGACGTTCCATATCAAGCAGGTGTCTTTCGTACACCCTCTAGCATACTCGGAGTTCTATGACTTCGGCTCGTGATTCAGCCAGTGCTTGAAGCAGGGTTTCATGGTCTTTTTCAGATCTCTCACGAGCATCTTCCAGACGAATGGTGCGAAGGGTATGCATTCTCGCATTGGCGACAACTTCTGTGATTTGATGTAGGGCTGTCCTGCCTTTAATCTCATTTCAGGCCACTCTGCGGACCAGGATTAGCAAGATTCTATCTGCTGAGCCCCCATTTCTCAAGTCATAAAAGCTTCGGTCTCCATTAAATGGCTTAGGCTGATCCTGTCCTTGGCTTCATGTTTCCAAGCATTCTACCCACGGAGGCGTCGGGCCATGAAAAGTCGGAAGAGGGTTAGGATTTGGAAAGGGAGCTGTCTGGGGTAGGTTCTCAACTTCGGGTTCGGAGTTGTCATCATTTGCGAGGTCTTCAGTGTGGTGATCATTCAAAGGGATAGGATGATCATTCTCTGGTTCTTCTCCAAACCATCCAGCAATGAATTCGTTCGGAAGGTACGGGTTGTTGTGGGGATGGAGTCCAGCCATGTTATCTACGCAAGAATTGGGGTAAGGAAATAATTATTAGACAAACTATCTAGATAATTATTAGAAAATTTTCATTAGTTACATCGCTATTTGTAAAGTGCATACCAGTAATATGTAATCACAACGAGATAGGCCTTCGAATAAGAGACCATAACTCCAAATTCACAAAGAATAGGGGTAAAGCAAAATTCTCACAGATTCTAAGTCTATAACATCCTAGTTACATATAGCCTTAGTGTATCCACTTAGCAACTATCAACTTAGTAATGAAGATCCTTTTTTAGTTCTCAAGTATAAAGTACTTATAGAACAACAAATACCCCTATATTATTTTAGGTTTATGTTCTATTGTTCTCATTGTGGTATTGTTGGTAAGATTTTAGACTTGTTGCAACCACATAACTACACTTAGGCACATGCTAGTCCACCCTCGGATAATTTAGTTGATCAGGCTATATCTTCCCAGTTTTGACTATATGTCTCTAAGTCCACTTGTGTTGCCCAACAATAGTAATTCTTTTGTACTGTCCTAGAGACACTGATTTTAGTATGAATGCAGGCACGTATACTTAATTAAATATTTTATTATGTAAAGTATAAACTCTTGGTCAGAGTATTTTTAATCCCTATGTATTTATATTTAGTATATCTTTTATGGGTTTATATACTAAATTCATTATAAACAATGCTCTGATACCAATCTGTCACACCCCAAAACCGGAACGGCGGAAACGTTTTGGGGCGGAGGACGTCATGTAATGTATCACAAAAATGCAAAGTAGTAAACAAGCAACAACATCATCCATTGCATTAATAGTATGATTTTAGTTACAAGTGTGTTATTTCATAAAATACAACAATAAAATGAATAATCAGAATATAAGACGAGTCTGGACTGCTCCGTCTTCACAAACCTGGTCGTCGTACCTGTCTATTTGTGACCTGAGAATACAAGTTATTTTGAAAGCGAGTATCAGCCAAAAAGCTAGTGAATTCATAAGTATTAATGTGTCTTTGATTTGTAAAACTTGTAAAGAAAGTCTTGACATTGTTTTGAAAGAAAGCTCGTATAAGTATGTAAATGTTTGTAAGTAATGGAAAGCGTTTGAAAAAACCCTAGAAATCCTTATGATTCCTATTAGTATAGATGAAATCTTCTACCAAAACCTAACTGTTTTAAAGTAACAAAGATGGCTTTTCCCTCGTATGACTACTATTAACAATATATATAGTCTACCTCATCTTTTATGTGAAGGTATCACAAAATAAAAGTAACAGGAAAAATATAGCCATAGAAGTATTATCCTTTTGTATTAGGATAAACCTAGCATCGCGACTGCCGAAAAGTATTAACCTTGAACCTCCATAGATGTTCATTATCCTCTGTATCCAACAGCAGGGTGTAGGAATGGTTAGTCCCATAAAGGTACTCCTAATATAAGTATTAATAGTTGGAATCCGTAGATGTTCATTATCCTCTGTATCCAACAGCAGGGTGTAGGAATGGTTAGTCCCGTAAAGGTACTCCTAATATAAGTATTAACCGTAGGCATCCGTAGATGTTCATTATGTTGGGTTTTGAGCATTCTAACACTCCTATGGTGTACATGCAACCCTATAAACCTTGGATCTATGTTTTCTGTATTATACATGCAAATAAGAACTTTCCAAGGCTTTAACCCTAACTAGCATATTATGAAGTTCTTATACTACAAATAGTTAGATGACATACCTTTTGATGTAGCTTGATGTATTCAAGCTTTAAGAGCTTAGCCCCAATAGTGTGGAAGCCTCAAGTGGAATCACAAATCACCAAAACACCTTGGAAGACTTTGGAGAATATGGATACATGGTTCTCTCTAGTGAAATCGGCTAGCCCTTCTTAGTGTACCACACTTGTACCCATTTCACCAACCAAGGACATCTTAATATAGTGTGGAGGATTAAGGTTAAACCCTAATACCCATGACCTTTCATTTCCTAGGATCCATGGGTTAAAGCTCCATGGACTATCCATGAAGACTTAGCCCAACCTAAATGAACTTGGCCCACTACACACACACACACATATATATATATATATATATATATATATATATATATCTAAGAGTCCATATTTAATTAGTTCATTTTGATTACTTAATTAATTATAAATTAATTTTGATCAATACTAATTAAATAATATGATTATATTAATATATTAGAACTTATAATATATTAATATAAATCATAAATATACTATTCTCAAAATACTATCTATATAAATTGTGTCGGTGAAGTGCAACCCAAATGGACCATGCCGGGTCGGGTCAAGTACATACCAAATATAGTTATGGACTTAGACATTAATCCAATAGTCTCCCACTTGGATAAGTCTAAAACTATTATTGAGTATGACTTCAAAACCTAACTGGCAATCGTAGCTCTTAAAGCCGCTGTCGAACTCTGATCTTGTCAACGAACTTGTCCATTGGATAAGGGATCATATATTCCTCCATTCTAGATATCATATGGACTAATACATGGATTATAATCATTCTCTCTGTCCATTTGTTGTTTCCTGATTTCCGATTTATGATGACTGACTGATTGAACAAATCAAATCAGTCCTGGCTTGGCCAAGCACTCACATGTATCTTCATTAAATCATCGAGGGGCCCACAGATATCGCTTTTATCCCGAAGGTAAAAGGAATGGATAAACTTCGACGCATATGGCTTGTTCTACTACTTGCTGAATCATACACAAAGGCACGTTTTATAACACCAATTTACCGAATGCGTTTTCGTGCAATCAATGTACAACCAACTCATAGTAACAACTCATATCTCTAGGTTTGAAGAATATAAGATATTATCGTCTCACGATCACTCATGATAAAATCCATGAAGTGATTCCAATGAGCGCGGGTTGAATCCAATACTCAGAACTTATGAGCACTCATGAGTGTTGAAGCCCTTTGTCCAACATCTTAGACCTCTACAAGCCAACCCATGACAGTCTTAATTCATATCTACTCCCAACATATGACCGACTGTGGATGGTTTGAATAACTTAGTCATTCCAGAAGAATAACCTAGTTTATTCTGGAAGTAAAAACATGCAAAGTGAAACACAAGAATAAATGAATCAAATATGGTATCAAACCCTATGAATATCAATAAACACTTTTATTTATCACCATATTGATTACTCATTATTCATTGTTTCGGTTTTATCAACTTTATACTTGAATTTAAAACAATAGTTGTCCCATGCTCCAAGCATGTACACTATGTTTTCTAAACACTAGTCATGCCATACACAAAGTATGCATACTATGTTTGTCTATGATCTTTACTTTGTGAAATAGATCAATTGAGCATAACTCCAATGATCATCTTCTCACAGTCCCAAACCCTTACTGCAAATGCAAGAATTCCAAATTCATGCCATTTACTGAAATCTGTTAGATTCTAAACTTATATGCATTGATCCTCTTGTAATGATTATGCACAAATTCAACTAGACTTGGCAACAATCATTACAGAGTATACCAACGGAGATCAACTCCTTGGAAACATCCTTCTTGCGTTAAGTTTCCTAATCTTACAGATTGAATACTTTCTAACTTTGAACCATTTCCATATTCCATTTTGACTATCACTTCCGAAAAAGAGTTGCCTCTTTTCAGACTATGTCAATATGGTCCTTCCAAAGTCAACACTATACTTCCAACTTTCCTTGAGCAACCAATCCTTGGTAAACCATAGATTGTCCTCAAGAATTGCTTAATCATTTTAGTCATATCCAATTCTAGACCTTTTCCCTTCTTAATGCCCTAGGCATTTGGAAAATTTTAGAAAGGATGAATATAACACATGTAATCGATCCTATATCCGAAGCATATGGGACACGATTCATGATGTCTCACATAAAGACTAAACCAGTCTTTTGCTATAATATTTCCATTTCTATTTGCCAAGTTCTCATAATTCAGATTATGAAAAGGGATGCCGTAATCATAATCGAATTTTAGAACGCAAATAATGAACCCATATATAGAATTTCCTTATGTTGAGCCATTCCAACATGAAATTCATATATATTCTTAACTAAATACGATTAAGACCTCAAGCTAAGCTTTTAGATTTGAGATGAAGTATAATATCCTCTCCCTTAATTATAGCAAAACAACTTTTTTTTTCCCAATTGAGACCTTTTGTTTTTCTATAATTAACATTGCTAACTTGCAACCTTTATCATAATTATCATGCTCCTACTAACATGATGATTAATAGCATAACACTTATGCTCCCACTAGCTTGACATGTACCCAGAAATCAACTGGACTTCTAGAAATCAATACTTTATTGCCTTGATAAGACTTTACCAAAATCACACACCTCTCTTAGATAGCTCACAAGTGTTTCTAAACAATTTCAGAACTATGAAAAGGGATGTCGTAATCATAGTCTAAATTGCTTAGACCTTTTGCCATTTCTCATAAGTCAATGCTAGTGTGTCGGTTAACCACACACGCTCCACTAACGACTTTGAGAACTGCAAATATCACAATTGTTATCTACTTAAAATCTACTTAGTGAAAGAGTTTCCTTACCATCATTTTCATGAATCGAAGAGAAACCTTATGACACTTAGATTTTATGGTGTAAGTATTCCTATCCATGTGAATTTGTCAAAACCATAATCACAGGACTAGGTTGGTGACAAATCCTAACTCATATGGATTGAACTTGTGAAATCTTAACTTCTTGCCACCTGGCAGCTCAAGGGCCTGCCATTGCTTCCAAGTAGCTATACAAACGATTGAGAACACGTAGAACTCATATGCAAAGCCAACTTAACTGGAATGGGCACAAAATATGTCAACATGATAGGTTATAAACCTCAAGTTGTGGGCTGGTGAAGAACTTTAGGTTTTATTCTTGATTAGTTCTTGTGACTTTCAAGACTTTAAGACTCCCACTGTCCTCTTGACATATAAGACTTTCTTGTCAAATATTCAAGAGATAGTGTGGATTCTAATCAAGACAAACACTTCACACAATTGGCCTAAGTTGGTCTTTGTTTTATCCAAAACATCGCAACATACTAATTTCAAATGTACAAGAGTAGAAAACTTTTATTCTTACATTTGACAAGTGTTTTAAACCTTCTTTAATACATGTCACTCAAATTACAATCTTGGAGTATGAATCCAAGTCTTGTATTGGAACGAAGTATGACTCATCTTCTTGATTTAACCATTTCAACAATTCAAGTCCTCTTCTTAGTCATAAGAATTCACTAAGACTTCCTTAGAGAACTAATTTTGATATGGTTTCTCAATCATTAAGATGATCACAAAAACAGATACTAAAGTACTCTCCCATCTTTTCATATTTGAGAAACTTTTATCCTTCTGCCTAACTTGATTCTTCTTATACGCTCTGTCATACATTGGAACCTTTTCCAATGTCTTAGAATTACACTTAAGCTTGTAAGTATAACCATATTTACTGAACTTAAGTAAATCATGACGAATAGTCTTATCAATCTTTTGTGGTGGACTTTGAAAAGTGCACAAGAAAGTGTACTTGATCCCTTAGTCCTACTCTTGACTCACACATCCATGTGAAGAAGTAGTTAGTCTTAATTTTCCAATGCTCGAAAGTTCTCATTCATCATACTATACAACTTGCATGATTCCAAGTTTCTATCCAACTAAAACTTGGGTGATGATAATCTTTCCTTATTTGGTAAATTTAGACACTACCACAAATGAAAGAATCAAATTCATATTTCCAATATTGCTATCAATGGAATCATATAAACAACATCTTTTTTTCCAAATGCCATTGTAAGGATATTTTTTTTAAATAAATAAAATTAAAAACTTTTCTTTTATTTTAAAACTTTGCGGAAAAACTAATCCTTACAATGCGATCGAACCATGCAATTGAAATCCATATTCGCGCTCAGAATCAGCATATACTTCCTTTAAGTTTCTTTACTTTTCTTTGATTCTTAAAACATCAACATGTGACCCAGCCACATCATGTAATAAGAATCTCCATGTAGGAACTTAATAGAGTTAGACAATGGAATTTACCTGAAATAAAGTCAAACTTATTGACTTTATCATCCTTAGGTAAGTTTGGCAGCTTCATAACCAAAGCCCCTTCCTTTGGCAATAGAAATATATGGATCCTTAGGTAATAGTACATGCGACTATCTCAGACTTAGCCTTTCTCTTTACCATTTGGTCAACCAAGTTGACTATGGCCAATCCCTTTCCATTGGGAAGAGAATGCATTTCTGGATTTTCGGTGTCACTATTGTCCCTGTCCATAAAGTTTTGGGAAGTTGATCTCCTAATCAAATTTGCTTTACTAGTACACTAAATCATTTCTGATTTAGCAGAACCAAGAAAATAGATAGGATCATTAAGGGTCTTGTCATAGTCTATCTCATAGGAGTACCAAAGGAACTCACTATGTGACTTAGAAAGTGATTGAACCACTAACTTTCTCAAGACTTTGACACCCAACTCTCCCGGCTTGTCACCATGTGACTTCATCTCCAAGATGTAATCACACCTAGACCTTGCCTTGCCAATAGGGCTTGAGTGACCTTGAACTTGTGGGTTAGGGAGAATAATTGGAGGAGGTGGAAGAAGTGAGGTTCCAAGATATTTGGGAAGATCATAGATGTCTGAACTTGACATCTTTTGGGAGATATTCAAGATAGTTCATTTAAAGTCTTTAATATAACACCCAATATGAAATATTAAGGCTAGGACCCAACAAACTATTTTATAACTTGGAAGAGGGATGTCGTAATCCAAACTATAGAATATTTGAAGGTAGGTGAATGACAATTCGCCAATTTCCACCATGAAAAATGAAATAATTAATTAGGTTTTAATTGGATTTGAAATTCCTAGATCTTTGAGATTCATTGAACTTTCAATGGCATGTTTCAATCTTGAGTGTGCCCTTCAGGTTTTGTGACCGGGATGTCGAGGATCACAAAACAAGGTGTGAAGTAACCATGCAAATTACTTGGTACCTTTAAGTGTTTACCCCTCAATCGATGTGCCGGTTAACCACACACGCTTCATCGATACTATGATAAGCATTAAGTTACCCTTTGCCTACCTTCTTAAATATGAGTTAGTGTGTCGGTTAAACACACAGGCTCCACTAACCTACTTAAACAAAGTGCAAAGTGTAATTTCATGGATTAGCACCTTATTCACATTTTCCTAAGTAACTAAGATTGGGTATTATTAAGAGTTTAGTTACTTAGTATTTATCATTAATACTTTTAATGTAGGGAGAACTATAGTCCTGTCAAACCCGTTCGGCTAACGACCCTCCACCAGTCAAGGAAGCGGTGGGTGAGAGTGGACACCCATTAAACTGCCATTTTATAGGCAGTAACCTTATACCCCCCTTATAGACTGGCTTCGTGAATGAGGCCTACTAACGGTAAGACTGACTTTACTCTTATACATATATATATATATATATATATATATATATATATATATATATATATATAGATATTATTAACTTATAATATTATAAAGTATAAGGGTTGAATTTTAACTCTTTAAAATTCTAAGGGCTTAACGTTGAATTAAAGTATTCATAAAAGAAAACTTTTCAAATTCCAAAACTTGAGGGCAAGTTTTGAAACTATTCAAAACTCTTGGATTTTCATAACTTATGAGTTTTAATTAAAGTATTAAAACTTTTAATGAAGAGACTCTTGGACATCCATAACTTGAGGACAAGTTATGGGGCCATAATAACTATTTATAAGAAAAGACTCTTCATTTTTTTTATAACCTAAGGCATTTTTATGAGTTTTTAAGATTCATAAATGTGACTTTCATATAACTTGAGGACAAGTTACAAAAACACATTTTATGAACAACTTTTAGATTAATTTGGATTGAAAACCTCTAACACATATTTTTCATTAATCTAAAAAATAACTCATAAAACAAGGAAACATAAAACTTTTGGTAATCCATAACTTATGGAGTTAAATGTTTGTTTTATGATGAAACTTTTCATGTTCCATAACTTAAGAATAAGTTATGGAATTCTTTAAAACATTAACACCAAATTTTGTAACTCCATAAAAACTTTGAATCAAATTTTTTTTTTAAACCTTTTCATATCCATAACTTATGGAGGTTTCAAAAAACTCTTTAGATCAAACTTTTAAAACTAATAAAATAATCATATCATTTAATCCTTTACTAAATTTGACCTAATTCCACTCATATAGCAAATGATTCAATTTTACAAATAATTAGTTTTTCACAAAAAAAAAAATTATCTTAAAATTTGACAAACGTGATGTTTTTTTTTCCTTTTTTTTCCAACATTGAAAATAAAACATTTGCATCAATATAACAGAAAAAAACTGATGGCTCTGATACCACTGTTGGGTTTTGAGCATTCTAACACTCCTATGGTGTACATGCAACCCTATAAACCTTGGATCTATGTTTTCTCTATTATACATGCAAATAAGAACTTTCCAAGGCTTTAATCCTAACTAGCATATTATGAAGTTCTTATACTACAAAGTACTAGTTAGATGACATACCTTTTGATGTAGCTTGATGTCTTCAAGCTTTTAGAGCTTAGCTCCAATAGTGTGGAAGCCTCAAGTGGAATCACAAATCACCAAAACACCTTGGAAGACTTTAGAGAATATGGATACTTGGTTCTCTCTAGTGAAATCGGCTAGCCCTTCTTAGTGTACCACACTAGTACCCATTTCACCAACCAAGGACATATTTATATAGTGTGGAGGATTAGGGTTAAACCCTAATACCCATGACTTTTCATTTCCTAGGATCCTTGGGTTAAAGCTCCATGGACTATCCATGAAGACTTAGCCCAACCTAAATGAACTTGGCCCACTACACATATATATCTATGAGTCATATTTAATTAGTTCATTTTGATCACTTAATTAATTATAAATTAATTCTTGATCAATACTAATTAAATAATATGATTATATTAATATATTAGAACTTATAACATATTAATATAAATCATAAATATACTATTCTCAAAATATTATCCATATAAATTGTGCCGGTGAAGTGCAAGCCAAATGGACCATGCCAGGTCGGGTCAAGTACATACCAAATATAGTTATGGACTTAGACATTAATCCAACACATTATCCTCTGTAAGCAAGGTGTAGGAATGGTTAGTCCCGTAAAGGTACTCCTAATATAAGTATTAACCGTAGGCATCCGTAGATGTTCATTATTCTCTGTATCCAACAGCAGGGTGTAGGAATGGTTAGTCCCGTAAAGGTACTCCTAATATAAGTATTAACCGTAGGCATCCGTAGATGCTCATTATCCTCTGTATTCAATAGCAGGGTGTAGGAATGGTTAGTCCCGTAAAGGTACTCCTAATATAACAGAATATATACATATAAAATGTAATAGTAACTCATCATATATTATGTATGTAAAAGTATCCATGTAAGAGTATATGAACGTATACCTTTGCTACCCAAAGGTACTGAACTGACTGATTAGAACTCTAATGTCTATATATGTACACATGATATATAGCTTATATTTAAACGACCTTCAGACGGATACCGGATACCCTACCAGACCACATCCAAACGGGGAAAAGGAAATAAAGTGGGTTAGCCTTCCTAAGTCCTTTAAACATTATTTATACAACTATACATATACAGGCATGCTTTTAACAAGGTATCTATGTAAAAGTATCCTGGCAAGTGTATCCAAGTAAGTGTATCTCTACAAAAATGTATTCGTATGGACTCATGAATGAACTGAATCTTGTGTGATTCCTCGTACTTGTAACACCATGAATTTCAAAACAATTTTTTTATAATTTAATAAAAACATAATTCATTTATTATTCATAAAACATCATTGTTTGAAACTCAAATTCATAGCATATAACAATCCCAAGATCTCATAACATAAAAATCTCGTGTGTGTACTGATCAGGCCGGCGCCTTCCCGCGATCCTTACTAGTACCTGAAAAAAATAACACCAAACAATGTAAGCACAAAGCTTAGTGAGTTCCCCAAAATACCATAAATATAACACATATTAGCCACTAGAGGCTATAACTCTTTGGGTTCGTGCACCCACCTCTATGAACCCTCAAGCTCTATCTCTGTGAACCTTCCGGTTCTGACTCTGTAGCATACACAGCATAAATCACATAGAATAATGCAGTGCAACACATAACACATATATAGCATAAAACATTGTATCACATGACTCTAGTTACCTACTCAAGGTAAAGTATAGTGAGAAGACTCACCTCGCGTATCTCGGTAACTCGTAAATCCCTGAAATCACTAGTGCTCGATCTCCCGAGCTATAATCCTCCTATAACACAAATACATCTCTAATTAACATTTTCCCAACTAGGGTTGACTAATTCTACCAAGTCAACACCGGTTAACTCTGGTCAACGGTCAACGGTCAACCCAACTCGCCGAGTCTGGAGTGGACTCGCCGAGTCTCTACGGGGACCCGATTCCTCTGAATCCCTTCCGACTCACCGAGTCACTCACCCAACTCGGTTACTCAACCCCTGTTCGAAAAAACAGGCCAACCCGCTCTAACTCGTCGAGTCTACCAATAGACTCGGCGAGTGCATTCCATGCACAACACCAAACGACCTTCTAAGGTCAGATCTGTTCCTCTAACTCATAGATCCAGTCTTTCCAAGATTATTTATCGCGTAAAGTTTATGTCTTGGCGCTCATATCACACCTATTAACTCATAAATGGTGTTTTAACCTCAAATAGAATGGTCTCAAACCAAAACCTCCATAGACACATATAAAGCTTGGACAAAGAAGCACTCTGGACCTCCAAGGGTCCAGATCCAGAACCTAACTCGCTAAGGGACTACGGGAGCACTAGATCTAGTCACAAAAAGGGCTCAATAAGCCCTAAATCAACATGAACATCACCACAACAGAAAATGGTTCGAAAATAGTACCTCAAACGTGATGTTTTGGACCTCAGATCTTCAGGAAGTTAACCCTCTTGCTTCCTCTTGGCTATAGCTTCCTTTTCCTTGCTGGACAACACCTCTAAGGTCGAAAATGGCTCCTTCTCTCACTGCAAACGCTCAATCTCACTAGGGTTTCGCTCTGGGGGCTGGTGAGCACAAATGACGGCCATAAGGCCCTATAAATAGGTCCCAAACCCGAGAAATTAGGGTTTCATTAAACACCGCGGACTCGCCGAGTCCACCAATGCGACTCGCCGAGTCCACCAATGCGACTCGTCGAGTCCGGTCATTAATCTGGATGAGAAATCACGTCTCTACTCGGCGAGTCTATGCACCAATTCGCAGATTTCTTCCATAAAACTTGAATTAAAATGAATAGATATAATACCTGAAATTCCGGATGTTACAATTCTCCCCCACTTGAATCAGACTTCGCCCTCGAAGTCTCATCCCTGAAATAGCTCCGGATGCTGCTCACGCATCTCTCGCTCTGGCTCCCAAGTCAACTCGGATCCTTTCCGATGTTGCCACTGAACCTGTACCAGAGGCACCTCCTTGTTCCTCAGAACCTTGATCTTCCGATCCACAATCGCAACTGGTCTCTCCGCGTACTTCAGGCTCGCATCCACCTGAATGTCCTCTAATGGCACTACCGCCGACACGTCGGCTATACACTTCCTCAACTGAGACACGTGGAAGGTATTATACATCCGCTCCAACTCCGCAGGTAGCTCCAAGCGATATGCTACCTTGCCCACTCTCGCGATCACTCTGAACGGCCCAATATACTGGGGCCCTAGCTTGCCCCTCTTCCTGAATCGAATCACTCCTTTCCAAGGAGATACCTTCAGGAGAGCATAATCACCGACCTGGAACTCAAGCTCGGATTGTCGTCTATCCGCATAACTCTTCTAGCGGCTCTGAGCGGTCAAAAATCTCTGCCTGACCCGCTGTATCTGCTCTGTCGTCTGAAGCACAATCTCTGTGCTACCCATCACTCGTTGCCCTACCTCTCCCCAACAAATGGGAGTCCGACACCTCCTCCCATACAACAGCTCAAAAGGCGGCATACCAATGCTCGAATGATGGCTGTTATTGTAGGAGAACTCTGCTAAGGGCAAATACATGTCCCAACTTCCGCCAAAATCCAACACGCATGCTCGAAGCATGTCCTCGAGTGACTGAATCGTCCGCTCTTTCTGACCGTCAGTCTATGAGTGGTATGTGGTACTAAAATGCAGCCTCGTACCCAACTCCTCATGCAATTTATTCCAAAATCTAGAAGTGAAACGCACATCCCGATTTGATATGATCGAGATCGGCACCCCATGCCGCGATACCACCTCCCTCACATAGACCTCTGCTAACTTTTCTGCTGAAGAACTCTCACTAATGGCGAGAAAATGAGCACTCTTTGTCAGACGGTCTACTATCACCCAAATCGCGTCGACGCCCCTCGCCGTTCTCTGCAATTTGGTGATAAAATCCATGGATATCTGCTCCCATTTCCACTCTGGGAGTTCCAGTGGTTTCAACTTACCATGTGGTCTCTGATGTTCGGCCTTAACCCTACGATAGGTTAGGCACCTCTCAACAAACCACACCACATCTCTCTTCATATAGGGCAACCAATACTCTCTCTTAAGATCTAGAAACATCTTAGTGGCCCCGGGGTGGATCGAGAATCTCGATCTATGCGCCTCCTCCATCAAAATGGTACACGCTCCTCCAACAAACGGTACCTAAATCCGACCCTGGAAGGTCATAAGCCCTCTGCTATCGGTCACGAACTCTGACACATGACCGATAACTCGCTCTCTCTTACGGTTCTCCGGTCTTACAGCCTCAGCCTGAGCCCCTCTGATGGTATCCAACACCAGAGTCATCACCGTCAGTCTCATACAAATATCCCGAATCGGGGCGTTCTCTGCCCTACGACTCAGGGCGTCGGCTACCACATTAGCCTTGCACGGGTGGTAAAGGATCTCACAATCATAATCTTTTACTACATCCAACCATCTTCTCTGACGCATGTGGTCCATGTATATCGTACACCGAACCCCATACAGGTAATGGCACCAAATCTTAAGGGCGAACACCACAGCCCCCAAATCTAGATCATGGGTGGGATACGTTGCCTCGTAAGGATTCAGCTGCCTCGATGCATATGCGATCACATGCCCACTCTGCATCAACACTACGACCAACCTAGATATCGATGTGTCACAATACACCATGAAGTCCTCAATTCCCTCTAGAAGAGCCAACACCGGGGCTTCACACAATCTCTGGCGAAGAGTCTCAAATGAGGCCTGCTGCTCTGGGCCCCAGCTGAACACCACACCCTTCCGAGTCAACTTGGTGAGAGGAACAACAATCTTGGAGAAATCCTTGATGAATCTCTGATAATAGCCGGCCAACCCTACAAAACTCTTGATCTCGGAAGGAGATTTCGGCACCTCCCAGCTCAACACTGCCTCGATCTTGGCCGGATCGACCAAGATCCCCTTTTGGTTAACGAGGTGACCACCTCTCACAACCAAAAATCGCACTTGGAGAATTTGGCATAAAGCCTCTCCGATCTCAGCACACTGAGGATTTCTCGCAAATGCTCCTCATGCTACTCCCTGGATCTCGAGTATATCAAAATGTCGTCAATGAACACAATCACTGATCGATCCAGCATCGGTCTGCATACCCTGTTCATGAGATCCATGAACACTACATGCGCATTGGTGAGCCCGAATGGCATCACCACGAACTCGTAATGCTCATAACGAGTCTTGAACGCAGTCTTCTGGATATCCTCCTCGCGCACCCTCATCTGATGATATCCAGATCTCAGATCAATCTTGGAAAACCAAGATGCTCCCTGCAGTTGATCGAATAAATCATCAATCCTCGGCAAAGGATAACGGTTCTTGACCGTTAACTTGTTCAGCTCTTGCTAATCTATGCACATTCGGTGCGAACCATCCTTTTTCTTCACAAAAAGGATTGGTGCTCCCCACGGCGAGCTACTCGGCCAAATAAACCCCTTTCCCAGCAGCTCCTGAAGCTGCAAGGATAACTCCTGCATCTCTGGAGGCGCAAGGCGATAGGGCGCCTTGGCAATAGGAGCTGCCCCCGGAATCAAATCAAGGCGAAACTCAACCTCCCTCTCGGGAGGCACACCCGGTAACTCCTCAGGGAAGACGTTTGGGAATTCCCGCACTATCGAAACCTCCTCAACTAAACTCGGTCTCTCTGCACCAACTCTCATATCCACCACATATGCTACAAAACCACTACAGCCCTGCTGTAGGCTCTGTCTCGCTCTAGCAGCCGAACAGAACGCTGAATCGGGACGGGTACCCTCGCCGTACACTATAAGAACTCCCCCACTTGGGTCTCGTATAGTCACCAGCTGCCGCTTGTAATCGATAACGGCTCCAAATCTGCTCAACCAATCCATGCCTATGATGACACAGACGTCGCCCATCGCAATCGGGACCAAGTCAATAGGAAACTCTACACCGAAGATCTCGAGTACACACCCTCGAATCACCTTCGTGGCATACACCGCTCTCTCATCAGCAATGGAGACTCTCAAAGGTCGACTCAACGCCCCCCGACTAATACTGATGTGCTGACTAAAAGCCAACGATACAAAAGATCGACTCGCACCCGAGTCAAATAACACCAAAGCAGGTACAGAACTCAAAAGAAAAGTACCTACGCATAACATAAAATAAGCACAAAATAAATAAATACATGAAAGAATACATACCAGCCACAACATCGGGCGCTGCGTGGACCTCCTCCGCAGTCATCTGGAAGGCTCTCCCCCGAGCCTTCGGTGTCTCGGTCTTCACCGGCCGACTATCTGAAGCTCTAATTGCAGCAGGGGCAGTCCCCTGAGAAGCTCCCTGTGCTGACCCTCGCAGCAGCGGACACTCGGCCTTCCGGTGTCTGGTCTTGTTGCAGTGGAAACACACTACAAACCCCTTGGGGTAGTCCTTTGCCATATGCCCCTCCTTTCCACACTTGTAGCAAGATCCAGCTCTATAAACTCCATCACGACGCTTGCCGCACTTTCCACAAGTGCGGCCCTTCTGGCTCCCTGCTTTGGGATCAGCGGGCTTGGCCCGCTTGGTTGCCGGCTGGGACTGTGCCGGTCGCCGATCCCTCCCTTGAGACTCCGCCTCCTCCCTAGCCTGAGTCTCTAGCTCAATCTCCCTCTTCCGGGCATTTTCCTGAAGCTCGGCAAATGTCTGGTACGAGGAGTTCGCCACAAACTTCCGAATATCTCTCCTCAAAATACTCAAATAACGGCTCATATGTGCCTGCTCAGTAGACACGTGCTCAGGGCAGAACATCGCCCTCTCATGAAACATCCTGGTAATAACCATAACGGACTCCGTACCCTGCTTGAGGGTTAAAAACTCCTGTGCCAACCGATCCCGGTCCACCGGGGGAACGTACTCATCACAAAACATGGTGGTGAACCTCTCCCAGGTCACCGCAGCAAGCTCTGCTGGAGAATAGTGTGTTGTCGTGAACTTCCACCAATCCTTCACCCCCAGGCAAACCTGGTTCAGCGCAAACCGAACCCTCAAGTGCTCTGGGCACGAGCATGTGTAGAAACACCCCTCAATGTCAGATACCCATCTCATCGCTGCAATCGGATCTTGCGTCCCATCAAAATTTGGTGGTTTCGTGTTGCTGAACTCCCTGAACAACAACGAGTCACCCCATTGCAGCCTAGCAGCAGCAATGGCTGCGGTGACCGCTGCAACAGCAGCCTCGAAAAGGGCAGCATAACGCTCGTCAAAAGTCTCAATCAGCATGGTCTTGAGAGACCCGAACATCTCTGGTATCTCTGCCCTGATGGCCGCAACCACCTCCTCATGGATGATCCAGCGGATCTCCTCATCACTGGTCTCGCTGCTCTCTGGTGCATGATGTGTCCTCACCATGATCTACCTCTGAAAAACAACATACGATATATTAGAAACTCACTCGAGTATACTCACACTCGATAACTCGTCCCTCCTTGATCCCGGCATCCCGAAGATTCTTACTTGAACTGTACACCGTCCCGGTGTTTTCAGTAGTACGGGCCCAATACTACCTTCCACACCGCGTTAGTATACAACTCAAGTCCTCCTCCTAGGATCCCAAGTCCCAAGTACTCTATTATGCAAAATCCTTTCTCTAACAGATTCCGGATAAACTCATCGCTGCTACCTACTCTCTCTCAAGCATCTCATAGTAGCCCACCTCTCCCTAGGCTAAGGCATCACAAATCAGGCCACTCTAGTCCTAATAGGAGTACCTAGCCCACTCTAGCATGAGAATACATCATATCAATATCATAAGCATATAACATAATGGTATCTTGGGAAATCACCGTTCAGGCGCTGACTGATCGTACACATGACTCTTCTTTGCGTTTTCCAAAAATCTTTTACTCTTTTTGAAAATATTTCTCAAATCCTCAGTTTGAGTTCAAATACGCCCGAAGGTGTACTCGAATCCCTCAAACCAAGGCTCTGATACCAACTTGTAACACCATGAATTTCAAAATAATTTTTTGCAATTTAATAAAAACATAATTCATTTATTATTCATAAAACATCATTGTTTGAAACTCAAATTCATAGCATATAACAACCCCAAGATCTCATAACATAAAAATACCGTGTGTGTACTAATCAGGCCGGCGCCTTCCTGCGATCCTCACTACTACCTGAAACAAATAACACCAAACACTGTAAGCACAAAGCTTAGTGAGTTCCCCAAAATACCATAAATATAACACATATTAGCCACTCGAGGCTATAACTCTTTGGGTCCGTGCACTCAACTCTATGAACCCTCAGGCTCTATCTCTACGAACCTTCCGGTTCTAACTCTGTAGCATACACAACATAAATCACATAGAATAATGCAGTGCAATACATAACACATATATAGCATACAACACTGTATCACATGACTCTAATTACCTACTCAAGGTAAAGTATAGTGAGATGACTCACCTCGCATATCTCGGTAACTCATAACTCCCTGAAATCACTAGTGCTCGATCTCCCGAGCTATAATCCTCCTATAACACAAAGACATTTCTAATTAACATTTTCCCAACTAGGGTTGACTAATTCTACCAAGTCAACACCGGTCAACTCTGGTCAACGGTCAACCCAACTCGCCGAGTCTGGCCTGGACTCGCCGAGTCTCAACGGGGACCCGATTCCTCTGAATCCCTTCCGACTCACCGAGTCACTCACCCAACTCGGTTACTCAACCCCTGGTTCGAAAACACGGGACAACCCTCTCCAACTCGTCGAGTCTACCAGTAGACTCGGCGAGTGCATTCCATGCACAACCCCAAACGACCTTCCGAGGTCAGATATGTTCCTCTAACTCATAGATCCAGTCTTTCCAAGCTTATTTATCACGTTAATTTTATGTCTTGGCGCTCATATCACACCTATTGACTCATAAATGGTGTTTTAACCTCAAATACAATGGTCTCAAACCAAAACCTCCATAGACTCATATAAAGCTTGGACAAAGAAGCACTCTGGACCTCCAAGGGTCTAGATCCAGAACCTAACTCGCTAAGGGACCATGGGAGCACTAGATCTAGTCACAAAAAGGGCTCAATAAGCCCTAAATCAACATGAACATCACCACAACAGAAAATGGTTCAAAAATAGTACCTCAAACGTGATGTTCTGGACCTCAGATCTTCAAGAAGTTAACCCTCTTGCTTCCTCTTGGCTATAGCTTCCTTTTCCTTGCTAGAAAACACCTCCAAGGTAGAAAATGGCTCCTTCTCTCACTCCAAACGCTCAATCTCACTAGGGTTTCGCTCTGGGGGCTGGTGAGCACAAATGACGGCCATAAGGCCCTATAAATAGGTCCTAAACCCGAGAAATTAGGGTTTCATTAAACAGCGTGGACTCGCCGAGGTCACCAATGCGACTCGTCGAGTCCGGTCATTAATCTGGGTGAGAAATTGCGTCTCTACTCGGCGATTCTACGCACCAACTCGCCGAGTTCTTCCAGAAAACTTGAAATAAAATGAATAGATATAATACCTGAAATTCCGAATGTTACAGTACTAGGAATGGCAAGTGGTATTTCCTAACTATACCTATTATAGTTACTAGTAATGAACGTGTATAATCCAAGTATACCTTTCATACCCAAAGGTATTTTACTGACTGATGGAACTATTATGTCTATATATGTACACATGATATATAACAGATATTTAAACGACCTTCGGACGGATACCTGATACCCTACCAGACCACATCCCAACGGGGAAAAGGAAATACAGCAGGTTAGCCTTCCTATGTCCTTTAAACATTATTTATATAACTATACATATGCAGGCATGCGTTTAACAATTTAAAGTATAAAAGAAGTTTTGTAAAACATTTAACGGTTTTGAACAATAAATAAGTAATAATGACTTGATGTCATTTTATAAAGCATTTGAAAAGTATATCCTTTGATAACAAAGTATAACAGAGTTTTGTAAAAACCTTTGTAAAGTTTAACAACTAAGATAGATGACTTGATGTCAGTTTGTAAAACGTTTTGGAAGGCCATTTACAGAAATTTGTTTGGTAAAACAACTTAAAGTGTAGTAAATCCTTTAGTATGCTGGTTATTAATCACATAATTGATATAATAACTAGCATGATTCAACCTGTATTCCCCCCACCCCCCCCCCATTAAAGCATTTAAAAGCATTTAAAAGATTGATTTAGGGGTATGAACTAACCTGCAGTGAGTGGATCGGAAGGAAGTGTCGGACAAGTGCTTGGTGTCAAGTGAAGACTTAGACACACACAATGATCCTAATTACATATGAAGACATATGTATATAAACAATTAGTGGTTTTAACACTAATTAAACATGTATAAACATCCTATTGCGAGGAAAACACTTTGGTCAAGTGCTAGGAGGCTATCGGGTTGCAACAAAGGAGTGCAAAGCCTCATACGGGAGTTTATGGTCCAGTGACCATCTTTATTGCAGTTTACGGCCCAGGGGAGTTTACTCCTAGCCGTAAACTCTCCATTGGTCACCAAGAGCGGCTTAAAACTCTAAGGGCTTAAGTGGTTAAGTGCTCCAAAGCTTTAAACAAGTGTTTGGGTGGGTTTAAGGTCCTAAAATGACCTTGTTTGGTGTTCACGGCCCTAGGACCACTCCCCCATTAGTTTATGGCTGTAAAGTCATGGAAAGGAGTACCATTTCGTGAATTTTGGTCCTTAGGTCAATGGGGTAAGGTTCTATGTCACTAACCAAAGCTTACTAAGGTGTTAGGGTGTCATTTGCACCCTTAAAAGGGGTTTACGGACCAAGAACATGCCGTGGCTGTAAACTCCTTGAATCCTATGATTTGTTATGTTTTCTAAGATCTAAATATGATAAACATGGTGTACTATGAGTTGGATCAAGAGTACTTACAATGTACGAGCTCAAATGGTCGATATTGGCCAAGAACACGAGTGTGTGTTCTTGGTGAAACTTGAAGATCTACAAAATGGAATGATTTCACGGATGAAATCATGTAAGATTACTACTTCATGAAAGATATAAACTAGTTAAGACAACAAGCTTACGAGTTTTGAAGATCGGGGACGAAGATCGGGATGATACTTGAGAGGATTTGGAAGAAAATCCGGCCAGGAAAGGAAGAAATGAGAGGAAATTACCCAATGCTCTCTATATACCCTTGAGTTTACGGCCACATGAGTTTACGGCCGTAAACTCATGGTCTTGTGGCCGTGAACTCACTTAGATGGGGTTAGGGTCCAATTTGCTACACTGTGGTTCTAACGGGTACTTTCTAACACTTATTCCTTAAGTGTATTATACAGCTGAAGACACATGAGGTCAACTACACAACCCACGATCTTGAACTAGGAGAATTTGTGTTTGCTCTGAAGATCTAGAGACACTACCTATACGGTACGAAGAGCACTATCTTTATAGACCACAAAAGCCTGCAACACATGTTAGATCAGAAGGAGCTCAACATGAGACAACGACGGTGGGTCGAGCTACTCAGTGATTACGAATGCGATATTCGTTATCATCCGGATAAAGCCAACGTAATAGCTGACGCTCTAAGTCAAAAGGAATATTCTGGTAGTAGATTCAAATCTTTGACCCTAACTATCCATTCACACTTCTCCACTCAAATAAAGGAGGCTCAGCTCGACGCTTTGAAACCTGAAAATGTGGCGGGTGAATCCCTGAGAGGGATGGATAAGAACTTGGAGGTTAAGAGTGGCAGAGCTTATTATTTTATGGATCAGATCTGGACCCTAAAACTAGGTGGTTTCAGAGACTTGGTCATGAACGAGGTGCACAACACTCGTTATTCCGTACACCCAGGTTCTGATAAGATGTATCTGGATATTATGAAGTTATATTGGTGGCCTAACATGAAAGCAGAGATTGCTACCTTCATGAGTAAATGCCTTAGTTACGCCAAGGTCAAGGTCGAATACCAGAAACCCTCCGGCCTACTACAACAACCTGAGATACCGGAATGGAATTGGGAGCGGATTACTATGGATTTCATAACCAAGTTGCCCAAGACAACGGGTGGACTTGATACCATATGGGTCATCGTCGATAGATTGACCAAGCCTGCACACTTCATGCCGATCAAAGAAACATACAAGATGGAGAAGCTTACAAGAACTTACATTAGATAGATTGTATGACTGCACGATGTTCCCTTATCCATTATCTCGGACAGAGATAGTAGATTCACTTCGAGGTTATGGCAGTCGCTACAAAGTTCCTTAGGAACAAGGCTGGACATGAATACAGCCTACCATCCACAGACCGACGGGCAAAGTGAGAGAACTATCCAAACCTTGGAAGATATGTTGTGAGCCAGTGTGATCTACTTTGGGAAATCCTGGGATACTCATTTACCCCTTGTCGAATTTTCCTACAACAACAGTTATCACACGAGCATAAAGGTTGCTACATTCGAGGCCCTCTATGGCCGAAAGTGCAGATCCCCTCTGTGCTGGGCTGAGGTGGGTGATACCCAATTAGCTAAAGGACGAGTTCCTGATAGCACTCTCACAGGTCCGGAGATCATACGGTAAACAACGGAGAATATCGTTTAGATCCGCGAACGATTGAAAGCCTCTTGAGACTGACAGAAATGCTACGCTGATAAACATAGGAAACCGTTGGAATTCCAGGTGGGTAACCGTGTTCTATTGAAGGTCACACCATGGAAGGGCTTGATACACTTCGGAAAGCGTGGAAAGCAAAATCCAAGGTACATTGGGCCTTTTGAGATTCTCGCAAGAATCGACCCTATAGCTTACAAACTTAACTTACCGCGCGATTTCAGTAACGTACATTCTACCTTCCACGTATCGAACTTGAAAAAGTGTCTGTCTGACGAGACTCTAGTAATCCCACTCGACGAGATCGAGATCAACGAGAGCCTCAACCTCGTGGAAGAACTAGTAGAGATCATGGACCGGGAAGTCAAGCAAACAAAACAAAGTCGTATCCCGATTGTGAAGGTTCGCTGGAACACCAAGCGAGGACCAGAATTTACATAGGAGCGTGAGGATCAAATGAAACTGAAACATCCTCATCTATTCGCTTAGTTATCTGTAACTACTTTATTTGCTTAGACTTTAATTTCGGGATGAAATTCCCTTTAACGGGAGGATGATGTGACATCCCAAAATTTTCATTCGGTCAAACCCTAAAGTCAATCACTTCAAGTTAAAAGTCAAGTTCATTTTTATTTGTTTTTAGCAAATTTAAAGTTCGTTTGATTATTTTAATAATTATTCTTTAAACGAAGGGGTGATAGGAAGTGTCGTCTCGAGTCTTGAAATTCCAAAACCGCAAGTACCACGTAGTTAAGGAATTCATGGCAAAACTTTTATGTTTGGGCCGAAAATTCTTCCAAAACCGTAAACTCATACCTTAAGCATGAGTTTACTCCCTAAAATAGCTCATTTCTTACTTGCCAACTCAAGAGCAAACTCCAAACACTCTCAACTACCATCCCATCTTTCACCTGATTTCCCGAAAACGTAAGTACTTCTTGGCTTGATTTGTTGTTATATAAAAACAACTAGTGATTATACATCTTTTATTGCATCAAATTTCGTGTTTTGATTAGATTTCCAAAACACCAAGAACACATACTAGTGTTCTTGGACTTTTAGCTCCTTTTCAAGCTTCTAACTAGTAAGTGCTTCTACCCTAGTGTATTGCAAAGCTTATTACCTTGCCAAACATCAAGAAAACACCTTTTTAACACCTAGAGTAAGGTGTTTATGGCCCAAGAAGTTCTTCGACCATGAACCCCAATCAAAAGTGCCAAAGTGTGCTTTAACTCTTCATAAGCCTTGGAACCTAACCTAGAATCGTTCCTTGATATGTTTAGGACTAGCAAACATCAAATTACCATAATCCTTAAGGGTTTACGGCAGTAAACCCAAAAGAAAACGGTCTTAGGGGCCGTGAACTCTCCAAAGGGGGGAATTAGTGCCCTAATCTCTTCCAAAGGCTTAACCATCAACTAGAAATACTTCTTAGGGTCTTGTAAAGCCTCAAAACATGAAGTGGTCAAGGGGATATGAGCTTACGGATTTAAACTCATGAGTTTACGACCGTAAACTCATTTGTTGAGGACCTTAGAACCGTAAACCCCCTTAGGGAGTTTTCCTTGAACCCTACACTCACTAACTATGCCCTACAACACTTGGTTGCAACCCTTGTGATCTTTAACACTTGAAACAAAGTGTTCCCATGATTCTAGAGTGTCTTAACTTAATTTATTAGAGATAAGGTGCCTAATTAGTTTTATATATATATATATATATATATATATATATATATATATATATATATTGATTATATGATAACTAGGCTCGTTGTGTGTGTACAAGTCTCCACTTATCACCTAGCATCGTATCCGACACTTCAATCCAATCCACTCACTACAGGTGAGTTCAAACCCTTAATTAACCTTTTTAAATGTTTTTAAATGTTTTATGGGGGTGTACAAGTTGAAACATGCTAGTTATTAAATCAATCAGATGTGATTAATAACTAGCATGCAAATAGATTAACTACACTTTTAGCAGTTTTACCAAACAGATTACTTCAAATGACTTTCCAAAACATTTTTACTAGTTTACAACTCTTTATCAAACTGTCTTACATACTGAATGTTTCTTTTCAAAACTCTATTACAATTTTGTTTCCAAAACAAAGGATTCATTATACATTAACTGTTCTTATCAAATAAACTGTTTTTAAACTGTTTTACAAACTGACATCAAGTCACCTTTTCTTAGTTCTTAAACTCTTCGAAGGTTTTACAAAACTTCTTTTATACTTTTATATTGTCAATTGAATGCCTAGATATGTATAGTTATATAAGTAATGTTTGAAGGACTTAGGAAGGCTAACCGGCCTTATTTCCTTTTCCCCATTGAGATGTGGTCTGGTAGGGTATCGAGTATCCGCCTGAAGGTTGTTTAACTATTAGTTATATATCATGTGTACATATATAGTCATAAAGGTTCTTCCAGTTAATTCAATACCCTTGGGTAACAAGGGTATACTCCCATGTTCATACGTACAAATTATATTACTAGTAAACTACAATAGGCGTAGTTTACGGGTTTACTAATACTAATACTAGAACAATGAATCATACAAAGAGTCAGTTCATAAATGAGTCATAACTTATAGTGATGAGAAACAAACATAATACATAGTGATGAGAAACAAACATAATACATAGTGATGAGAAACAAACATAATACATAGTGATGAGAAACAAACATACAGGCTAGACAGAGGAAGAACACACAATACAGCTAGCACATACATTATATATACATTACATTCAGTTATGTGAGCCATTAAACGGGTCATGACACTACCTGCCATGACCGTTTTTGTATCCAGAATCTCCTTAATTGGGGAGCGTATGAGTTTGTGTATAGATCTATACCGGATTGACTATCCTACACCTTGTTGCTCGCTACAGTGGGACTTGCAAGTGTACGGGTGCCAAATGTCATTTATTACGGCGTCTTACATCGTCGTTTTACTATCGAGTCGGTAGCAGGGTACAGGCCGATCACATGGTACTTTAAATAACAATTGGTTTAAGGTAGTTAGTACATCAGTAGTTACTTAATACAATACTATAGTACTATAATATTTTTCCCATTACATTCACTTCGTGAACATTCACACGATGCACGGTAATGTAAAAACTATATTTTTGGTTAATGATAGTCGGATTTGGGAAAATACACACTTTTACAAGAGACACACACATTTACTAGATGCCTTGGTAGAAGGCTACTTTTAGTAAGAAACGTAGGGTTTTCTAGGAGTGTTCAAACAAATACAAACTTTACAAAACTTATACATTACATCTTATAAACATCTTACAAAATAACTTGTATTCTCAGGTCACCAGTAGACAGGTACCGGTGCCAGGTTTTTGAGAAGATGGAGCTTGTTCAAGACTCCTCTTTTATTTTGATGTACTTTTTGGTGTCTATATAACTTGACAGAACACACTTATATGAAATTATATTATTAATGCAATGGATGATGTTTTTGCTTCTTTACTACTTTGTTTTGTTGTGATATTATACATGACGTCCTCCACCCCCGAACGATTCCGCCGTTCAGGTTTTGGCGTGTGACATATTGAAGGTGCATTCATTTGCATAATGCCCAGGCTTTCCACATTTGTAACAAGTGACTTCCACGCTGCACTTCCCAGCATGTTTCTTCTTACACTTGTCACACCACTTGGCTTCGGCTCCTCCTCCAATTTTTCTCGAATTAGTCTTCGAGAATTTGTTCTTTTTATTGGAACCAGAAGTTCCTTCAAACTTTCTCTTTTCGCCAACTTCAACCTTGCTGGCGGCTCTCCCCTTTATCATATATTCAACAGACTTGGCAGCCCAGATAGCTGTCTCCAAAGTAAGTGCTTGACGTAATGGCACTGTGTACTCCCATGGAAGTCCCTTTGCGTACGTGTGAATTTTTGCCAGCTCATCTGGGACAATACGAAAAGCAAACTCCATTTTGTCTATGAAGTTATTCGTATATTCGTCAACGGCCATACTTCCCTTCTTCAACGTTAGAAATTGGTTTTCTAACTCAATCACGTTTTGGGCCGAGCTGTACTTGCGCTTGAAGTGCACCAAGAACTCTGCCCAAGTTTGTTGCAGTGGCTCATTAGGAATTAGGGTTTTCCCCAAAGTACTCTACCATTGAGCAGCACTACCCCTAAACTGACGTACTGCAAACGTGGTTTGTAACTTGCCATGGCAATCACAAGTCATGAAAGCCAACTCCATTTCCGAGATCCAGTCCATTACTCTGACAGGATCTTCTTTTGCAGTGAAGGTCGATGGCTTGCAATTCATAAAGTCCTTATACTTGCACCCATTTCTCTCCATTCTACCCTCGTGGTTATTTCTCCCAACCACAAGCGGTTTAATATGACCAACAAATCTACTGTTGTTTCCTTCTTCAGATCGATCGTCATTTAGTTCACGTTGTTCAACAGGAACTGAAGGTTCATCCCTTTCGTTCAGCAACATTTGCCTCAATTCCTCTCTTTGTTCAGCCAACATGGTCTGAATCATAGTTCGTACTCCAGCCATGGTGATGGGTTCGGGTGCAGCTCCTACTATCGGCAGCTGTTCCACTACTTGAGGTTGAGGTTGTTGGTTTCTGTTTGCATTTCCCAGTCCACTTCGAGTTCTTGCCATTACAACTCCCTTATCACTCCGAAACATTTAAACGTTAGTTCTAATCTCGTAATCATACGCTTAGAATCCTACACACATAAGGTTTCCAGATCCGGTCGACAACATACCATAGATCCGAACAAATAATGACATATATGGCAACATATAGCATTTAGCACATAAAGGAATTTTAGACACCATTCCTAAAATAAACTAGTGCTCACGTCTAAAATATGGTAGATACTCACCTCACAATCATCACTTATCATTCTAAGTTTAAGTCTAGAAATTCTACAATTTCTTAGTTCGCTTAAACTAATGCTCTGATACCAACTGTGACATCCCCTAATTTCTCGGCCAGAAAAGACCGATTTAACTTATGCTTTTTAAAATAAAATCAGAGAAATCTTTTTAAAAGATGTAGCGGAATTGGTTCCCAAAACAAAACATGATAAAACTTTATCAAAATCTTTCCTTAAGAAATGTATAGTTTCATTTCATATCAAAACCTCAGGATGTCATGTTTCGATATAGATCAAAAGCATAAACAAGACATTATAAGCCTTTCAACAGTTATTTACAACTACTGACCTATAATCAAAAATCTCTCATCGTCCTCCAACTATGCTCGGGGTCCATTACCTATAATCATAAAAACTGAGTGGGTCGGGCTTGGGAGTCTGGTGAGCATATAGGGTTTTCAACCCACGATAATTATATACTTATTAAGTTCACCAATCAACAATAACCCTGATTACCCATTCCCGTTGTCCTCACTTTACGTCCCTAAACACCTATCACAAGGGACCTAACCTAAGGAATATCATCGGGATGGACACTACTGCTAAGGGGTCTCCTCAGCCATACATATCCTAAAGGCAACCATGAGGGGGATGGAGTACACCAATAAATATTTAGTTCATCAACACCTACAAGTTGCGAACCTGCTAGTGTTCCACTGGACTGTCTAGAAAGGTTCGTGGCCGTCATCTATACTCCGCTAGATGACTACAACAACAACAACAACGTCGAGGCCTCTCACCATTTTACCACACATCAACTATTTCATCTACCCATGTTCTACCCAACATATTTTGTAGATAAAATGCATATACAGTTTAAAACTTGTATAAAACATTTATTCAACAGTCACCTCAAATAAACACTTAATATAATTACACATTGCTAATATTTTATAGAAAATACTTCATATCTAGGTGTAAGATGAAAGTGACTACACACCCACATGATTTGATGATAATCAGGCAGCAATTCGTTGCCTAAAAGGATCGTTTCTAATAAAACCGGGAGTTTTACTAAGAAACCGGGCTCTGCAACGGTCGAGCTTCGAAACCGAAAAGATAAAGGGTTTCTCGGGCACTTCATGGCGTATTCCAGGGCTTATAATCGATACCGGGGCTTTGGGGGATGTTAAGATGAAGAAAATATGAAGAAAGGAGCTAAATATGGCAAAATTCCAAAACTAACCGTGAAGGCTCGCATACCCCTTCTATTTATAGGGGCGAGGAATCTAATCGGACGGCTGGAAAGAAGCCACGCGACAGCAGATCCGAATGGGGCAGCACATGGCTCGCACATGGGTTGCGTGTGCGAGGGCTCGTTGGCAGCTTCTAAGTGGACCAGAGTCTGGGTCCGAGGTTCGGACCCGAAGCAGGAGGAAAGGGAGACCGTCGGTGCGAAGGTCGGACACGCGGCAGGCATTGCGAGGCTCGGACTAGGCTGCATACGCATCGCTCCTTGGATGTGCTACGGATTCGGATGACTCAACAGACTTTAGACACGTGGCGCGTTTTGAGCCAGGGTGACATGGCAAAAACGTGACTATGCGAATTTTCTCGGTTTTTGTGTAATAACTTCTAAAATCAATAACTTTTGCATACGAGCTATGTTTTTGACGTTCTTTATACGCACGCGTAGGTAAAATCACACTCTACACTTTCGTTTAGACTTCATCCACTAATTTTGAATTTAATTTTTATATTATTATTTTTAACAAACCGGGACAGGAAATCCTTCATAACTTCTTCATCCGACGTCCGTTTTTGTCAGAATTTTTACCGTTTTGCTACTAACGACGAGACCTTCAATTCTCGTTTAGGTTGTGTCGGCTAAAAATCACTCGATCTAAAATTCGAGTTTTTAGCTGTCTACTTCTATGCTGAAACTTCGAAAAATCATAACTTTCTCATACGAAGTCAGATTTGGGCGTTCTTTTTATCGAACTTCTCAATTTATCGAATACTACGACTTTCGTTTAGATTACTAAGGCTAAAAAGTAGCTTATCAAAAAAAATCACTTTTTACGACACTCGGCCCCATGCCGGTTGGTCGCGAAACTTCTACATGTCATAACTTCTTAGTTATAACTCGAATTTCGGTATTCTATATATATATATATATATATATATATATATATATATATAATATATATATATATATATATATATATAATCCTTGTCACAACCACTACAAGTTTCTTAATAGATATTGGCTTTATCTAAAATTCAATTTTTGACGCTTATTTTTATTCGTAATTAATTAAGCCCTAGTAAAACACATAAAACAGATAAAACACATAGAATCAAGATAATTCTTTTTTTTCATTTCTTCAAAATGAGTTACAAAGGTTAACCTAGACTATCACCTTAATATTAATGCCTAGGCTAGAAACACGAGTGTTACAGATTGGAAAAATCGAAACTACTCAAAGATGGTTAGAAAACCAAACCCTAATCACTAACTGAATCCAAATTTAACATTGGGGTTCAAGCCCTATCATGAACTCAAAAATAGAGTTAGAGGAAGAGAAGTTATAGCTCGAAAGCCTTTGATTCCTCTTCTTTTTGTTTGGATGCTCAAATCTCTACTTGAATCAAACTCTAGATGCCAAAGGAATGAAAATCAACATTAGAAATGGATGATAGAGTACGATCCCATTTTGTTTCTATATAAGAAGAATAGGTGCATCTTTTTTCCCAAAAATTTACATTTTTTCGTTGCAAGTTTGCTCATTTTGGCCAAACACACCAAAGCTCAATATTTGTGATTTCAACTTAAGTTTTGACATAATAAGTCCTTCTACATCCATTATAAAAATTTTATAGCATCGTTCGTTAATTGAGTCAACCATTTGGTCTACTCAGTTGCTAAATTTATTATTTTGTCCCTTTAACCTTTAGAATGTTATTATTTTCAACTTTTAACTTTCTAAACATCATATCACTTTATGATATGATTAACTCATAATGATTTAACTATATACAGCAATTTTCATTTATTTCCTATATATATATATATATATATATATATATATATATATATATATATATATATATATATATATATATATATATATATATATATATATAGAGAGAGAGAGAGAGAGAGAGAGAGAGAGAAAGAGAGAGAGAGAGAGAGAAAACTACAAGGTTGGTCCTTGTGGTATTCAAAAGACTTTGGATAGGGTCCACAAAGTTTTCAACCTGCATGGAAGGTCTAATATCAATGTTTTTCTGGGCTTTTGGTCCCTGATACACTTAAAAAGCCGATTTTACCCTTTTCATTTCTTTTTTCAATTTTCTTTATTTATTTTTGGTATTTAAATAATTAAAAATAAAAAATAAAAACTAAAATCTCACCCAACTCCCTTTCTCTGTGTGTGTGTGTGTGTGTCCACCCACTATTTTCCCCACCCTTGTTCCTTTCTCGTTTTTTCTCCGCGATCATAATCATGCCAGAGGCGGAATCATTTTCTTCAAAACACCAGACATTCGTCTATTGGGAACACCTTTCGACCCTTCTCTTTTTCTTTTCTCCATTAGATACTGTCGTAAATTAGTCACCGAAGGTTTCTTCCCGGTGATAATCTCCAACATCAAAATCGCAAAACAATAAACATCTGATGCTTGACTAAACAACTTTAAAATACATCGTGATCCTGTTAATTTAGGCGTAATTCGAACATAGTTTCTTCTAATAATCATGGAAGTAGAGATAGAATAAGACGTTTCATAGTTGGAAAGACGAGGTGAGAAGTCGCTTTGTATCAGAAAGTTAGATGATTTTATCACCCCGTAGAGAAGACCTCGATTGTGAATCGATGGTACTGCATTCGCTGCTCCGAGCATTATTTGTTGTCTGATTTCCCAATTTAACAGCGTAAATTAAACGCCTTCACTTCCTACAAAATTGAAATCGGTGAATGGTGAAAATTTGAAACCCTAGTTTTTGATTATGGGATTGCTTACCATGGAGGATCTCCTCCAAGCTGCATAAAAATAAGTAGTCATGAATAACGAAAACTTCGCCGTTGTACCAACAACCAAATCGTAGCGGCAACAATTAGTGGTTTCCACGTAGGCCGCCGAAAAACTTAACGCAATGATCGAATTTACCACCATAGGTGACATTTTTACAGATCTTCTTGTGATAATGCAGTCGAAGTCGATGACGACTTTTGAAAGTGTGCCTAAGGAGCCGAAGATGATTCTGTTAGGAAGTCTGATTTTGACTTTTAAGGAGATTGGGGTTTGGTTTGATAGTTAGGCGGTAGTGGGTTTTGTTGACATAATCTTGTCTCGAAGGAGAGACAGAGAGAGAGAGAGAGACAGAGAGAGAAAGAGAGGATAATTATTTTTATAAATTAAAATGGTATTACAATAATTATAAAAAATATAAAAAAGAATATAAAAGAGTATAACCGTCTTTTTAAGTATTTCTGGACCAAAAACCCTCGAAAACCCTTGATATTGGACCTTCCATGCAAGTTGAAAATTGTTTGGATCCTATCCAAAGTTCTTTGAATACTACAGAGACCAATCTTGCAGTTTTGTCATATATATATATATATATATATATATATATATATATATATATATATATATATATATATATATATATATATATATATATAATATTGTTTTGCTATCAAAAACTTGCCTAATCAGTCGAGCACATATAAATCTTATATGGGGATCTGCATATGGACTTTTCCTATTTGGGGCATCCTCCTGTATATAAAGTATTTGTTTATTATTTAATTTAGTTCCTTTGAATGGCAAAAGTAATTATCCCGAGAACTATAGCAACCATAGGCTTAATTAAGTATATATTAATTAAAAAATAAAGAATGGAGAATGTCATCGAGAACAAAGCTGATGATGTTCAAAAGTGAGAATATTATTAATTGCTTAGTGGGTATTGGAGGCTTCACTCGTAGACCCTCTATTTGAAGAGAATCATTCTTTAATAATAATCATTGGATTTAATACCGTGACTGTTTGACTATTTACTAATTCTTAACATACAAAATTAGTAAAAAAAACTTTATTTTATACGATATCCGATATTTGGAGAGCTACGTAACTACAAAAAAAAACAAAAAAAAAAAAAAAAAAGAAAAAACGTTTATTAACTGTGACAAAATTCGCCGCTAAAACTATAATCTCATAGTCACCGGTAAAGGAAATAATGACCATAAATTGTTGTTGCTGATGCCTTAACTCGGAGGGGAGTCAACACAAACTCAACTCTATGCTCAATATGTTCGAATCAGAAGGAGACTGGGGACCATCTGTTAGTGGATTGTATGTTTGCCAAAGACACCTTTAAATGGATATCGAAATGGTGTGGATTAGATCTTCATCTCTTCTCTACTTTGGAGGAGGTTATTAGTTTTGCATCTCAATGGGGTAATTGCCCTAAGAAGAGGAAAATACTCATAAGTATAGGATATGGTGTAATGTGGTGTATTTGGCTGGCGAGAAATAACCGGATATTCAATCAAGTTCCATCAAAACCTTCATCAACGACGGACCATGCGGTGACTTTGATCTATGGTTGGGTCAAGTATAGGGGAAAAATCAGGAATTGTAATTGGGTGATTTGGTGTAATAATCCCTTTAGTATTTTGCAGTTTTGTTTTTTTAGTCAAGAGGTGGGATATCCCCCTATACTTCATAATGTAATTGATTTTGGTTTGTGGCTTGCTTGGCATCTTGCTTTGCTTGCATTAATAAAATTCTCGTTGGTTCAAAACAAAAATGAGTCGTCGTTGTTGCCCCGTCGCTATTGATCAAAAAGTCATCGTTAATAATGAAGTTGCATGTAATAACTGTTATCGCCGTTAATGGGTTTTCGCCAATAATAAGTTTATGCCGCCGGTAATAGTCATTTTTATTTCTTTTTAATTCAACAATCTTTGGGTGTAGAAAAGTTGATACGTAACGACATGATCGCTGAAAACACGAAAACATTAGATGCAGAAAAAAATTACATAACGTCCAATTAAGTACCAAAGTGTTATAATTCCATACAAATAGCAACATAAACAACAGAAGTTTTATAAAGTTATGTCATAACAAGTCTAACAAAACACAAACTAATCCGACGAACCATCATCTTTTCTCCCCTCGTTTCATCAATGATCATCACTTGGTTGTTTTCCCGATTGAAAAAAAAGCATAAAGTTACTCCTCACACGTAGGGTCGTTGAGCGTTGCACGAAAATTTTACAACTACATAATAAATAACATCATATATAAGCTTATAAGTTAAAGTATCAACATAAACAAAATCTATCAAAGTACATTGCTATTTTTGCACTTAAATACAAGAAATACCAAAAGTATATTGCTATTTCTTGCACTCGAGAGATAAAGATAATTTCTAAATGAACATACATTTATTGATGACAAAGTACATTGCTATTTTTAGACTAGGGAAAAAAACCAAAATACATTGCAATTTCTTGCACTTCAAACATAAACACAATTACTAAATCAACATACATTTATTGATCGTTATATAAATATATGAGAATTTGAAATTAAATAGATTTGTTTTCTAAGAAATGGTAGCTTACTTTCTACTTATTTTGTGCTAAAGAACCTTCAATACAATAAATACCAAAGTACATTGATATTTCTTGCACTTAGGACAAAAAAAACAAATACAAAAACAATTACCAAATCAACATGCATTTATTAATACTACAGTACGTTGCTATTCTTGCACTTGGGACCAAAAAACCAAAGAACATTGCTATTTCTTACACTTGGAACATAAAAACAATTACAAACACAATTAGCAAATCAACATGCATTTATTGATCATTAGATAGATATATGAGACTTTGAAATTAAATAATCTTGTTTTACCTTGGATGGTTGTGACTATGATGGTGGTTGTGATGGTTGTGCAATCAGCAAGATGATAGAAGGCTTTTGGCGGATGCCTCTGATATGGCCATGTCGAGAACCTAATACTCTGTCAAAACAAGCACATTCTTTAGCGGATGTTAAATCTCTTTCTCCATTTAACCCTTGTGTTTGTTCTAAGAGCTCACGAACTAACTGATTATGTAACACCGTAAATTTCAAATAAAATTTTCATTTTTAAATTACAAAAATTCTCATAATACATTTCAAAAAAATAACAATTAGCAAATTAACAAAACACACTTCCATAATTGTTTGATTAATAATCTAGGATCTTCGAAAACATAAATCTTTATCTCGTGTGTACAATCGAACCGTCGCCTTCCCGTGATCCTAAGAAGTACCTAAAACACATAACACATAACACGGTAAGCACGAAGCTTAGTGAGTTCCCCAAAATACCACATACAACAAATTCGTCACTCGAGGCTATACTCTGTAGGACCCTCTGGCCCATGTGTCTCAGCAGGACCCTCCAGTCCCGTAGCTCGTTAGACCCTCTGGTCCGGTCTAGCACGTTGGACCCTCTAGTCCGGTCTAGCTCGTTGGACCCTCCGGGCCGGTCTGATTGAGAACCCTCTGGCCTCATAGTTCGTTGGACCCTCCGGTCCGGTCTAAGCAACAATAATATAGCATACAATACATATCACATAATCATGTATAACTCAACAAGCACATAAGACCCTCTGGTCACACATAACTACCACTCTAGGTAAAGTATAGTGAGAAGACTCACCTTGGATGGCGAACAAATCCTATAAGTGTTACTGCTACACTCCGGCTTCTATCACCAAGCCAAACCCACAAATAATGCCATTAGGATCTTAGAGCAACTTTCACATTATTAGGTCAAAATATGGTCCATCAATCTGGTCCATAAATAATCCAAGCCCAATGGGCCTACTAAGGACCAATACCAAATGGGTCCACAAAAAGTCCTCTAATGGCCCAACTATGTCCCAATTTTACAAATTGGGCCCAAACCCTCATATGGGCCTTACCCTAAAGGCCATCTAAATATTCTAGTCTACATGATTGCTCTTGGGTAGCCCATTAATAGCCCAATAACCAAGGCCCAATAGAAAGGCCCAACACAAAGCCAAACAAATTTAGGGTTTCCACATAAAATAACGATTAGGGTTAAGTGTTTATCACTTAACCCATTAAGTCCATCACTCCACTAGGCCATTCATACAATGAATTTGGACCTAATTCACAATATCCATCCAATAGCCTAACCGCATGTCCTAGTAAAATCCAAACTATCAAACCCAAAATTAGGGTTTTCCAAACCCTAATTAGGGTTTCTAGCCCAATAACGATATAGCCTAAACCCAAGGTTAGTGTTTAGGTCCAATAGGGTTCCACTAGGCCGGGCACCACCCACTGCCACCTTGGGCGGTGGTGATCGGCGGCGGCTCAAGGAGGCAGGCGGTGGCACCCACCCTTTTTAATGGTGGAGGTGGCGGTTCCTGCCTAAAGAGTGCACAAGTAACCTTAAACATAAATACACACGCACACAGCCACCTCCTATGGTGGTTGGTCACGGCATAGGGCGGCATAATGCAAAGATAGGTGGCAGTTATCACCTTGAGGTGGTGGTTGTGGATTTTCTGGTCCAATAGTTCTCATATAACACCACAAATGACGATAATAGCTTATATACTCGACCATACATAGGTCAACCATCGTCACCGGCGGCTGCCGTAACCGAGATGAGCAGAAACGGTAACAATGAGGCCAGGCAGCGATGTCCCATGACGTCCACCAGGTAGAAACGAAGAAGAAAGAAGGTGGGTGGTTGGCAGTCTTACCGAGAGCCCTCAGGACACGCCGGACCCACGCAGCGACGAACGCCGTTGTAGTCGCCGATCTTGATGATTCCTCGGGCTCCCTTACGTCTCTGGTAGCAGCAAGGAGTTTACGTGATGGTGGAGACCCATAAGCAATGGTGTAGGGTTAGGGTTTCCATTATCCTATTCGAATAGAAGGAAAGAAATATACGGGATTAACCCGTGTCCATCCCAAACTATAATGCCAATTAAACACTTTTGGTCCCTTCCCATGAAGTTATTTTCAATGAAATTCGAAAAGTTACCCTTTAGCCCCTGGCTCAATAAATTCCTTTCATCTAAGGTCCAAAACTTACCATTCAGCCCCCTATCTTCAATAATTTATAACAATAAAAGTCCTAACAATTACCAACCAGCCCCCACCTCCAAAAATATTTACAAGTGGCCCAGAAATTACACTATAACACTCAAAATCCATAATTAAATCAATTTTCTCCCCAACACCAACACCCCACTCAATATTATTTAATCAATAAATGAGATGTTATAATTCTCCCCCACTTAAATTGGATTTCATCCTCGACATCATTCCTTACCACCACTTACACGTCCGACAATTTGAACGACATGGCCACAAGCCCGAGCATAACCCCAACCGTTCAATCCAACAGGGTTATCTCAACCCACCACATTATACATACAACCACCAAGTTTGCTTTACTCCAAGACGTATTACAACTGATCTATAGTCACACATCATTTCCGACCTTATTCGTCTAACACTCAACAACTCCATACATGATGCGGTCCTTCTCAAACTATCCGAACCGACCCTTCCAGGTCGAGAACATCAGATGCAAACCATACCACTCAAAATGACATCCATCAGGGACCTAAATTCTCAACTCATCTATTCTTTACACAAAGAGGGTCAGACTCAAACTCAAGAGTCCGGTTCAGCAACAGAGTTGTAATCCCTCATCTCCAATCAAATACTCGACTCATGACTTGTGATCTGCGAATCTACGCGTACATTGCTCTCCAATTCCCTCCGAATTGCGACAACCTCTTCCCAAATCAAGAAATAACAGATCCCGACCATCATGGAGACCCCAGTCTCGCTCCTGATCCGGCCACCAGCTTCCCAAAGACTCAGTCGTCAAGGCTACCTAAGCCTAAGAACTCCTCTGAGTCATGCTCTAACCAGGGAATACTATGGATTCCTGTAGTCTTACAATACTCTCACACTGACTCGTAAATACTATAGCTCCCACAGGTTGATATCACTTACTCACTTACTCGTGAATGTTACGGCTCCCCGTAAGCTTACATGACTTACTCGTTCACTCGTGAATGCTATGGCTCCTCGCAGGCATACATCACTCACTCACTCGCCGTGGGCTCTCCCTATGGTTTTTCCCTGATATTACAAAGTGATTACTCCCACCTGGATCTTTCCACTCTCTTAACACCCCACAATCTCATGATTAAGCCATCGCCATATTACACTCATTGAACTCATGCTCCTGATGGGATATGAGCATTCTTACACCCTAAGTGTACATGCAACCCTAGAAAACCATGGATCTATGTTTCTCTAAAATACATGCAAAATTTGATTTCCAAGGTTCATAATCCTATCTAGCATACATAAGGAACTTTTAATATAAAAGATGGCTAGAATTACATACCTTGTAGTTGATTTGATTCCTTGAAAATCTTGAGAGCCTAACACCCCAAGTGTGATGCCTCTAATGTTTCACACAACACCAAATGCTTTGAAATAACTTTGAGAGAATGTATAAAACTTGTAAAAATCGGCTTGCCCTCTCTTGTTCTTAGTGTAACCGATTTTGGTTGATATCATGTTCCTTTTATAGTGTGTCACATCTAGGGTTACACCATGTAAACCCTAATGTGATATGACTCTTCATTTCCATGATCCATGGGTTTGTAACTCCCATGGAGCATCCATGAAGAATCCTAGGGGTTTTAACCCAACTTGATAATCCATAAAGCCTTTAGCCCACTATACAAGTTATGGATGATTTACATAATCAACCCATATATTTAATTAGTCATCTTTTGATCACTTAATTAATTCTTGATCAATACTTATTAAATAATACTATTAATATATTAGAACTTATAATATATTAATAAACCACAAGTCTTATTTCTCTCATTTAGTCTATCCAAATGCATGATGCCATGCAACCCAAATGGACCATGCCGGGTCGGGTCAAGTACATGCCAAATATAGTTCTGGACGTAGACACCTTATCCAACAGTCTCCCACTTAGATAAGTCTAATAACTATATCTGTAAGTATGACTTCAGGAACGGATCAGCAATCGTAGCTCTTTTAAGGTCTCTCGGAACTGAGAAGATGATGATACGCCATTTAAGATAAGTGATCATATAATCCTCTGTTCTAGATATCAGCCGAACGAATACATGGAACAGTGTCTTACTTATTGTCCAACAGTTTGTTTCTCGATTTCTGATTTGTTTGACATAGAACTAAATTGAACACATCAATTTGGTTCTGACCGGGCCCGGTACATAGGTCAAAATAAAATCATAGAGGGGCCCTATCGCTTCTAATCCAAGAAGGAATATATACACTTTTGATGGGTTTTGAGCAATCTAACACTTCCTAAGTGTACATGCAACCCTAATAACCTTCGATCTGTGTTTGTCTAATTATCATGCAAAGTTGAATTCCAAGGTTATATTCCTATCTAGCATACATGGGGAACAATTTCTATCTTGAATGAAAGATAGAATAACTTACCTTGTTGTTGCTTATGTTCCTAGAAACCTTGTGAGCCTAGCACCCCAAGTGTGATGCCTCAAATGCTTCACACAACACCAAATGCTCTTGGAAAGACTTTTGAGAGAATACACACTTCTTGAAATCGGCCTAGCCCTCTTGTTTCATATGTGTAGCCGATTTTGGTGGAGAATGGGATTCTTATATAGTGTTGACACATCTAGGGTTACACCATGTAAACCCTAATGTGTCATGACTCTTCATTTCCATGACCCATCGGTTTGTAACTCCCATGGAGCATCGTATCGGTGGAACCCAACTTGATAATCCATGGAGCCTCTTATCCCACTATACAAGATATGAATGATTTACATAATCAACCCATATATTTAATTAGTTATCTTTTGATCACTTAATTAATTCTAAATTAATTCTTTGATCAAACTAATCAAATAATATTATTAATATATTAGAACTTATAATATATTAATAATCTCCAAGTGTTATTCCTCTCATTTAGTCTATCCAATTGCATGGTGCCATGCAACCCAAATGGACCATGCCGGGTCGGGTCAAGTACTAAACAGAAATAGTTATGGACTTAAACACCTTATCCAACAGTCTCCCACTTGGATAAGTCTAATAACTATAACTCCAGTACTTCAGGAACCGACCGACAATCGTAGCTCTTTCAAGGTCTCTCGGAACTGAGAAGATGTTGATATGCCATTTAAGATAAGTGATCATATAATCCTCTGTTCTAGATATCAGCCGGACAAATACATGGAACAATGTCTTACTTATTGTCCAGCAGTTTGTTTCCCGATTTCCGATTTGTTTGACAAAGAACTTAATTGAACACATCAACTTAGTTCTGACCGGGCCCGGTACATAGGTCAAAACAAAATCATCGAGGGGCCCAGATATCAGCTTCTAATCCAAGAAGGAACAGATAAACTTTGACTCATATGTTTGTTCTACCACTCATTGAATTATACACAAAAGCACGTTTTATAACATCGAGTTACCAATGCGTTTTCGGACAATCAATGCATAACCAACTTGTAAGTAACAAATCATATCTCTAGGTTTGAAGACTTATATGATATTACCGTCTCACGATCACTCGAGATAGAATTCCATGAAGTGATTCTAGTGAGCGTGGGTTGAGTCCAATGCTCAGAACTTATGAGCACTCATGATTGTTGTAGCCTTGTCCAACACCTTAGACCTCTGCAACCAATCATGACAATCTTGATTCATACCTACTTCCAACATATGACCGACTGTGGAGGTTTGAATAATATGTTATACCAAACAAAATTATTTTGGAAGTCAGAACATGCAAAAGAAATATAGTAAACGATCGACAAGAGATAACAACACTTTACTCATAAACAAAACACCTTTTATTCATCATCTAATGTCAATTACACTTTAGAAATTTCTAGGTTATCTAACTACTGAATCTAATATCATCCTTCAACCATATGCTCCGAGCATGCTGGAGATGCTTAACCCGAGTCAGTCCCTTCGTGAGGGGATCTGCTGGGTTCTCATCCGATGATACCCTCTTTGCCACGAGGAGTCTTTCTTCTATTCGATGTCTGATAAAATGGTATTTTGTGTCGATGTGTCTGGAGCTCCCATGATCCCTTGGTTCCTTGGCTAAGGCAACAACACTTTCAATATCACAGAAAATTTCCATTGGCTCTTTAATAGCTGGTACAACTCCAAGGTCTCCAATGAAGTTCTTCAGCCATATCGCCTCCTTTGCCGCCTTGCTAGCTGCAATATACTCTGATTCACAAGTTGAATCAGCCACTGTCTCTTGCTTGGAACTCTTCCAAGAAATTGCTCCTCCGTTTAGGGTGAAGACCCAGCCCGACTGAGAGCGGAAATTATCCCTATCAGTCTGGAAACTAGCATCGCTATACCCTACAACTCTCAATTCATCACTCCCACCGAGGGTAAGGACCCAATCCTTAGTCCTCTGTAGGTACTTGAGGATATTCTTTACCGCAGTCCAGTGTGCCTTGCCATGATTCGCCTGATACCTGCTAACCATGCTCAAGGCAAAGGCTACATCAGGTCAAGTACACGTCATAGCATACATGATCGATCTTACAGCCGAAGCATAAGTATTCGACTCATTTCTGCTATCTCAGCGGGCTTTGAGTCTTACTCAATCTGGCGTTACTCTAGATGGGTAACTCTCTTTTCTTGGAGTCCTGCATGCTGAATCTCTTCAGCACCTTATCCAAGTAGGTACTCTGACTAAGTCCAATTAGTCTTTTACTCCGATCTCTCAAGATCCTTATCCCTAGAATATAGGTAGCTTCTCCTAGGTCCTTCATAGAGAAACACTTCCCAAGCCAGGACTTGACTTCCTGTAGAGTTGGGATGTCAGTTCCTATGAGTAGTATGTCATCCACATACAACACCAAAAAGCTAACTATACTCCCACTAGCCTTGACATACACGCAAGACTCATCTTCACTCCTAGAAAATCCAAATTCCTTGAACTTTTCATCAAAGCAAAGATTCCATCTGCGAGGTGCTTCCTTCAATCCATAAATGGATTTCTCGAGCTTACACACTCTATTAGGGTACTCATTGCTGATAAAACCCTCTGGCTGACTCATGTAAACATCTTCAGCCAATTTTCCATTAAGGAAAGCGGTTTTGACATCCATTTGCCATATTTCATAGTCATGAAATGCAGCTATGGCTAACAGAACCCGAATAGACTTAATCTTGGCTACTGGAGAAAAGGTATCATCATAGTCCACTCCAGGAATTTGAGAGAAGCCCTTCGCAACCAGTCTAGCCTTATAAGTGTGTACTTTACCATCCATGTCGGTCTTCTTCTTGAAGACCCATTTGCACCCTACTGTCTTACGACCTGGTACATTCTCAACCAAGTTCCAAACTTGATTATGATACATAGACTGTATTTTGCTGTCCATTGCCTTTTTCCACTTGGCTGACTCATGGCCTGCCATGGCTTCCGCATAACTGTTAGGTTCATCCAGACCTATCATTGTCTCATCACTGATAAGTATATCTCCTTCTGCAGTAATATGGAATCCATAGTAATGCTCAGGAGCATTCCTAACCCTTGTGGAACGCCTCAGAGGTACAGACTTGTCAATTGGCTCAACAAGAGTTTTCTCCTCAAGTTGAGTGCTAGGGTTTGAAGTTCCTTCACCGCTTGAATCTTGAATTTCTTCAAGATCAACTTGCCTCCCACTGTTTCCTTGGCTTATGAACTCTCTCTCTCTCTCTAAAGAAAGCCCTCCTAGCTACAAAGACCACATTTTCACTAAGTTTGTAGAAGAGGTAACCAAAGGATTGCTGTGGGTAGCCGATGAAAATACACCTCTCGCTTCGGGGTTCGAGCTTATCATGAGTCTCGCGTCTCACGAAAGCCTCGCAACCCCAAATCTTGATGTGGTCTAGATTGGGTACTTTACCAGTCCACATCTCGTGAGGAGTTTTGGCAACTTTCTTTGTAGGGATTAGATTAAGGATATGGGCGGCAGTCTCTAAGGCATATCTCCATAATGAGATTGGTAGCGATGCTCGACTCATCATGGAACGAACCATATCCAACAAGGTTCGATTACGCCTCTCAGCCACTCCATTCAACTGTGGTGTCCTGGGAGGTGTCAATTGTGAGACTATCCTACATTCCCTTAGATAGTCAAGGAACTCTAAACTAAGATACTCACCACCACGCTCGGATCGAAGCATCTTAATGTTCCTGCGCAATTGATTCTCGACTTCCTGTTTAAATTCCTTAAACCTTTCGAAAGTCTCTGACTTATGCTTGATCAAGTAGACATATCCATATCTACTGTAATCATCAGTAAAAGTCAAATAATAACGATTAGCATCCCTTGTGGCATGTTTGAATGGTCCACACACATCCGTATGTACAAGGTCCAACAAACCTTCACCCCTCTCACACGAGCCTGTGAAGGGTGACTTTGTCATTTTACCAAGTAAGCATGATTCACAACTATCATCTGACTTTAGGTCAAATGACTCCAAGACTCCATCCTTTTGGAGTTGGCCTATGTGTTTCTTGCTTATACGTCCAAGACGACAATGCCATAATGATGCTTTATCCAAGTTATTATTAACAGAATCAATACACAATACATTATTTCCTAAGTTATCAACCACATATACTGTTTCATACACGCCATCACAAGGTAATGCTTTAAAATAAAGAACATTATTAAAGAAAGCATTAATCGAACCAACTTCATTATCAAATGAAAAGGTGAAACCTTGTTTATACAATGCATGAAAGGAAATAATATTTCTTGCCATTTCTGGCGAATAACAACACTTATTCAAATCTAAACTAAACCCACTACTTAGCGATAAAGTATAAACTCCAATCTTGGTGACAGGTAATGCTTTCCTATTCCCCATGATTAAGTTTATTCTTCCTTGCTCCACATTCTCACTTCTTTTTAGTCCCTGCAAGTCACAACAAATATGAATACCACAACCGGTATCAAGGACCCAAGCTTTAGAATGGGGTGAGTTATTAGAATTGATAGTGTAAATACCTGCATGGTTGGGTTTAACTTTCCCATCCTTCACATCTTGCTGGTATTTTGGGCAGTTCCGCTTCCAATGTGATTTTTCATGGCAATAGAAGCATTCAGCCTCTTTTGGGTCAGAAGAAGGAGTGACGAAACCTTTCTTGGTTCCACTTGAAGAAGAGCCATCTAGGGTCCGAGCCTTGGTACCCTTAGAAGAGCTCTTTCTCTTCTTCCCTCGAATTTTCCCGATTTCCAAAACCGGAGTGGAGTTTGGAGTAGGAATGTTAACAACCGACTTCCCCTTAAGACCTGATTCTGCGGTCTTGAGATGTCCCTGAAGTTTGCTGAGTGTGACCTCTTCCTTATTCATGTGATATGTCATGCGAAATTGATCATAGCACGATGGTAAGGAGTGCAAAATGATATCTATTGAAAGCTCCTCAGGGAAGTTCACATTAAGCTTAAGCAATCAATCCACATACCTTTGCATTTTCTGCATGAGGCTCGTGACGGATTCCCCGTCCTTCATCATGGTTGTTATCATGGAGCAGATGATTTCATACCTCTCTTGTCGTGCACTTTGATGGTATCTTTCCATCAGATCTTGGTGCATTTCATAAGGGTAGAAATCCTCATAAGACTTTTGGAGTTCCGCTGTCATCGTGGCCATCATGATGCATGCCACTTTCGTAGCATCCTTGTCATGTGCCTGAAAGTCAACGATCTCCTGGGGAGTTGCAGTGGTCTCATCAATCTCCTTAAGCTCCTTGTCAAGGACATATTCTTTGTCCTCGTAGCGGGTAATCATCCTGATGTTTCTGATCCACTCATTGAAGTTGGATCCATCAAAAGTGACTTTCCCACACAAGTTCATAAGGGTAAAGGAGCCATTAGGATTAGAGCCAGAAGCAGCATTGTTTGAAGACATCTGAAAGAAAAGGACAAGACTAGTTTAGATATTAAGAGAGTCCTTAATAAAACACCGAAATGTAATATTAAAGCTAGGACCCAATCACAATATATTATAACTTAGTAGAGGTATGCCGTAATCCAAGCTATAACATATTTGAAAGGTAGGTGAATGACGATTCACCAATTTCCACCACAAAAACTGAAATATTAAATATTAGGTTTTTGATTAGTTCTTAGAAATTCTAGATTCTTTGAGATTCAATGAACTTTTCAAAGGCATGTTTCAATCTCAAGTGTACCCTCTAAGTTTTGTGACTGGGATACCGAGGATCACAAAATGAGGTGTGAAGTAACCGTGCAAATCACTTCGTACCCTTAAAGTTTATCACTCAATCGATGTGCCGGTAAACCGCACACGCTCCACCGATACTATAATAAACTTTAAGTCACCCTTTACCTACTTTGTTAAGTCCAAGTTAGTGTGCCGGTTAACCACACACGCTCCACCAACGACTTAAACAAAGTGTAAAGTGTAATTTCATGGATTAGCACCTTATTCACATTTTTCCTAAAGTAACTAAGATTGGGAATTTAATAAAACATTTAGTTACTTTATAATATTCATCATACTTTTAATGAGAATTTATAAGTCCTTGTCTTACCCGTTCGGCTAACGACCCTCCACCGGTCAAGCAAGCGGTGGGTGAGAGTGGACACCCATTAATTTGCCATTTTATAGGCAACAACCTTATACCCACCTTATAGATCGGCTTCGTGAATGAGGCGTACTAGCGGTAAGACGACTTTGTTCTTATACATATATATATATATATATATATATATATATATATATATATATATATATATATATATATAATTATTAAATCATAATAATATAAGTATAAGGGTTGAATTTTAACTTTTAAAATTCTAAGGGTTGGAACTAAAGTTTTTAACATGAATTTACTTGTTCCAAAACTTGAGGGCAAGTTTTGTAAACTTTCAAAACTTTTCATTTCTTGTAACTTATGAGTTTAATAGAGTAATAAAATGAAGACTCTTCATTTTTCGAACTCTTGTGTTCTTTTAATGGTTTTAACTCAAGTGACTTTTGGTTTTCCATAAATTGAGGACAAGTTATGGACTCCATTAAAACACATTATTATCAAGAATTAAACTACCACATAGGTTACAAATAATTCCTATGATCATCTAAACATCATAAGATCAAGAATATGAATATGAACACTTTCATGAATCAAAATTACACTTAAAACTTTGTAATATTGATAACTAGTTGTTGTAAATGGATTAGCAAAGACATTACACCATCTAAAACAAGTTTTCAAGTACCAAAACAGTTTAGGGTAATGTTTCTAGTCCATTTCCAGCAACTAAAGTCGAAAATCTGCACTCTGTGGCTCCTACTCGCCGAGTGCATGAACCTACTCGGCGAGTAGGTTGAAGATACAAGTGAACTCGGCGAGACCCCCATGGACTCGGCGAGTTCATCAGGCAGACAACAAGTTTTTCGACTTTTTTCAACTTTTAAGCACAAATAACAAACGAACAAGCCTAGGCTCTGATACCACTGATGGGTTTTGAGCATTCTAACACTTCCTAAGTGTACATGCAACCCTAATAACCTTGGATCTATGTTTTTCTAATTATCATGCAAAGTTGAATTCCAAGGTTATATTCCTATCTAGCATACATGGGGAACAATTTCTAACTTGAATGAAAGACAGAATAACTTACCTTGTTGTTGCTTATGTTCCTAAAAACCTTGTGAGCCTAGCACCCCAAGTGTGATGCCTTAAATGCTTCACACAACACCAAATTCTCTTGGAAAGACTTTTGAGAGAATACACACTTCTTGAAATCGGCCTAGCCCTCTTGTTTCATATGTGTAGCCGATTTTGGTGGAGAATGGGATTCTTATATAGTGTTGACACATCTAGCGTTACACCATGTAAACCCTAATGTGTCATGACTCTTCATTTCCATGACCCATGGGTTTGTAACTCCCATGGAGCATCCTATGGGTGGAACCCAACTTGATAATCCATGGAGCCTCTTAGCCCACTATACAAGATATGAATGATTTACATAATCAACCCATATATTTAATTAGTTATATTTTGATCACTTAATTAATTCTAAATTAATTATTTGATCAAACTAATCAAATAATATTATTAATATATTAGAACTTATAATATATTAATAATCTCCAAGTGTTATTCCTCTCATTTAGTCTATCCAATTGCATGGTGCCATGCAACCCAAATAGACCATGCCAGGTCGGGTCAAGTACTAACCAGAAATAGTTATGGACTTAGACACCTTATCCAACAACTTTGACTCATATGCTTATTTTACGTTTTGTTGAATCACACACAAAAGTACGTTTTATAACATCGATTTACCAATGCAGTTTCGTACGATGAATGCATACAACTCATAGGAAATAAGTCATATGTCTAGGTTTGAAGACTAATATGATATTACCGTCTCATGATCACTCGAGATAAATTCCATGATGTGATACCAATGAGCGTGGTTTGAATCTAATGCTCAGAATTTATGAGCACTCATGTGTGTTGTAGCCATGTCCAACAACTTAGATCTCCGCAACCATCTCATGAAAGTCTTGGTACATACCTACTTCCAACATATGACCGACTGTGGAGAATTCAAATAATATGATATACCAAGAGTAATTAATCTGGAAGTCAAAACATGCAAAAGAAATATAGTAAATGATTGACAAAAGATAGCAACACTTTACTCATAAATAAACACAACTTTTCTTCATCATCAAATGTCAATTACACTTTACAAATTTCAAAATTATCTAACTACTAAAACTAATATCATCCTTTAGCACTATGCTCCAAGCATTCTGGAGATGCTTAACATGACTCAGTCCCTTCGTGAGGGGATTTGTTGGGTTCTCATCCGATGATACCCTCTTTGCCACGTGGAGTCCTTCTTCTATTCGATGTTTGATGAAATGGTATTTAATGTCGATGTGTCTGGATCTCCTATGATCCCTTGGCTCCTTGGCTAAGCAAACTGCATTTTCACTATCACAAAAAATTTCCATTGGCACCTTTATAGCTGGTACAACTCCAAGGTCTCTAATGAAGTTCTTCAGCCATATCGCCTCCTTTGATGCCTCGCTTGCTGCTGTATACTCTGATTCTCAAGTTGAGTCAGCCACTATCTCCTGCTTGGAACTCTTCCAAGGGATTGCTCCTTCATTTAAGGTAAAGTCTCATCCTGACTGAGAGCGGAAATTATCCCTATCAGCATGAAAGCTAGCATCACTATACCCTACAACTCTCAAGTCATCACTCCCTCTGAGGGTAAGGACCCAGTCATTAGTCCTCCGCAGGTACTTGAGGATATTCTTTGCCATAGTCCAGTGAGCCTTGCCAGGGTTCCCCTGATATCTGCTAACCATGTTCAAAGCAAAGGTTACAGCTGGTTGAGTGTAGGTCATAGCATACATGATCGAGCCTACTGCAGAAGCATAGGGTACTTGACTCATTTCTGCTATCTTAGACTCAGTACTCGGGCGCTGAGTTTTACTCAGTCTAACGTTACTCTGGATGGGTAACTCTCCTTTCTTGGAATCCTGCATGCTGAGCCTTTTCAACACCTTATCCAAGTAGGTACTCTGACTAAGTCCAATTAGTCTTTTACTCCGGTCTCTCAGAATCCTTATCCCTAGAATATAGGCAGCTTCTCCTAGGTCTTTCATAGAGAAACACTTCCCAAGCCAGGACTTCACTTCTGGCAAGGTTGGGATGTCATTTCCTATGAGTAGTATGTCATCCACATACAGTACCAAAAAGCTAACTATACTCCCACTAGCCTTGACATAGACACAAGATTCATCTTCACTCCTTGAAAAGCCAAACTCTTTGACTTTCTCATCGAAGCAAAGATTCCATCTGCGAGGTGCCTATTTCAATCCATAAATGGATTTCTCGAGCTTAAACACTCTATTAGGGTATTCTATACTGACAAAACCCTCTAGCTGACTCATGTAAACATCTTCAGCCAAACTTCCATTAAGGAAGGCGGTTTTGACATCCATTTGCCATATTTCATAATCATGAAATGCAGCGATGGCTAACAAAACCCTAATGGACTTAATATTTGCTACCGGTGAAAAGGTATCACCATAATCAACTCCCGGAGTTTGAGAAAAGCCCTTTGCAACCAGTCGCGCCTTACATGTGTGTACATTACCATCCATGTCGATCTTCTTCTTGAAGATCCATTTGCACTGAACTGTCTTACGACCTGGTACATTGTCAACCAATTTCCAAACTTCATTGTCCCACATGGACTATATCTCGCTGTCCATTGCCTCTTTCCATTTAGCAGACTCGGGGCATGCCATGGCTTCCGCATAGCTGTTAGGTTCATCCAGACTTACCATTTTCTCATCACTGATAAGTGTCTCACCTTCCGCAGTAATATGGAAACCATAGTAGTGCTTAGGTGCATTCCTAACCCTTGTGGAATGCCTCAGAGGTACAGACTTGTCAATTGGCTTAGCAGGAGTTTCCTCCTCATGTTGAGTACTAGGATTTGAAGTTCCTTTTGATGGGTTTTATGCATAAGAACAATCCTATGCGCTCATAAAAACCCTAATGCTTGGATCTAGGTTTCTCTATTGTACATGCTTTGAATCCAAGACTTACAAACGTAGATCTACCATATATAATTCGAAATTATCATAAAGAAAACAGATCTAAGTGGTTTAGCACTTTCAAGTGGCTTGAATCCTTGTAATCTTCTTGATCTTGAGCTTAGAGTCACAATTGTAACTCCTCTAATGGTTCACAAACCCCACAAGGAAGAAGGCAATATGAGAGAGGGTGAGAGATGCTAAAATCGGCCCTAGGGGTCTCTTGGAATGAAGTGTAGCCGATTTCCATAGCCTTGGGGTCTTATTTATACTTGCAGGCTACTCGGGTTTCAGTCTAAAACCTAATGGACAACTTAGCCACCAAGCAGCCCAAGGAACCTTATGGAATAAGGCCTTGGACGAAAATATGATGGATCCCCATCATAATTTCATTCCCTCCTAAGTCCATTAGGTTTCCTTAACCTAAAACTCAACTATCATACATTTGACAGTTTATGCCCCTTTAATTAATTAATCTCTTTTAGTCATCAAATTAATTCCTAATTAATTTATGACCAATACTTATTAAATAAATATGATTTGTCTTTTAATATATTATTCTTATAATATATTAATAAACCATAATATTCTCTCTCTTCTTAAATTACCTTGTCAAGTTGCTTTGGAGAAGGCAACCCAAAAGGACCATGCACAACCGGGTCAAGTACATACCAAATATAGTTATGGGCTTAGACACTAATCCAACAATCTCCCACTTGGATAAGTCTCGTAACTATACCTCACATATGACTTCAGAATCCGATTAGCAATCGTAGCTCTTATACTTCGCTATCAACTCAGGTCAACTTGTCCTTCAGATAAGGGATCATATAATCCTCCATTCTAGATATCAAGCTGATATTGACCTGCATTTGTTTCTCTCTTTCCGATTTGTTTGGCATATAATTTAGTTGAACACATCAACTTCATTCTGACCGGGCCTGACACATAAGTCAAACCAAATCATCAAGTGGCCAAGATATTACTCTTATTCTCATAGAATAAATGGAACAGATTAACTTTGACTCATATGCATTTATTATTCACTAATTGAATCATGCACAACAATGTGTTTTATAGCATCAAGTTACTGATGCGTTTACACATCATCAATGCATAACCAACCAACAAACAACAACCATATCTCTAAATTTTAAGACTATATGATATTATCGCTTTGTGATCACTTATGGTAAAACACCACGAAGTGATACCAGCAAATACAAGTTTATTCTAATGCTCAAATCACATTCATAAGCACTCATGAGCTTTGCAACAAACCTTTGCTATGCCCAAAACCTTCTAGACAATCTATAAACAGTTCCTGACAGTCTTCATTCATATCTACTTCCAAAATATGACCAACTATGGACTGTTTGAATAATCCTATCATTCAGGAAGTCAAAACATGCAAAATTGAAACAATAGATAAATAACCAACACAAGATAGTAGCTTTACTGATAAATAACACAATTTCATTTATTCATCAAATGTCAAGTACAAACTATCTATTACATGTTTCCTATCTAATCCAAACTTATATCATCCTTCAGCCCAATGATCCTAGTGTGCTGCAAGTGTTTGACCATACTCAGTCCCTTCGTAAGGGGATCTGCTGGGTTTTCTTCTGATGATACCCTCTTCACGACGAGGAGTCACTATTCTACCTGATGTATAATAAAATGGTATTTTCTGTTGATATGTTGAGATCTACCACGATCTCTTGGTTCCTTGGTTAAGGAAACCGATCCTTCATTATCACTGAAAATTCCCATCGGCTCCATCATGGATGGCATAACTCCAAGGTCTCCAATGAAGTTCTTCAACCATATAGCCTCCTTTGACGCTTCTCTCGCCGCAATGTACTCTGATTCGCACGTTGAATCAGCTACAGTCACCTGCTTGGAACTTTTCCAAGTCATTGCTCCTCCATTTAGGGTAAAGACCCAGCCTGACTGCGATCGGTAATTATCCCAATCCGTATGAAAACTAGCGTCACTGTACCCTCGTACCCTTAAGTCATCACTCCCACCAATACTAGAATCCATTCCTTGGTCCTTCCTAGGTACTTATGAATATTCTTAACTGCAATCCAATGTGCTCTACCAGGGTTCCCATGATATCTGCTGACCATGCTCAAAGCGGTGGCCACATCGGGGCGAGTACAAGTCATAGCATACATAATAGAGCCTATTGCGGAAGCGTAAGGTACTCGGCTCATATCAGCTATCTCTGCCTCTGTACTCGGGCTCTGAGTCTTACTCAGCTTGGGATTGCTTTGGATCGGCAACTCCCCTTTCTTGGAATTTTCCATATTAAAATGCTTTAGTACCTTATCCAAGTATGTATACTGACTGAGTCCTATCAGTTTCTTTTCCTTGTTTCTTACTATCCTTATTCCCAGAGTATAGGCAGCCTCTCCGAGGTCCTTCATAGTGAAACATTTCCCAAGCCAGTACTTGACCTCCTACAAGGTTGGGACATCGTTTCTTATGAGCAGTATGTCGTCGACATACAATAAGAGGAAGCTCACTATACTCCCACTGGCTTTGACATATACACAAGATTCATCTTCGCTTCGCAGAAAGCCAAACTCTTTAACTTTCTTGTCAAAACAAAGATTCCATCTGTGAGATGCTTGTTTCAATCCATAAAGGGATTTCTCAAGCTTGCATACTGTATTTGGATGCTTCGCATCAACAAAACCCCCTGGCTAATTCATGTAAACATCCTCAACCAAATTTCCATTAAGGAAAGCGGTTTTCACATCCATCTCCCATATTTCATAGTCATGAAACGCAGCTATTGCAAGCATTACCCTAATAGAATTTATCTTCGCAACTGGTGAGAAGGTCTCATCATAGTCAACTCTGGGAGTTTGATTAAAGCCCTTCGCAACCAATCGCGCTTTATAAGTATGCACTTTCCCATCCATGTCCGTTTTCTTCTTGAAGATCCACTTGCACCCGACTGTCTTGTGACCCGGTACATTATCAACCAAATTCCAAACTTGGTTGTCATACGTGGACTGAATCTCGCTGTCCATCGCCTCTTTCCATTTCGCAGACTCCGGGCCTGCCATGGCTTCCTTGTAGCTGCTAGGTTCGTCCAAATTTACTAGTGTACTATCACTAATAAATGTATCCCCTTCAGTAGTAATATGAAATCCATACAACTAGGGTGGAACACTAGCCCCAGTGGAACGTCGAAGAGGTAAGGAATCGTCAACAGGTTCAACAGGAGTTTCCTCCTCATGTTGAGTGCTAGTGTTAGAGTTTCCTTCATTGCTTTGATCTTGAATTTATTCAAGTTCAATTTGCCTCCCACTGTCATCTTGGCTTATTAGTTCCCTTTCTCGGAAAACTCCTCTTATAGCAACGAAGACAACATTGTCACTCGGTCTATAGAAAATATAGCCAAAAGACTTCTATGGATAGCCAATGAAATAACACTTCTCACTATGTGGTTCGAGCTTGTTGTGAGTCTCTCTTCTTACGAAAGCCTCACAACCCCAAACCCGGTCATGTGCCAACGAGGGAGCTTTCCCTGTCCACATCTCGTAAGGAGTCTTGGTAACCTTCTTGGTGGGAACTAAGTTAAGGATATGGGCGGCAGTCTCTAAGGCATATCCCCAGAAAGCTATTGGTAACGAAGTCCGACTCATCATAGAACGAACCATGTCTAACAAGGTTCGATTACGTCTCTCAGCCACACCATTCAATTGTGGCGTGCTCAGAGGCATCAGTTGCGAAAAAATTCTGCATTCTTTTAGATAGTCGTGAAACTCATGACTTAGGTACTCTCCTCCTCGGTCTGACCGAAGGAACTTTATTTTCCTGCCCAGCTGATTCTCCACTTCATTCTTAAACTCTTTAAACTTTTCAAAATTTTCCGACTTTTGCTTGATTAAGTAGATATATCCATATCTCCTATAATCGTCCGTCAAAAGTCACATAGAAGAAACAAGCATCCCTTGTGGTGGATCTAAAGGGACCATACACATCGGTGTGTATGAGATCCAATAGACCCTCACCCCTTTCACAAGTGCCAGTAAAGGGTGACTTGGTCATCTTCCCAAGTAATCAAGATGCACATGTGTCATTGTCCCTAAGGTCGAATGACTCCAACACTCCATCCTTTTGGAGTTGGGCTATGCGTTTCTTGTTGACATGGCCAAGGCGACAATGCCAGAAGCATGCTTTGTCTAGACTAGTAGACGAATCAATATTCAAAAGATTATTTCCTAAATTATCCACAATCATCAGAGATTCATAAATCCCATTACAAGGTAATGCATTGAAGTAAAAGACACCATTCAAATAAACATTAATAGAACCATTACTATTATCAAAAGAATATTTAAAACCTTGTCTAAACAACCCATGAAATGAAATAATGTTTCTTGCCATATCTGGCGAATAACAGCAATTGTTTAAATCTATCCCTAACCCATTACTCAACACTAAAGAATGAACACCGACTTTGGTCAGAGGCGACAATCTTCTGTTTCCCATAATCAGGTTCATCTTTCTGTGTTCCACCTCCCTACTTCATTTTAGGCCTTGCATATCAGAACAAATGTGGTAACCACACCCTGTATCAAGAACCCATGAAGTAGCAAATGATGAGTTATTAGATTTAATAGAATACATACCTGCAAAGGTGGGCTTAATCTTCCCATCCTTTATATCTTGCAGATACTGAGGAAAGCTTCGTTTCCAGTGGCCCTTTTTGTGACAATAGACGCACTCTGCTTCCTTGGGATCGGAGGAGGGTTTATCAGGGCCTGCTTTGGTCCCACTTGAGGACGAACCATCATGGGGCTTCCCCTTATGGTGGCTCTTACATGGAGCCTTCCTCTTTTTACCCTTTCCTTGACCTATTTCCATCACAGGAGCGGCCACAGCAGGGGATGGTGCAACAAATTTGTCTTTAAGGTTGCTCTCAACAGTCCTCAAGAGTCCTTGGAGCTTGCCCAAGGAGACCTCTTCCTTGTTCATGTGGTAGGTCATCCTAAACTGGTTGTAGCTGGAGGTAAGGAGTTGAGGATTATGTCGATAGAGAAATCCTCATCAAACTTAACATTAAGTTTGAGAAGACGATCAACATACCTCTGCATTTTCTGCAAATGAGAGGTTAAGGATTCTCCACTCCCCATCTTAGCGGTGATCATGTTAGTAATGATATCATAGCGCTCTTGCCTCGTGCTCTGGTGATACCTGTCCAGCAAATCCTGATGCATTTCGTACAGATACATGTCCTCATAGGACTCTTGGAGTTCGAGGTTCATGGTGGCCAGCGTGATGCAGTGAACTTTCGTAGCATCATGCTCGTGTGCCTCAAAGGCGGCCAACTCTTCAGGAGTAGCAACATCTGGGATGATCTTTTCAAGCTTTTCATCGAGGACATATTCTTTGTCCTTGTAACGTGTGATCATGCGAATATACCTCATCCACTCGTTGAAGTTTGACCCATCAAATGTCACTTTTTGACACAAGTTCATCAACAAGAATGACCCAGAAGCATTGTTGTTGTTGTTTGTAGACATCTTAAAAAGAACAAAGTTTCATTAGAAATGAATCCCTAATTAAACACCCAAATAAGAAATTAGGGCTAGGATCCAACAACGTTATTTACAACTTAGAAAGGGATGCCGTACTCTAAAAGTAAATAATTTTAAGGTAAGTGAATGACGATTCACTAATTCTCACCATGAAAAACGAAAAAGAAATTTAGGTTTTAAATGTATTGAAAACTCCTAGATCTTTGAAATTCATTGAACTTTTCAATGGCATGTTTAAATCTCGATATGCACTTCATATTTGTGACTGAGATACCGAGGATCGCAAACAAGTTATGAATAACCATGCGAATCAACATGGTGCACTCAATGTCTCTATCACATAATCAATGTACCGGTAAACCACACACGCTCCATTGATCTATGACAAACATCAAGTCACCCTTCGCTACCAATGTCATCCCCAAATTAGTGTGCCGTTTATCCACACACGCTCCACCAACGTTTGACATGGGTACGAAGTGTAACTCCATGGATTAGCATCATTTTCACATTTTACCCTAAAGTAACTAAGATTGGGAATTTGTAAAACATGTATTTACTTTATATCTTACATTATGCTTTTAATGAGGGAAGGGTTGCCCTATCCTACCCATTCGGCTAACGACCCTCCACCAGTCAAGCAAGCGGCGGGTGTGAGTGTACACCCATTAAGCGCCATTTTATAGCCAGCAACCTTGTACCCACCTTATAGACTGCCTTCGTGAATGAGGCCTACTAACAGTAAGACTAGCAGTTTAATTTATACATATATATATATATATATATATATATATATATATATATATATATATATATATATATATATATAAATTAAGCTTGTAATAATATATAATAGTATAGGGTTGAATTTTAAACTTGTAAAATTCTAAGGGTTTGAAATTTAAATTATTCGAAATTAAACTTTTAATCACAAAATTCAAATTTCAAAACTTGAGGGCAAGTTTTAAACCTTTCAAAACACAAGGGATCAAATAACAAATAATTTTAAATTAAACAATTAATTTCATAATTATCTATATTCGACCTAATCTTATTTTAGTCAGGCAGTAGACTTCCCTGAAGTAGAGTCAAACTTTTTGATTCTACCTTCTCTCAGATCTTTCAAGTAGTCAGTCCAGCTTCGCTTCCAATGTCCCTTCAAATGGTAGTAGAAAGAAATGGCTTCTTTTGCGTTGGCACATGAGACAATCTCAGACTTAGCCTTTCTTTTTATCATTTGGTTAACGGGGTTGTCTATGGCCGATCCCTTTCCATTGGGAATATAAATCTTTTCTGGAATTCCAATGTTACCATTGTCAATGCCCATGGAAGTTTGAGAAGTAGATCTTTCAATCAAAATTGCTTTTCCAATGCACCAAATCATTGATGATTTAGCAAAAACAATCAAATAGGTAAGATCAATAAGGGTCATGTCGTGGTCTGTCATATAGTAGTCCTTAATGAACTTACTATACGACTTGGGGAAGTGATTGAAGAACCCAGCCAACAACCAACTTCCTTGAGACAATGACACCCAATACTCTCAGACTGTCAATATATGACTTCATCTCGAAGACATGAGTACACACATACCTTCCATCTTGGTGTTTACTTGCCAATAGGGCTTAAGTCTCCTTGAACTTTTCAAGTCTTCGAACTTGTGGTTCAGGGAGAATAATTGGAGGAGGTAGAGGAAGTGAATTTCCACTATAGCATGAAGAAGGGATTAATCTTTTACCTTGATTGTCTTGTGGAATATCATCTTTATAAAGAAAGGATTCAGGAAGACCATAGTAGTCTGAACTAGACATCTACAAGGGAGAAATTCAAGTCTGTTGATTTAAGTCCTTAATATAACACCCAAATGAAATATTAAGGCTAGCACCCAACGCAATATTTTACAATTCGATAGAGGGATGTCGTAATCCAATTGCAAAATATTAGAAGGTAGGTAAATGACGATTTACAAATTTCTACCATGAAAAATGAAATTGATTATTAAGTTTTAATTGGATTTAAAATTACAAGATCTTTGAGATTCATTGAACCTTTTCAATGGCATGTTTAAATCTTGATTGTGTCCTTCAAGTTGGTGACTGGGATGTCGAGGATCACAAACAAGGACTAAATAACCATGCAAATTAGCTTGGTACACCCAATGTTACAAATCACCTAATCAATGTGCCTGTTAACCATACATGTTCCATTGATCTATGATTAACACCAAGTAACCCTTTGCCACACATTTTTAGTCTATGATTAGTGTGCCAGTTAACCACACACGCTCCACTAACGACTTAACAAGGTGCAAAGTGTAATTTCATGGGATCACTCCATATTCACATTTTTCCTAAACTAATTAAGATTGGGAATTTAATAAAATTTTAGTTACTTTTTTATTATCATTATACTTATAATGAGAATTAATGTCCTATCCTACGCATTCGACTAATGACCCTAAGCGGTGGGTGAGAGTGGACACCCAATGAACTGCCATTTTATAGGCAGTAACCTTATACTCGCTTATAGACCGGCTTCGTGAATGAGGCCTACTAACGGTAAAACTGACTTGTCTTATACATACATATATATATATATATATATATATATATATATATATATATATATAATTATTAAACTTATAATAATATAAAGTATAAGGGTAGAATTTTAACTTTTAAAACTTTAGGGTTTAGAAGTAAAGTATTCAAAAGTGACACTTTACAAATTCCAAAACATGAGGGCAAGTATTGAAACTTGTCAAAAATTTTCATTTCTCTAACTTATGAGTTCAATGAGGTTTTATGGAAAAACTTTTCAAGTTCCATAACTAGAGGACAAGTTATGGAAGATCATAAAACCATTTAAGATGACTGTTAAAATGAGACTCTTGAAATACCATAACTTGAGGACAAGTTATGGAGTTCATAAAAAACATTTATGAAAAACTTTTCATTTTCCATAACTTGAGGACAAGTTATGGAATTCATAAAAGGCATTTAGATCAAATATTTCAACTAACAAAATAATCAAATGATTTTTTCTATGATCTAGATTAAACTCACAAGTCAAGATAATTCACATCAACTATTTACAAGAAATTAGTCTATCATATAAACTATTACAAATCTTGAAACTATGCCAATTATCTTTTAATTGGACAAGCATGATCACTACCTTATGAAAAAACACATTTCATGGTTCAAAAAACAGTTTGGGGTAATGATCCTAATCCAATTTCTGGCCAAAAGTCGAAAATCAGCCCACTAAAGCATCAACTCGACGAGTACATGAACTGGACTCGTCAAGTTCGCCATTTTATGAAGGGACTCGCCGAGTCACCCAATTGACTTGGCAAGTTCACTGTGGAGAAGGTAGAAAATTCGATTTTTCACTTTGAAAACCAATAAAACATCAAGTATAATAATAACAATCTTAGGTTCTGATACCACTGATGGGTTTTAGTATACTACAATATCCTATGGTGCACAAACAACCCTAAATGCCTTTGATGTATGTTTTCTCTAATTATAAATGCAATATTTTTTCCAAAGCATTAAGCGTACAACTATCATACAAATTGATATAAACAACATAAAATTGAGTTATGGAGTTACCACTTGATTGTGGCTTGTAGAACTCGTTGTGTTTGGCCCTAAGAACTTAGTGCCCCAAGTGTGACACCTGAAATGGTTCACAACACACCTTTGACAAAGGATGACTTTTGAGAGAATATTCTTACACTCAAATCGGCTCATGAACTCATAGAACATATTTTTCACAATTTTGGATGCTAAGAGGCTTCTTATATAGTGTGGCAAGATTAGGGTTAGCACCATGTAAACCCTAATGCCCATGACTCTTCATATTACATAGGATCCATGGGTTAAACATCCATGGCCTATCCATGGACTACCATATTGGTTTAGCTTATCCTAAATAACAATTGGCCCACTTTACAAAAACCATTGATTTACCAAATCAATCCCCATATATTTAATTAGTCTCTTTTGATAAAAAAATTAATTCCAAATTAGTTCTTGATCACTACTAATTAAATCATATGATTTCATATTAATATATTAGAACTTATAATCAATTAATAAATCATAAGTATCCTCTTCTGAAAAGTCCATCCTATCAAATTGTCCTGGTGATATGCAACCCAAAGGACCATGCTACTCTCGGGTCAAGTACATACCAATTATAGTTATGGGCTTAATCACCTAATCCAACAAATACATGCTCTAACAAGGGTTTGGTGATCATAGGCTTTCCTCTAGATCCATAAAGCTTGGGTCTTTGGGCTCACAAGACCTCCTACAATCCAGATATGAGGTTTCAACCTCAAGATATGCTCAAGGGACTCAATAACACAAGAAGGATGGGGAAAAAGCCCCAGAACTCCCCAAACTAAAATCTCACAAGGAAGAATGATCAAGACATCATCTTTTTACCTCAAACAGAAGCTATTCATTGAGAATCTCTAGATCCAAACGTCCCTCCTTGCTCCAATCCTTGATGCTTTCCTCTTCTTCTCTCAAAGTGCAACAAAATGCTAAAGATAGCCTCTCATTCTCACACAACCAGCTAAAACTCGATTAGGGTTCTTCACAGTGCCCAAAGGTGATGAGGGAGGCGGAAATGAGGGCTTAAGGCCCTTTAAATAGGACTGAACCCCAAAAAAATTAGGGTTTCCTCACACAGTGCCAACTCGGCGAGTCGGCTCTCTGAATCGTTGAGTTAGTTATAAAGCCCACATGGCAAATATGAATTTACTCGACGAGTTGGCATACAACTCTTCGAGTCACTCAGTAAACCCTAAAATAAATATATAAATATTATACCTAGGAGTCGGGATATTACAGTTGTCTTTGGCAAACTCGAAAATTGGGCCCTCTTGTGGCACCCTCTGATTGCACTGAAAGCAAATCAGATCGGATATCTGGGTGACGGTGGTGATAGAGCAATACAATCCCTACTAACATGACTAGTCTGACCAAACATGAAGCAGCCAGAACCATACATCTGCACACTCCCTCATGCGATCTACCGTATTTACCACATCAGCTCCACCCTCATGGCCATTCCCCCTTGTATCAACCACCTTGGGCCTCTTGCCCGAAGTTTCCACATTGGTCACATAATCTGGCTTCCTCTTCTTCTCCATCTCCAAATCAATCTCCTTCTCCCTAAACCTTACTCTCATGTCTTCCAACATCTTGCAGCTGGACCACTTACAAAATGCGGAATATCGCTCCTCGACATCTTCTTGTACCGGGCCTTCTTCATCTCCTTGTCCGCTACACACTGCGGAACTAGAAGTGCCTTCTCCCTGAACATAGTGGTTATCTTAGTCACCGTCTTGGTAGTCTAACAGAGATCCTGAAACTCTCACGCCATGTGTTGCACCTCAATCACCAGTGCAAACTCGGCTTGGAAGCTGGTCGAGAAATCACTCCAGGTCATCGAATCACGAGCCTTGTCCTTCAGGAGGCAGGATGCTAATCTGACCTTGTCCCCCTCGGGACAACAACTGGTACGGAAGGCATTGGCATCATATGCTAACCACATGCTGCTCTAAATAGGGTTCCTAGCCCCATGATAGTCTGGTGCTCCACAAGCCCGAAACTCCCTGAAGGTCAGAGAACGCACCCCAATCAATGCCACAATCTCAACGCGAAAAGTGCTCAATCTCTCAACAAGAAGCTCAAAAATGCCATACTTGACCGAGCCAAAAATCGCAGGAGTCTGATCAAGGATATTGCGCGTAATCTCAGATGTGATGAACTCCCTCGTAAGTTCATCAAGCTGCCTGACTCTAGAATCCGAGCCTGAATGCTCCCCGGCACCGGAACTGCCCATTGGCCTTCCTCGAAATACTAGCATACTGAAAATAGACTATAAACTATCATAATAAGCATCAACGCATATCGATGAAATCATAACTACACAAGCTCCTTGGCTTCATTACATCGCTCGTTGAATCGAGTACGAATCCTCTACTTCTAGTAGTACAGACCCATACTACCTTCCACATTTATCCGTACTTTCCTCAAAAAGTGCCTTCACTCAACCAAGTTACTCTATCACCAACAGATCACTCGCAACTAGGGCTCTCAACACTAAATCTCATCCTAGGTTTTCCTTGGGCAGATTCCACACCACTCTCTGCCATCAGCTGGAGAAGGAACTGATGCTAAACACCTCTAACTACCTCACGAACAAAATTACATATTACAAAAACAAGGTATTTATTCGTTTGAGAGGTCTCTCCCTACAATAGTTGGACTCAGACAAGAGTTGCATAATAGAGATAAACCAATCCTTCTGAAATTATTTAGTTTCCCTAATATGTAACTTTGCATATTTGCTTACTAACTAGATGAGATTAGCAAGAACTCCTAAAAGCACAAAGCAAACAGAATTCGAGCATCAAGTAAACAAGACTGAGCATAACCTAATCAGGCCATCCTATCAATGACTTCTCCATAATAGTATGCAAATCTATAAGTTCATATAACAGGCGTATAAAGGCATCTCTCCTTGATCCTTAGCCCTACTCTTACATGTGATTCACAATTCACAATTCATATCATATATAAACTTACATGGGTATTTTGGGATAACTTACATGAGCTCGTCTGATTGCATGCACCACGCCCTTTTCCGTTTAGAAATCCTTTTATATAAAAAAATTATTTTCTTTTGAAAATTTCCACCAAATCCTGAGTTGAGTTCAGACACACCCGAGGATGTGCCTGAATCCCTCAAACCAAGGCTCTGATACTAACTTGTAACATCCAAAAGTATGGTCTCCAAAATTTTCAATTTAATATTATATGAAATAGCAGTTTTCCATATCATCCGAACATTTGAAATAAACTAGTGTATCAATAGCCATGAATCAGAGTACAACGTCATAACAAATCCCAATGGTGTGTGCAATGCAATCATTCCGAGCTCTTCCCCTTGGAACCAGAGGTACCGGAAACGTAAACTGAAAACTGTAAGCACATAGCCTAGTGAGATCCCCCAAAATACCGCATACCATACATATCAAGCAATGATGAGACACAGGCCCTGCTCATACTCTAATAATATTGAGATATGGTCCCCGCCCACACTCGAAAATGGGCCCCGCCCAGTGAGATACGGGCCCCACCCACACTCAAATCAAAATGAGATACGGGCACTACCCACACTCATATAACGGGCAGTTCCCAGCAGACACACAAATATACAAGCACATACAAGTATCACACAAACTACATGTATAACCACATAATCAACAAGGGTCGGCCTTGGTGCCTTATGGTGGGTTTAGTGTACTCTAACACTCCTATGATTCACATAAACCCTAATGCTTTGAATCTAATTTTTTTTTCTAATTATACATGCAATAAAAAAATTATCCAAAGCATGAAGCCTACAACTAGCATACAATTTGATATTTGAATCTTAAAACTAGTAGGAAGATTACCTCTTTGTTGTAGCTTGTTGTATTTGGCCTTTAAGAGCTTAGCACCTCAAGTGTGATGCCTCATATGGCTCACAATACACCATCAACAATTGGAGAACTAGATAGAGAGGTTATGAGGCACTCAAAATCAGTTACAATATCTCTAAGATCACTCGTGACACCAATTTTAGGCTAAGGGGTTATATATATATATATATATATATATATATATATATATATATATATATATATATATATATATATATATATATATATATATATATATATAGTGTAGAATACAAGGGTCACATGTAACCATAGTTCTTACACTTAGGCTTATGATCCATAATCCATCATGGATCACTAGCCCAAACCAAATGTATCACTGATTTACATAATCAGTCCCCGTTAATTTAATTAGTCTCTTTTCATCACTAAATTAATTTCAAATTAATTCCTGATCAATACTAATTAAATAATATGATTTCACTATTAATATATTATACTTATAATATATTAATAAATCACAAATAACCTCTTTCTCAGATATCCATCCTATCAGATTGTTTTGGTGAATGCAACCCAAAATCGACCATGTTACTCTTAGGTCAAGTAGATACCCATTATAGTTATGGGCTTAGACACCTAATCCAACAGTCTCCCACTTGGATAAGTCTAATAACTATTATTTCAAGTACGACTCCACAACCCGACTAACTGTTGGATATAGTGTCTAAGTCCATAACTTTATTTGGTATGTACTTGATCCGACCCGGCATGGTCCATTTGGGTTGCATGGCATTGCAATACTTGGATAGACTAAATGAGAGAATATGGCACTTATGATTATTAATATATTATAAGTTCTAATATATTAATCATAGTATTATTTAATTAGTATTTGATCAAGTGTTAATCTAGTATTAATTTGGTGATCAAAGTGAGACTAATTAAATATATAAGGGTTGATTATGTCAATCATCAAATCTTTTATGGTGGATTAATGATCCATGGTTTATGGGTTATGGATGTAACCATTTGGAGCTCCATGGATAGTCCATGGGAGTTACAAACCCATGGGTCATGAGAAATGAAGAGTCATGACAATTAAGAGTAATCATGTGAAAACCCTAATTGTGACACCACTATAAAAGGGACCCTTTGGCTAGTGAAATGGGACCTAGTAAGGTTACTAGAGATTGCATAACCGATTTTGAGTGCTAGAAGTATTCTCTCAAGTTATTCCAAGTTTTGTGGTGTTGTGTGAAGCATTTGAGGCACAACATTTGGGGTGCTAGGCTCACAAAGTCTTGAAGGAATCCAAGCAACAACAAGGTATGTATTTCTACTAGTTTTATATTTTATGTATTCCCCATGCCATGCTAGTTAGGATATAACCTTGAAAAGAAATTTGCTTGTATATAGAGTAAACATAGATTCAAGGTTATTAGGGTTGCATGTACACTTAGGAAGTGTTAGAATGCTCAAAACCCATTAGTGGTATAAGAGCCTAGGATTGTTTTCTGTATACTTGATGCAAAACTGCTTGAAAATCAAAAAAATTGCTCACTGTCGACTGGACTCGCCGAGTTCATGGGGAGGACTCACCGAGTCCATGTACAAATTCATCCTACTCGTCGAGTAGGATTATGCACTCGACGAGTAGGTGTGTGTTGGGCAGTCTTTTCGTGTTTTGTTGCTAGAAATGGATTAGAATCACTATCCCAATCTGTTTTGGACTTGTAAAATCTGTTTTTCAAAATGATAATGATTATGTTAACCCGTTTTCACATGACTTTTAACAATTTCAAAGTATTATATATGCTTATATGATTTCTTGAAATTGCTTGACATGAATTTGTGTTCTTATGAGTTTTTAGAAGATCATAGGAATTATGTGTAACCACCATGTGTGTTTAATTCTTGATCTTAATTGTATTGATGGTGTCCATAACTTGTCCTCAAGTTATGGATAACCAAAAGTCACTTCTTTTAATTGTGATTAAAGAACTAAAGAGGTTTCATAAAATGAAGAGTCTTCATTTTTATGAACCATTAAAACTCACAAGTTACAAATTGAAGAGACTTGGAATAGTTTCAATTCTTGCCCTCAAGTTTTGGAATTTGAAAAGTCTTACACTCTAATACTTTAATTCCAAATTAAACCTTAGATTTTTAAAAAGTTTAAAAATCAACAGTTATACTATTATTATAATTTTATTATATAGATATGTATAAGAATATGTCATTCTTACCGTTAGTAGGCCTCATTCACGAAGCCTGTCTATAAAGGGGGTATAAGGTTGTTGCCTATAAAATGGTGACTTAATGGGTTTCCAGTCTCACCCACTGCTTCCTTGATCGGTGGAGGGTCGTTAGTCGAACAGGTAGGATATGACTTTAAATTCTCATTAAAAGTATAATGAATTATAAAGTAACTATACATTATAAATTCCCAATCTTAGTTACTTTAGGAAAATGTGAAACTGGTGCTAGCCCATAAAATTACACTTTGTACCTTACCAAGTCGTTAGTGGAGCGTGTGTGGTTAACCGGCACACTAACATGGACTAGTAAGAGTGGCAAAGGGTAACTTGACTTTATTATAGATCGGTGGAGTGTGTGTGGTTAACCGGCAAATCGATTAGGTAATATTGTTAAGGGTACCAAGTCAATTTGTATGGTTATTCACACCTTGTTTGTGATCCTCGACATCCCAGTCACAAACTTGAGAGGGCACATTCGAGATTCAAACATGCCATTGAAAAGTTGAATGTATCTCAAAAGATCTAGGAGTTTCAAAACCAATAAAACCTAATAGTAAAATATTTCGTCTTATGGTGGAAATTGGTAAATCGTCATTTACCTACCTTCAAATATTTTATAGTGTGGATTACGGCATCCCTCTTCCACCTATAAATAGTTTGTTGGATCCTAGCCTTAATGATTCATTTCGGTGACTTATTAAGGACTCTTAATCTAATGAAACTTATCTTCCTTCTATTCTAGATGTCTTCCAATAACATTGCTGCCTCAAACCCTACAGGCTCCTTTTCCCTAATGAACTTGTGTGGTAAGGTCATCTTTGATGGATCCAACTTTAATGAGTGGATCAGAAACATCAGGATGATTACCCGCTATGAGGAAAAAGAATATGTCCTTGATAGGGAGCTTAAGGTTGTTAATGAAGCCACTGCTACTCCAGAAGAGCTTGCGGAGTTCATTGCGCATGAGAAGGATGCCACCAAGGTGTCGTGCATCATGATGGCCACAATGACTCCGGAACTCCAAAAATCTTATGAAGATTTCTACCCCTATGAGATGCACCTAGATCTGATGGAAAGGTACCATTAGAGCTCGCGTCAGGAGAGGTATGAAATCATTTTCTCCATGATAACCGCAAGGATGTAGGATGGTGAACCCATCACCGGTCACTTGCAGAAGATGCAGAGGGTCGTTGACCAGTTGCTAAAGCTCAATGTTGACTTCCCTGAGGAATTGGCGATTGACATCATTCTCCATTCCTTACCTTCAAGTTATGATCAGTTTCGTATGACTTATCATATGATTAAGGAGGAAGTCACACTTAGCAAACTTCAAGGACTCTTAAGGACAGCTGAAAATGACCTTAAGGGTAAAGCGGTTGCTACTTCTACTCCTTTAACAGCCCCTGTTCTTGCAATTGGGCAACGGAAGGGTAAGAAGAGGAAAAGCCCTTCAAAGGGTACCAAGGGTAAGACTCTTGATGGTTCCTCTTCAAGTGGGACAAAGAAAGGTCCTATTACTCCTTCTTCGAACCCAAAGGAAGCACAGTGCTTATATTGCCAAGATAAGGGACACTTCAAGCAAAGCTGCGCCAAATATCTACAAGATGTAAAGGATGGGAAGGTTAAACCCACCCATGCAGGTATTTACACAATATTGTCTAACAACTCATCTAATGCTAATTCTTGGGTGCTTGATACAGGGTATGGTATTCACATTTGTACTGATTTACAGGCACTAAGAAGAAGTGAGCAAGTAGAGCAACGGGAAGATAAACTTAGTCATGGGCAACAGGAAAGCATCACCTGTTACCAAGATAGGAGTTTATTTTTTATTTCTTAATAATGGGTTAATGTTAGATTTGAATAAGTGTTTTTACTCGCCCAAAATGGCGAGAAATATTATTTCTTTTCATGGCTTGTACAAACAAGGTTTTACATTTTCATTTGATAATAAAAATGGTGCTATTAATGTTTATTACAATGATGCATTTTACTTTAAAGCAATACCTTGTGATGCTGTATATGAAGCCGTGAATGTTGTAGACAATCTAGGAAATAGTGTGTTGTATATTGATTCTTCTGATAGCTTGGATAAAGCATCCTTGTGGCATTGTCGTCTTGGAAATGTTAGCAAGAAGCGCATAGGCCAACTCCAAAAGGCTGGAGTCTTGGAATCATTTGACCTAAATCAGATGATAGTTGAGAGTCTTGTTTACATGGAAAAATGACAAAGTCACCCTTCACAGGTACTTGTGATAGGGGTGAAGGTTTGTTGGACCTTGTACACACGGATGTGTCTGGGCCCTTCAGAGTTGCTAAAAGGGATGCTAATCGTTATTATGTGACTTTTACTGATGATTACAGTAGATATGGATATATTTACTTAAGCAAGCATAAGTCAGAAACCTTTGAAAAGTTCAAAGAGTTTAAGCAGGAAGTTGAGAATCAATTGGGCAGGAACATCAAGATGCTCCGATCCGATCAGGGAGGAGAGTATCTTACCATTGAGTTCCCTGACTATCTTAAGGAATGTGGGATTGTCTCACAATTGACACCTCCCAGGACACCACAGTTGAATGGTGTGGCTGAGAGGCGCAATTGAACCTTGTTGGATATGGTTCGTTCCATTATGAGTCGAGCTTCGTTACCTATCTCTTTCTGGGGGTATGCCTTAGAGACTGCCGCCCATATCCTTAATCTAGTCCCTACTAAAAAGGTTGCCAAAACACCTCACAAGATGTGGACTGGGAAAGTGCCCAATTTGGACCACATCAAGATTTGGGGTTGTGAAGCTTTTGTGAGGCGTGAGGCTCATGAAAAGCTTGAGCCCCGAAGCGAGAGGTGTATTTTCATCGGCTACCCACAGAGATCCTTTGGTTACCTCTTCTACAGACCCAATGACAATGTGGTCTTTGTAGCAAGAACAGGAGTCTTTCGTGAGGGAGAATTCATAAGCCAAGGGGACAGTGGGAGGAAAATTGACCTTGAAGAGCTTCAAGAGTCAAGTGGTGAAGGAACCTCAAATGCTGTCAGCCAACCTGAGGAGGAAACTCCTGTTGAGCCGATAGATGAGTGTGTACCTCCAAGACGTTCCACTAGGATGAGGAACACACCTGATTTTTATTATGGTTATCACATCACCACCAAAGGTGACACATTTATCAGTGATAGTACACTGATAGATTTGGATGAACCTAATAATTATAAGGAAGCCATGGCAGGCCATGAGACTGCGAAATGGAAGGAGGCTATGGACAGCGAGATTCAGTCCATGTATGACAATCAAGTTTGGAACTTGGTTGACAATGTACCAGGTCGTAAGACAGTTGGGTGCAAATGGATCTTCAAGAAGAAGACTGACATGGATGGGAAAGTACACACTTATAAAGTGCGACTGGTTGCGAAGGGCTTTACTCAAACTCCGGGAGTGGACTATGATGAGACCTTCTCACCAGTAGCTAAGATTAAGTCTATTAGAGTGTTGTTAGCCATAGCTGCATTTCACGACTATGAAATATGGCAAATGGATGTCAAAACCGTTTTCCTTAATGGGAAGTTGGCTGAGGATGTTTACATGGCTCAGCCAGAGGGTTTTGTCGATCCAAAATACCCTAATAGAGTGTGTAAGCTTGAAAAATCCATTTATGGATTGAAACAAGCATCTCGCAGGTGGAATCTTTGCTTTGATGAGAAAGTCAAAGAGTTTGGCTTTACTAGGAGTGAAGATGAGTCTTGTGTATATGTCAGGGCTAGTGGGAGCATAGTTAGCTTCTTGGTGTTGTATGTGGATGACATACTTCTCATAGGAAACGACATCCCAACTTTGTAGGAGGTTAAGGCCTGGCTTGGGAAGTGTTTTGCTATGAAAGACCTTGGGCAAGCTGCCTATATCCTAGGGATAAGGATATTGAGAGATAGGAGTAAGAGACTAATTGGACTTAGTCAAAGTACTTATGTGGAGAAGATACTGAAGAGGTTCAGTATGCTAGATTCCAAGAAAGGAGTATTACCAATCCAGAGTAATGCCAAGCTAAGTAAGACTCAAAGTCCGAGTACAGAGGCTGAGATAGCTGAGATGAGTCAGATACCATATGCTTCCGCTGTGGGCTCGATCATGTATGTTATGACTTGTACTCGCCCTGATGTGGCCTTTGCTTTGAGCATGGTCAGTAGATATCAAGGGAACCCTAGCAAGGCACACTGGACAACGGTAATTAACATTCTCAAGTATTTGCGGAGGACTGAGGACTGGGTCCTTACCCTCGGAGGCAGTGATGACTTGAGAGTGGAAGGATATAGTGATGCTAGCTTTCAAACTGATAGGTATAATTTCCGCTCTCAGTCAGGCTGGGTCTTTATCCTAAATGGAGGAGCAATTACTTGGAAAACTTCCAAGTAGGAGACAGTAGCTGATTCGACTTGTGAATCAGAGTACATAGCAGCAAGCAAGGCAGCAAAAGAGGCGATATGGCTGAAGAACTTCATCAGATACCTTGGAGTTGTACCAGCTATAAAGGAGCCAATGGAAATTTTCTGTGACAGTGCAACTGCGGTTGCTTTGGCTAAAGAACCAAGAGATCACGGGAGATCTAGGCACATTGACAGAAAATACCATTTCATCAGACATAGAATAGAAGAAGGACTCCTCGTGGCAAAGAGGGTATCATCAGATGAAAACTCGACAGATCCCCTCACGAAGGGACTGAGCAAGGTTAAGCATTTACATCATGCAACGCGCATTGGGCTGAAGGATGATATTAGTTTCAATAATTAGATTCCTGAAACTTGTAAAACGTAATTGACATTTGATGATAAATAAAACTTGTTATTTATTTATAAGTAAGGTGTTACTATCTTGTGTTGATTATTTACTATGTTTCAATTTTGCATGTTATTACTTCCTGAATAATTATGTTATGGTATGTATCATATTATTCAAACCATCCACAGTCGGTCAAACTTTGGAAGTAAGTTTTGATTCAAGACTGTCATGAATTTGGCTTGTATGATTTGTCTGAAGTGCTTTAGACAATGCAATGGTTGCTACAACATTCATGAGTACTCATAAGGGCTGAGTATTGGATTCAACCCACGCTCACTTGCATCACTTCATGGAATTTATCTCGAGTGATCGTGAGACGGTAATATCATATAAATCTTCAAACCTAGAGATATGAGTTGTTGACTATGAGTTGGTTATTCATTGGTTGTACGAAAACACATTGGTAACTCGATGTTATAAAACGTGCCTTTGTGAGTAATTCAACAAGTAGTTAGTACAAGCATATCAGTCGAAGTTTATCTGTTCCTTCTTGAAATAGAAGCGATATCTGGGCCCCTCGATGATTTGGTTTTGACCTATGTACCGGGCCCGGTCAGAACCTAATTGACGTGTTCAATTTAGTTTTATGTCGAAGCAAATCGGAGATCGAGAAACAAATGCTGGACAATAAGTAAGACCATGTTCCATGTGTTTGTCCGGTTGATATCATGAGAGCAGAGGATTATATGATCACTTATCTTAAATGGCGTATCATCATCATCTCAGTTCCGAGAGACTTTCAAAGAGCTACGATTGCTAGTCGGATTCTGAAGTCATATTTGCAAATATAGTTATTAGACTTATCCAAGTGGGAGACTGTTGGATATAGTGTCTAATTCCATAACTTTATTTGGTATGTACTTGATCCGACCCGGCATGGTCCATTTGGGTTGCATGGCATTGCAATACTTTGATAGACTAAATGAAAGAATATGGCACTTATGATTATTAATATATTATAAGTTCTAATATATTAATAATAGTATTATTTAATTAGTATTTGATCAAGTATTAATCTAGTATTAACTTGGTGATCAAAGTGAGACTACTTAAATATATAAGGGTTGATTATGACAATCATCAAATCTTTTATGGTGGATTAATGATCCATGGTTTATGGGTTATGGATGTAACCATTTGGAGCTTCATGGATAGTCCATGGGAGTTACAAACCCATGGGTCATGAGAAATGAAGAGTCATGACAATTAAGAGTATTCATGTGAAAACCCTAATTGTGACACCACTATAAAAGGGACCCTTTGGCTAGTGAAATGGGACCTAGTAAGGTTACTAGAGAGGGCATAACCGATTTTGAGTGCTTGAAGTATTCTCTCAAGTTATTCCAAGTTTTGTGGTGTTGTGTGAAGCATTCGAGGCACAACATTTGTGGTGCTAGTCTCACAAAGTCTTGAAGGAATCCAAGCAACAACAAGGTATGTATTTCTACTAGTTTTATATTTTATGTATTCCCCATGCCATGCTAGTTAGGATATAGCCTTGAAAAGAAATTTGCATGTATATAGAGAAAACATAGATTCAAGGTTATTAGGGTTGCATGTACACTTAGGAAGTGTTAGAATGCTCAAAACCCATCACTAACAATCATATCTCTTAAAAGCAGTTGTTGAACTCTGACCTAGTTAGTGACGCGTCCATTAGATAAGGTATCATATATTCCTCCATTATAAATATCATATGGACATGAGACATGGATTACAATCATTGTCTCTGTGCATGTGTTGTTTCCTAATTTCCGATTAATGACGACTAACTAATTAAACAACTCAAATAAGTCCTAGCTTGGCCAAGCGCTTATGGTTGTCACCACTAAATCATTGAGGGGCCCACAAATATCGGTTTTATCCCTCTAAGGGTAAAAGGAACGGATAAACTTTCATTCACATGCTTGCTCTATTTACTCATCATATCATACACAACGATATGTTTTATAACACCAAGTTACTGGTGTGTTTAGATATCATCAATGTGCAACCGACTTGTAAACTGCAACTATATGTCTCTGTTTCAAGAATGTAAGATATTATCGTCTTACAATCACTCGTGATAAAATCCATGAAGTGATTCAGATGTTCATGGGTTTAATCAAATACTCAAATCTTATTACAAGAGTATGCATGAATACTGCAACAAACTCTGTTATGTCTAAATGCTTTAGACAATCTAAATTCAGATTCATGACAGTCTTGCCTCAATACCTACTTCCAAAGTATGACCGACTGTGGATGGTTTGAATAATCTTATTATTCAGGAAGTCAAAACATGCGATGTGAAACACAAGAGTAATCGAATCCAATATGGTCTCAAAACTTTTGAATATAAATAAAAGACCTTTTAATTAATCAACATATTGATTACACATGATTCATTATATGATGTTTCCATTAATCAACTTAATACTTGAATTAAAGCAATAGTTATCCCATGCTCCAAGGATGCACACTATGTTTACCTATGGTCCTTACTTTGTGAAATAGATCAGTTGAACCACTTCAATGATGCTTATTTCACAATTCCAAATCCTTAGTGTAAGAACACCTAATTCTTACCAGTATCATGCAATGATCCTTTTGTAATGTCAAGGTACAAAAGTCATAGAGACTTTGCCAACAATATTGCAAAGTATTCCTTTGGAGATTGATAACAAGAAAATTCTAAGGACGTGAAGTTTCAAATTCAAAGTACATTCCTTTGAACATCCTTATAGCATGAATAGATTTTTAATATTCATCTCCCATTATGGAAACATTTCCATATATTCCATATGACAACTCATTATAAATAGAATCATGTCTATTCATAATAATTTCAATATGATCCATCCATTACTATGCTTCCAACTACAAGCGATCAATCTTTAGCGAACCTTAGATCGCCCTTAACAGTTGTTTAACCATTTTAGTCATATCTGGTTCTAGTCTTTTTTCCCTCTTAATGTCCTAGGCATTTGTAAAATTAGTACACATGAATATTATAGCATATGTAATCGATCCTATATCCGAAGCATATGGGACACGATTCATAATGTCTTACATAAAGACATGAGACTTGACCAATTTTTTTCTATAATATTTCCATATATAGAATTTACAATGTTGAAATATTTCAACACCGTGTTCATATATATCCTTGACTAAGTTTGATTAATACTTCAATCTAAACTTTTAGATTCAAAATAAAGTATAAGTATCCTCTCCCTTACTATAGCAAAACAACTTTTCAAAATTTGCAACTTTGTAAATTTGTAACCTTTGTTTCCTATAACTAGTATTGCTAACTTGCATCACTTCACATAATAATCATGCTCCCACTAACATGATAATTCTATTCTTACTAGCATAAAATTTATGCTCCCACTAGGTTTGACATGTACCGAGAAAGCAGCTGGACTTCTAGAAATCAATACTTATTGACTTTCTTACAAAAGTTCAGATTTCTGATACGAGATGATTCGATAAGCCTTTATCTATGATCATACACCTTTTATAAGGAATCTCATATGTGTGTCTAAACTATTTCAGAACTTGCGGCATTAGGTCTCGAATGTTCAAACTATTTTCTATTTCTCACAATTCGATCTATGAAGAGGGATGCAGTAATCATAATCGAATTTGAGAACGCAATTAACACAACTACTATCTTCTTAAAATCTACTTGTGAAAGAGTTTCTTCACAATCATTTTCATGAATTGGAGAGAAAGTCTATGGCAGATTCTAACTCATATCAATCTTAATTTAATGCCACTTGGCAGCACGAGGGCCTACCATGTCTTAGAAGTTATTGAGCAGATCACGCTTATTGATCAATGATCTTTCACTGATCAAGGCGCTTTACCTTATGCATACAATTTAGAACTCATAGAACTCACATGCATAGTTAACTTTAACTGGAATGTCACAAAAACAAGAATATGTCAACACGATAGGTTACAAACCTCAAGTCCTGTGCTAGTGATAAACGACGGGATTACTCTTGATTAGTTCCTAAAAATTTTCAAGATCTTTAAGACTCCCACTAACCTCTGGGCATATAAGATTCTCTGTCAAGAAACTCTGCTTGACAAAAAAAATATTCAAGAGTTAGTGCGGTTTCTTATCAAGAATGACACTTCATATAATTGGTCTCAGTTGGTCATTGTCTTATCCAAGACATCACAACTACCAATCTCAATTGTGCATGAGTGAGAAAACTTTTCTACTCCACATTTTATGGTGTGTTTTAAACCTACTTGGAATATGTCACTCATACCTCTAAGACTCGATTTTGGAACGAAGTACGATTCACCTTTTTGATTTTTCCAGTTCAACAATTATAGATTCCTCTTCTTAGTCATTTAAGTGCATTAAGCTGCCCTTAAAGGATCAATGATATGGTTTGTCATAATCATTAAGGTAATCATAAAACATGAAACAAAACTACTCTCCTTTCCTTTCAAATTGGAGAAACTTCTATCTTTCTGCCTAATTTATTCTTCTTATTCGTTATGCTATACATTGAAAATTTTTCAATGATTCATAATTATACTTAATCTTGTAAGGATAATCATATTCACTAAGCTTTTAGTAAATCATGACGAATAGTCTTATCGTTCTTTGTGGTGGACCTGATCCAATACACAACCAAGTCTACCTGATCCCCTAGTCCTTCACTTGACTCACATATACATGTGAATAAGGAATTAGTCTTAATTTCCCAAACAATTTGCATGATTCCAAGTTTCTGTCCAATTGAAACTTGATGATGAGAATCTTTCCTTATTTGGTAAATTCTCGACACTACCACAAACGAAAGAATCAAATCCATTTTCCACATTGCTAAAAATAGAAATATACAAACATAAATTTTCACAAATGCCATTGCAAGGAGATATAAATATAAGATAAGATCAAAATTTTATATATTTATAAAATGCTGAAAAACTTGTCCTTACAATGCAATTACAAATGAAAACTATGTTACTACATATTTCTAAGCAATCTATCATAACTCCCAAGTAGCAGCTCAAAATCCGATTCAATTACATCATGTTTTTAGAATCTCCAAGTAGGAACTTAATAGAGTTAGATAGTGGACTCACCTGATGCAGAGTCTTACACTCTGACTTTACCATCCTTATGATCCTTCAGGTAAATACGCCAGCTTCGCAACCAATTCCCCTTCTCTTGGAAGTAGAAACAAACAGATTCTTTTGGAATGGTACGTGGGGCAATCTCAGACTTAGCATTTCTCTTTACCATTTGGTCAAATGGATTAAGCAAGGTCAATCCCTTTCGATTGGGATGAGAAGAATTTTCTGGACTTCCAATGTTGCCATTGCCAATGTCCATGAAAGTTTGGGAAGTACATCTTCCAACCAAATTTGCATTGTCAGTGCCCCAAATCATTGTTGATTCAGAAGCAATTAGCAAATAGGTAACATCAATAAGGGTCACATCGTAGTGTGTCATATAGTAGTCTTTAACAAAATGACTATACAACTCGGGGAGTGACTGACGAACCAAGTCAACAACCAACTTCCTCGGGAAAACGACACTCAACATTCCCAGCCTATCAACATGCAACTTCATCTCTAAGATGTGAGCACATACAGACTTTCCATCTTGATTTTTGCTAGCCAATAGAGATTGAGAGACCTTGAACTTTTCAAGTCTTTGAATATGTGGGTTAGGGAGAACTATTGGAGGAGGTGGAGGAAGTGGAGCCTGATTTCAGGGAACATCATCTTCACGAGGAAAGCTTTTTCCAAAAGATTCAGGAAGACCATAGTTCTCTGAACTAGATATCCACAAGGAAGAAATTCAAGTTTAGTTGATTTAAGTCTTTAATATAACACCCAAATAAAATATTAAGGCTAGGACCCAACACAATAATTTACAATTCAGAAGAGGGATGCCGTAATCTAATTGCAAACTATTTGTCGGTAAGTAAATGACGATTTACCATTTCCACCATGAAAATGAAAATTTTAAACGAATTAAGTTTTAAATGAAACTCCTAGATCTTTTGAGATTCATTGAACTTTTCAATGGCATGTTTAATCTCGATTATGCACTTCAAGTTTGTGACTGGGATACTAAGGATTACAAACAAGGTGTGAATAACCATGCAAATATAATTGGTACTCCCTATGTCATTTATTACCTAATCAATGTGTCGGTTAACTACATACACTCCATTTATCTATGACAAACATAAAGCTTCCTTTTGCCACCCATGTTAGTCCAAGTTAATGTGCCGATTAACAACACACTCTATTAACGACTTGGCAAGGTGCAAAGCGAAATTTCATGGAATAGCATCATTTTCACATTTTTCTTAAAGTAACTATAATTTGGAATTTTATAAAACATTTAGTTACTCTATAATTCTCATTATACTTTTAATGAGAATTAATGTCCTATCCTACCAGTTCGTCTAACGACCCTCCACCAGTCAAGGAAGCGGTTGGTGAGAGTGGACACCCATTAAACCACCATTTTATAAGCAGTATCCTTATACCCCCCCCCCCCCTTATATATCGGCTTTGTGAATGAGGCCTACTAACAGTAAGACTGACTTGTCTTATACATATATATAATTATTAAACATATAATTTTATATATCATAAGGATGTATTTTACACTTTTAAAATACTAGGTGATTTAATCTATTAATAAATTATACTCTTAATTTAATTAACTTTAAACCATATGATTATGGATTTATTAATTGTCTTTTAATTATGTACTTTAATCAATTTAATAAATTCCATAAAGTGTAATGAACTATTCAAAGCATCAAGGTTATAAAAATTCAAAATTAAAAAGTATTTAACTAATATTTAAGTTATGAACCCAATAGATGCACCTTTTTGAAAACTTTTCAATGTTACATAAATGAGACATTTCGATTTTCAAAACTAGAGGGCAAGTTTTGCAACTCTTGAAAAACCATTGAGTTCCAAACTTGATGACAAGATTTGTAACTCCATAAAAAACTTTTGAGTTCCAAAACTTGATGGCAAGTTTTGTAACTCATAAAAACATTTAGATCAAATTTTAAAACCTATAAAATATCATAATTTTATCTTTTACAAATTTGACATCATGCAACTCTTATAGCAAGATAACTTCAAATCAAAATATTACAAACAATTAGCATATCATATAAACTAGTAATAATTTCAATATTTGACAATTTATCTTTTAATTGGATAGGATAATCATTACCATATAAAAAACAAATTTTATGACACAAAACAATTTAAGGTAATGATCCAAATCCAATTCTGGCAAAAAAACCCGAAAATCTGCCAACAGACTGCTAAACTCATCGAGTCGGATAATAGACCTGTCGAGTCGGATAATGGAATCATCGAGTTCATTAGTGGACTCACCGAGTTCTCCCTGGAAGAGTGTAGAATTTCATTTTTTTCCAAGTTTGAACAATTAGCCATGCATCAAATATAACAGAAAACAACCCATGTCTCTGATACCACTAATGTGTTTAATGTACTCTAGCACTCCTATGGTGCACATACAACCCTAATGCTTTAGATATATGTTTTCTCTAGTTATACATGCAACAAAACAATTATCCAAAGCATGAAGCCTACAACTAGCATACAATTTGATATTTGAATCATAAAACTAATAGGAAGATTACCTTTTTGTTGTAGGTTGTTGTGTTTGACCTTTAAGAGCTTAGCACCTCAAGTGTGATGCCTTAAATGGTTCACAAAATACCATCAACAAGTGGAGAAATTGAGAGAGAGGTTATGAGGCACTCAAAATCGGTTATAGTATCTCTAAGATCACTCGTGTCACGAATTTTAGGCCACGGGGTTACATATATATAATGTAGAATCCAAAAGCCATATGGAACCCTAATTCTTAAACTTAGGCTTATGTTACATAATCCATATGGACTAACTCTTCATGGATTCTTACATAAACTTAGCCCATCATGGATCAATAGCCCAAACCATATGTATCACTGATTTACATAATCAGTCCCCGTTAATTTAATTAGTCTCCTTTGATCACTAAATTAATGACAAATTAATTCTAGATCAATACTAATTATATAATATGATTTCGCAATTAATATATTAGACTTTTAATATATTAATAAATCACAAATAACCTCTTTCTCAAATATCCATCCTATCAGATTGTTCTAGTGAATGCAACCCAAAATGGACCATGCTACTCTCGGGTCAAGTACATAACAATTATAGTTATGGGCTTAGACACCTAATCCAACACCCTAGACCTGCAAAACCTGGTAAGAAGACTCACCTCGAATGCTGAATGATAACTAGATAAATCCCCAGCCCGAAAACTGCTCTACTCAACCCCTAAACAGAAACTATCCCTTATATACCGATCAATATTTTAAAACCCATAAAAGGTCAAACTTGGCCATGAATCACAGAATCACGATATTTCTAATCTACTCATCGTGTTTCCCTTTAACTCGTCGACTTCCTCTCTTTTTAACTGTCACACCCCCGAACCAGACGGCGGAAACGTCCGGGGGCTGTCGTGACTCAATTGTATACCATAACATTGAATATATATGAAACATAACAACATTCGTCACCATTCATCAATACAGTACAACCAGTAGCGTTTACATGTCATACATTGTTTAAAACATTACATTCCCAAAAAAATTAAATTGTTCGGTTCGTACATAAATAAACTGCAAGCCGTCACTGATTATGATTTCCTTTGGTTCACTGGTTCCCTGAGAATACAAGTATTTTGAAAAACGTCAACATATGAAATGTTGGTGAGTTTATAAGTAGTGTTTGAAATAGAATGTTTGTATTGTTTGAAAAACCACCAGAAAATCCTATATTTTCTGAAAAGAAAAGCTTTTGAAAACGTTTGTGAAGATCCATAGGTATGCTTGTTTGTTTCTATACTTGAAAAAAAAATGTTCATTGAAGTTGTATGCATTTCAAATCTGTATGTATTGAAAACCCTAGGAAAACCCGATGTTCTCCTAGTTCCTTGAATTACGTGAAGTTACATTGAAACCATTGTATAGCGTATAGTGTCAGTCCCAGGCGACGTTGGAAGGTTCTCGAGCATGATTATTTACTACAAACCCGCATTACACACACGTCCAGTTTATAGTTATACTAACGATCCCGAAGGCGTCGTCCATACTAATCACGTTATCCAATCCCCCTGACTAGGTGTAGTCCCACATCCGAAGAGAAAGAGGTCACGAAGACCCCGGTGACTCCATTAACCGGTTGGGGATAAAAATGTACGAGGGGTCCCCGACCCGCCTCGCATGAAATGTAGACTTTACTAGCAATACCAAAGGACCCTTGGGGACCAGTAGTATACAAGCCATTGAAAGTCCATTTACGTTGTGTCGGATCGGTAAAACCCAACACTCCGTAAAAAAAATGTCTTCGGGCCTTAAGATCAGGTCATTGGGCTAGCTAGGCTCAACGAACAAGATTTTACACTTTTGGGGCCCAAAGATGGTGCGTAGACGTCTGTGCACACTCGCATGTATATGTATTACCAAACGTTACTTGTATGAATCGTAGTGTCGTAGTGTTAGTAGTTGTAGATTTCTATTGGTTCGAGACCGAGCCAATTCGTTTAACAACGACTTTTGGTATTGTAATGTATTGTATTTCGTCGATAGTCGCGGTGCCATTATTTGATCAAATTGTGTATATTGAATTAGCCTTGAAATATTTCTGTTTTCAGCCCCTCATTATTTGTAAAATTTACATTTTCAACCCTTTTATTTAATATTTCCCGGTTTGGTCCTTAAATAAATTTTCTTGACATTTTAACACCAAAACTTATTGAAATTAATATTTTTCAGCATATTTTTCATAGAAAACAGTTTAAGTCCCTGAAAAAGCAGTTTTCTCGGTTTTAATCCCTTCTTTTCGCAACTTTGACAATTTTGGCCCAAATTGGAAAATTTTTGCAACTTTGGTCCTTTTTAAATTTAAAAAGCATTTTAAACCTTTGAAAAGGACTTGGATCACTTATGGTCCACTTTTTTACAGAAAATCACAGTTTTGGCCCTCCAAAACAGAAAAATTCGCATAATGGGCCTCATTGGGCCGAAAATGTCATTTTAGCCCATTAAGCTTGAAATTTATGTTTTTAATCCCTTAAATGAGTATAATTCCAGAAATAGTTTTATGGAAACTGTTTTGGCACACTTCATCCATCAGAATCTGTGAAATGTCAATTTGGGCCCTTAATTTTGTATTTTTCACATTTTTGGCCCAAAATTTGTGTTTTTAACCCAAAGAAAATTGTTACTAAACCACTTAGCCATTTTTCTTGAGACACTTTGTATTTAGAAATATATTTGAAGCTAAAATCATTTAACACAAGATATATCTCGGTTTTGAGAGGTTTTATGGCTAGATCCAACATTATAACACACAAATGCATACATATAAGCATGGAAATCATACAAGGCATACAAAACACATATAGATCTACACTTTCACTTGTATTCCCCCCCACAAAACTCATAAAAACAGAAAATAGGGGGTATGAAGCTCACCTTGGGTGTTGATTCGGTTTTTGAAGAAAGATTGGAAGAAATGAAGTGATTTTTGGCCTTTGCACTCCTTAATGAAATTTTCGAGTTTATGGGGTTTCTAGAGTGCAAGATCATGATTTTTGCATGGATTAGGAAGAGATTTTTGATAAATAAGGAATACAAGTCATAGATCCAAGCAAAACCTTACCTTAGATGATGATTTTGTGGAAGAACTTCCTTGAATGCTCCCTAATTTTCGAGATTTTGGATGGAGAAGAGGAAGAAGTCTTGAGTGAATTTTAGAGAGAGTTTGTGAGTGTTTTGTGTGTGTGTGGTGTGTTTTCGGCCGAAAGAGAGAGAGAAGGGAGAAATAGACCATGAAGTGATACTTGCATGGAGGTATGTGATGTATTGCATGGAAGTCCTTTGGTTATTTATGAGGTGTCACTTGAAAGTCAACTCTTTCTTGGATTTGGGCCTTGGGCCGAGATTTTGGAAAGGAAAAGAAAAATTTGGGCTTTAAATGCTTAAGCCCAATTCTCATGGTTAAGTTGAGTGATTTTTGGTCCAAATAAATATAAAGGTGATTTTTATAACTTGTTAGGGTCAAATTAGGTTAATTATGGATCAAAGCTTTCAATTTATTTCATTCTAGGCCCAACATGGCCCAAAATGTTGAATTAAATAAATGTGGGTCCAATTTGGATCCAATTAGGGTTCTAAGCCCATGATAGTCCAATTGGAAGCTTATTGGTCCATTTGGATCCAATAAGGAAGTTCTAGTCCAAAATAGACTTAATAAGAGCTTCTAGGGTTTTCCAATTGTTTGATGACTACTTGTAGTACTTGTATAATGTATTTGATTGAAGTTTTTGATTCACATTAACTTGAATGTATAGATTACATGGCTCAAAATTTCCAGTTGTGACATCATCCCCCCGTTAGAGGGAATTTCGTCCCGAAATTCTGTTTGAAAGCTAGATTTGAGAATGCTAGAATAGGTGAGGGTACTTTTGTCTCATTTGATCTTCGCGTTCCCAAGTGAATTCTGGCCCACGCTTTGCGTTCCACCGTACCTTCACGATCGGGATGCGACTCTGCTTAGTACGCTTCACCTCCCTGTCCATGATTTCGATTGGTTCTTCGACGAACAGGAGATTCTCATTGATTTCGATTTCGTCAAGAGGAATGACAAGGGTTTCATCTGATAGGCACTTTTTCAGATTAGAGACATGAAACACGGGGTGTACATGATGGGTTTTGAGCATTCTAACACTTCCTAAGTGTACATGCAACCCTAATAACCTTGGATCTATGTTTGTCTAATTATCATGCAAAGTTGAATTCCAAGGTTATATTCCTATCTAGCATACATGGGGAACAAATTTAACTTGAATCATAGATAGAATAACTTACCTTGTTGTTGCTTGTGTTCCTTGAAACCTTGTGAGCCTAGCACCCCAAGTGTGATGCCTCAAATGCTTCACACAACACCAAATGCTTTTGGAAAGACTCTTGAGATAACACACACTTCTCAAAAATCGGCCAAGCCCTCTAGTTTCTTATGTCTCTATGTGTGTAGCCAATTTTGGTGGAGAATATGCTTCTTATATAGTGTTGACACATCTAGGGTTACACCATGTAAACCCTAATGTGTCATGACTCTTCATTTCCATGACCCATGGGTTTGTAACTCCCATGGAGCATCCATGGAGCATCCTATGGGTAGAACCCAACTTGATAATCCATGGATCCTCTTAGCCCACTATACAAGATATGGATGATTTACATAATCAACCCATATATTTAATTAGTTATCCTTTGATCACTTAATTAATTCCAAATTAATTCTTTGATCAACTAATCAAATAATATTATTAATATATTAGAACTTATAATATATTAATAATCTCCAAGTGTTATTTCTCTCATTTAGTCTATCCAATTGCATGGTGCCATGCAACCCAAATGGACCATGCCGGGTCGGGTCAAGTACAAGCCCGAAATAGTTATGGACTTAGACACCTTATCCAACAGTCTCCCACTTGGATAAGTCTAATAACTATATCTCTAGTACTTCAGGAACCGACCGGCAATCGTAGCTCTTTCAAGGTTTCTCGGAACTGAGAAGATGATAGTACGCCATTTAAGATAAGTGATCATATAATCCTCCGTTCTAGATATCAGCCGGACAAATACATGGAACATTGTCTTACTTCTTGTCCAGCATTTGTTTCTCGATTTCCGATTTGTTTGACATAGAACTTAATTGAACACATCAACTTAGTTCTGACCGGGCCCGGTACATGGGTCAAAACAAAATCATCGAGGGGCCCAGATATCATCTTCGAATCCAAGAAGGAACAGATAAGCTTCGACTCATATGTTTGTTCTACTACTCATTGAATTACACACAAAAGTACGTTTTATAACATCGAGTTACCAATGCGGTTTCGTACAGTCAATGCATAACCAACTCATAAGTAACAAATCATATCTCTAGGTTTGAAGACTTATATGATATTACCGTCTCACGATCACTCGAGATAGAATTCCATGAAGTGATTCCAGTGAGCGTGGGTTGAGTCCAATGCTCAGAACTTATGAGCACTCATGATTGTTGTAGCCTTGTCCAACACCTTAGACCTCTACAACCCATCATGACAGTCTTGATTCATACCTACTTCCGACATATGACCGACTGTGGAGGTTTGAATAATATGTTATACCAAACAGAATTATTCTGGAAGTCAAAACATGCAAAAGAAATATAGTAAACGATTGACAAGAGATAGCAACACTTTACTCATAAATAAAACACCTTTTATTCATCATCAAATGTCAATTACACTTTACAAATTTCTGGGTTATCTAACTACTAAAACTTATATCATCCTTCAGCCCTATGCTCCGAGCATGCTGAAGATGCTTAACCCTACTCAGTCCCTTCGTGAGGGGATCTGCTGGGTTCTCATCCGATGATACCCTCTTTGCCACGAGGAGTCCTTCTTCGATCCGATGTCTGATGAAATGGTATTTTCTGTCGATGTGTCTGGATCTCCCGTGATCCCTTGGTTCCTTGGCTAAGGCAACAGCACTTTCACTATCACAGAAAATTTCCATTGGCTCTTTAATAGCTGGTACAACTCCAAGGTCTCCAATGAAGTTCTTCAGCCATATCGCCTCCTTTGCTGCTTCACTAGCTGCAATATACTCTGATTCACAAGTAGAATCTGCCACTGTCTCTTGCTTGGAACTCTTCCAAGAAATTGCTCCTCCGTTTAGGGTAAAGACCCAGCCCGACTGAGAGCGGAAATTATCCCTATCAGTCTGGAAGCTAGCATCACTATACCCAACAACTCTCAAGTCATCACTGCCACCGAGGGTAAGGACCCAGTCCTTAGTCCTTCGTAGGTACTTGAGGATATTCTTTACCGCAGTCCAGTGTGCCTTGCCAGGGTTCGCCTGATACCTGCTAACCATGCTCAAGGCAAAAGCTACATCGGGTCGAGTACACGTCATAGCATACATGATCGATCCTACAGCCGAAGCGTAAGGTGTTCGACTCATTTCTGCTATCTCAGCCTCAGTGCTAGGGCTTTGTGTCTTACTCAATCTGGTGTTACTCTGGATGGGTAACTCTCCTTTCTTGGAATCCTGCATGCTGAATCTCTTCAGCACCTTATCCAAGTAAGTACTCTGACTAAGTCCAATTAGTCTTTTACTCCGATCTCTCAAGATTCTTATCCCTAGAATATAGGCAGCTTCACCAAGGTCCTTCATAGCGAAACACTTCCCAAGCCAGGACTTTACTTCCTGCAGGGTTGGAATGTCGTTTCCTATGAGTAGTATGTCATCCACATACAATACCAAAAAGCTAACTATACTCCCACTAGCCTTGACATACACACAAGATTCATCTTCACTCCTAGAAAAGCCAAATTCCTTGACCTTTTCATCAAAGCAAAGATTCCATCTGCGAGGTGCTTGCTTCAATCCATAAATGGATTTCTCAAGCTTACACACTCTATTAGGGTACTCATTGTTGACAAAACCCTCTGGCTGACTCATGTAAACATCTTCAGCCAACTTTCCATTAAGGAAAGCGGTTTTGACATCCATCTGCCATATTTCATAGTCATGAAATGCAGCTATGGCTAACAGAACCCGAATAGACTTAATCTTGGCTACCGGAGAAAAGGTCTCATCATAATCCACTCCAGGAATTTGAGAGAAGCCCTTTGCAACCAGTCTAGCCTTATAAGTGTGTACTTTACCATCCATGTCGGTCTTCTTCTTGAAGACCCATTTGCACCCTACTGTCTTACGACCTGGTACATTTTCAACCAAGTTCCAAACTTGATTGTCATACATGGATTGTATCTCGCTATCCATAGCCTCTTTCCATTTAGCAGACTCGGGGCCTGCCATGGCTTCCTCGTAGCTGTTAGGGTCATCTTGACTTACTAGTGTTTCATCACTAATAAGTGTCTCACCTTCTGCAGTAATATGGAATCCATAGTAATGCTCAGGTGCACTCCTAACTCTCGTGGAACGTCTCAGAGGTACAGATTTGTCAATTGGCTCAACAGGAGTTTCCTCCTCAAGTTGAGGGCTAGAGTTTGAAGTTCCTTCACCGCTTGATTCTTGAATTTCTTCAAGATCAATTTGCCTCCCACTGTCTCCTTGGCTTATAAACTCTCTTTCTCGAAAGACTCCTCTTCTTGCTACAAAGACCACATTGTCACTAGGTCTGTAGAAGAGGTAACCAAAGGATCGCTGTGGGTAACCGATGAAAATACACCTCTCGCTTCGAGGTTCGAGCTTATCATGAGTCTCGCGTCTCACGAAAGCCTCGCAACCCCAAATCTTGATGTGGTCTAGTTTAGGTACTTTACCAGTCCACATCTCGTGAGGAGTTTTGGCAACTTTCTTTGTAGGGACTAGATTAAGAATATGGGCGGCAGTCTCTAAGGCATACCCCCAGAATGAGATTGGTAGCGTAGCTCGACTCATCATGGAACGAACCATATCTAACAAGGTTCGATTACGCCTCTCAGCCACACCATTCAACTGTGGTGTCCTGGGAGGTGTCAATTGTGAGACTATCCCATATTCCCTTAGATAGTCGAGGAACTCTGAACTAAGATACTCACCACCACGATCGGATCGAAGCATCTTAATGTTCCTGCCCAATTGATTCTCGACTTCCTGTTTAAATTCCTTAAACCTCTCGAAAGTCTCTGACTTATGCTTGATCAAGTAGACATATCCATATCTACTATAATCATCAGTAAAAGTCAAATAATAACGATTAGCATCCCTTGTGGCATGTTTGAATGGTCCACACACATCCGTGTGTATAAGGTCCAACAAACCTTCACCCCTCTCACACGAACCTGTGAAGGGTGACTTTGTCATTCTTCCAAGTAAGCATGATTCGCAACTATCATCTGACTTTAGGTCAAACGACTCCAAGACTCCATCCTTTTGGAGTTGGCCTATGCGCTTCTTGCTTATATGTCCAAGACGACAATGCCATAATGATGCTTTATCCAAGTTATTATTAGTAGAATCAATACACAAAACATTATTTCCTAAGTTATCAACAACAGATACAGCTTCATACACACCATCACAAGGTAATGCTTTAAAATAAAGAATATTATTAAAGAAAGCATCAATAGAACCAACTTCATTATTAAATGAAAAGGTAAACCCTTGTTTGTACAAAGCATGGAAGGAAATAATATTTCTTGCCATTCCTGGCGAATAACAACATTTATTCAGATCTAAGCTAAACCCACTACTTAGCGATAAAGTATAAACTCCAATCTTGGTAACAGGTATAGCTTTCCTATTCCCCATGATCAAGTTTATCCTTCCTTGCTCCACATCCTCACTTCTTCTTAGTCCCTGCAAGTCACAACAAATGTGAATACCACACCCGGTATCAAGGACCCAAGAATTAGAATGGGGTGAGTTATTAGAAATGATAGTGTAAATACCTGCATGGTTGGGTTTAACTTTCCCATCCTTCACATCTTGCTGGTATTTTGGGCAGTTCCGCTTCCAATGAGCTTTTTCATGGCAATAGAAGCATTCAGCCTCTTTTGGGTCAGAAGAAGGAGTAATGAAACCTTTCTTGGTTCCACTTGAAGAAGAGCCATCAAGGGTCCGAGCCTTGGTACCCTTAGAAGATCTCTTTCTCTTCCTCCATCGATTCTTCCCGATTGCCAAAACCGGAGTAGAGTTTTGAGTAGGAGTGATAGCAACCGACTTCCCCTTAAGACCTGATTCTGCGGTCTTGAGAAGTCCCTGAAGTTTGCTGAGGGTGACTTCTTCCTTGTTCATGTGATATGTCATGCGGAATTGATCATAGCACGATGGTAAGGAATGCAAAATAATATCTATTGCAAGATCCTCCGGGAAGTTCACATTAAGCTTCAGCAAACGATCCACATACCTTTGCATTTTCTGCATGTGGCTCGTGACGGATTCCCCGTCCTTCATCATGGTTGTTATCATGGAGCAGATGATTTCATACCTCTCTTGTCTTGCACTTTGATGGTATCTTTCCATCAAATCTTGGTGCATGTCATAAGGGTAGAAATCCTCATAAGACTTTTGGAGTTCCGCTGTCATCGTGGCCGTCATGATACAAGCCACTTTCGTAGCATCCCTTTCATGTGCCCGAAATTCAGCGATCTCCTGAGGAGTTGCAGTGGACTCATCAATCTCCTTAAGCTCCTTGTCAAGGACATATTCTTTGTCCTCGTAGCGGGTAATCATCCTGATGTTTCTGATCCACTCATTGAAGTTGGATCCATCAAAGGTGACTTTCCCACACAAGTTCATAAGGGTAAAGGAGCCATTAGGATTAGAGCCAGAAGCATTGTTGAAAGACATCTGAAGGAAAGAGGACAAGATTAGTTTAGATATAAGAGAGTCCTTAATAAAACACCCAAATGTAGTATTAAGGCTAGGATCCAATCACAATATAATATAACTTAGAAGAGGTATGCCGTAATCTAAGCTATATCATATTTGAAAGGTAGGTGAATGACGATTCACCAATTTCCACCACGAAAACCGCAATATTTTAGTATTAGGTTTTTGAATGGTTCTTAGAAATTCCTAGATTCTTTGAGATTCAATGAACTTTTCAAAGGCATGTTTCAATCTCGAGTGTGCCCTCCAAGTTTTGTGACTGGGATACCGAGGATCACAAAACGATGTGTGAAGTAACCATGCAAATCAATTGGTACCCTTAAAGTTTATCACTCAATCGATGTGCCGGTTAACCACACACGCTCCATCGATACTATAATAAACCCTAAGTCACCCTTTACCTACCTTGTTAAGTCCAAGTTAGTGTGCCGGTTAACCACACACGCTCCACCAACGACTTAATCAAAGTGTAAAGTGTAATTTCATGGAATAGCACCTTATTCACATTTTTCCTAAAGTAACTAAGATTGGGAATTTAATAAAACATTTAGTTACTTTATAATATTCATCATACTTTGAATGAGAATTAATAAGTCCTTGTCTTACCCGTTCGGCTAACGACCCTCCACCGATCAAGCAAGCGGTAGGTGAGAGTGGACACCCATTAAGTCACCATTTTATAGGCAACAACCTTATACCCACCTTATAGACCGGCTTCGTGAATGAGGCGTACTAGCGGTAAGACGACTTTGTTCTTATACATATATATATATATATATATATATATATATATATATATATATATATATATATATATATATATATATATATATATATAATTATTAAATCATAATAATATAAGTATAAGGGTTGAATTTTAACTTTTAAAATTCTAGGGGTTGGAACTAAAGTTTTAACTTAACTTTACTTGTTCCAAAACTTGAGGGCAAGTTTTGTAAACTTTCAAAACTTTTCATTTCTTGTAACTTATGAGTTTAATAGAGTAATAAAATGAGGACTTTTCATTTTTCCTAACTCTTGTGTTCTTTTAATGGTTTTTAATCCAAGAGACTTTTGGTTTTCCATAACTTGAGGACAAGTTATGGACTCCATTAAAACACATTATGATCATGAATTAATCTACCACATAGGTTACAAATAATTCCTATGATCATCTAAACATCATAAGAACAAGAATATGAATATGAACACTTTCAAGAATCAAAATCACATTTAATCTTTGTAATTTTGATAACTAGTTGTTGTAAATGACTTAGAAAAGACATTACACCTTCTAAAATAAGTTTTCAAGTACCAAAACATTTTAGGGTAATGATTCTAATCCATTTCCAGCAACTCAAGTCGAAATTCTGCACTCTGTCGACCCTACTCGCCGAGTGCATAAACCTACTCGCCGAGTAGGTTGAAGATACACATGAACTCGACGAGTCCTCCCCATGGACTCGCCGAGTCCATCAGTCAGACAACAAGAATTTCGACTTTCTTCAACTTTTAAGCACAAATAACAAACAAACAAGCCTAGGCTCTGATACCACTGATGGGTTTTGAGCATTCTAACACTTCCTAAGTGTACATGCAACCCTAATAACCTTGGATCTATATTTGTCTAATTATCATGCAAAGTTGAATTCCAAGGTTATATTCCTATCTAGCATACATGGGGAACAAATTTAACTTGAATCATAGATAGAATAACTTACCTTGTTGTTGCTTGTGTTCCTTGAAACCTTGTGAGCCTAGCACCCCAAGTGTGATGCCTCAAATGCTTCACACAACACCAAATGCTTTTGGAAAGACTCTTGAGATAACACACACTTCTCAAAAATCGGCCAAGCCCTCTAGTTTCTTATGTCTCTATGTGTGTAGCCGATTTTGGTGGAGAATATGCTTCTTATATAGTGTTGACACATCTAGGGTTACACCATGTAAACCCTAATGTGTCATGACTCTTCATTTCCATGACCCATGGGTTTGTAACTCCCATGGAGCATCCATGGAGCATCCTATGGGTAGAACCCAACTTGATAATCCATGGAGCCTCTTAGCCCACTATACAAGATATGGATGATTTACATAATCAACCCATATATTTAATTAGTTATCCTTTGATCACTTAATTAATTCCAAATTAATTCTTTGATCAACTAATCAAATAATATTATTAATATATTAGAACTTATAATATATTAATAATCTCCAAGTGTTATTTCTCTCATTTAGTCTATCCAATTGCATGGTGCCATGCAACCCAAATGGACCATGCCGGGTCGGGTCAAGTACAAGCCCGAAATAGTTATGGACTTAGACACCTTATCCAACAGTACACCGTTTAGTTCCGCGGGTAGTTGTAGTTTGTATGCCACTGGGCCTATTCGGGCGACGATTTCGAAAGGTCCAATGTATCGCGGGTTCAGCTTTCCCCGTTTTCCGAAACGTATAACCCCTTTCCAGGGTGAGACCTTCAACAATACTCGATCACCGACCTGGAATTCTAAGGGCTTTCGCCGTTTATCAGCGTAGCTCTTTTGCCGGTCACGTGATGCTTGTAATCGAGCTTTGATCAGGACAATCTTTTCTGTGGTCTCGCGAATGATTTCCGGTCGCGTCAATGCCCTGTTTGACGTATGTGTTCTTGCTAGCTGGGTGTCACCTACTTCAGCCCAACATAACGGTGATCTACATTTACGCCCGTACAGTGCTTCGAAAGGGGCCACCTTGATGCTCGAATGATAACTATTGTTATATGAAAACTCGATCAACGGTAGGTGGGTATCCCAAGACTTTCCAAAGTCTATCACACATGCACGAAGCATGTCTTCAAGCGTCTGAATGGTTCGTTCGCTTTGACCGTCCGTTTGTGGGTGATACGCAGTGCTCATATCAAGATGAGTTCCCATGGCCTTGTGGAGCGACTGCCAAAAGCGTGACGTGAACCTACTGTCCCTATCCGAGATGATAGATTTTGGCACTCCATGAAGTCTTACAATCTCTCGTAGGTACAAACGCGTCAGTCTCTCCATCTTGTAGGACTCTTTGATTGGTAAGAAATGGGCAGATTTCGTCAGTCGGTCGATTATTACCCATATGGTGTCCAGTCCGTCCGACGTCTTGGGCAGCTTGGTCACGAAGTCCATAGATATCCCCTCCCATTTCCACTCAGGGACTGCCGGTTGTTGTAACAATCCTGAAGGTTTCTGGTATTCCACCTTTACCCTGGCGCACGTAAGGCACTTACTAACATAAGTCGCGATTTCCGCCTTCATGTTAGGCCACCAATAGTGTTGCTTGATGTCCAAATACATCTTGTCCGAACCGAGATGAATGGAGTATCGTGTCTTGTGGGCTTCCTTCATAACGGTCTCCCTAAACCCTCCGATTTTTGGGACCCAAATACGGTTCATGAAGTAGTATACCCCATTCTCCTTGACTTCTAGGTTCTTCTCCATTCCGCGTAATGCCTCGCTAGTTCTATTTTCCGCTTTCATAGCCTCTGCCTGGACTGATGCAATTTGAGTGGCCAGATGAGACTGAATGGTTATCGAGTGCGTTTTCGTACGGCGATTAGAGTACTCCTTCCGACATAATGCATCAGCTACCACGTTGGCCTTGCCTGGATGGTACTTGATCTCGCATTCGTAGTCGTTTAGTAATTCCACCCATCGCCGCTGTCTCATGTTCAGCTCCTTTTGATTCAAGATGTGCTGGAGGCTCTTGTGGTCTGTGAAGATGGTGCACTTTGTACCATACAGGTAGTGCCTCCAAATTTTTAGAGCAAAAACCACAGCTCCCAGTTCTAGGTCATGGGTCGTATAATTTACTTCATGCGTCTTTAGTTGGCGGGACGCATATGCTATCACTCTTCCACGTTGCATGAGAACGCAACCTAGGCCTTGATTCGACGCGTCACAGTAGACTACAAAATCTTCTGTTCCTTCAGGTAGTGATAGTACAGGAGCGCTACAGAGAGCTTGCTTCAAGGTTTGAAACGCAATCTCTTGCCGGTCTGTCCATTTGAATGGCATGCTCTTTTGCGTAAGCAAGGTAAGTGGCTTGGCGATTTTAGAGAAGTTTTGGATGAATCTCCTATAGTAACCTGCTAGGCCTAAGAACTGACAAATTTCGGTGGGCGTAGTCGGAGTTGCCCATCCTTCCACAGCTTTGACCTTAGAGGGATCCACATGGATTCCGTCTTGGCTTACTACGTGGCCTAGGAAATTCACACTCCGGAGCCAGAACTCGCACTTGGAGAGTTTGGCGTACAGCTTTTCCGTTCGCAGGGTCTCTAAGATTTGTCGGAGATGTTGGCCATGCTCCTCTTTGTTTCGAGAATAGACGAGGATGTCGTCGATAAACACAATGACGAAGTTGTCCAGGAACGGTCGACAGATTCGATTCATCAGGTCCATAAATGCGGTGGGTGCATTTGTTAGACCGAAGGGCATTACGACGAATTCATAATGTTCGTAGCGGGTTCGGAAAGCGGTTTTAGGAATATCTTCTTCTCGGACTTTGAGTTGATGGTATCCGGATCGTAAATCTATTTTAGAAAAATAACTAGCTCCTTGGAGCTGGTCGAATAGATCATCGATTCGTGGGAGTGGGTAGCGGTTTTTGACAGTGAGTTTATTTAACTCTCTGTAATCGATGCACATTCTGAAAGATCCGTCCTTCTTTTTGACAAAGAGCACCGGAGCTCCCCATGGCGAGTAGCTAGGTCGGATAAATCCCTTGTCCAGAAGCTCACTGAGTTGGCTGGATAATTCCTGCATTTCAGCAGGAGCCAATCGATATGGTGATTTAGCGAGAGGAGTTGCTCCTGGAACGAGGTCGATTCGGAACTCAACCTGTCTCTCTGGGGGTACCCCTGGAAGATCTTCAGGAAACACGTCCGGAAATTCACACGCTACCGGAATGTCTTGGATGTTAGTTTCTTCTTTGGTCTTATCCACTATGTGAGCCAAGAATGCCAAATTGTTCTTTCACAAGTGTTTTTGTGCTTTAATGCACGAGATGAGACGAAGATTCGTACTGGGTTTATCTCCGTAAATTACTAGGGTTTCGTGATTCGGAAGGCGAAGGCGAATGGCCTTCTCGTGGCACATAATCTCAGCATGGTGGGGGCTTAACCAATCCATGCCGATAATCACGTCGAAACTCCTAATTGATACTGGCATCAGATCTATTCGTAAGACGTGTTGGTTGAGGGTTAGGGTACATCCGATGTAGATCTCCCTAGTGGATTCGGTTTTCCCATTGGCCATTTCCACCGTATAGGTTTCATTTAGCTTCTGGGGTCGTTGTTTTAATAAATGTTTAAACTTCTCACTTACGAAACTTCGCTCCGCTCCGGTATCAAATAAGATGCATGCATAAGTGTGGTTTAGGAGGAACGTACCGGTCACAACTGCGGGGTCCTGAACTGCATCACTCTGACCCATAGTCAGCATTCTTCCTGCTCCCCTGTTTCCTGAGTTGTTGTTGTTAGGGCAATCCCGACGGAAGTGTCCCGTCCTTCCGCACCCGAAACAGGTGTGGCTAAGCCCTGTATTGTTGCTACCGGCATTGGTGTTGTTGTTATTGCGGTGGTTGTTGTTGTTGTTGTTCTGATTGTTTCCCTGACTCTGGTTCTGAGAAGGATAAGTCCTGCAGAACCTTGCAGTGTGTCCCCTTCGGTTGCAACTGGTGCAATGGAACTCCCTACATTCTCCTTGGTGATGGAAACCGCACTTGTTGCATTTGGGAAGATTACCGGAATAGGATCTTGAAGCATTTGAAGTAGCTGAGCCTGGAGCATGTGATGTGACTGGAACCGGCGCAGTGACATCGTTAACTGCCACTGTTTGCTGCTTTTTAGAGGTCTCGGGGCCCTGACGCCCCTTTCTCTTGTTGTTCTATCCTTTCTTACCATCACCCTCCTTTTTCTTCTCAGTCTCCACTGGCTTCTCGCCCTTTTTGTGGTTATGATCATATAGCCTCTTTGCCAATCTCTTCGCACTGTCAAAAGTTTCAGGGTTCGCAGCTATCACATTCCCTTGAATGGGGGATGTCAGTCCCCAGATGAATCGTTCGATCTTCTTTCCCTCTGATGTAATCATACCCGGGCACAACAGAGATAGTTCACTGAATCTTGATATGTAAGCATCGATGTTCCCATTCTGCACTGTGAGATTCCATAGTTCCTGTTCCATCTTCTGTATTTCGCCTCGGGGGCAGTACTCAGCCTTTAACATCTCTTTCATTTCTGTCCATGGAATAGAGTTGGCGACAGGGAGCGTCATAGCTTCTACGTGTCCATTCCACCAAGTAAGTGCTTGGTCCACAAAAGTGCAGGCCGCGAACTTCACTTTCATCTGCTCGGGGCACTCGCATATCTCGAATACCGACTCTACCTTCTCGATCCATCGCTTTAGAGCGATCACTCCTCCGATGCCGTTGAAAGTTCGGGGTTTAGCATTTGCAAAGTCCTTGTAGGTACACGTTTTAGTGAGTCCTTGGTTCGTCCCGTTGTTCGAACTTCCGGATCCTTGCCCGTTACCTCCTCCGTTGTTCCCTCGGTGAAGTTGTGCCATAGCTGCTGTGACCGCAGCAGACACGGCTTCCTGGAAAGCAGTGGAGTCAACTTCGGGCGGGGTTGGTTCGGGATTTCCGCGAGTAGCTGGGCGATGCATCTTTCTGTCATGAAACGGAAAGATGTTGAGTGTACGTGGTTTCTGTGAGGTTGCGACCCTACTAACTAGGTGTATGATACGAACCTAAACATTACTACAATCGAACATATAATCATAACGTCTCAACACATAACAACTGAGAATATCATAGCAAAACACCCAAAAATTTATTAATATTATCCGTGTTTAGTACAAGAAAATTTGCTCGTAAGAGCATACATAAGTAACACTAATCCGACAGCATAACGGCTCCATGAGTAGTGTAGTCACTTAAACATAGAGCCGGAGTACATAACATAGTTCCTAATATCCTACTATGATAAGTCTATCCCTAACCGCGATGAGCTGCGTCAGGAGGTGGTGCCGGGGTCATATGCCGAAATGTTGTGCCAGTAGCTGCGCCATCTCTGCCATGTCTCCTATAACCTCATCCCTCTCATGCTCTGCTTGCACTGCCCGAGCCTCCATAGCATACAGCTGTTGTCGCAGTGCGGCGATCTCAGCTTCGAGGGAACGGTTCTCTCTTGGGGGGTTCACTGGTGGAGCAGGGTGATCTGGTTGTGCCTCGTCCTCGCATGGCGGGATGGGGTCCTGGTCCCCAGCCTGACCTTCCTCGTCGTCACTGTCGATTCCTCCAAACTCGTAGTCAGTGTCTACGTATTCGTCGGGTCCGACATCGTGTGCTTCACCTGGATTCTCTCCTGGCTCATCCACAAGCATCCCGTGAGCTACTAAGGCCTGATGAAACTGGATACCCTGCTGCTCCTCCTCAGGCTCCTCCTCCTCCTCTAGCCACCCGTTGTTTCCCTGATTAGGGAAGTAGGGGTCTCCAGGGTGATGAAAACCAGCCATGCTGTCTGCGCGAGTACGTGAATATGCTAACATTATTCCTAGGGTACTATGACTATTATACAGACTAAGCAAACATTCTCTTTTTGGGTGATAAAGGGTATAGTTTTAGGTTCCCTGGCTATCCCGATCTCATCAAGACGTGTGTTAGTTTTACCTTGGAGAGAATGTAGTTGATCAGGCTACATTCACTCCTTGGTATCACTAAGAACAGTCCCGAATTAACCGAGATACCAGCATTATTGTGTTTGATTCAGCGTTAGGTCCTTATTCCTAATGCAAGCAAGTGTGTTTTATTTACTTGTTTTGTTCAGAGTTATGTTAGTCCCTCTTTTTGGTTTATAGTTGCATATCAATGTATGGCTCGACATGCTAGTTCACTATAAACAAAGCTCTGATACCAACCTGTCACACCCCCGAACCAGACGGCGGAAACGTCCGGGGGCTGTCGTGACTCAATTGTATACCATAACATTGAATATATATGAAACATAACAACATTCGTCACCATTCATCAATACAGTACAACCAGTAGCGTTTACATGTCATACATTGTTTAAAACATTACATTCCCAAAAAAATTAAATTGTTCGGTTCGTACATAAATAAACTGCAAGCCGTCACTGATTATGATTTCCTTTGGTTCACTGGTTCCCTGAGAATACAAGTATTTTGAAAAACGTCAACATATGAAATGTTGGTGAGTTCATAAGTAGTGTTTGAAATCGAATGTTTGTATTGTTTGAAAAACCACCAGAAAATCCGATATTTTCTGAAAAGAAAGCTTTTGAAAACGTTTGTGAAGATCCATAGGTATGCTTGTTTGTTTCTATACTTGAAAAAAAAATGTTCATTGAAGTTGTATGCATTTCAAATCTGTATGTATTGAAAACCCTAGGAAAACCCGATGTTCTCCTAGTTCCTTGAATTACGTGAAGTTACATTGAAACCATTGTATAGCGTATAGTGTCAGTCCCAGGCGACGTTGGAAGGTTCTCGAGCATGATTATTTACTACAAACCCGCATTACACAAACGTCCAGTTTATAGTTATACTAACGATCCCGAAGGCGTCGTCCGTACTAATCACGTTATCCAATCGCCCTGACTAGGTGTAGTCCCACATCCGAAGAGAAAGAGTTCACGAAGACCCCGATGACTCCATTAACCGGTTGGGGATAAAAATGTACGAGGGGTCCCCGACCCGCCTCGCATGAAATGTAGACTTTACTAGAAATACCAAAGGACCCTTGGGGACCAGTAGTATACAAGCCATTGAAAGTCCATTTACGTTGTGTCGGATCGGTAAAACCCAACACTCCGTAAAAAAAATGTCTTCGGGCCTTAAGATCAGGTCATTGGGCTAGCTAGGCTCAACGAACAAGATTTTACACTTTTGGGGCCCAAAGATGGTGCGTAGACGTCTGTGCACACTCGCATGTATATGTATTACCAAACGTTACTTGTATGAATCGTAGTGTCGTAGTGTTAGTAGTTGTAGATTTCTATTGGTTCGAGACCGAGCCAATTCGTTTAACAACGACTTTTGGTATTGTAATGTATTGTATTTCGTCGATAGTCGCGGTGCCATTATTTGATCAAATTGTGTATATTGAATTAGCCTTGAAATATTTCTGTTTTCAGCCCCTCATTATTTGTAAAATTTACATTTTCAACCCTTTTATTTAATATTTCCCGGTTTGGTCCTTAAATAAATTTTCTTGACATTTTAACACCAAAACTTATTGAAATTAATTTTTTTCAGCATATTTTTCATAGAAAACAGTTTAAGTCCCTGAAAAAGCAGTTTTCTCGGTTTTAATCCCTTCTTTTCGCATCTTTGACAATTTTGGCCCAAATTGGAAAATTTTTGCAACTTTGGTCCTTTTTAAATTTAAAAAGCATTTTAAACCTTTGAAAAGGACTTGGATCACTTATGGTCCACTGTTTTACAGAAAATCACAGTTTTGGCCCTCCAAAACAGAAAAACTCGCATAATGGGCCTCATTGGGCCGAAAATGTCATTTTTAGCCCATTAAGCTTGAAATTTATGTTTTTAATCCCTTAAATGAGTATAATTCCAGAAATAGTTTTATGGAAACTGTTTTGGCACACTTCATCCATCAGAATCTGTGAAATGTCAATTTGGGCCCTTAATTTTGTATTTTTCACATTTTTGGCCCAAAATTTGTGTTTTTAACCCAAAGAAAATTGTTACTAAACCACTTAGCCATTTTTCTTGAGACACTTTGTATTTAGAAATATATCTGAAGCTAAAATCATTTAACACAAGATATATCTCGGTTTTGAGGGGTTTTATGGCTAGATCCAACATTATAACACACAAATGCATACATATAAGATTGGAAATCATACAAGGCATACAAAACACATATAGATCTACACTTTCACTTGTATTCCCCCCCCCCCCCACAAAACTCATAAAAACAGAAAATAGGGGGTATGAAGCTCACCTTGGGTGTTGATTCGGTTTTTGAAGAAAGATTGGAAGAAATGAAGTGATTTTTGGCCTTTGCACTCCTTGATGAAATTTTCGAGTTTATGGGGTTTCTAGAGTGCAAGATCATGATTTTTGCATGGATTAGGAAGAGATTTTTGATAAATAAGGAATACAAGTCATAGATCCAAGCAAAACCTTACCTTAGATGATGATTTTGTGGAAGAACTTCCTTGAACGCTCCCTAATTTTCAAGATTTTGGATGGAGATGAGGAAGAAGTCTTGAGTGAATTTTAGAGAGAGTTTGTGAGTGTTTTGTGTGTGTGTGGTGTGTTTTCGGCCGAAAGAGAGAGAGAAGGGAGAAATAGACCATGAAGTGATACTTGCATGGAGGTATGTGATGTATTGCATGGAAGTCCTTTGGTTATTTATGAGGTGTCACTTGAAAGTCAACTCTTTCTTGGATTTGGGCCTTGGGCCGAGATTTTGGAAAGGAAAAGAAAAATTTGGGCTTTAAATGCTTAAGCCCAATTCTCATGGTTAAGTTGAGTGATTTTTGGTCCAAATAAATATAAAGGTGATTTTTATAACTTGTTAGGGTCAAATTAGGTTAATTATGGATCACAGCTTTCAATTTATTTCATTCTAGGCCCAACATGGCCCAAAATGTTGAATTAAATAAATGTGGGTCCAATTTGGATCCAATTAGGGTTCTAAGCCCATGATAGTCCAATTGGAAGCTTATTGGTCCATTTGGATCCAATAAGGAAGTTCTAGTCCAAAATAGACTTAACAAGAGCTTCTAGGGTTTTCCAATTGTTTGATGACTACTTGTAGTACTTGTATAATGTATTTGATTGAAGTTTTTGATTCACATTAACTTGAATGTATAGATTACATGGCTCAAAATTTCCAGTTGTGACATTAACAGAATCGGGACAATACCAAACCAAATCGCCGAGTTCCCATATGAACTCATCGAGTTCATCAGTCTGTCATCCAAGTTAATGCATTAAGCCACTAATATTCAAACAAAGGTCTATCTTCTAGATCTAGACTGATAATGCGTCTAGAAGGCTAAAGTTTACAACTTTACCCATGGAGAACCACCCCAAAGGCATTAAGCTCAAACCCTAATCCTAAAAGACTTATGTCTTGATACAAAAACCAACATATCTTTAGGATAGAGCTTATGGACACATATCTGAACCTTAAAGGCTAAAAGGTCACGTAAAGTCTTCAACTTTACTCACATGCATGGCCAAATGAAGCTTAAGAGACAAAAACAAAGGCGCTTCTTGGCATAGATTTTCTACTGAGTCTGACCTGTTTGAAGCCTTTTCCGAACCTGCCGAATCATCTCAATGGTCTTGAGCACCACCTCGATACTCCCCATGACTCGCTGATCAACCTCACCCCAACAAATCAGGGTCCTACATTTCCTCCCGTAGTGCATCTCAAAGGGAGTCGATCAATGCTAGCATGATAGTTGTTGTTTTACGAAAATTTCGCTAACGAAAAAGACGTATCACAACTCCCAACAAAATCTAACACGCACAAACACAACATGTCTTCAAGAGTATGAATCGTCTACTCACTCTACCCATCGGTCTGGGGTGAAAAGTTGTTCTAAAATGGAGACAAGTGCCCATCTCATCCTGAATCCGCTTGTAGAAATTGGAAGTAAAGCGAACATCCTGGTCATGATAAAATCCATCGTAATGTCATCCCATTTCCATATGGGAATCTCCAACGGCTGCATCTTGCCTTGAGGTTGCTGATGTTCGGCCTTGACTTTCCTACAAGTAAAGCACCACTCCACAAACCATGTTATATCCCGCTTCATGTAGGGCCACCAATAATCGGGGTGAAAGTCCTTATACAACTTCGTCGCCCCGAGATGAATGGAGAATCTCGACTTGAGAGCCTCCTGTTGGGTTTTGAGCACTCTAAAACTCCTATGGTGGACATGCAACCCTAAATGCTTTGGATCTATGTTTTCTCTATTATGCATGTTTATTTTCAATGTTTCCAAAGCATTGCCCTAACTAGCATACAAATTGCCAATTGAATAAAACATCCAGATAGATGAAACACCTTTTGGAGGACTTGTAGTTCTTGACCCTTGAAAGCTTGAGAACCTCAAGAGTGATGCCTTTAATGGTTCACAAACACCAATATGCTAGAGGATGATTTAAGAGAATAATCTATTTATTTCAAAGAGAAGAGGCAACCGATTTTGGTCTATGGAGGGTTCTATTTATTGTATTAGACATGCTAGGGTCACACATGGTAAACCCTAATAACCCATGAATTTCCACATTCTCATGCTCCATGGGTTTAACCTCCATGGAATATCCGTGGATTAGTTTAGCCCATAATCATGGATCATTAGCCCACACTTCAAGAATGATTGATTTACATAATCAATCCCTATATATTTACTTAATCTCTTTCGATTAAAAAATTAATAAATTAATTCCTGATCGATACTAATTGAATAATTCCGTATTAATATATTATACTTGTAGTATATTTATAAAACATAAATAACCTTATTCTCAAAATTCATCCTATCAAATTGAACTGGTGAAGGCAACCCAAAAGGGTCATGCTACAATCGGGTCAAGTACATACCTGTTATAGTTATGGGCTTAGACACCAAATCTAACAGTCTTCCACTTAGATAAGTCCAATAACTATTACTGCTTACGCACTTCAGGATCTGACTTATCAATTGTAAGCTTTCAAAAGACGTTGTCAAACTCTGACAAAGTCAGTGATGCGTCCTTTAGATAAGGGAGCATATACTCCTCTGTTCTCAAGATATCTATGCGGACAAACACGTGGAACATAGTCATACTTATTGTGTTGTTATTTGTTTCCTGATTTCTGATTCGTCTGACATAGAACATAACTGAACACATCAATTTAGTTATGATCGGGCCCGGCACATAAGTCAAAACAAAATATCGAGGGGCCCAAGATATCGCTTTTAATCCTCTTAGGATAAAAGGAAAAAATAAACTTCGACATTATATGCTTGTACTAACTACTCATCAAATCATGTGCAACGACACGTTTTATAACATCAAGTTACTGATGCATTTTCATGCCATCAATGCACAACCAACTTGTAGTCAATGACTCATATATCTTGGTTTGAGGATTATAAGATATTTTCGTCTCACAATTACTCGTGATAAATTCCATGAAGTAATTCAGGTGAGCATGTGTTGAATCCAATACTCAAATCTTATTTCAGGAGTACTCAAGAATGGTGTAGCAAACCTGTTGCTATGTCTAACTCCTTAGACAAATCTACAAGCCAACTCATGACAATCTTCTTTCATACCTACTTCCAAAGTATGATCGACTGTGGATAGTTTGAATAATAATAATAATCATAATTTTATTATTCTAGAAGTCAAAACATGCAAAGTGAAATAATAGTAAATAACTGACACAAGAAAATAACTTTACTTATAAATAAAAACCCATCTTATTCATCATCGAATGTCAATTACAATTTATTTATTACAAGTTTCGATTTATCTAATTACTAAAACTAATATTTTCCTTTAGCCCAATGCTCCTCGCATGTTGCAAGTGCTTAACCCTAGTCGGTCCTTTTGTAAGATGATATGTTGGGTTGTCCTCTGACGATATCCCCTTTATGACGAGGTGTTGTAAGGTCCAAATAAGGATCTTCACCAGTAACCAAGCAATAAACAATCACAGAATAAGAACAAGATGAAAAGAAGCCAAGCTTGCACATGATTATATTCAATAAATCGTCAGGTACAACTCGATGGACTGCTCTATAAAATCTATGGTATCAACAACAACGAAAGACCAACTCCTACACTATTTATACTCGAATTAGACCTCAAACAGTGTTCAGGACCGTAAACATGGTTTACGGCCGTAAACGTGTTTACAACCGTAAACCATGTTTACAGTCATGAACACACAAAATGACCAAATTCACATAAACACCACATAAATTATATTACAGACTCTTGCCAAAACAAAATACACTGAAATCCTAGACCAAACCATTAACTGGACTCTTTAATCTCCCCGTTGGTTTAGTGCTAGCTTGGGCTCAGTTGTCGACCACCAGTACATTGGACTTTCCCATCGCTCCGTTCCATATTTTCTTCTCTATAATTGCAGCCACCATCGAAGTATATTCTTTTGCAGCAGGCTCAAAGATATCTTCAGCCACCACAATCTGATGAGCAGCGAGATGATGAATGTCCCGCTTGCCAAATTGAAGCAAATCCCTTTTATCATACAGACAGATGCAATCTTCCTTAAGCTTGATGACAGCAACATCTGTGGATTCATCATGCATCCAATATTGCATGGATGCAAGAGAAGCATTTGAATAATTTTGAAGAACAGGAATGTGCTTAACTTGAGAAGTAGCAGGCCACATCACTGACCGAAGTAGCTGACTTGTTTTGGGATCAATGACCTTTTTGTGGACCTTGACAAAAGACTCTGCAGTCTTCATTGAAGGGAAGCCCTTGACCACTTGATATTCCAAAAAGGATTTGAACTGACTCGCCCTGGGATTTCCTGATGGATTTGAGAAAGGAGCATTGGACAGCTCAATAAGATCAATCTTAGTAAAAGAATGAAAGTCGTGAGCATCTTTGTATAGTTCTTTATTTCCGCTCTTTCTCCTCACCATAAACATGTTCATGGTGTCATGGAATCCCCACGAGATGATTCCAGACCTATCGCCATACATATCTCTGAAACGATGCACGCCCAAATCCGTAATGGTGATCTGTGGACTATCCTAGGGTGCCTTATGATCTACGCTCCTTTTAAATAGCAATTGACCTTTGTTAGTAGACTTGTCGAATTTGGTGTGTTTCAATGCTGCTGCACTTGGAGCTTGAGTTAGTTCCTTTTCAAAACGGTGCTCTATGATGGTGGTTCTGGTAGGTTGAGGAACAATGGGAGCATCTTGGTTGGGAAGCTAAATCTGTGGCTCGTCAACGGATGACTTGAATTCATAGCCAAGTTTATCTTCCAACTTTTTCTTCAAATCGTAGCAGCTGGCGGTCAATAGGCCAAAATGTGTCTGAAGATCTGTAATCTGCTTTGTCTTCAGAACTTTATCCTTATTAAGTTCAGCCACTTGAATAATGAGCTCTGTGTTTTCAGTTTGAAGGTCTGCGACCTTGATAGTCAGCTCAAAATTTCTCTGATTAAGATCAATGTTCTTCTGATTCAGTACGTCGATCTGTTTCTGGAGTCCAAGAACTGAGGGAATCTCTTCTCCTGAGCTGTCACCCCCAATAAAAATTCCTTTGCCGCATGGGGGTGGTGTAGAAAATTGTTCTTCTGCCAGGAGCCTAGCTAGGCTGACTGAGGCAGCATCATCCTCTGTCTTGGGATGAGAGAAACCTGTTGGGAATGAAGATCCACCAGCTTCATAGAAAGTACTAGGACCTTCACTGATGGGTTCGGAAGAGACTATGGTAGGCGTGGTTGTTGGTGGAGCAGTAACACTTTGAGTTGCCAGTCTATGGACGAGTCTGTGTCTTTTACTTGGAGGAGGAGAGGCTTGAGTAGTGGTGTGATCACTTTCCGCTGGCTTAGATGTAGGTAAGACAACATCAAGGGGAGGAATTCCTGATACTGTCACCATAGGAGTTGCTATTTCTGCCTATGGATTGGTAGGAGTTGGAGTGGCTTCAAGAACATCTTCTTCTTCCCTTGTCTCTATGGCCGGATGAGCAACTTCATCGACATTATCAAGCAAATTTTCGAGGCTCTCTCCGGTAATGAAATCTTCATTGCTACTGAAGTTTAAAGGAATTTCATCATTACCGAATCCTATGAGGTCGAGATCCTCATACAATTCAGTCTCATCCCCCGACCTCTCATTGTAATCCCTTGAACCTGTACCGACTGCAATTCGTGTTCCTCGGCGACTTGGGCATTTGCAGCTGCATTTTCATCGGCATCATGATCTGAAATGCTGATGACATCATAAAAAACAACCCTTTTAGAGGAAGTGGGCTCAGATGATGCTTTGTCAAATGTTCCGTGAGACTCGGAAGATTCATCAAGCTCAGCAAATTTTCCGAACTTCACCAGGGGATGTAATCCTTGAAAAACAACCTTGCCCTTCCGATTTTATTTAATAAGACCAACAGTGTGAGGCCCCAAGGATTTTATATCCAGCTTGTCACCATCCTTGACCATCTCTAGAAATTGATCGTCGATGAACGATTGAATAATCCTCGGATGTAACAAGAATGCATCTCTGGTTCCCCGGGTCATGGCATTTATGTTCACCAATAACTCATCAAGAATAAACTTTGAGAAGTTGAATTTAATGCCAGCAGCCAAAGATACAATCGCCACTATGTTTCTGAGAGAGATTTCATCAGCTCCTCATCTCCTGCCTGAGATGCAGCTCACGAACACGTCTGCCAAGAATCGCCAGAAAGGAGGCAAGAGCTTTTTCACTGTGGGAGGGTAGGTACCCTTGTATCCCATCTTCTCAATAATCTGTTGTACATCATCAATCGCAATTTCAGTAGGAAAATTGGATTCATCATTGACCAGCAGAGTATCTTTGATGTACTGCTCCGTGATTCTGATCTTGCAGCCTTTAACCACAGCTTCGATCGACATCTCTCCATTGACTTTTGACATCTTAGCCATCTGCCAAAACTCCTGGACAATGTCCAGATAAATGATGGGATTTACTGTGATGGAAAAAGACAAGCAACACTCTCTCAGTCTGTAGAACATTGATTTAAATTCTGTATGAGCGACCGGAGGATCATCCAAGACAATCGCCAGGTTGTGCATGTCTGCAAACTTAAGATTCGCCATTGATCTGCACTAAACAGGCCAAGTAAGAAAACAAAGTATTTAACAAGTTAAATCTTTAATTTTTCTTAATTAAACAATTTTATTTTGTCCTTTTAAAAATAGTTTGACTACAAAAGATTAGAGTTTACGGTCAAAATTAGTCAAACAGGGTTTACGGTCAAAGTTGGTCATCTGACCGTAAACAGAGTTTACGGTCGAGAGGCCAAACTGAGGTTATGGTCGTAAGGCCAAACCAAGTTTACGGTTCTTAAATATCCCCAAACCATAAACCCCTCAGGAACAGTACACGTCGACGATCTTTTAAACTCATATTACTCCTCCAGTTTTGGTCGGATCGATGAACATAAAGCATATTCCTAGTCGGTTTTGACGTACCTTCGTAGTGAACTAGTTGATTTCGCAAATAAAAACTAAAAAAAAATTTCCGAAGAGAGAGAGTAGAGGGAGGATGCTTGCGGCTGTAAAAGGGAGAAGTGGGAGAGGAAAGGGTTTACAGCAGTAAACTCTTCCTTTTATACTCCCTTAACTTTTACCTGTCTCCCACACAGTTAAAATCTCAGTCCTAATCCCGATTTAAATTTTAAAAATAAAACATTTTGAGGATAGTAAAAATAAAAATAAAAATAAAAATAAAAATAAAATTAACATAAAACTAAAAATAAACTAATTTCTAAATATTTAAGAATTAAAATATTTTAAAAAAATAAATTTTTAAAAATTATAAAAATAAAAATAAAAATAAAAATAAACTTATAAACAAAAATAAAAAATAAAAAATTTAATTTAATTTAATTTTTTTTAAATAAGCATAGACAAAATTTATCTCAACACTACTGACAGGCTCTTGTGACACTAGGATTAAAGTTGTTAGACAAACTTAATCCACTTGTCGGTACTGTTCATCTTCACGTCTTTGTCTGGTCGATCGTCGGTATTGTGGTCCACTTAAACAAGAAAAAATTGTGAAGATTTAGGACATGCTATTAGTTACAAAACAAAGTGATCCTAAGTTCCTAGATGCTATATCTTAATGACCATTCAGCTGTCGACGACCAGGGATATTGTTGTCCACCTAAATTGAGCACCGAGATCTATAGACAATCTTTGAGTGTTCAATTTTAATTGTACTGGAACATGTTTCCCGCTTCCTTATATGCTCCAGTAATCAAGGACTTCTAGAATACTCCTTACATCGGGAGAGCAGACAATTATAAAGAGACAATATAGATTTAGAATGCATATGATATACACCTAGGTCGGATCTCTTCCAATCACGCAGAGGGTGAAACATATGACTAACTGAAGATTTAGAGGGATTGAGAAGTGGAATGGTGCATATACTATGTACCAGGTCGGATTGTGAGTCACGTAAAGGAGACAGTATATGGCTAACAGATAGAAAGAATTGCATAGATAGAAGATCCAGAGAAATAGAGTGGCATATGTTACAGTCCAGGTCAGATTTTGAGTCACGCAGAGGAGGTAACATATGACTAACAGATATAAAGAAAGAATATAACCTTCTACAGACCTAATTTATCGGAATTTACCATTCGCCCCATCAATATCGGAATTAAGGATAGACGCACATCGAGGAAAATTTAATCCACGGTTCCAAGTACAGGTTCTTTAATGTGACCAGTAGATTCCCATATATATCTCCCTACTCAACCTATCCAAACGTCGTATTGTCAAGCTAAACGGATCTAACAAGGTCAAGATTTGTTAAGTCTATAGATTTCCTAAGTTCAGCTCTGCCTAGTCATGTCCATTTAGAATCTTTCGTGCCTACCGACGCATCAAACCAGAGCATAGACCTTTCAACTTTGGGTACGTTATACAGACTTAGATTGTCTATTATCACTTGATAACATCACTTCCCAGTCCTTCATTAACAAGCAAAACTTTATGAAACAATCTTTTTGATTTTTTTGAAAGTTTTTTTTAATTTTTAAATTTTTGTTTGGTTTTGATTATTCCCCCCCCCCTAAATTTGTGCATGGAAGAGAATGAAATGACTGAAATGCTCAAATTTAAACTAACTGAATTAATAGCAAAAATTAATCCTCAAAACGAATCATATTCAAAAATCCCACAAACACATAGAATCGAGCTTTGTTAAAAGGCTTAGTGAACAGATTCGCCACATTATTGGAAGTGGGAACCTGTTCTAGCCGGATGAGCGAATGATCATAACAATCTCTGATAAAGTGAATTTTGTTGTCAATATGCTTGGTTTTGGAATGTTGGACCGGATTTTTAGTGATTTGATTAGCAGCCTCATTATCACAGTGAATTGGGGTTTCTAGATAATTCAAACTGTAGTCCAACAGTGGATGTTGGATCCAGATAACTTGAGAACAGCAAGCTGATGCAGCAACCTATTCCGCTTCTGTTGTTGAGGTAGAGATAGTATGCTGTTTCTTGCATAGCCACGACACCAACCTATCACCAAGGAATTAGCACCCTCCTGATGTGGATTTCCTGTCAAGCTCACATCCTCCATAATTACTGTCAGCAAAAGCATATAAATCAAATTCAGAATTCTTCGGATACTAAAGACCCAATTTTGGGCTTCCTTAGATATACCGAAAAATCGTTTTGACAGCAATAAGATGTGAAAGTTTAGGATTAGCCTGATAGCGAGCGCATTGACAGACTACAAAAATGATATCGGGACGGCTTGCAGTGAGATACATTAGGGAACCGATCATCGATCTATAGTGAGTCTGATCTAAGGATTCACCATCAATATCTGGATTCAGTAGGGGCCTTTCAGCCATTGGTGTCGATGCATGCTTTGCGTCTTCAAACTCGAACTTCTCAAGAGTATCCTCCACATACTTAGCTTGATGTAGTAGGATTCCGGTAGAACTTTGTTTGACCTAAAGCCCCAGAAACATGGTCATTTCACCTAGAGAACTCATCTCGAATTGCTTCTTCATCACGTCTTCAGACTCTTTGCAAAGCTTTGGACGGGTAGACCCGAAGATAATGTTGTCAACATAGATCTAAACTAGTATCTGATCATTACCCACATGCTTGATGAATAAAGTTTGATCAATAGTGTCGCGAGAGTATCCATGCTCGAGCAAGTGCTTTGTTAGGGTCGCATACCATGCTCGAGGAGGTTGATGTAACCCATACAACACCTTGTCCAACTTGTAGACATGATTAGGGAACTTTGAGTTAAGAAACCAAGGGGGTTGATCAACATAAATTTCTTCCTTCACCTTGCCATACAAGAAGGCAGTCTTGACATCTATTTGGTAGACCGTGAATTTCATATAGGAAGCGTATGCGAGAAAGATACGAATAGCCTCTAAACGAGCCACAGGAGCATACACATCAGTATAATCAAGACCCTCAATTTGTCGAAACCCGTGAACCACCAACCTGGCTTTATTATGCACTATTACACCAGAATCATCCTGCTTATTACGATAGACCCAACGCGTATCAAGAGACCTTTTGCCCTTTGGTAACTCAACCAACTTCCAAACCCCAAGCTTTTCAAACTGATTTAGCTCTTCATGCATTGCATGTACCCAACTGGGATCATTCAAATCCCTTTCAACATTCTTGGGCTCTATTTGAGATAAAAAGCAAGAGTAGAGACATGCATTAATATCTCCACTCTAACTTCTGGTTTTAACTTCGTCACCCAGCTAACCAATGACATTATCGATCGGGATGATCGCGTTGATTTCTTGAAGGTATGTCTTGGCTGATATCATTGAGTTTAACAGGAAGAGTGTGTATGTTGAAACCTCCATCATCTACTGATTGATTCACATTAGATGAATCTGCTACAAACTCATTAGCAATTTCTTCAGGAAAGAGTAGTTCCATAAAAGTTGGAATGACAGCGGAAGCATCTCTAGACATGAACTCTCTCTCAACAGGTGTAAGAGGTGTAGTATCAGCATTAGGAGTTTCATTTGTAACCTTAGACTCTGGACTATTTGGTTGATCAGATGACTCCCCCTCAAGTGGAGCAGAGGACGCCCCTTCAGATGGAGCAGAGGACTCCCCCTCAACTGTTGGAGGTCTGTATACAACTTCTTTGTCTTCGTCTTCAGAAACAATCTTCGAAACAGAAGAGGATCCACATGAACTATCTGTAGACACATTTTAAGATTTGAAAAGTGATGTATAATCAAATAACCAATAAGGACCCACTCGAGCGTCAGTTTCATTCTACTCCAACCAGCACACATCATAGGATTCTACTATCTGCTTAGTCTTTTTGTTGTAAACCCTATACATGGTGCGTGCAGCATACCCTACAAAGTAACAATCATCAGCTTTGGAATTGAATTTAGGGTTGGATTCCAAGTGAAGAAGGGTGCAAGGGCAGCCAAATACAAGGAAATGGCTGATAGAAGGCTTGTGTCCATAGAGAATCTCGTACGTTGTCTTCATTTGTGCTTTGTTGATTAGAACATGATTTTGCACGTAGCAAGCAGTGTTAATCGACTCAGCCCAAAAGAAAACAAGTACTTTGGAATCACAAAGCATTGTCCTTGCGGCGTCTTTAAAAGTTCTATTTCTCCTTTCAGCAACACCATTTTGTTGAGGCGTGTGAGCAAAGCTATATTGACGCACTATCCCCTTTTCTGCGCAAAAATGGTCAAGAATTTTAATCTTGAACTCAGTTCCATTGTCAGTACGAAGCGCCTTCACTTGGTTGTTGGTTTGCTTCTCAATCATCACAACGAACTTCTTTATCAGATTAGCAACCCTCGCTTTGTTGGATAAGAAGAGGACCCACGTAAACCGAGAGAAATCATCGATCACAACGAGACAGTATGAGCTTCTGTTGATGCTCAGGATGTTGGCCAGACCAAATAAGTCCATATGCAATACTTGGAGCACTTGACAGATTGAGTTGACTTGCTTGGCCAGGTGTGGTTTCCGATGATGTTTTCCTTAAGCACAGGAAACACACTTCTCAAAAGTAATAAAATCTCTGACGGGTAGGCCTCGGACCATCTCATTCTTAGCAAGGCGATTCAGGTTTTTCGCGCTAGCATGACCGAGACTTCGGTGCCACAGCATTGCATTTTGTTCGGAGATTTTTGAGAATAGGCAAGTGACTTGTTCAGGTAGGTTACTGTTGATATCAATAATGTAAGCATTCCCATCCCGCTTAGATTTGAATAGAATCCACTCTTCCGGGATGACAATGCCTGGCTTGAGAATCATACATTCTGTATCGGTAAAATGGGTAGAGTAGCCTTTGTCGCAGATTTGAGAAACACTCAACAAGCTATGCTTTAACTCGGGAGCAAAGTTGACATTCTCAAAGCTTAGCACTCCATTTGTAACGGTTCCTCTTTGTGTGATCTTGCCACCATCTCCGCCTGTGAAGGAAACATAACCCCCATTAAAAGATTGAATTTCGCTCAGTTGGGAGATGTCCCTAGTCATATGCGAGGAGCAGCCGCTGTCGACGTACCAAGGACGAACGACATTCCTCCACAACTGTCCCTGCAAAATTAGCGGAATCATTTAGATTTACGAACCCAGGTCATCACTGTCCTGGGATTCCTTTTCGTTTTCTCTGATTTATCCTTCAATATTTTCAAAGTAGCATCCTCATTTTTAATCACTTCAGAAGATGTTAATGATGGATTAGAAAGTGATTTGGGCTTCCATTGATATTTGGGTTTTACAACATTCTCAAGTGGTTTTGAAATATGTTTCTAGGAGTTTGCACTGAGCCTTTGGATTTTCTACCAAAAGTGGTGGAAGATCCAAAATTACTTTTTGATGAAGCCGATCTTGGCGGAGCCTTGTTCGGTTTTGGAAAACTATTTTGAGCTTTGTTAGTAAAAACCTTTTTATTCTTTTGAAAATTAGCCCTTTTCTGCTGCGATCATTTTTCCAATCATCATTTTGAGAACGAGTTCTTGTGGATTTTCTAATTAAAGACCTTCCTCGAGATTCGTTCTCTCCTCTTAGTGACAAGTAGTTTACAAATATCCTATTTTGACAAATCCTAGCTATATGATCACCAACACCACAATTAAAACAAATCTATTTATTATTTGAACTTGTACTACATTTTTTAGATTTATTTTCTTGACAGACACTCTCACTCTTCTCAGAAGAACATGCATGAGGGATAGATTGAGAGATAAGTGAGGGTGTCTCAGTTGTTGTGACTTGTGGAATTGATGGTGTTTCATGAGTATCACAAGCATCAGAATTACCAAACTGTTCAGCAAACATATCAAAGAAATTAAATGCAACAGAATCAGATGTGGAAGCATCACACGAAACATTATCAGTCTTAACATCAGAAAAATAAATGTTTTCATTTGAAACAAAAAATTCAGAATTAGAAACAGAAACGGAAACAGGTCCTCCGACTCCATGCTTTGCCTAGTCTAAGGGTTGATCTTCAGGGGAAGTAGAAATGTTAGTACTTTCAACATTAATAAATCTGTCTGAAACGAAACTAGATGGCTTGCCATAAACCATAAATGGTTCGTTGGCAATCTGCTCCTTGGATAGAGGTTGATACTGATATGTATGATTATAAGGAGGAGGTACACAATCATAACCTAAACCCTTAGACTGATTTCGTTTATATTGCATGCAATGATCAATCATGGTGTTAACTACCTCGCTTGATCCATCAAATTTTTGAAAAGCAATGTTTGCAGAATCAACCTCCTTTTTTAATGTATCAAGCTTAGTAATTAACTCATCAATTTGTATTTTAACATAATCATACAATTCACATTTTTCACTGTATTCTGTTTGAATCCTTATGAAGTCTTTTATTGTAGTTTCTAACTGGGCCTTAATTGGTTTTTGTACTTTCCTAAGTTGGTATCCCTCATATCTAAGGTCCTCTACTTCTCTACGTAATAATTGGATTCCATCACGAAGAACTTTAACATATTCTTTACATGCATGAGAGCAAGATGGTAGGTTTACTTCGCTTTTCTTGGGCTCGGAAGAAGTAGACACCATTAGGGCAAACTACAGCTCCATCATTTCTGCTTCGGGATCAACATCATCATTCTTCAAGGTAGCATCATTAATCTGAGCTAGATGAGAGTTTTCTGGCCCTGAGATATTCAAAGCCTGAATCTGGTCCTCCAAGTCAAAGGATTGAGCGACCATAGTAGTCTCACCATTAGTTGCAGCACCTGCACGGTTGTTTCCCACTGGTACCATTTGCCTTTTGTTGTTGATCCTACGATCTGGCCTAGGGCATTCACGAGCAAAATGACCCGGCTTGTGGCAGTTGAAACATCTCAACATGCCCTTGTTAAATCCTACTTTGTTATCAACATTCATGCCCCAGTTGCTCTTCCATGTCTTCTTAGCAAACTGTTTGACCCTGAAAATAGCCATAGCAATCTGCCATGTAATGTCAATCTCTTCTACGTCTTCAGGATGAATTTGATCCAACTAAGCAAATGATGGCTGAGGTGGAAGATCTCCAACTACAAAAGCATTATAGCAATTAACTAGCACAGTAGCTAGATCCATATTTTCATCAGAGTCTTTAGAGTTTGAAGAAGAAGCTACAGCTGACACATTTGGAGCAGGGACAGCTTGTGGAGTGACATATGGCTGAGTTTGATGGTGAGGGATGGATGATGCAGCAGCGAAGGTCTGAATATGAGGTTGCTGAGCTGCAAAGGCTTGACCTGAGGAGGACATGATTGATGAGAAAGCATTGTTGGATGAGATTCCAAGATTTGCAGTAGAGTATGAGTTCACATGATTAATTTCTCTTTGTTTGTCATCAATATCACAAGCTTTGATGATCGCCATAATTTCAGCAAGAGTGAGGCGATTTAAATCCTTGGCTTTCTTAATTACAACAACATTCATATCCCATGATGTAGGAAGAGCATTCAGAAGCTTCTTGTTGATTTCTGACTTGGTTAAGAAAATCCCAGATATGTTCATGTCAGTCGTAAGAGTTGTGAATCATTGTAGCTAAGCCTCAAGAGTCTCTCTTGGAATGTAGTTGAACATATTAAACTTTTGTCTCAACATGTCCTGTCGAATTTCCTTCATATCTGCATTTCCCTCATAAACCTCAATTAGGGCTTCCCATAGATCTTTAGCTGAAGTGTACTCATGAAAACCTTGAGCAATATCGGGAGATAATGCCATGGTTAAAGTGGCCAAAGCCCTTTCCTGCTCCTCAATTTACTCAAACAACTCATCAGTGTACTTTTCAATAGCCTTGTTAATCACTTGGCCTCCAACTGACATAGTGATTCTAACAGGGCCTCTAAGAATGCTTCTCCAGACTTTGAAATCTTTCATCTTAATGTATTTCTCAATTCTGTACTTCCACTCGGGAAAACTTTATGCAGACATCAATCTTGGAATACGCGTACTAGTGCCCATGACAATATCAAGTTCGTGAAAATGATTTTGACTTTGAGAATCCATTTGAAATTAAAGCAATTTAAAATCACAAAGGTGTTTGCAGTTGATGAGTTTACGAATGTAAACAGGGTTTACGGTTTCTAAGTTTACAGATCTTAAGGTTCTTGAAGCCTTGTTTGCGGTTTTTAAAGATTTACAGTTTACGGTTAATGAAGATCTTGAGTTTAGAACCATAAAAGGTGTTTACGGTTGTCAATAAACTCCCAAAAAGCTCTTAAACACATGGTTTTGCAATAGATTCAGATCCTTTAACCTTTTAGAATACCAAAACCAATGTTCGAACAATAAGAATATCAGTTTTAAGCACCCCAAATTTCGATTGAATGAAGCTTGACACCGGTTACTGCTCTGATACCAATTGTAAGGTCCAAATAAGGATCTTTACCAGCAACCAAGCAATAAACAATCATAGAATAAGAACAAGATGAAAAGAACCCAAGCATGCACATGATTACATTCAATAAATCGTCAGGTACAACACGATGGACTGCTCTGTAAACTCTATGGTATCAACAACAACAAAAGACCAACTCCTCCACTATTTATACTTGACTTAGAGCTCAAACAGTGTTCACGACCGTAAACATGGTTTACGGCTGTAAACGTGTTTATGACCGTAAACCATGTTTACGGTCATGAACACACAAAATGACCAAATTCACATAAACACCACATAAACTGTATTACAGACTCTTGCCAAAACAAAATACACTGAAAGCCTAGACCAAACCATTAACTAGACACTTCAGGTGCCCTTCTTCTACTTGATGTTTTATGAAATGGTATTTTCTATCAATATGCCTAGATCTAACATGATCTCTCGGTTCGTTGGTTAAAGCAACCACACGTTCATTATCGCAGAAAGTCTCCATATGCTCCTATATGGATGGAATGACTCCAAGGTCTCCGATGATGTTTTTCAGCCATATCGCTTCCTTTGGTGCTTCGCTTACTGCTATGTACTCTGATTCGCACGTTGAATCATCTACACTTTCTTGCATGTAATTTTCCATGTCATTGCTCCTCCATTTAGGATAAACACCCAGACCGAATGAGACTAGAAATTATCTCTATTGGTTTGGAAGTTGGCATCACTATACCCTGTCACGCTCAAGTCATCACTCCCACCAAGGATGTAACGCCCATAGATCCGGGCTTGTCAATTTATAGGCAATAGGGGTCGAAAACGACTTTTCGACAAAAGATTATTTAGAATAAATAATTTGAACCAAGTTGTAGTATATGTCACAAGGTTTCCGTACATATAAAGAACGCCGAAATCTGAGTTATAACGAAGAAGTTATGACCCGCCGAAGTTTTGCGACGGAACCGGCACGGTACCGGGAAGCGTAAATAGTGAATTTACGATGGAGGACTTTTTAGCCTTAGCGATCTAAAGAAAAGTCGTAGAATATGTTAAACTAAGAGCATCGATAAAAAGAACACCCAAATCTGACTTCGTATGAAGAAGTTATGATTTTTCGAAGTTTCAGATTAGCAGTGTACAGCCCGAAATTTGAATTTTAGATCAAGCAGTTTTTAAGCCGACACGACCTAAACGAGAATTGAAGATCTCGATAAAAGTAGCGTAATGAGAAAAAGATGGGCGAAAACGGACATCGGATGAAGAAGTTATGAGGTTTTAAAGGACCAATCCTGTCCCTGCCTGTTAATAATATAAAATTTAAAATCGAGTCAAAATTAGCCGACGAGGTCTAAACGAAAGTTGTAGAGTACATTCCCGCCTTGGCGTGGATATAAAGAACGTCGAAAACGGAGCTCGTATGCGAAAGTTACGATTTTTTAAAGTTTGTAGTCAAATTTGCAAAGATGATGCATGAAATGATGACGTGGCTGAACTCCCAGCCGTCGGATGAAGTCGCTTCGGATGGTGACACCTGGTGCGAGGGTTACGCCCATCGTAGTGAAGAGACGCCTAGCGTTCGGAGTACGCCCGACGTCCGAGGTCAAGTACGCCCCGCGTACTCCGATCTTATCCGGTTCCGATGCGAGCCATGTGCGAGACAGCTGGATGCGAACTGGCCCTCTTATCCAAAGCTACGCGCATCGTAATGCTGCTGTACGCCCAGCGTACATCCGAAGGCTCGCGCCTATAAAAGGGCTGCGAGGGCTGCCATATTTTCTCACAAATTCACTACAGCTTTCTCTCGCTACTTTCTCTCACTACACCCTAACCCCCTCCTAAGCCTAGGTAAACCCCCTAGCACCCTAAGGAAGCCCCGAGGCTCCCGGAGTCCCGAGAAAAAGAGCCTTTCGGTTTCGAAACGCTGCTCCAAATAAAGTTCCGGTTTTCGATAAAATTCTCTGTAAGTGTGCTACGCTTACACAATTTTTAATATAGCTTCCAAATAATTATAGTAATGTTATTAGGTCCTTAAAATAATTATTTGGGCTATTATTATGAGTTATATTGAGTGTTATTTAACGCTTATATAATAATAATAATAATAGTCAGACTATTAATTTGTCGCGGTTATCGTTAGACTAAACCCTAGTGGTATTGGTACTAGGTTTTATTGAAGGAAAGTTGTTTTGAGAGTATCGAAGCGCTGTCCGAGTGCTGAGTCACCACCTTTCAAGTGAGTGCATGGTACCCTTCAACTTACACATAGATATGAAGTATTTACTACGTGCTATGTGTGCATATTGTCTGTTTACTTGCTGTCTGTGCTCGGTGAAAGATTTTATACATGTTTTAAATGATTTAAACTATATACGTATTTTATATCTACGAAAATGTTGGCGTAAAACATGGGTAGATATAATAGATGAAATATGAGTTGGACGATGAGTTGAGAGGTGATATAGACTATGAGGTATGGGTGAGAGGTGTACGATGTGAGAAGCCTTTTTACGAAACGATGTCCCCGTCATTCAGCAGAGTATGGATGACAACCACGGACTATTCTAGACAGTCCAGTGGAACACTAGCAGGCTCGCAACCTGTAGGTGTTGTGAACGATGTGTTCACCCGGTGTACTCTAAACCTTGGTGACCATGTAGACTTGGTGCCTAAACCTTGGTGATCTTGCAGACTTGGTGCCTAAACCTTGGTGATCATGCAGACTTGATGCCTAAACCCTGGCGACTATGCAAACTTAGTGCCTAAACCCTGGCGACTATGCAGACTTAGTGCCCGTTGTGTAAATCATGGCAACGTGGACTTCGTGCCAATTTCCTTTGGATGATCCTTAGGAACGAATGAACGAGGAATAGCTGATTCTTAGGGTAGACCCTTAAGAATAAATAATATAATGGGGATGGGTAATGGGGTTTAATTGCTTGATTGTTTAAACATAATAATTATATTATTGTTGGTTGAAAACCCTATGTACTAACCAGGTTTCCCAACCTGATCCACTCAGTTTATTTATATCACAGGTGTTGATATGAAGTCACATTACACTGAGTGATTTAAAGAGATGTAGATCACTAATGTAAATAAATGTAAGTTCTGTTTATGCTTATGTTTCTGTATTAATGATGACATCCCAAACGTTTTAAAATGAATAAAATACGTCTCTTCGAAAATATTTTAATAACGTATTTATCGTGTTTTTCTGGGAACAAATTCCGCAACATTTTTATTAAAAGAAGTACTCTGATTTTTATAAAGCATAAACAAAATCGGTCTTCTCTGGCCGTGAAAACGGGGATGTCACAGTTGGTATCAGAGCATTAGTTTAAGCGAACTAGGAATATGGATTTATTTCTAGACTTAAACTTAGAATGCTAAGAGATGATTGTGAGGTGTGAGCACTAGTTTATTTTAGGAGTGATGCCTAAATCGCTTTTTTGTGCTAAATGATTTGTTATGCTTTAGTTTGATCGGATCTATGGTCTGTTGCCGACCGGATCTGGAAACCTTATGTGTTTAGGATTCAAAACATACGAATACGATATTAAAACTAGCATGTAAACGTTTCGGAGTGATAAGGATGATTTAAACGTCAATCCTAAGTAAAGGTCTAGATTCACATTATTCAGTGTATAGATCAAGATGGCAAGAACCCATAGCGGAAACATGAATGCAAATGGGAACGGAGATCAGCCTTCAGTGATTGAGCAAATACCGGTTGTGGTAGCCGCTGCTGAGCCAATAACGATGGTCGGAGTGCAAGCGATGATCCAGGTGATGTTGGATCGTCAACTAGAGGAAACCAGACGTTCTCTCCAGAAAAATCAAGAGGAAGCGACCATACAGATTGAACAGCCCGAGTTGAACGAAGGACAGACTGAGGAGGGAAACTACAGTGGGACTGTTGGTCAAGCCAACCCACCGATAGTTAGGCAAAACCACCAGGATGGAGGAAATGATGTACATCGATGCAAATACAAGGATTTCATGGGGTCCAAACCACCGAGTCTATCTGGAAGCCCGACGCCGGTGGAAGTCATGAACTTGATCTCTGAGATGGAGACGATGTTTGAAATTTGCGAGTGTAGCAACAGGCAGAAGACCGCTCTCGCGTTTCCTTTGTTGAAATCTGGAGTACTAAGCTGGTGGAAGCTACTAGCCGATTCGATGCCCAAAGGAGAAGCGATCAAAATGTCATGGGAGGATTTTATGGTGCAGTTAAAAATGCAGTACTGCTCTGAGCAGGATCTTCTGGAGATCAACAACGAGTTTCAGAATCTAAAGAAGGGAAAGATGAGCGTCATCGAGTATGCTACAAGTTTTACGGTGAAAATGAAGCTTGTTCCTTATCTAGCTCCAACTGAGCTCTCCAAGGTCAATAAGTTTGCCCATGGATTACCAGCAGAGTTTGGACCAATGGTCAAGCAAGCAACCACTTTGAAAGGAGCCATCTGGGCAGCCAGGAATGTTGAGACCCAGATTAGGGAAAAAGGTCTGGAGAGAGCTGAAGTTGGCGAGAAAAGGAAGTATGAAGGATCTTGAAAATCCAACAAGGAAAAGAATTTCTCAAAGACTGAAGAAGGAGGAGGAGGTGAAACCAAGTGGTGCGAGAAGTGTAAAAAGAAGCACTTCGGGAAATGTAGCGAGGAGGTGACTTGCTACAAATGTGGAAAGACATGGCATTACACCAGCAAGTGTGCGTCTAACAAGAGGGTGTGTTATGGATGTAACAAGGAAGGGCATATTTCTAGGGACTGCCCGGGGAAAAATAAAGCAGCAAGACCAGAAACACCACCGAGGCCACGGGCATTCAACATGATCCTCGACGAAGCATAAAACCGTGCGATGAATCAAGGATGAGGACTTCATATCTGAAGATCAAGTTATGCAGTAGCCATAGTGTCGTATGATGTAGCCTATTAGAGGCATAGTCTAGGGTGAACTTGAACACCTATGTAATAGTTTCAAGAAATAATAAAGCCTTCGTTTTGTTATCTGATGTGTTAAACTGTTATGTGATTTTCTTGTATGGTGACTTGGGAAACTGCGAGACAATACTTCGGACGAGTATGATTAGGTGTGAAAGGTAGTAGATGCATATACTACCGGAAGCACAGGACTCACGCTTGGATCAGGGAAAGTCACAAGATTACCAATAAACTAGTAAATGATTTCGTTTTATTCAAGTATGTCGTTACCATCGTTTCGGTAATGACTAAAAAGATTGTTGATATTTCGACCCGAGTGGTCATATCAAATTGAGTCTGACCACAATGAGTATGTCGCGTCGTTCAGAGAACCAAGTTCGATGTAGCATCTGACTTAAGCCAGAACATTGAAGTGAGATATAATCAAAGCGATCAATAAAAGTATCATGCTCGTTGTTAAAGAAGTTAGTTGCTAGAAATTCTACATGTTAAAATGTGATTCTATCACATTAGAGCATGAAGGAAGGTATATTCCATTTTGGAATTTGACTCTAAAAGACCTGAGTCTGAGCGTTGCAACATACGATGAGAGGTCATTAGAATATGACAGATCGATCCATGATAGTAATAAAAGAACTTATCTTAAGTTCGTATCTAGTGAGGATCGAGATTGTGACTTGAAGATCATAATCTGGAGTCTAACGTGGGATATGGAGCAAGTGCAAGATCGAGCACCGCCTACAGTCAAGGAGTCCAAGAGTTAGATACTTATTCGAAGAAACATCGAAGTTATGAATTAGAATGAAGACATAACGTATGGAGTCATCATTTGGGCCCTGTTTCGTTGATGATTCCGGGACGTAATCATCGTAAGGGGGAGATAATTGTAACGCTCGTAGATCCGGGCTTGTCAATTTAGAGGCAATAGGGGTCAAAAACGACTTTTCGATAAAATATTATTTAGAATAAATAATTTGAACCAAGTTGTAGTATATGTCACAAGGTTTCCGTACATATAAAGAACACCGAAATCCGAGTTATAACGAAAAAGTTATGACCCGTCGAAGTTTCGCGACGGAACCGGCACGGCACCGGAAAGCGTAAATAGTGAATTTACGATGGAGGACTTTTTAGCCTTATTGATGTAAATGAATGTCGTAGAATATGTTAAACTAAGAGCATCGATAAAAAGAACGCCCAAATCTGACTTCATATGAAAAAGTTATGATTTTTCGAAGTTTCGGATTAGCAGTGTACAACCCGAAATTCGAATATTAGATCGAGCAGTTTTTTAGCCGACACGACCTAAACGAGAATCGAAGATCTCGTTAAAACTAGTGTAACGAGAAAAACATGGGCAAAAACAGACGTCGGATGAAGAAGTTATGAGGATTTAACGGACCAATCCTGTCCCGACCTAAAGTAAGAGAACCCTGACCGATTTCCTTCCCTCTCCTCTCTCCCAAATCATCTTTCTTGCTATTGGTGTTTGTAAGCCATTAGAGGAGTGCCAATTGTGACTCTAGAAGCTCCAAGACAACAAGATCAACAAGGAATTCAAAGGTATGGTTCTAGATCTGTTTCAATATTGTTATTTAAACTAATTAGTCATTAGAAGTCTTGGATTCAAAGCATGTTTAATTAGAAAGCCTAGATCCAAGCATTAGGGTTTTGCATGCGCACATAGGAAAGTTCTTATGGCTAAAACCCATTAGTGGTATCAGAGCCTAGCTTGGTTTTCATTAAATTGTTGCTTGATTAACTGAAACTAAACTGCAAAATTCGAATTTTGTGTTTCTGAGTCCCTTTGTGCACTCGGCGAGTCCAAGCGTCAGGAATGGCCAGATTCGGGATTTCTTCATAATTATCTTATGGAAACTTACCTTAATCATATTAGATCAACCCAAATCCGATTTTTTGATATATATGACTATTATCTTGATCTAATTAAAGATATTTATCAACTAATAAAATATTTAATTTCCTTATATGATAATTAATTAATTATTTTAATTATTTTGGTAATTATCTTAAAAAGAAATCTTGAATAAAATCAAATATAGATAATTAGGATATTAATTGTTAATTGGAATTATTTTTTATTTGATCCTCCATGTTTTAAATGTTTAAAACTTGCCCTCAAGTTTTGAAATTTATATTTGTGATTAAAAGTTTTAATTTAGACAATTTGAATTTCAAACCCTAGTTTTAAAAGGTTTAAAATACAACCCTATACTAATATGATATTACTAGAATAATATATATATATATATATATATATATATATATATATATATATATATATATATATATGTATAACTAAAACGCTAGTCTTACTGTTAGTAGGCCTCATTCATGAAGCCGATCTATAAGGTGGGTATAAGGTTGCGGCCTATAAAATGGCGCTTAATCAGTGTACACTCACACCCACCGCTTGCTTGATTGGTGGAGGGTCGTTAGCCGAACGGGTAGGATAGGGCAACCTCATCCTCTCATTAAAAGTATAATAAGTAATACAAAGTAACTACACATATTTTAAAATTCCCAATCTTAGTTACTTTAGGAAAAGTGAATTGATGCAATCCCATGAAATTACACTTTGCACCCTTGCTAAGAAGTTAGTGGAGCGTGTGTGGTTTACCGGCACACTAATTGGTTCTAAGCAAAGGTGGCAAAGGGTTATTCATTGTTTATCATAGTTCGATGGAGCGTGTGTGGTTTACCGGCACATCGAATAGGTGATCGTTACAATGAAGGCACCATGTGAATTTGCATGGTAATTCACACCCGCTTTGTGATCCTCGGTATCCCAGTCACAAACAAGAGGGGCATATCGAGATTTAAACATGCCATTGAATAGTTTCAATGAATCTCATCCGAACCTAGGAATTCTCAATACACTTAGGACTAATAGTTTAAGTTTTTGTGGTGGAGAATTAGTGAATCGTCATTCACTTACCTTCAATTTATTTGCATGTTAGATTACGGCATCCCTTCTCTAGTATGTAAATGTTATTGTTGGATCCTCGCCCTAATTTTTCTTATTGGGTGATAATTAGGGATTCTTATTCTAATCTATCTTTGTCCTTTTCCTTTTGTAGATGTCGAACGCAAACAACGTTGCTGCTAGTTCTTTCACGTTGATGAGCCTTTGCCAAAAGATCACCTTCGATGGAATGAACTTTAGCGAATGGATAAGATACATTTGCACCATTGCTCGCTATGAGGATAAGGAGTGTGTCCTCGATGAGAAGGTCTAGAAAATCAACCCTGAAATCGCTACTCCGGCTGAAATCACCGCTTTTGAAACTCATGAGCGAGATGCAACGAAGGTACATTGCATCATGATTGCCACCATGAACTCCGAATTCCAAAAGTCCTACGAGGACATGTACCCGTACGAGATGCACCAAGACTTATTGGAGAGATACCACCAAAACGCGAGACAAGAGCGTTATGAGATTTTCACCAACATGATTTCCGCTAAGATGGGTCATGGAGAATCTCTTACCGTGCACCTGCAAAAGATGCAAAGGTATGTCGACCGCCTTCGCAAGTTAAATGTTGACTTCGGGGAAGACTTGGCGATCGACATGGTGCTTCACTCTTTGCCTCGGATGTACAATCAATTTAGGATGACCTACCATATGAACAAAGAAGAGGTCACCCTAAGCAAACTCCAAGGTCTCTTGAGGGTCATTGAGAGCAACTTCAAAGACAAGTCTGTTGCACCAACTCCCAACCCGCCTGCTGCTCCTGTCTTGGCTATTGGTCAAGGAAATGGAAAGAAGAGGAAGGCTTCATCGAAGAACTATCGCAAGGTTAAAGCCCGAGATGGTGCCTCTTCTAGTGGGACCAAAGTTGATCCCGCTAAGCCCTGCCCTAACCCGAATGAGGCAGAGTGCCACCACTGCCACAAGATAGGACATTGGACGAGAAGCTGCCCAGAGTACCTGCAAGCCATCAAGGAAGGAAAGATCAAGCCATCTTTCGCAGATATATACACAATTAAATCTAACGATTCTAATCATGCTATTTCTTGGGTTCTTGATACCGGTTGTGGTTACCACATTTGTTCTAATGTGTAGGGACTAAGAAGAAGTAGGGATGTGGAGCAAGGAAGAATCAATCTAATCACGGGGAACAAAAGATCGTCGCCTGTGACCAAGATTGAAGTGTATTCTTTAGTGCTTAGGAATAACTTATGTTTAGATTTGAACAATTGTTGCTATTCGCCAGAAATGGCTAGAAACATCATATCATTTCATGGTTTATATAGACAAGGTTTTAGATTTTCTTTTAATAATGAGAATGGTTCTATTTTGGCTTATCTAAATGGTGTCTTTTACTTTGAAGCTATACCCTGTAATGGAATTTACGAAACTGTTATGATTGTTTATAACTTAGGAAATGATGTTTTGAATATTGATTCTTCCACTAGTATGGATAAAGCATCCTTGTGGCATTGTCGTCTAGGACATGTCAACAAGAAACGCATAGCCCAACTCCAAAAGGATGGAGTGTTTGAGTCATTCGACCTTAGGGAAGATGACACATGCGAGTCTTGTTTACTTGGAAAGATGACCAAGTCACCCTTCACGAGTACGTGTGAAAGGGGTGAAGGTCTATTGGACCTAATACATACCGATGTATGTGGACCGTTTAGATCAACCACGAAGGATGGGAACCGCTTCTACATGACCTTTACCGATGATTATAGTAGATATGGGTATATCTGTTTAATCAAGCAAAAGTCAGAAACCTTTGAAAAGTTCAAAGAGTTCAAGAATGAAGTGGAGAATCAATTGGGTAGGAAAATCAAGATGCTTCGATCCGATCGAGGAGGACAGTACCTAAGTCTTGAATTCCACGATTATCTCAAGGAGTGTGGAATAGTTTCGCAATTGACGCCTCCTAGGACACCGCAGTTGAATGGTGTGGCAGAAAGGCGTAATCAAACCTTATTGGATATGGTTCGCTCTATGATGAGTCGTGCTTCACTACCTATCTCTTTTTGGGGGTATGCCTTAGAGACTGCCGCCCATATCCTTAACCGAGTCCCTACTAAGAAGGGTGCCAAAACACCTCACGAGATGTGGACAGGGAAAGCTCCCTCATTGGCACATATCAAGGTTTGGGGTTGCGAGGCTTTCGTAAGACGAGATACTCACGACAAGCTCGAACCTGGAAGTGAGCGATGTATTTTCATCGGCTACCCTCAGACATCCTTTGGATATCTCTTCTATAGACCGAAGGACAATGTTGTCTTCGTTGTGAGGAGAGGAGTTTTCCGAGAGCGAGAACTCATAAGCCAACGAGACAGTGGGAGGCAGATCGAACTTGAAGAGATTCAAGAGTCGATAGATGAAGGAACCTCTACCGCTGGCATTCAACCCGAGGAGGAAACTCCGGTTGAACCGATTGACGAGTCCTTACCTCTTAGATGTTCCGATAGTGTTAGAGTTCATCCCCAGTTTTATGGTTTTCATATTACTACCGAAGGGGACATGTATATTAGTGATGGTACACTAATAAATCTCGATGAACCTAATAACTATAAGGAAGCCATGGCAAGCCCGGAGTCTGCGAAGTGGAAAGAGGCAATGGACAGCGAGATCCAATCCACGTATGACAACCAAGTTTGGAATTTAGTTGATTATGTGCCCGGACGTAAGACCGTTGGGTGCAAATGGATCTTCAAGAAGAAGACTGACGTGGATGGAAAAGTACACACATATAAAGCACGATTGGTTGCGAAGGGCTTTACTCAAACTCCCGGAGTTAACTATGATGAGACCTTCTCACCAGTTGCGAAGATTAAATCTATTAGACTGATGCTAGCTATTGCCGCATTTCATGATTATAAGATTTGGCAAATAGATGTCAAGACCGCTTTCCTTAACGGAAAGTTGGCTGAGGATGTTTACATGGCTCAGCCAGAGGGGTTTGTGGATCCGAAGCATCCAAATAGAGTGTGTAAGCTTGAGAAGTCCATCTATGGACTTAAGCAAGCGTCTCGCAGATGGAATCTTTGCTTCGATGAGAAAGTCAAAGAGTTTGGATTTGTACGAAGCGAAGACGAATCATGGGTATATGTCAAAGCCAGTGGGAGTATAGTAAGCTTCCTCGTTCTATATGTCGATGACATATTACTCATAGGAAACGACATCCCGACTCTGCAGGAAGTTAAGTCCTGGCTCGGGAAGTGCTTCGCTATGAAGGACCTCGGTGAGGCTTCTTACATTTTGGGAATAAGGATAGTAAGAGAAAGAAGCAAGAGACTAATTGGACTTAGTCAGAATACTTACATGGATAAAGTACTAAAACGCTTTAGTATGGAAAACTCAAAGAATGGAGAATTACCGATACAAAGTAATGCCAAGTTGAGTAAGACTCAAAGTCCGAGTACCGAAGCTGAGATAGCAGAAATGAGCCGAGTACCATACGCTTCCGCAGTTGGCTCAATCATGTACACTATGACTTGTACTCGCCCTGATGTAGCCTTCGCTTTAAGCATGGTTAGCAGATATCAAGGGAATCCTGGCAGAGCACATTGGATTGTGGTAAAGAATATCCTTAAGTACCTTCGGAGGACGAAGGAATGGTTCTTAGTCCTCGGAGGGAGTGATGACTTGAAGGTGCGAGGGTATAGTGACGCCAGTTTTCAGACCGACAGGGACAACTACCGTTCGCGGTCGGGCTGGGTCTTTACCCTGAATGGAGGAGCAGTGACAAGGAAGAGTTCCAAGCAGGAGACTGTAGCTGATTCAACGTGCGAATCAGAGTACATTGCAGCGAGCGAAGCGTCGAAGGAGGCAATATGGCTAAAGAACTTCATCGGTGATCTTGGAGTTGTACCTGCCATAAAGGAGCCCATGGAGATTTTCTGTGATAATGAAGGAGCGGTTGCGTTGACCAAGGAACCGAGGGATCATGGTAGATCAAGACATATCGACAGAAAATATCACTTCATTAGACATCATGTAGAAGAAGGACAACTCGTAGTGAGGAGGATATCATCAGAAGATAACCCAGCAGATCCGCTTACGAAGGGACTGAGTAAGGTTAAGCACTTGCAACATGCTAGGAGTATTGGGCTGAAGGATGATATTAGCATAGATTAGATAGTATTAGAAACGCGTAATAGACAAATGTAATTAACATTTGATGATTAAATAAAGGAGTTTTATTTATGAGTAATGTTACTATCTTATGTTAATTGTTTAACTATTGTTTCACTTTGCATGTTTTGACTTCCAGAATAATTGAGTTTATTAGGAATAATCAAATTGTTCAAATTGTCCACAATCGTTCATATGTTGGAAGTAGATATGAATGAAGATTTTCATGAATTGGTGTGTAGATTGTCTAAATGGTGTTAGACATAGCAAAGGATTGCTGCAACGTTCATGAGTGCTTATGAACTAGTTTTGAGCATTGGAACAAACCCGCGCTTGCTGGAATCACCTTATGCAATATGATATAAAAGGGTGATCGCAAGACGATAATATCATATAGTCTTAAAACCTAGATATATGGTTTGTTATTTGTTAATTGATTGTACATTGATAATGCGAAAACGCATCAGTAACTCGGTGATATAAAACACATTGTTGTGTATAGTTGGTTAATGAATAAGTAAATGCATATAAGTCGAAGTTTATCTGTAACTTTTATCTAAGAAGGTAAAAGCGATATCTCGGCCACTCGATGATTTGATTTTACTTATGTGCCGGGCCCGGTCAGAACTGAATGGATGTGTTCGATTAAGTTCTATGTCGAATAAATCAGAGATCGAGAAACCTAAATGCTTGACTAACCGTTCCATAGGATTGCCAGCATGATATCTAACAGAGGACTGTACGATCCCTTATCTAATGGACAAGATTGATTAGATCAGAGTTTGACAGCTTCTTTGAGAGCTACGATTGCAAACCGAGTTGTACTTGTGCTTATAGTTACTAGACTTATCCAAGTGGGAGACTGTTGGAATAGTGTCTAAGGCTGCAACTATATTAGGCAAGTATTTGACCCGGTTGTGCATGGTCCTTTTGGGTTGCCTTCACCATAGCAACTTGATAGGATGATTTATTAAGAGAGAGTAAATATTATTAATATATTATGAGAATAATATAAAGAATAATATATTGTTATTTGATTAATATATGTCATAGAATTAATTAGAATTAATTTGGTGACTTAAAGAGATTAATTAAATAAGAGGGTATAAACTGTCAATTATTTGATAGTTAAGCTTTAGACTATAAATCCATATAGATATATAAGGGACGGATTCTAGAAGCTAGGATAGCTTCAAAATCGTCCATGACTTATCTATGGAATGGATTTGGATAGCCTTAAGAGAAGATTATCCAATTAGGGTTTAGGTTGTAACCCTTAAGGAGTCTACAAGTATAAATGGACCCCATGGCTAAGGGAAATCGGCACTTCACCTAAAGTAAGAGAACCCTGGCCGATTTCCTTCCCTCTCCTCTCTCCCAAATCATCTTTCTTGCTATTGGTGTTTGTAAGCCATTAGAGGAGTGACAATTGTGACTCTAGAAGCTCCAAGACAACAAGATCAACAAGGAATTCAAAGGTATGGTTCTAGATCTGCTTCAATGTTGTTATTTAACCTAATTAGTCATTAGAAGTCTTGGATTCAAAGCATGTTTAATTAGAAAGCCTAGATCCAAGCATTAGGGTTTTGCATACGCACATAGGAAAGTTCTTATGGCTAAAACCCATCATAGGTAACTTACCTTTCTTGGAGTTCTCCATGCTGAAACGTTTCAACACCTTATCCAAGTAGGTACTTTCAGTAAGTCCTATTATCCTTCTACTCCTTTGTCTCAATATCCTTGTACCTAGGATATAAGCAGCTTTTCCGAGTCTTTCATTGAAAAACACTTCCCAAGCTAGGACTTAACCTCCTGCAAGGTTGGGATGTCGTTTCCTATGAGTAGTATGTCATCTACATACAATACCATAAAGCTCACTATACTCCCACTAGCTTTGACATACACACATGACTCATCCTCGCTTCTCGAAAATCCAAACTCTTTAACTTTCTCATCAAAACAAAGATTCCATCTGCGAGGTTCTTGTTTCAATCCATAAATTGATTTCTCAAGCATACACACTCTATTAGGGTACTTTGCATTGACAAAACCCTCTGGTTGACTCATGTAAACATCTTCTGCCAACTTTCCATTAAGGAAAGCGGTTTTGACATCCATTTTCTATATTTCATAATCATGAAATGCAGCTATGGCCAACATAACCCTTATAGATTTAATCTCCGCTACTGGTGAGAAGGTCTCATCATAGTCAAATCTCAGAGTTTGAGTAAAGCCCTTCGCAGCCAGTCGCGCCTTATATGTGTGTACATTCCCATCCATATTGTTTTTCTTCTTGAAGATCCATTTGCATCAGACTGTCTTACGACCCAGTAGATTGCCAACCAAGTTCTAAACTTGATTTTCATAGATGGAATGAATCTTGTTGTCCATAGCCTCTTGCTATTTTGCATAATCTGAGCCTTCTAATGCTTCCTTGTAGTTTTTAGGTTCATCCAAATTTACTAGTGTGCTATCACTGATAAATGTATCACCTTCAATAGTAATATGGAAACTGTAAACTCATGTGTATTTCTAACTCTACTTGAACGCCTCGGTGGTAAGGACTTGCCAATTGGATCAACTTGAATTTCCTCCTCGGGTTGATTGCTAGTGTTTAAGGTTCCTTCACCGCTTGACTCTTGATGCTCTTCAAGGTCAATTTGCCTCCCACTGTTTCCTTGACCTATGAGTTCTCTCTAGAAAAAGACTCATCTCCTCGCAATGAAGACAACATTGTCACTTGGTCTGTAGAAGAGATATCCAAAGGATTTATATGGGTAGCCGATGAAAATACACCGCTCACTACGAGGTTCGAGCTTGTTGTTAGTTTCTTTTCTCACAAAATCCTCGGAACCCCAAACTTTGATGTGATCTAATGTGGGAACTTTCCCTATCCACATCCCATGAGGTGTTTTGGAAACCTTTTTGCTAGGGACTAGATTAAGGATATGGGCAACAGTCTCTAAGGCATACCCCCAAAATGAGATAGGCAACAAAGCTCAACTCATCATGGAACGAACCATTTCTAGCAAGGTTCTATTGCGCTTCTCAGCCACACCATTAAGCTGTGGTGTCCTAGGTGGCATCAATTGTGAAACGGTTGCACATTCCTTAAGATATTCAAGGAACTCGATGCTAAGATACTCTCCTCCACGATCAGATCGTAGCATCTTTATCTTCCTACCCAATTGATTCTCCACTTCTTTCTTAAATTCTTTGAACTTTTCAAAGGTTTCTAACTTATGCTTGATTAAGTAAATATACCCATATCTACTATAATCATCAGTAAAAGTCACATAGAAGCGGTTAGCATTCCTTGTGGCAGTTCTGAATGGTCCACGCACATCAGTGTGTATGAGATCCAACAGACCTTCACCCCTCTCACAAGTACTAGTGAAGGGTGACTTGGTCATCCGACTTTAAGTCGAATGACTCCAAAACTCCATCCTTTTGGACTTGGGCTGTGCGGTTCTTGTTGACATGTCGAAGACGACAATGCCACAAGCATGCTTTATCCAAATAATTGGAAGAATCAATATTCAACACTATATATCCGACTTTAAGTCGAATGACTCCAAAAATCCATCCTTTTGGACTTGGGATGTGCGCTTCTTGTTGACATGTCAAAGACTACAATGCCATAAGCATGCTTTATCCAAATCATTGGAAGAATCAATATTCAACACATTATTTTCGAAGTCATGTACAATCATCACAGTTTCATATATACCATTGCAAGGTAATGCTTCAAAATAAAATAAACCATTACAATAAAGCATAAATACCGCCATTTTCATTATTAAAGGAAATGGTAGAACCTTGTTTATATAAACTGTGAAAGGAAATAACATTTATCGCCATATTAGCCGAGTAACAACAATTATTCAAATCTAAATTTAAACCATTACTTAGCAATAAAGAATAAACTCCAATCTTGGTCACATGTGACACTTTCCTATTTCCTATGATTAAGTTTATCTTCCCGTGCTCCACATCCCTATTTCTTTTTAGTCCCTGCAAATTAGAACAAATGTGAATACCACAACCTATATCAAGGACCCAAGAATTAGCATGTGATCAGTTATTAGATTAAATAGTGTAAATACCTAAAAAAGAGGGTTCGATCTTCCCATCCTTAATCTCCTACAAGTACTTGGGGTAGCTTCGTTTCTAGTGCCCTTTTTCATGGCAATGGAAGCACTCTACATCCATCAGATTAGAAGAATTAACAGAACCAACTTTGGTCCCACTAGAAGAGGATCCACCAAGAGGCTTTCCCTTGCAGATCTTGGAGGGAGCCTTCCTCTTCTTTCCATTTATATGTCCAATTGCCGAAACAGGGGCAGATGTAGTAGTAGGAGTAGACACAAACGATTTTCCTTTCAGGTTGCATTCAGCAGTCCTTAAAATGCCTTGAAGCTTTCTAAGAGTGACCTCCTCCTTGTTTATATGATAAGTCATACAAAACTGATCATATCAAGGAGGTAAAGAGTGTAGAATAATATCTATGGCCAACTCTTCATCAAAATTGACATTCAATTTAAGCAAGCGGTCCACGAATCTTTGCATCTTCTGCATGTGGGTCGTGATGGGTTCACCATCCTTCATTTTGGTTGTGATCATGGAGGCAATGATCTCATACCTCTCTTGCCGAGCACTTTGATGGTATCTTACCATCAAATCATGATACATTTCATAAGGATAGTAGTCTTCATAAGATTTATGTAGCTCTATTATCATGGTTGTAATCATAAGACACAACACCTTTCTTGCATCCCTCTCATAAGAAGTGAGTTCATCGATTTGTTCAGGAGTAGCAGTGGTTACATCAATCTCCTTTAGCTCTTTATCGATCCATCAAAAATGACCCTCCCACATAGGTTCATCAGGGAGAAAGAGCCTGAAGGAATTGGTTTGGAAGCTTTGTTTGGAATAGACATCTTAAAAGAAGAAGAACAAAGTTTAGATTAGATAATAATGCTTAATATTACACCCAATATGAAATAATACGGCTAGGACCCAACACAATCTTCTACAATTGCAAAGAGGGATACCCTAATCCAATTATAAAATATTTGAAGGTATGTAAATGACGATTTACCAATTTCCACCATGAAAAACAAAATAGACTATTAAGTTTTAATTGGATTTGAATTTCCTAGATCTTTGAGATGCATTGAACCTTTTCATTGGCAGGTTTAAATCTTGATTGTGTCAATCAAGTTGGCGACTGGGATGCCTACGATCACAACAAGGACTAAATAACCATGCAAATTATCTTGGTAAACCCAATGTTACAAATCACCTAATAAATGTGCTGGTTAACCACAAATGCTCCATTGAACTATGATTAACACCAAGTTACCTTTTGCCACACATTATCAGTCCTAGATTAGTGTGCCGGTTAACCACACACAATCCACTAACGAACTAACAAGGTGCAAAGTGCAATTTCATGGATTAGCATGATTTCACATTTTTCCTAAAGTAGCTAAGATTGGGACTTTAATAAAAGTTTAGTTACTATATATATATATATATATATATATATATATATATATATATATATATATTGTTATCATTAAACTTTTAATGGGGGGAGAGTTAGTTTCCTATCCCACCCGTTCGGAAAACGTACCTCCAACAGTCAAGTAAGCGGTAGGTGAGAGTGGACACCCATTAAACTACGATTTTATAGGTAGTAACCTTATACCCCCCTTATAGACTAGCTTCGTGAATGAGACATACTAACGGTAAGACCGACTCTGTCTTATATATATATATATATATATATATATATATATATATATATATATATATATATATATATATTAAACTTATAATATTATAAAGTAAAAGGGCTGAATTTTAACTTTTAAAATTCTAGGGATTGGAAATAAAGTTTCATTTAATGAGACTTTGGAAACTCCAAAACTTGAGGGTTATGTTTTGAAACTTGTCAAAACTATTTACATTCATAACCTATGAGTTTAATTTGATTTTAAAGAATCAAGATAATTCTAGTCAACAATTTGAATGTAAGAGTCAAGAATCAACATAATCTATGAGCTAATCTAAATTCATAATCAAGATAAATCTATTCAATAATTTGAAATCAATTTTGTTTATCATAAAAAAAACAATTATTTTAAAACCTTGACAATTATCATGTGGTTGGATGAGTACAAGCACTACCATATCATAAACAACATTTCCAATGATCCAAAACAGTTTGTTGTAGTGTTCCAAATCCAAACGAGGCCAAGAAACTCGAAATTCTACACACAGAGCCTTCAACTCGTCGAGTACATGAACTGGACTCGGCGAGTTTCTCTGTTACTGAGTGGACTCATCGAGTTTGTTCACGTACTCAGCGAGTTCACTAGTCATAGGCAAAAATTTCTACTTTTTCATCTTTGAAAAACTAACAAGCATCAAATATAATTGAAAACAATCATAGGCTCAGATACCACTTTTGGGTTTTGAGTACTATAACACTCCTATGGTGCACATCCAACCATAAATGCTTTGGATCTATGTTTTCTCTATTACACATGTATATTTTCATTTTTTCCAAAGCATTGTCCTAACTAGCAAACAAATAGCCAATTGAATAAAACATCTAGATAGATGACATACCTTTTGGAGGACTTGTAGCTCTTGACCCTTGAAAGCTTGAGCACCTCAAGTGTGATGCCTCTAATGGTTCACAAACACCAATATGCAAGAGGATCATTTAATAGAATAATCTATTTATCTCAAAGAGAAGAGGCAACCGATTTTGGTCTATGGAGGGTTCTATTTATAGTGTGGGGCATGCTAGGTTTACACTTGGTAAACCCTTATAACCCATGACTTTCCACATTCTCATGCTCCATGGGTTTAACCTCCATGGACTATCCATGGATTAGTTTAGCCCACAATCATGGATCATTATGATTGATTTACATAATCGATCCCCCTATATTTATTTAGTCCCTTTTGATCACAAAATTAATAAATTAATTCTTGATCAATACTAATTAAATAATTTTGTATTGATATATTATACTTGTAATATATTAATAAACATAAATAACCTTATGCTCAAAATTCATCCTATCAAATTGCATTGGTGAAGACAATCCAAAAGGACCATGCTACAACCGGGTCAAGTACACACGAGTTATAGTTATGGGCTTAGACACCAAATCTAACACCTCCTCCATCATAACTGCACCCAAATCGGTGATCAAATCATCACCATAGACCTCAAAATCAACGACATCCATAGGCAAGGTTAGTATCGATGCCTCGCATAATTGCTATCTAAGAGTCTCAAAAGTTGTCTGCTGCTCAGGCCCCTAACAAAATGTCACCAACTTCTTGGTCAATTGAGTAAATAGAACAACAATCTTGCAGAAATGATGGATAAATCTCCGATAATAACCCGCAAAACCAAGAAAACTCAAAATTTTTGGATGGAGACCTCGGGACCTCCCACTGAATCATGGCCTCGACATTGGCCGGATCGAATAGAATACATTTTTGGTTGACAAGGTGTCCTAGAAACTGCACCTCGCGCAACCAAAACTCAAACATAGGGAAATTTGTGAAAAGACTCTCCCTTCTCAATGTCTCCAGCACCTCCCTCAGGTGCTCCTCATGCTCCTCCTGAGTCTTCGAATAAACCAAGACATCATCAATAAAGACTATCATAGACCGATCCAGCATCGATTTGCATACGTGGTTCATGAGATCCATGAACGCGACAGGAGCATTGGTATGCCCAAATGGCATTACCACGAACTCATAATGGACATAACGAGCCCGAAAAGCTGTCATCTGCACATCCTCGTCCCTGACTTGCATTTGATGATAACCCAATCGCAGATCAACCTTGGAGAACCAAGATGCACCCTAAAGCTGGTCGAAGAGATCATCTATCCTCAGGAGTGGAAAACGATTCTTCACCGCTACCTTATTCAACTCCCGGTATTCAATCCAAATCCGATGGGATCCATCCTTCTTTTTCACAAACAAAATTGGGGCTCCACAAGACGAACTACTCGGTCTAATGAATCCATTTGTCTAACAGCTCCTGTAGCTGTGTAGAAAACCCCTGCATCTTGGGAGGAGCCAACTGATAAGATGCTTTGGCTATCGGAGACAGACCTGGAACCAAATCGATCCGAAACTCCACCTACCTCTCCGATGGTACCCTGGGCAAATCCTTCGAGAATACATCCTGGTACTCCCACACAATCAACACATCGTCCATGGTTGACTTACCCTTATCATGGGTATCCATGACATAGGCGACAAAACCTATATAACCCAGATGAAGGTAGCGTCTTGCCCTCGTTGTAGAACACCTGACCGGCCCATGCGGCGATCTCTCACCATGAATCACCAACTCTCCCCACTTAGGGTCCTAACCCGAGCCAACTGTTGCTCACAATCGATCACTGCCTCATTGGGGCTCAACCAATCCATTCCTATGATAACCTAGTTCCCACGCAAAGGAATGGAACGAAATCCACCAGATACTACTCGCTGAACAACCGAAGAGTACACCCTCGATGAACCTATCATCCACAATCTCCACATCAAGAGGACGATCAAGCTCCCCTGGAGCTCCATCAAATCTCTTGCTAAGCGCAAGAGATACAAAAGATCAGGTAGGCCCCGCATCGAATAATACCAACGCATACATACCGTTCACGACGAACGATCGTAAAAAGAAACACATGAATATAATCAACAATTGAATATAAATAAATAGATAAGGAGAAGATACATACCCATCACAACATCAGGAGCTGCATGCTCCTCCTCTGCCGTCAGCTCGAATGCTTTGTTCTTCGCCACTAGCGCATCTGCCCGGTCCTGAAGGTCATCAATAATCGTCAATGTCACAGGAACGGGTCCTAACACCGGTCCTGCCGCAGCCAAACTCGAAAATTGGGCCCTCTTGTGGCACCTCTGATTGCACTGAAAGCAAATTAGATCGGATATTGGGGTGACGGTGGTGGTAGCAGTACAATCCCTGCTGACATGACCAGTTTAGCCACACTTGAAGCAACCTGAACCACCCACTATGCACGCTCCCTCATGTGATTTGCCGCATTTTCCACAATGGCTTTGGCCCTTATGGCCCTTCCCCCTCGTATCAACCACATTGGGCCTCTTACCCGAACTCTCCACACGTGTCAAATAATCTGGATTCCTCTTCCTCTCCATCTCCAAATCAATCTCCCTGTTCCTAGTCGTCGCTATCATATCTTCTAGCATCTTGCAGCTAGATCGGCTCACAAACTGTCGAATATTTCTCCTCAACATCTCGTTGTACTAGGCCTTCTTCATCTCCTTGTCTGCCACATACTGCAAAAACAGAAGTGCCCTGTCCCTGAACATAGCGGTGCTCTCAGTTACCGTCACGGTCGTCTGACGGAGATCCTGAAACTCTCGCACCAGTTGCTGCACCTCAATCATCGATGTAAACTCGGCTCGGAAGTTGGTCGAGAAATCACTCAAGGTCATCGAATCAATAGCAGCATCATCCCCCATAGCATGCCCTACCTCCTCCTACCAGTCACAAGCCCTATCTTTCTAGAGACATGATGCTAATCTGACCTTGTCTCTGTTGGGACAATAACTGGTACGAAAAGCATTGGCAACATCTGCCAACCACCTGTTGCTCGCAATGGGGGACCCTAGCCCCGTGATGGTCTGGCGCTCCACAAGCCCGAACTCCCCGTAGGCTGGGGAGCGTGCCCCAATCAATGCCACAATCTCAACGTGCAAAGCGCTCAATCTCTCATCAAGAAGCCCAAAATGCCCTCCTTGACCGAGCCAAAAATCACAGGAGTTTGATCAAGGATATTGAGCATAATCTCAGATGAGATGAACTCCCTCATATGGTCTTCAAGCTGCCAGACTCCAGAATCCGAGCCTGAACCCTCCCTAACACTAGAACTGTTGAGTTTTTGGTATAATACAAGATTCTATGGTGCACATACAACCCTAAATACCTTGGTTCTATGTTTTCACTAATTATACATGCACATGGTTTCCAAGGCATTAAACCTATAACTAGCATTCATTTGACATAAACCATATAAGATACTAGTTAGAATAACATACCTTTTGATGGAGATTGAAGTCTTGGTGTATTTGGCCTTAAATAGCTTAGCCCCAATAGTGTGGAAGCCTCAAAAGAAGTCACAACACATCAAGGACAAAGGCAGAACTTGAGAGAGAATTCCATGCACCCAAAAACACCCATGAACTCCAAGAATGACTCAAGTGGCGTTTTTTAGGCTAAGAGCATGTATTTATATGTGTGGATTCCAAGGGTCATGGGTATAACCCAAATCCATACCCATGGATTTTATGATCCATGGTTCATGTGGCCCAACACTTTATGTATCCATACATATACTTGGTCCAACATGGATCATAAGCCTAACACATATAAACATAAATAATTATCATAATTAGTCCCTATCGATTTAATTAGTCTCTTTTGACACTAAATTATTTCCAAATTAATTCTTGATCAATACTAATTAAAACATATGATTTCATATTAATATATTATAATTTATTATATATTAATAAACCATAAATTACCTTATCTCAAAAGTCCATCCTGATAAATTGTCCTGATGATATGCAACCTAAATGGACCATGCTACACTCGGGTCGAGCACATACCAATAATAGTTATGAGATTAGACATCTAATCCAACAGTCTCTTGGAGAAGTCTCAAAATATTGTTGCAAGTACGACTTCATAACCCGACAAGCAATCCTAGCTCTTAAAGCCGTTGTCGAACTCTAAACAAATCAATGACTCGTCCATTAGATAAGGCATCATATATTCCTCCATTCTAGATATCATATGGACTGAGACATGGATTATAATCATTCTCTCTGTCCATTTGTTGTTTCCTGATTTTCGATTTATGACGACTTACTGATTGAACAAATCAAATCAGTCCAGGCTTGGCCAAGCACTCTCAAGTCTCATCATTAAATCATCGAGGGGCCCATAGATATCACTTTTATCCCTTTAAGGGTAAAAGGAATGGATAAACTTCGACTCATATGGCTTGTTCTACTAGTTGTTGAATCATACACAAACGCACGTTTTATAACATCGAGTTACCAATGCGTTTTCATGCAATCAATATATAACCAACTCATAGTAACAACTCATATCTCTAGGTTTGAAGAATATAGGATATTATTGTCTCTTGATCACTCGTGATAAAATCCATGAAGTGATTCAAATGAGTGTGGGTTAAATCCAATACTTAGAACTTATGAGTACTCATCATTGTTGTAGCAACTCTTGCCATGTCCAACATCTTAGGCATCTACAAGCCAACTCATGACAGTCTTGATTTAATACCTACTTCCAATGTATTAACGACTGTGGATGGTTTTAATAACTTAGTCATTCGAGAAGAATGACCTAGTTATTCTAGAATTCAAAACATGTAAAATGAAAACAGAAGAATAATACTAATCCTATGTGGCCCCAACACTTTGAGAGTAAATAAAAGACCTTTTATCTAAGCATCATATTGATTACTCATTATTCAATGTTTCGATTTTATCAACTTTATACTTGAATTTGAAAAACATTAGTTGTCCCATGCTCCAAGCATGTACACTATGTTTTTCTAAACACCAGTTATGCCATACACAAAGTATGCACACTATGTTTGTTTACGATCCTTACTTTGTGAAATAGATCGTTTGAACATAATTCCAATGATTCTCATTTCACACTCCCAAATCCTTATCGAAAAATGTAAGAATTCTAAATTCCTGCCATTTACCGAAATCTGTTAGATTTTAAACTTATATGCACTGATCCTCTATAATGATTATGCACAAAGTCACAAAGACTTGTCACTAGGCATTACAGAGTATTCCAATGGAGATCAACTCCATGGAAACGAAGTCTCATATTCAAAGTATATTTCTTTGAACATCCTTCTTGCATTAAGTTTTCTAATCTTACACATATTGAATAACTTCCACCTATGAGCATATTTCCATATTCCCACTTTAACTATGACTTCTAAACAAGAGTTGCCTCTTTTCATAATATGTCATTATGGTCCTTCCAAAATTAACACTATACTTCCAGTTGTCCCTGAGCAACCAATCTTTGTGAAACCATAGATTGTCCTCGATAATTGTTTAATTATTTTAGCCATATCCAATTTTAGCCCTTTTACCTTCTTAATGTGTAACAACCCGAAGTTGTTCTTCACCGAAAACCCGTTCTACCCGAATAACTCGTCGGAAATCGAAATGTCCCGTTATCGCTTTTGGGCTTAGTTATCTAAAATTATATATTTATTTTCATTCAATGAGGGTTCAAATCATTTAGGAACTCATGAATTTAGCCCAAAACATTTATTTCATAAGTTTTAGAAATATCCTCGTCGGGTGACGAAAACTCAATCGGGTGCGACCCAAAGCATCGTTTGAGGCCAGTATCGGGTAGAATTCCACCGTGTCCAAGTTTTAGGGACTATATAAGAGTGTTTAAGCACTCATTTGAAGCTTTTTCCTTCTCTCTCTACTCTCTCTCTAACCTCTCTCCTAAATCCAAAGATTAAGTGTCCAAAACTCAAATTTAAGACTTCAAATCCTTAAGGTACCTTCCTAGCCTTAATCTATAGCATGTTTAGCTTTCAAATTAGACACTTAATCATGAAATTAGACAAGATATGTGAGTTTATGGCCCAGGAGGCAGCCTAGGCCGTAAACACCATTTTGAAGGGTTTTTAGCCCTTAAACTCATTCCTAGACTCAATTGGACTTTAGATATGGCTAAGGGACTTCAAGATATGGACTTAGAACACCTAAAACTATACTTTTGTGAACTTTGAAGGAGTTTACGGCCAAGGCATAAGCTTGGGCCGTAAACTCATAAAAATGGTGTTTTTCATGTCTTTAAACCCTTCCAAATCACCTCTATGGCCTAGATATGAATTATAGGACTTTGATTCTTGCATTTGGACACTTGAAACATTAATTTTGAGGGACTTAGATGAGTTTACGGCCAAGGAGAGTTCTTGGGCCGTAAACTCCACAAAACTTGGCATAAATCTCATTCTAAGGTGTTAGAAAGCCATCCAACACCACCAAAAGCCTTGGAATAAATCAAGGGACCAACCAAAAATACTTTAAGGGCCTAAAACACATCTTTTGTGGGATTTCTAAGAGTTTACGGCCAAGACCTATTCTTGGGCCGTAAACTCCAAAATTTTTGGTGTTAGAATGCAAACTAAACACCCCTACAACCTTTAGATGAATTTTAGAAGCCATTATATGCTAGTTTCAGGCCTTGAAACACATTGTAGCTTGTCATATTAGATTTTACGGCCATGAAGGGGGTTTCATGGGCCGTAAACTCCGTAAATCCCTCATATGTCCCATACAAACTCATTTCTAGGCTTGTGGGAATTTTTAGAATCACATGTGATTGGTTTTAACAACATTTAGCATCATTTTCATAAGGATTAAGGAGTTTACGGCCAGGAGCCTATGCTAGGCCATAAACTCCCCTAAATTAATCATTTTAGTGATTTTAATCCATTCCATGCATTTAGATCAAAGCCTAGAATCATTTCCCATGTCCATGTAAGCCATTTAAGCCATTTAAACACCCAAAACCACACCCACATGAGTTTACGGCCGTAAACTCGTGTATGTGTGTGTTTTGTGGTTGTAAACTCATTTAAAAGTTTACTCATGGGGAGTAAACTCAAGTCCCAAGTCCCTAGTATCATTTCTCATCCCTAAACGCCACCCGGGTCCCTCCAAACACTCGTATCGGAGTGTTTTCGCGACTAGAAGCAATTGTCCCTATCCAACAATAAATCTAAGTCCTAATTAGATACAAATGTGTATCTTTACATTATAATTAGGAACCTCGTGTGTTTACAAGCCCCAGATCAACTCTTAGCATTCAAACCGTCCTACTTCTCGTCCGGTGAGTTCATACCCCTACGCCTTTTTCACTGTTTTTAACTGTTTTCAGGGGGGCAATACAAGCAAACCAAAACTGTTTTCCAATCATAACATTTATGTGTTTCAAATAATATCTGGCAATCTTATAAACTCTTTTACTCCTTATGTATTATGTTGAGCATAAGGAATGATTTGTCAATTACAACTAAATGGATTTTAGTTAAGAAAATAATCAAACTAATCAAATTATTATGGGAATAATTTGGGGTTCTACGTTTCTCATTATATCACTTACTGATATTTGTATTAAGTTATTAGATAAACTATGTCTGATTCAGTTTATCTCCGTATAATTCGAATGTTTTGCTAGATAGTCTCATTATATGTATCTATTTTTCACTGTATCATGTCTTAAAGTCTTTGTATGTTTGATTATCGTATGAGAATCCTGTGAATAGTTTAATACTAGCTTGTGAGATAGTCACTACCCTTTATGGATGATCAAGTAAATCCTCTCCGGAAGTGTAACCAGAGTCTCCTGGAGGGAGAGCGAAGAGTTTGTGAATAGATCTATTCGGGACTGACAATCCCACACCTTAACTGCTAGCTACAGTTAGGCGGGCACGCCTGGGTGACAAATTTTGTATATCATTCGACGTCTGACTAACGTCAAGGAGGTCTCGTGGTCATATCAGTATGGTTACCCGACTCACAATACGTATTAATATAAACCTATTCACAGCAAGGATCTGTTTAGAATCTATATCTCGTTCGGGATGGTAATCCCATGGTCTTGTAATCTATATCTTATTCGGGATGGTAATCCCATGGTTTTATGTCTATATCTCATTCGGGATGATAATCCTATGATTTTATTAAGCTATCTTATATCTAGTTTCGGGTTAGTGATCCCATGGTTTATCAAACTATCTTATATCTACTTTCGGGATAGTGATCCCATGGTTTTATCGAATTATCTTGTAACTAGTTCGGGATGTAGTCCCAAGGTTTTCGAAATACTTTCTATTTACAGTTCGTCTAAATTATAGTTTTGTGAATTAAACTAAACTATGTGTTATCTAATCAATCTTACAATTAGGAAAATATGGGATTTTTCTGGGGTTAACTTATATCTATAACAGAACTGTAATGAAAGATAACTTAACTGCTTTACATAAGAAAATATGGGATTTTCTTGGATATCAAATCTTCTCAGAAAACTAAAGGAAATCGATACATTTTCACAAAACAAAACCGCTTATGAACTCACCAGCTTTATGCTGATTTTCAAACCGCTTGTATTCTCAGGTCCAAGTTAGACAGGTACTCGGCGATATCTTTTGGTGAAGACGGAGTGCTCTGAAGACTCGTCTCTTTTGTTCATATGATATATGTATAACTTTGTACAATTTACTTTTGAACCAAATGTAAACTTTCAGATATATGTAATGTAATGGTTGTTTATTGTGATTACTATGTACATTGGAATTGATACTCAACGTGGAGTCAACCCCGGGAACGTTTCCGCCTTTGGTTTTCGGGGTGTGACATAATGCTCCAGGCATTGGTAAAATTTAGAAAGGATAAATATTATAGCACATGTAATCGAACCTTTACCTGAAGCATAAGGGACACGATTCATGCTATAAAATTTTTATTTGCCATGTTCTCAAAATATGACTATGAGGAGGGATGTCGTAGTCATAATCAAATTTTGAGAATGCAATATATTGAATTTTCTTATGTTGAACAATTCCAACATAAAATTCATATATATATATATATATATATATATATATATATATATATATATATATCCTTGACTAAAGGTGATTAAGATCTCAATCTATGCTTTTAGAATTGAAATGAAGTATATCCTCTCCCTTAATTATAGCAAAACAACTTTTCCAACCCCTACAACTTCAAGAATTGAAACATTGTTTTCTATAATTAACATTGCTAACTTGCATTGCTTATCATAATTATCATGCTCCCACTAACATGATGATTATTAGCATAACACTTATGCTCCCACTAGCTTTGACATGTATAAGAAAACAACTGGATTTCTAGAAGTCAATACTTTATTGAGTTTCTTACTAAAGTTCAGATTTCTGATACAAGAATGCTTTGACAAGAATTTATGAAAATCATACACCTTTTTTAGATAGCTCACATGTGTGTCTAAATAATTTAACAACTATGAAAAGGGATGTCGTAATCATAGTCTCAATTGTTTAGACCTTTTCTATTTCTCATAAGTCCATGTTAGTGTGCCGGTTAACCACACACGCTCCACCAACGACTTTGAGAATGCAAAGATCACAATTGATATCTACTTAAACTCTACTTAGTAAAAGCGTTTCCTCACCACCATTTTCGTGAATCGGAGGGAAACCTTATGACACTTATATTTTCTGGTGTATGTGTTCCTATCCATGTGAATTTGTCATAACCATAATCTCAAGACAAGGTTAGTGACAAACTCAAACTCATTTTCTTGCCACCTGTTAGCACAAGGGCCTACCATTCCTTCCAGGTTGTTATGCAAACAATTGAGAACCTATAAAACTCACCAGCATAGTCAACTTTTACTGCAGTGGGCACAGAAATATGCAAACACAATGGGTTACAAACCTCGAGTTATCTGCTAGCAAATAAACAATGGGTTTTATTCTTGATTAGTTCTTGAAACTTTTCCTAGATCTTTAAGACTCCCATTGTCCTCTTGACATATAAGATTCTCTTGTCAAGAACCATTCCTTGACATATCAAATTATTCAAGAGTTAGTGTCGATTCTTATCAAGATAAACACTTCACACAATTGGCCTTATTTGGTCTTTGTTTTATCCAAAACATCACAAATTATCAATTTCAAATGTACAAGAGTAGGTCACATTTTACTCTTACATTTGACAAGTGTTAGAAACCATTATTAAAACTTATGTCACTCAAGTTACAATCTTAGAGTATGACTCTAACGCTTGTTTTGGAACGAAGTCTGATTTATCTTTTGATTTAACCATTTTAGCAATTCATGATTCCTCTCCTTAGCCAAACAAATGCTCTAAGGTGTCTTTAGAGGATCAATTATGATATGGTTTTATAATCACTAAGATAATCATAAAACAAGATAGTCATGTACTCTCCCATCTCTTCAGATTGGACAAACTTTTATCTTTCAGCCTAATTTGATTCTTCTTATTCATTCTGCCAATCATTGAAACCTTTCTAATGTTTCAGAATTACACTTAAACTTGTAAGGATAACCATATTTACTAAACTTTAGTAGATCATAATGAATAACCTTATTAGCCTTTGTGGTGGACTTGACCATCTCACCACCTAATATACCTGATCATTTAGTCTTTCAGTTGACGCACATGCACATGTGAACAAGGAATTAGTCTTAATTTACAAAACATGAAAATTCTCATTCATCATATAATACAAGTTGCATGATTCCAAGTTTCTATCCAACTGAAACTTGGGTGATGAGAAACTTTCCTTATTTGGTAAATTATGACACTACCAAAAATGAAAGAATCAAATCCATTTTTCCAATATTGTTGTCAACAAAATCATATAAACGACGTTTTTTCACAAATGTCGTTGTAAGGATACTTAATATAAATAAAATCAAAACTTTTTCTTTTATTTTAAAACTTGCGGAAAAACTTATCCTTACAATGCGAATATATATGAAAACATGTTGTTATCTATTTCTAAGCAATATATCACAACTCTTAAGCAGCAGCTCAAAATTCTGATCATCGAACCATGCGATCGAAATCCATCTATTCGCGATAAGAATCAACTTACTCTTTCTTTAAGATTCCTTACTTTTCTTTGATTCTACAAAATATCAAAATGTAATTACATTACATCATGTATTAAGAATCTCGAAATAGGAACCTAATAGAGTTAGATAGTCGACTTTACCTGAAGCAAAGTCAAACCTTTTTGACTTTACCATCCTTATGATCTTTTAGGTATATTTGGCAGCTTCACAACCAATGCCCCTTCTTTTGGCTAAAGAAACATGTGGAATCTCTGGAAATAGTACACTTGATTGTCCAGACTTAGCCTTTCTCTTTACCATGGAGTCAAACGACTTGATCATGGCCGATCCCTTTCCGTTGGGAAGAGAAAGTTTTTTTGGACTTCCAATGTCACCATTGTCAATGTCCAAATAGGTTTGGGAAGTAGATACTCCAATCAGATTTGCTTTACTAGTGCTCCAAATCATTGATGATTTAGCAGCAACAAGCAAATAGGTAAGATCATTGAGGGTCATGTCATGGTCTGTCACATAGTAGTCCTTAAAGAGCTCACTATATGAATTAGGAAGTGATTGATTAACCCAATCAATAGTCAACTTCCTTAATACTTTGACATCCAACTCTCCCAGCTTACCAATATGTGACTTAATCTCCAAGATGTAAGCACATATAGACTTTGCTTGCCAAATAGGGATTGAGTGACCTTGAACTTGTGGGTCAGGGAGAATTATTGGAGGAGGTCGAGGAAGTGAAGTATGATGTCTAGTCCTATGAATGCACAACAAAGGGATTAATCTTTCACCTTGATTTCCATTTGGGATATCATCTTCTTTAGGAAAGCTCAATCCAAAAGGATGAGGAAGACCATAGTTGTCTGAACTAAGACATCTATGAGGGAGAAATTCAAGTTTTAGTTGACTTAAGTCGTTAACATAACACCCAATATGTCACACCCCAAAATCGGGATGGCGGAAACGTTCTGGGGTGGATGACGTCATGTCAAGTATCACAAAATATGCAGTATAGTAATCAAAGTACAACAACCATTGCATTAATAGTAATAGTTTTACATAAGTTACATTTCATAGCAACATCAAAGTAATACAAAGAATAGTATGGATGCAACTCGTTTCTAGGCTAACTTCGCAAAAGCTCCCGGGGTGTATCTGTCTATCGCTGACCTGTGAATACAAGTTATTTTGAAAGCGAGTATCAGCATTTTATAAATGCTGGTGAGTTCATTAGTATTTAGTGTCATTTGTATAAATACGCATTTCTATTCACAATAACTTTATGTAAGGTAGTAGTTTAGAATTTACGGTGTATTAGTGTCCTTTCCAGAAAATCCTATATTTTCTAAATAAAAGCAGTCTTCTACCAAGACTCGAAAAAATTATGTTTGAAGAAGTAATTTTCCCCAAAAATATTATCATTATCAGAATACAGTATTTACTTTAAAGGTATAATGAGAAAATCACAAGTAAAATTACCAGGGGAAAAATAACATATGCCTCAGTAGTAATACTACTGACTAAGGCCAAAGAAATCATAGACTCCAGGAGAATATCGAATGAATGATACGCCTGGCTTATTCTAACAAAAGGAATCACAAACTCCGGGCAGTATCTAATGAACGACACAGCTAGCAAAGTCTACAACAATAGAATATACAGACTCTAGACAGTATCAAATGAACGATAAAGCTAGCAAAGTCTAAAACAAGGAAACACAGACTCCATACATTATCAAATGAACAATACAACTAGCAAAGTCTAAAACAAGGAAATACAGTGGTAATTCTTGTTATCTTAAGGCCATGAATTATAAGGTAAACATGGAGATACTCGTAACCATACTGATTGATAGTAGAGAACTTGATGCCCTGCAAGCGTCAGAATGAATGTTACATTTGTCACCCCTTGGCTTGCTCGGCTGGGGACTATAGCTAGCAGACAGGGTGTGGGAGTCTCAGTCCCGTATAGATCTATACACACAATGCATGTTCTCCCTCCGGGAGAATCTGCTCACCAACTTAGCATCGGGGAAATCCGTGTCTAGAAGATGCATCTCGTATTCTGATTTCTATTAGAGATGCTGGACTAATGATATAGACTCACCAATGAACCGACTCCTTTGGAATTCTCGTACTAGAAAGAGTAAATAGAATCTTCTAACTATTCCTATAATAGTTACCATTGTCTCTGGTCTATGAACGATGACTGGAATGATGCCCTTGCTACCCAAGGGAAATGAACTGGTCGATGAAAACCTTTATGTATATACACGTATACATAGTATATAACTAATGTTTGAACGACCTTCGGATGGATAACCGATACCCACCAGACCAGATCCCAACGAGGAAAAGGAAATAGGGCGAACTAGCCTTCCTAAGTCTTTCAAAAATTATTTATATAACTATACATATAAAGGCATGCATTTAACGAAAGATCTATGAATGATGAATGGAATGATGCCCTTGCTACCCAAGAGAAGTGAACTGTTCGATGGAAACCTTTATGTCTATACATGTATACATGATATATAACTAATGTTTAAACAACCTTCGGACGGATAACAGATTACCACCAGACCACATCCCAACAAGGAAAAGGAAATAGGGTGAACTGGCCTTCCTAAGTCTTTTAAATATTATTTATATAATTATACAAATAAAGGCATGCATTTTATCGAAATAAAAGCTTATAAGAAAACTCTGATGAAAACCTTTATGCATAAGAAAATTTATGACTTGATGTCAGTTTCTAAAACAAGTGTTGAAAATCTTTGGAATCCTTTGAAAAACCTTTCATAACAACTTTGAAAATTATATTTATAAAACAGATGAAGTGAAGAAAACCTTTAACAAGACCTGAAAGCGAGATTGGAACATCTTAAGCTGGATAAAACAGTTATCAATCAAAAATCTATTTTGCTATACAGTTATTAATCACATGTGATTTATCTAATAACTGTATAGATCAACGTGTATCCCCCCCATAAAAGAAGTTAAAATCATTTAAAAGGTTAATTAATGGGTATGAATTCACCTGTTGTAAGTGGATCGGTTGGAGGTGTCGATTGGGTGCTCGGTGTCAAGTGAAGACTTGAACACACTTAGTGACCTAGTAACATATGAAGACATATGTTTACATACAATTAGTGTTTATAATACTAATTAAACACGTATAAGCAACCTAATGTGCGGAAAACACGTTGGTCAAGTGCTAGGAGGCTATTGGGTTGCAATAAAGAAGTGTATGGCCTAGATAGGGAGTTTAGTCTTCAAGAGTAACTCTTTATGGAGATTTCGTCCCTAAGGCCATATCCCCATGAGTTTACAGCCGTAAACTCATGGGTGGTGTGTTATTGGATGCTAAAAGGTCTTATATCACTTGTAGAGTTTAGCTAGGTTCACATTTAGGGCTTAATAAGGGTTTAAGGCTCCAAATGAACCACTTAAGGGAGTTCATGGCTATCAACCTAGAGTTTAAGGGCGTAAACTCTCACTTGGTCATTCCCTTCATGAATTAAGGTCTTAAATGAAAGAGTATAAGGTTCTATGCATTTTTCCAAGTTAAATGGGGAAGTTAGGGCATCATTTGGCTTCATTTTGGGAGTTTACGACCCATGGACCAATCCTTAGGGGGTTACGGCTATAAACTCCTAGGTCCTTGGTTTCTTTGATGTTTAAAGTCCCTACTTCATTTGTGGTTGATTCTAGACATTTACCCAAGCCTTAGGAGGTGTTTAAGGGAAAATTTAACACCTTAAAAGGTGTTCACGGCTCATGAAGAGGGGTTTACGGTCCAAGAGAGTTCTTGGGTTGTAAACTCATGTTTACTCTCCATATGATATGATTTTGGGGTTCTAAGCTCATACATGCAAGTCCACAAATCACATCTAAGCCCTAGGAGTGATTTAGAAGGGTTTTGGGGCTTCAAAACCCCACTTATACGTGTTTGCGGTCCAAGAGAGTTCTTGGGCCATAAACACATGATTTTGCCACTTTTGGAAATCTTAAACACGAATTTGCATGTTAAATGAGCTAAACAACAAGTTAGGGTAGACCACTTACTAGTTTGGGGCTTGAAAGAGGTGTTTTTGGATTGAAGGCAACTTTTAGAGAGAGAGAGAGAGTAGAGAGTGGGTGGAAAGGTTCCAAATGGAGTCCACTCACCTTTATATAGGGTTTGAGTTTGTGGCTCGGTGGAAATCTACCCGATACTGACGTTAAACGGGGCTTTTGGTCGCACCCGATTAAATGGTCGTAATTTGAATTGGTTGGAACTAAAACTTTTCAAGGGAATATTGAGGGTGTTTCTAATTTGTTATGACTCTTAAAAAGTCCCAATTTAATTAACCTAATCCAAAAAGTTAGCGGACAATTTAATAAAACGAGTTTTATTAACGGAAGAAGAGGCTAAAATGACAGAATAAATTTCGGGTTGTCACATCATCCCCCCGTTAGAGGGAATTTCGTCCCGAAATTAGGGTTTAGGCAAGGAAGTGGCATGAACAATCAGGTAGAGAGATGAGGGTACTTCCTATTCGATTGGTCCTCACACTCCCAAGTGAACTCTGGCCTTCGCTTGGCATTCCAACAACTTTCACTTAACGGGATGCGGATTTCGTTTCGTTCGGTTAGCGATTCCTACAGGTTCATCTACGAAGTTAGGGTTCCCAATGATTTATATAAAGATGTGTGGGATACCGAGAGTGATATCGGGCAAACACTTTTCATGTCTAAGGACTGACTTGGGGTGAAACTTATGGAATTTTCAAAAGTAGTCGTGGTCTGACGAGGGTTGACCCAAATTTTTGTAAAGAACCTCGGATGGTCCTAAGCTCTCGGCAAGGTAGAGCTTTTCTGTACTTAGAACATAATGTACTTATATGGTGAGATCATCACTGGCATGATCGCCATTCTGAAGTTCCAAACGTTATCTCATACTGGGAGTGTAGTCCTTCAGGTTGGTTCTTAGAAGGTTCAGGTTATCCTCGGATTCGTGTTTCCTGCCGGTTGGCCCTCGGAGGTTTTTCTGGATCATCAGATGAATTGGGTGTCTACGGGTATCTGTTTGCTGCAGGGGGTCTATCTCAGCCTTGTGCAAAATGAATCTGCACTTCTGATCCTCGAGGTGTTTCTAACGGAAACTCTCAGGATTTATGAGATAGGGTTTTATTAGACGATTGTTTTTAGGAAGTTTTGTGACTCCTCATCATTGTCTTAGTTGGCGCTTTCACAACATGATTCTTATCGGGAAAGAATCATGCTCTTACTTGCTTTGCTATTTCATGAATAGCAAGCTCTACTTAGGGCTAATTCAATCCTTAGAGGTTTTCTGAAGTGTTGGACTATCTCTGGAGGTGGTTCTACTATTTCTGTGTGAGATAGTATTCTTGGAACACCTAGTAGTCCAATGAATCTCTAAGACATGCCCTATTCTCCAAGGTGTCAGCTTATTCCAGTTCCAGAAAGCGCGTTTTCTTGTATAACCCATTGGCTAACACCTAGACTGTGACAACTCGTAATTATTCCGTCACTATAAACCATTCCCGTTAAATAAAACCGTCCGTATTCAAAATTGTTTCCGTTAACCTTAGCGTTTAATTAATTTAATCACGACTTTTAATTCGGTTTCATAAGTTTCGGGATGCGTTATAAAAATTAAAATATTTTCCATATTTATTTGGAGAATTATTGGTTTGATCTAAGTCGTGATTATGACAATTTATCGGGTACGACAAAAAGCATCGTCTAACGGCAGTATCGGGTAAAATTCCTCCGGGCCATAAACTCAACCCCTATATAAGCGATTGAGTGACATCATTTTGAATCTTTTTCTCTCTCTCTCTCTAAACACTTTCTCTCACTACTCTCTCTCTAGAATTTGAAATTGATCCAAAAACACCATTTCAAGCCTCAATTTGGTAAGTACTCCATCCTAGCTTGTTGTTTAACTTGATTGGCATGCAAATTCATGTTTGAAAATCCCAAAAACACCCATGAACAAGTGTTTACGGTCTACGGATGTCACAACTAGAAATTTTGTGTCTTGTAACCACTACATTCAAGTAAAATGTAGAATCCAAAAACTTAAAAGCATGTATGATACTTACTCTATGACAACAGAATTTCAATCAAATACTCCATACAAATACTACTAATAGTCGATAAGCAATTGGAAACCCTAGAAGTTCTTGTTTAGGTCCATTTTGGACTAGGACTTCCTTATTGGACCCATTGGGCCAATAAGCCTCCAATTTGACTATCATGGGATTAGAACCTTTAAATGGGCTCTAATTGAACCCACTTTCATTTATTTCAACATTTTGGGCCATAATGGGCCTAGAATTAAACAAAATACCTTTATTGGTCCATAACAAATATGATCAACCAAATTGGCCCATGAGGCACCCTAGGAGTCCAATGGGCCGAAAAACAATCAATATGGACCCATGATTTGGATTTAAGCACCAAAGGCCCAAGTCTCCATTTCTCCCCTCTATTTCTAGGCCCAACACAAAAAGAAAAAAAAAAGAGATTAATTAGAATTAAACCTTGACACGTCATTATTGCTCAAAGGATATCAAGGTTTAATACATCACATACATCTAGGGCATCTCATGTTCCCATGCAACTTCTTTTCCCTCTCTCTCTTCTTATGATCGGCCGAGAGCCAAACCACACACACACACAGCATCAAAACTCTTCCAAACTCTCTCAAATATTCTCCTCCTCCCTACTCCAAAATCTTGAAATTTTGCTTGTGCATTAAGAGGATTTTAAGAAAATATCATCACTTCTTGGTAAGTTATACATATCCAAGGACTTTATAACTCTTTTCTCATGATTAGATCCCTTCTCTTAAACATTTGTGGTAATCATACTCTTAGAATCCCCTCAAGTTCGAGATCATCATCAAGGTGTTGCTAGGGCCGAAAATCACCCCACTTTCTTCCATTTCTTCTCCAAAACCGAAACCACACCCAAGGTGAGCTTCATACCCCCTTATTTTCGGTTTTTATAAGTTTTGTGGGGGGGGGGGAATACAAGCAAATGTGTAGATCTATCATTAAGTGTATGCCTTGTATGATTTCTATGTTTATTTACATACTTTTGTGTGTTTATGGTGTTGAGACTAGTCAAAAGGACCTAAAAATCGAGATTTGGGTTATGATGCATGAAACAAGTGCTAAAACATATCATTATACATAAGTCATTACTAGAAAAATAACCAAGTTGGTTTAGATGAATATCTTGGGCTAAAAATCACATTTTTGGACATAAAATGCTAAGAATATGAAGTTTAAGGCCCCAAAATGTCAAAATACAAATTATGGAAGTTAAGAAGTGTCAAAACAGTTTCATAAAGGAATTTTTCCAGAAATATACACTTTAGAATGTTTAAAATGTAAATTTCTAAACTTAATGGGATAAATATGAACTTTTCGGCCCAATAGGGCCCAATATGCGAAATTTTCCAATTTGAGGGGCTGAAACTGTGTTTTTCTGTATAACAGTGGGCTACTAGTGTTCCAAGTCCTTTTCAAAGGTTAAAAATACTTTTCATAATTAAAAGGGACCAAAGTTGCAAAAAATTTCCAATTTGGGCCAAAAGTGTAAAAATTGCGAAAAAGAGAGATTACAGCCGAGAAAACTGTATTTTGAGGGACTAAAACTGTTTTCAACTAAAATTGAGTTGAAAAATATCAATTTCAATAAGTTTTGGTGTCACACCCCGAAAACCAAAGGCGGAAACGTTCTCGGGGTTGACTCCACGTTGACTATCAAATCCAATGCATATAGTAAGTAAAGTAAAACAACCATTACATTACATTATAAAGTTTTACACTTGTTTCAAAAGTAAAGTTTGTACAGTTGTAATACATAGTATATAGACAAAATGAAACGGGTCTCCATGTACTCCATCTTCTGATCAAAAGAAATCTTCGGGTACCTGTTCTAACGCTGACTTGAGAACACAAGCGTTTTGAAAATCAGCATAAAGCTGGTGAGTTCATAAGTGGTTTTTGTTAGTGAACATGATTCGATTTTCCTTTCCGTTTCTGAAATGTCGTATGTACCAAGAAAATCCCATATTTTCTTAATAGTTAGTTATTGATTCACAAATGAAAGGTATGATAAGTTTGTACATTGAAAACATGTTTATTCATGTGAAAATGTATAGTTAGTTATCTGACTGATTAAACTGATATGTTTGCTTATCATGTGTTACCAGGAAAGTCCCATACTTTCCTTATTGTGTATTACAAATTGTAAAAGATGTAATGTTATCCAGTTTGTTACTCTTTCTAGTTAGGTAAGTGTTACCCAGAAAAGCCCCATGCTTTCCTGCATGTTGGTTTCAAATGTAAACGATGTAAAGATGTGAAAGATGCAATTGTGATTGGTTTCCATGTTTTCCCCAGGAAAGTCCCGTACTTTCCTAAATGTTGGTTACAGTATTGTGAAAGATGTGAAAGATGTAAAAGATGTATAGAGTGATTCGTTATTACTATAAGTAAATCTCTGTTATCCTAATTGCGAGTTCCATAACCATACAATAGACTAAAACCTGTGGCAATAAGTAGTCCACATGTGGCAATAAGTCGTCCACATAATTATGACTTTCGTCACCCTTGAACCATTTCGGTTCGGCTGTAGCTAGCAGCCAGGTGTGGGGTAGTCAGCCCCGTATGGATCTATACACTCATGTCACGCCCTCTAAATACCAGAGATTCTGGTTATGGGTGTAGTCCTCCACTCGCGTACCTTGGTGGAGTGTTCTCCAAGGACGTGTCTCCAATTATACAGGATTAACAAATTTACTAGTAATAATAGAATAGTCCTCCACTCGCGTATATATGTGGAGTGTTACCGAGGACAAAACAGTGTACAGGTATTATATTCAAATGTCTTATGTAATGTTTTTAACTGATAAATTGTGGAAAATCATTTGTGAAATATATGTAAAACATAACAGTTTAAAGACCTAATTCACAAATATATGTTACGTGATCTGCATGTTCAAATGGTTATCAGTTGTGGTAATCAGTAACAAAAGCATATGAATTAATAAACACACATCTGAAAACATGTTTTGAGTACAAGAATTTCCTTGTACTTTGCTTGTGTTCCCCCCCTAAAAACAGTGAAAACAGTGAAAAAGGGTAGGGGTATGAACTCACCGGACTCGAAAACGTGTCGGTTTTGAATGCTAGACGTTGGTTCGGGGTTTGATTACTCGCGATGACCCTATGTAAAATGAAATAAGGTCCATATATATACAATTAGGGATATATTCACTAATCATATGGAACATTACACACCAATGAGGTCAAACACCTTAAAATGAGCGTTTGGAGTGACCCGGGTGGCGTTTAAGGACTTGTAAAGGCACTAGGGACTTGAGACTTGAGTTTACTCTCCATAAGTAAATATTTAAATGAGTTTACAACCACAAAACACACACATACATGAGTTTACGGCCGTAAACTCATGTGGGTGTGGTTTTGGGTGTTAAAATGGCTTAAATGGCTTTCATGGACATGGGAAATGATTCTGGGCTTTGTTCTAAATGCATGGAATGGATTGAAATCACTAAAATGATAAATTTTATGGGAGTTTACGGCCTAGCATAGGCTCCTGGCCGTAAACTCCTTAATCCTTATGAAAATGATGCTAAATGTTGTTAAAACCAATCACATGTGATTCTAAAAATTCCCACAAGCCTAGAAATGAGTTTGGAAGCGACATATAAGGGATTTATGGAGTTTACGGCCCATGAAACCCCCTTCATGGCCACAAACTCTAATATAACAAGCTACAATGTGTTTCAAGGCCTGAAACTAGCATAGAATGGCTTCTAAAATTCATCTAAAGGTTGTAGGGGTGTTTAGTTTGCATTCTAACACCAAAGATTTTGGAGTTTACGGCCCAAGAACAGGTCTTGGCCGTAAACTCTTAGAAACCCCATAAAAGATGTGTTTAAGGCCTTCAAAGTATTTTTGGTTGGTCCCTTGATTTATTCCAAAGCTTTTGGTGGTGTTGGATGGCTTTCTAACACCTTAGAATTGGTTTTATGTCAAGTTTTGGGGAGTTTATGGCCCAAGCACTATCCTTGGCTGTAAACTCATCTAAGTCCCCCAAAAATCATGTTTCAAGTGTCCAATTGCTTATACCAAGGTCCTATAATTCATATCTAAGCCATAGAGGTGATTTGGAAGGGTTTAAGGGCATGAAAAACCCCATTAACATGAGTTTACGGCCTAAGCTTATGCCTTGGCCGTAAACTCCTTCAAAGTCCTCAATATCAAAGATTTACATGTTCTAAGTCCATATCTTGAAGTCCCTTAATCATATCTAAAGTCCAATTGAATTTTGGAAGGAGTTTAAGAGCTTAAAACCCCATAAAATGGAGTTTACGGCCCAAGCTTGCTCCTTGGCCGTAAACTCATGTTCTTGACCCCAAAACTCAATTAATTCATCAATTTGAAGGCTAAAGATGATGAATAACATGCTAGAGAGGTTACCTTAAAGATTTGAAGCCTTAAACTTGTGATTTGGACCTTAATTCTAGCTTGGAGGAGAGAGGTTGTAAGAGTTTAGTGTGAATTTGGCCAAAGGCTTCAAATTGAGTCTAAATTATGTTTATATAGTGTTCGGTAATTGGACACGACAGAATTCTACCGGATACCGACGTTAAATGAGGTTTTTGGTCGTACCCGATTGAGTTACCGTAACCCGATATGGTAATTTCTAGAAATATTCTGATCACTAAAGTTGGGTGTTAAAATGATTTCTAAATGTATTAAGACACCCATTAAGTCATTTTAAATGTATACTAATAAATGACTTAATTATACGGAAGATCGTAAATCAAATTTGGAATGACGATTGGTTGTGCGAGTTGAATCACAAAAGAGTTACAATAATTTATACGGAAATTTCGGGTTGTTACATTTGGTGTTAGAATGCCAAGAAATATGGTTTAAGGACTAAACCAGAAATTAATTTATTCAAAGGGTTGAAAAAGTAAATTTACAAAATAAAGAGGGGCTGTAAACAGAAAAATTCAATGTTAATTCAATACATCTGTTGTGATCAAATATTGACACTGCGACTAGCGAAAAATTACAATACACAACAACACCAAAACTCGTTATCAAACGAATTGATTCGGTCTCGAATCAATAACAAATCTAAAAATACTAACACGACGACAACTCGATTCATGGACGGAAAATTTGGGAATCCAATACACACGTGAGAGTGCACAGACGTCGATACACCATCTTTGGGCCCAAAAGTGTAAAATCTTGTTTGTTGGGCCTAGCTAGCCCAATGACCTGATCTTTAGGCCCGAAGACATCAACCTTACGAGTTATTGGGTCTTACATGATCCAACACAGCGTAAAAGGACTTTCAATGGCAACGTGCTGCTGGTCCCCAAGGGTCCTTCGGTACTACTAGCAAAGTCGAGAATTCACCAATGCGAGTTGGCTAAGGGCCCTTCACATTCACTATAGCCTTGAACGACGTAGGGAATTACCGGGGGCTTCGCACCTTCTTTTTCCCCTCGGTCGTGGGGCTACATGAGTCCGGGGGGTTGGGTTATGTGAATAAGTGCGAGCGACGCCTAAGGGTTCGTTTGTACGGTTGTCAACTGGTCATTTTCATTAACGTACGTTACAACAATTCACAACCCACTGTCAATCCAACGTTTCCGGAGCTCAACGAATACACCTGTCGTAACGAATACACATGTCGTAACGAAATAACGAAACATAAAATTATTTAATGCAAAGTAATGGGAAAACGTCGGGTTTTCCTAGGGTTTTCAATTAATACACCTTCGAATTACATACCGAGTTTTTATAAATCGTACTCTTACATTTATAGAAATAAACAAGCATACCTTCGGATCTTCACACCTTTTATACTATACAATTTTCAGAAAATATCGGATTTTCTGGTGGTTTTCAAAACGATACAAAACATTGGATTTCAAACATTACTTATGAACTCACCAACATTTCATATGTTGACGTTTTTCAAAATACTTTTATTCTCAGGTAACAGATAAAGTGAAGGAAGAATTGTACTCTATGACGTTTTGCTGTTGTTAATTAATATCGAACAATTTACTTTTGGGAATGTAATATTTTGAAACTATGTACTGAATGTAAATGCTACCAGTTGTAATATTCCAATGCTTGGTATTGTATGATGTTATGTTTCATGTATATTCATTGTGATGGTATTCAATTGAGTAACGACAGCCCCCGGACGTTTCCGCCGTCTGGTTCGGGGGTGTGACAGGTTGGTATCAGAGCTTTGTTTATAGTGAACTAGCATATCGAACCATACATTGATATGCAACTATAAACCAAAAGAGGGACTAACATAACTCTGAACAAAACAAGTAAAATACAACAATAAAACACTTTTTCTTGCATTAGGGATAAGGAACATAACGTCGAACCAAACAAAACAATGCTAGTATCTCGGTTAATTCAGGACTGTTCTTAGTGGTACCAAGGAGTGGATGTAGCCTGATTAACTACATTCTCTCCAAGGTATAACTAACACGCATTCTGATGAGATCGGGATAGCTAGGGAACCTAAAACTATACCCTTTTATCACCAAAAAGAGAATGTTTGTTTAGTCTGTACAATAGTTGTAGCATTCTAGGAATAATGTTAGCATATTTACATACTCGTGCAGACAGCATGGCTGGTTTTCATCACCCTGGAGACCCTTATTTCCCTAATCAGGGGAATAACAGATGGTTAGAGGAAGAGCCTGAGGAAGAGCCTGAGGAAGACCCCGAAGAGGAATCTGACAGGGAACCGGAGGCTGGAGATGAAGGCGAGCCTGCCGAACCCGAAGAGGACGAAGAGAACTTCGAAGAGGAACCCGATGACAGTGAAGGGGGTGATTCGGACGCAGAGTCCGAAGTCATCAACCCCCCTTACCCGATCAGGGTGCCTGCTTACCGTGTGGGCCCCACTGGTCCTACCCCTCCTTGGGGTATTGATCTTTGGAGATGGACCAGACAGCAGGGACAGCGACCCTCGTTCGGCATGTCACGCGAGTTCTTTGACCTGAGGGACGGAGGACCGGCCGACCGAGCCCTACCGGTCATGGTGAGACGATTACGGAATACCGGTGACCTTGCTCATGGCACTACTGATCAGGTACGCCAGCTGTGGACTAGGGTCGAGCGTGCGGAACAGGAGAGATGTGACGTTCTTCGGGAGTTTCACATGAGGCAGGTAAGGTGGGAGTCTCGACTTCAGGACGTAGAACGATTGGTGGCTCGTCTTCAGGGAGCATCCACATCCTCGACACCACCTCCGGACGCAGATCGTCGTGGTTAGGGATAGACATATCTTAGTAGGTCGTTAGGAACTATGCTATGTACCCCCGACTCTATGTTTAAGTGACTACACTACTCATAGAGCCGTTATGCTGTCGAACTAGTGTCACTCATGTTGGGTTTTGAGCATTCTAACACTCCTAAGTGTACATGCAACCCTAAATACCTTGGATCTATGTTTTCTCTATTATACATGCAAATAAGAACTTCCAAGGTATTATCCTAATCTAGCATACAAAACAATGAATGTAACATGATAGAATACATACCTCTTGATGTAGAAAGTCTTCATGAAGCTTGAGTGCCTAGTGCCCCAAGTGTGACACCTCAAATGGAATCACAATCACCAAAACACTTAGAATAACTTGAGAGAACTCTACAACTCATGAAATCGGCTAGCCCTCTCTAGAATAATACTAGTGCCGATTTTGGTCAAGAATAAGATGCTTATATAGTTAGGGTTACACCATGTAAACCCTAATTGACATGGCCTTTCATTTCCATGATCCATGGGTACAAATACACCATGGAGCATCCATGGACCATCCTATGGGTTTTAGCCCAACTTGATTATCCATGGAGAATTAGCCCACTATACAAGTATGGATGATTTACACAATCAACCCATATATTTAATTAGTCTTCTTTTGATCACTTAATTAATCCTAGATTAATTCTTGATCAATACTAATTAAATAATCTTATTATTCTTATTATTAATATACTAGAACTTATAATATATTAATAACCATAAGTGTCTTATTTCTCTCATTATAGTCTATCCAAGTGCATGATGGTAGGCAACCCAAATGGACCATGCCGGGTCGAGTCAAATCTTACCAATTATAGTTATGGACTTAGACATTAATCCAACAGTCTCCCACTTGGATAAGTCTAAAACTATTATTGCGTATGACTTCAGGAACCAACTGGCAATCGTAGCTCTCAAAAGCTTCTGTCGAACTCTGACTTTGTAGATGAACTCTGACCTTTGTCAATGACTTGTCTATTAGATAAGGGATCATATATTCCTCCATTCTAGATATCATATGGACTGAGACATGGATTATAATCATTCTCTCTGTCCATTTGTTGTTTCCCGATTTGCGATTTATGACGACTGACTAATTGAACAAATCAAATCAGTCCTGGCCCGGCCGAGCACTTCCATTTGTCATCATCAAATCATCGAGGGGCCCACAGATATCGCTTTTATCCCGAAGGCAAAAGGAATGGATAAACTTCGACTCATATGGATTGTTCTACTACTTGTTGAATCATACACAAAGGCACGTTTTATAGCACCGAGTTACCAAATGCATTTTTCGTGCAATCAATGTACAACCAACTCATAGTAACAACTCATATCTCTAGGTTTGAAGAATATAAGATATTATCGTCTCATGATCACTCGTGATAAAATCCATGAAGTGATTCCAATGAGCGCGGGTTGAATCCAATACTCAGAACTTATGAGCACTCATGAGTGTTGTAGCCCTTTGTCCAACACCTTAGACCTCTACAAGCCAACCCATGACAGTCTTAATTCATATCTACTTCCAACATATGACCGACTGTGGATAGTTTGAATAACTTAGTCATTCCAGAAGAATAACCCAGTTTATTCGGGAAGTCAAAACATGCAAAGTGAAACACAATAATAATAGAATCCAATATGGTATCAAAACCTATGAACATAAATAAAACACCTTTTATTTATCACCATATGATTACACATTATTCATTGTATACTGTTTCAGCTATCAACTTTATTCTTGAATTTAAAACAATAGTTGTCCCATGCTCCAAGCATGTACACTATGTTTTTCTTAAACACTAGTCATGCCACACACCAAGTATGCATACTATGTTTGTCTATGATCCTTACTTTGTGAACTAGATCAATTGAACATAACTTCAATGATTCTCTTTTCACACTCCCAAATCCTTACCGCAAATGCAAGAACTCCAAATTCATGCCATTTACTGAAATCTGTTAGATTCTAAACTTATATGCATTGATCCACTCGTAATGATTATGCACAAAGTCATAAAGACTTGACAACAAACATTACAGAGCACTCCAAAGGAGATCAGCTCCTTGGAAACATCCTTCTTGCATTAAGTTTCCTTAATCTTACACAGATTGAGAATTCTAACTTTGAAACATTTCCAGATTCCATTTTGACTATCACTTTTGAACAAGAGTTGCCTCCTTATAGATTATGTCAATATGGTCCTTCCAGAATTATCACTATACTTTCAACTGTCCATGAGCAACCAATCTTTGGTAAACCTTAGATTGTTCTCGACAATTGTTTAATCCTTTTAGTCATATTCAGTTCTAAACCTTTTCCCTTCTTAATGCCCCAGGCATTTGGAAAATTTATAGAACGGATGAATATAGCACATGTAATCGATCCTATATCCGAAGCATATGGGACACGATTCATGATGTCTTACATAAAGACTAAACCAGTCTTTTGCTATAATATTTCCATTTCAATTTGCCAAGTTCTCATAATTCAGATTATGAAAAAGGATGCCGTAATCATAATCGAATTTTAGAACGCAAATAATGGACTCATATACAAAATTTCCTTATGTTGAGCCATTCCAACATGAAATTCATATATATATCCTTAACTAAATGATTAAAACCTCATGATCTAAGCTTATAGATTTGAGATGAAGTATAATTTCCTCTCCCTTAATTATAGCAAAACAATTCTTTCCCAATTGAAACTTTTGTTTTCTATAATTAACATTGCTAACTTGCAATACTTATCATAATTATCATGCTCCCACTAACATGATGATTATTAGCATAACACTTATGCTCCCACTAGCTTTGACATGTACTCAGAAATTAGCTGACTTTCTACCAAAGTTCAGATTTCTGATACTAGATTGTTTTGATAAGACTTTATCAAAAACATACACCTTCCCTTAGATAGCACACTTGTGTGTCTAAACAATTATGAAGAGGTATGCCGTAATCATAATGGTTAGACCTTTTTGCCACTTCTCACAAGTCCAGGTTAGTGTGCCGGTAAACCACACACGCTCCACTAACGACTTTGAGAATGCAAATATCACAATTGCTATCTAGATAAAATCTTCTTAGTGAAAGTGTTTCCTCACCATCATTTTCATGAATCGGAGAGAAACCTTATGACACTTAGATTTACTGGTGTATGAGTTCCTACCCATATGAATTTGTCAAAACCATAATCATAAGACAAAGGTAATGACAAATCCAAAACCATATGGATTGAACTCAATCTTAACTTCTTGCCACCTGGCAGCTCAAGGGCCTGCCATTGCTTCCAAGTTGTTGTGCAACAAATTGAGAACTCTAAGAACTCATATGCAAAGCCAACTTTAACTGGAATGGGCACAGAATATGTCAACACGATAGGTTATAAACCTCAATTTGTGTGCTAGTGAAGAACTTCAGGTTCTATTCTTGATTAGTTCTTGAGACTTTCAAGACCTTTAAGACTCCCACTGTCCTCTTGACCTATAAGACTCCCTTGTCAAATATCCAAGAGATAGTGTGGATTCTAATCAAGACAAACACTTCACACATTTGGCCTAAGTCATCTTTGTTTTATCCAAAACATCACAACTTACCAATTTCAAATGTACAAGAGTAGAAAACTTTTACTCTTACATTTGACAAGTGTTTTAAACCTTCTTTAAGACATGTCACTCAAGTTACAATCTTGGAGTATGACTCTAAGACTTGTATTGGAACGAAGTATGACTCATCTTCTTGATTTAACCATTTCAACAATTCAAGATCCCTCTTCTTAGTCATAAGAATGCACTAAGACTTCCTTAGAGAACTAATTGTGCTATGGTTTCTTAATCATTAAGATGTTCACAAAAATTGATACTAAAGTACTCTCCCATCTTTTCAGATTTGAGAAACTTTTATCCTTCTGCCTAATTTGATTCTTCTTATTCGCTCTGCCATACATTGGAACCTTTTCTAATGTCTCAGAGTTACACTTAAGCTTGTAAGTATAATCATATTTACTGAACTTAAGTAAATCATGACGAATAGTCTTATCAGTCTTTTGTTGTGGACTTAATCAGTGCACAAGAATGTGTACTCGATCCCTTAGTCCTTTACTTGACTCACACATCCATGTGAACAAGTAATTAGTCTTAATTTTCCAAAACTTGAAAGTTGTCAACCATCATGCTTTACAACTTGCATGATTCCAAGTTCCGGTCCAATTGAAACTTAGGTGATGAGAATCTTTCCTTATTTGGTAAATCTAGACATTACCACAAATGAAAGAATCAATTTCATATTTCCACTCTTGCTCTTAATGGAATCATATAAGCAACAATTTTTCCTCAAATGCCATTGTAAGGATATTTTAAAATAAATAAAATCAAAAATTTTTCTTTTATTTTAAAACTTTTCGGAAAAACTTATCCTTACAATCCATATGAAAACTTGTTGTTATCTATTCCTAGGCAATATCTCATAACTCTTAAGAAGTAGCTCAAGAATCCGATCTTCAAACTATGCGATAGAAATCCATCTATGCGATCAGATTCAGCATATTCTTTCTTTAAGTTTCTTCACTTTTCCTTTGATTCTTAAAACATCACCATGTGATCTAGTCACATCATGTATCAAAAATCTCAGAATAGAAACTTAACAGAGTTAGATAGTGGACTTTACCTGAAGTAGAGTCAAACTCATTGACTTTAAGATCCTTAGGTAAATTTGGCAGCTTCGCAACCAATGCCCCTTTCTTTGGCGATATAAACATATGGACCCTTTGATAATGGTACACGAAACTATCACAGACGTAGCTTTTCTCTTTACCATTTGGTCAACCGAGTTGACTATGGCCGATCCCTTTCCATTGGGAAGAGAATGCTTTTCGGATTTCCTGTGTCACTATTGTCAATGTCCATAAAGTTCTAGGAATTTGATCTTAACAAATAGATAAGATCATTAAGGGTCTTGTCATAGTCTGTTTCATAAGTGTTCCAAAAGAACTCACTATGTGACTTAGAAAGTAGTTGAACCGCCAACTTTCTCAAGACTTTGACACCCAACTCTCCCGGCTTGTCAATATGTGACTACATCTCCAAGATGTGATCACACCTAGACCTTGCCTTGCCAATAGGGCTTGAGTGACCTTAAACTTTTCAAGAACTTGTGGGTTGGGGAGAATAATTGGAGGAGGTGAAAGAAGTATGATTTCCAAAGGACATCATCTTCATTTAGGAAACCTTGTTTCAAGAGATTTGGGAAGATCATAGGTGTCTATTACAGACATCTTTTGGGAGATATTCAAGATAGTTGATTTAAAGTCCTTAATATGACACCCAATATGAAATATTAAGGCTAGGACCCAACAAACTATTTTATAACTTAGAAGAGGTATGCCGTAATCCAAGCTATAAAATATTTGAAGGTAGGTGAATGACGATTCACCAATTTCCACCAAGATAAACGAAATGTATTATTAGGTTTTAATTGGTTTTGAAACTCCTAGATCTTTGAGATTCATTGAACTTTTCAAAGACATGTTTCAATCTCGAGTGTGCCCTTCAGGTTTTGTGACTGGGATGCCGAGGATCACAAAACAAGGTGTGAAGTAACCATGCAAATCACTTGGTACCCTTAATAAATTACCCCTCAATCGATGTGTCGGTTAACCACACACGCTCCATCGATACTATGATAAATATTAAGTCACCCTTTACCTACCTTGTTAAGTCCAAGTTAGTGTGTCGGTTAACCACACACGCTCCACTAACGACTTAGACAAAGTGTAAAGTGTAATTTCATGGGTTAGCACCTTATTCACATTTTTCCTAAGTAACTAAGATTGGGTATTATTAAGAGTTTAGTTACTTAGTATTATCATTAATACTTTTAATGAAGGAGAATTATAGTCTTGTCAAACCCGTTTGGCTAACGACCCTCCACCGGTCAAGCAAGCGGTGGGTGAGAGTGGACACCCATTAAGTTGCCATTTTATAGGCAACAACCTTATACCCACCTTATAGACCAGCTTCGTGAATGAGGCGTACTAGCGGTAAGACTGAGTTTACTCTTATACATATATATATATTATTAACTTATAATATTATAAGGTATAAGGGTTGAATTTTAACTTTTAAAATTCTAAGGGCTAACTTGGAATTAAAGTATTCATAAGTGAAAACTTTTCAAATTCCAAAACTTGAGGGCAAGTTTTGAAACTATTCAAAACTAATTAATTCCATAACTTATGTGTTTAAAGTAGTTTTAATCCAAAAACTCTTCAAGTTCCATAACTTGAGGACAAGTTATGGAAGACTTTAAACTAATAAAAGAACTAACTTTTTCTTTATTTTATAACTTATGGATTTAATTATGGTTACATATTATCCTTTAATGAAGTGACTCTTGAACTTCCATAACTTGAGGACAAGTTATGGAGTCATAAAAATTTATTCAATGACACAAGACTCTTCATTTTGTAACCATTGCCAACTTTTATGAATTTTATGAGTCTTTAATGTGACTCTTCATGTAACTTGAGGACAAGTTACACAAACACATTTTATACTCAACTCTTAGATTAAAATGGATTGAAAACAACTATTTCAATTAACTTTTCTATTAATCTAAGCAACTCATAAGAACAAGATAATTCAAATCAAACTTTTTCATGTAATTAGTCTAAACCTTAAAGTAATCCAAAACATGAATCTATTGACAATTATCTTTGAAAATGGATTAGCATGAACATTACCACATCAAAAACAAGTTTATAAGTTCAAAAACAACTTAGGGTAATGTTCCTAGTCCATTTCTAGCCAAAAAAGTCGAGTTTATGATGTCTGGGGGTCCAACTCGTCGAGTGCATGAACCAACTCGGCGAGTTGGATCGAATTCATCACTTTTTAGGCATGGACTCGCCGAGTCTCCTGATGGACTCACCGAGTTTGATGACCAGACAGCAAGAAATTCGATTTTTTAAGCAGTTTTGCAAGTATAACAAGAAAACAAGCCTAGGCTCTGATACCACTGTTGGGTTTTGAGCATTCTAACACTCCTAAGTGTACATGGAACCCTAAATACCTTGGATCTATGTTTTCTCTATTATACATGCAAATAAGAACTTCCAAGGTATTATCCTAGTCTAGCATACAAAACAATGAATGTAACAAGATAGAATACATACCTCTTGATGTAGAAAGTCTTCATGAAGCTTGAGTGCCTAGTGCCCCAACTGTGACACCTCAAATGGAATCACAATCACCAAAACACTTAGAATAACTTGAGAGAATTCTACAACTCATGAAATCGGCTAGCCCTGTCTAGAATAATACTAGTGCCGATTTTGGTCAAGAATAAGATGCTTATATAGTTAGGGTTACACCATGTAAACCCTAATTGACATGGCCTTTCATTTCCATGATCCATGGGTACAAATACACCATGGAGCATCCATGGACCATCCTATGGGTTTTAGCTCAACTTGATTATCCATGGAGCATTAGCCCACTATACAAGTATGGATGATTTACACAATCAACCCATATATTTAATTAGTCTTCTTTTGATCACTTAATTAATCCTAGATTAATTCTTGATCAATACTAATTAAATAATCTTATTATTCTTATTATTAATATACTAGAACTTATAATATATTAATAACCATAAGTGTCTTATTTCTCTCATTATAGTCTATCCAAGTGCATGATGGTATGCAACCCAAATGGACCATGCCGGGTCGGGTCAAATCTTACCAATTATAGTTATGGACTTAGACATTAATCCAACAACTCATGTATGCTCTTACGAGCAAATTTTTCATATATCAAATGCGGATAATATTAGTAAACTTTTACGTGCTTTGTTATAATATTACAAATTGCTATGTGTTGAGAATCTATGATTGTATGTTGAATCGTAGGAGTGTTTTAATACGTACATTGCACCTAGTCAGTAGGGTCACAACCTTCCAGAAACCACAAACACTCAACATCTTTCCGTCTCATGACAAAAAGATGCCTTGCCGACCTACTCGCGGAAACCCTGGACCATCCCCACCCGAAGTTGACTCCACTGCATTTCAGGCAGCCGTGTCTGCTGCGGTCACCGCAGCTATGGCACAACTCCATCAGGGGAATAACGGAGGAGGCAACGGGCAAGGGGCAGGGAGTTCGAACAACGGGATGAATCAAGGACCTACTAAAACATGTACCTACAAGGACTTTACAAATGCCAAACCACGAACTTTTAACGGCACTGGAGGAGTGATCACTCTGAAGCGATGGATCGAGAAGGTGGAATCGGTATTCGAGATATGCGATTGTCCTAAGCAGATGAAAGTGAAGTTCGCGGCCTGCACTTTTGTCGATCAAGCGCTCACCTGGTGGAACGGACATGTGGAAGCCATGACACTTCCTGTAGCCAACTCTATGCCGTGGGCGGAGATGAAAGAAATGATGATGGATGAATACTGCCCACGAGGTGAGATTCAGAAAATGGAGCAAGAGCTGTGGAACCTCACTGTGCAGAATGCGAATATCGATGCCTACATATCGAGATTTAGTGAACTGTCTCTGTTGTGCCCGGGTATGATCACCTCGGAAGGAAAGAAGATTGAGCGATTCATCTGGGGACTAACATCACCAATCCAAGGAAACGTGATAGCTGCAAACCCGGAAACATTCGACAGTGCGAAGAGATTGGCGAAGAAGTTGTATGACCATAACACCAAAAAGGGTGAGAAGCCAGCGGAGATTGAGGGCAAAAAGGAAGGTGATGGCAAGAAAGGGAAGAACAACAAGAGGAAGGGACGTCATGGCCCCGAGACCTCTAAAAAGCATCAGACAGTGACGGTTAATGCTGCCACTGCACCGGTTCCAGCCACACCACATGCTCCAGCCTCAGCTGCTTCAAATGCTCCCAGACCTTATTCCGGTAATCTTCCCAAGTGCAACAAATGCGGTTTTCCATCACCATGGAGAATGCAAGGAGTTTCAGTGCACCAGTTGTAACCGAAGGGGACACACGACGAAGTACTGCAGGGCTTACCCTCCCTAGAACCAACAACAAGGAAACAACAACAACAACAACCATCGCAACAACAACAACATCAATACCGGCGGCAATAATGCAGGGCCTAGCCACACCTGCTTCGGGTGTGGGAGGACTGGGCATTTTCGTCGAGACTGCCCTAACAACAACAATCCAGGAAACGGAGGAACAGGAAGGATGCTGACCATGGGTCAAGGAGAGGCGGTTCAGGACCCCGCAGTTGTGACCCGTACGTTTCTCCTAAATCACACTTATGCATGCATCCTATTTGACACCGGAGCGGAGCGAAGTTTCGTAAGTAATAAGTTTAAGCATTTATTAAAACAACCACCCTAAAAGCTCAATGAAACCTTTACAGTGGAAATGGCCAATGGGAAAACCGAATCTACTAGGGAAGTCTACATCGGATGTACCCTAACCCTCAATCAACACATCCTTCGAATAGACTTGATGCATGTATCAATTAGGAGTTTCGATGTGATTATTCGCATGGACTGGTTAAGCCCCCACCATGCTGAAATTATGTGTCATGAGAAGGCCGTTCACCTTCGCCTCCCCAATCATGAAACCCTAGTAATTTACGGAGACAAACCTAGCATGAACCTCCGCCTCATCTCGTGCATCAAGGCACAAAAACATCTATGAAAGAACAATTTGGCGTTCCTGGCTCACATAGTGGATAAAACCAAGGAAGAGGTTAATGTTCAAGACATTCCCATAGCATGTGAATTTCCAGACGTGTTTCCTGAAGATCTTCCAGGAGTACCCCCGGAGAGACAAGTGGAGTTTCGAATTGACCTCATTCCAGGAGCAACTCCTCTCGCTAAATCACCCTATCGGCTAGCTCCTGCTGAAATGCAAGAATTGTCCAGCCAACTCAGCGAACTCTTGGACAAGGGATTCATCCGCCCTAGTTACTCGTCGTGGGGAGCTCCAGTCCTTTTTGTCAAAAAGAAGGACGGATCATTTAGAATGTGCATCGATTACAGAGAGTTAAATAAACTCACTGTTAAAAATCGCTACCCACTCCCACGAATCGATGATCTATTTGACCAGCTCCAAGGAGCTAGTTATTTTTCTAAGATAGATCTACGGTCTGGATATCACCAACTCAAAGTCCGGGAAGAGGATATTCCAAAAACCGCTTTCCGAACTCGCTACGGACATTACGAATTTATCGTAAGGCCCTTTGGTCTGACAAATGCCCCTACAACATTTATGGACCTAATGAATCGAATATGTCGACCATTCCTCGACAACTTTGTCATTGTTTTCATCGATGATATCCTCGTCTATTCTCGAAGCAAAGAAGAGCATGGCCAACATGGCTCTCCAAGTGTGAGTTCTGGCTCCGGAGTGTGAACTTCCTAGGTCATGTAGTTAGCCAAGATGGAATTCATGTGGATCCCTCAAAAGTCAAAGCTGTTGAAGGATGGGCAATCCCGACAACACCTACGGAAATCCGTCAGTTCTTGGGTCTAGCAGGCTACTATAGGAGATTCATTCAGAACTTCTCTAAGATCGCCAAACCACTTACCCCGCTTACACAAAAGGGTGTACCATTCAAATGGACGGTCAAACAAGAAGTCGCATTCCGAACCCTGAAACAAGCTCTCTATAACGCCCCGGTACTATCGCTACCGGAGGGAACGGAAGATTTCATGGTCTACTGTGACGCGTCAAATTAGGGCTTAGGTTGCGTTCTCATGCAGCGTGGAAGGGTGATAGCTTACGCATCTCGCCAACTAAAGACGCACGAAGTAAATTATACAACCCATGACATGGAATTGGGAGCCGTGGTCTTCACTCTGAAAATTTGGAGGCACTACCTGTACGGTACGAAGTGCACCATCTTCACGGACCACAAGAGTCTCCAGCACATCTTGAACTAGAAAGAGTTGAACATGAGGCAACGAAGATGGGTTGAATTATTAAACGATTACGAGTGTGACATCAAGTACCACCCAGGTAAGGCCAACGTGGTAGCCGACGCATTAAGTCGGAAGGAGTACTCAAATTTTCATACGAAAACTCTCTCTATAACCATCCAATCTCACTTAGCAACTCAAATTGCGGTAGCCCAGTCGGAGGCCATGAAAGCGGAAAACAGGACAAGCGAAGCATTGCGCGGGATGGAGAAGAACCTAGAGGCAAAGGAGGATGGAGTATACTACATCATGAATCGTATTTGGGTCCCTAAAATTGGAGGATTTAGGGAGGTAGTTATGAAGGAAGCCCACAATACGTGATACTCCATTCATCCTGGTTCAGACAAGATGTATTTGGATATTAAACAACACTATTGGTGGCCTAACATGAAGGCATAAATTGCTACCTATGTTAGTAAGTGCCTTACGTGTGCCAAGGTAAAGGTCGAATACCAGAAGCCCTCAGGGTTATTACAGCAACCGGTAATTCCTGAGTGGAAATGAGAGGGGATTTCTATGGACTTCGTGACCAAGCTACCCAAAACGTCGGATGGACTAGACACCATATGGGTAATAATCGACCGACTGACGAAGTCTGCCCATTTCCTGCCAATCAAAGAATCCTACAAGATGGAGAGATTGACGCGTTTATACATTCGAGAAATCGTGAGACTCCATGGAGTGCCAAAATCTATTATCTCAGATAGGGACAGTAGGTTCACTTCACGTTTTTGGCAATCACTCCATAAGGCAATGGGAACTCATCTCGACATGAGCACCGCTTATCATCCGCAAACGGATGGTCAAAGCGAACGAACCATCTAAACGCTCGAAGACATGCTCCGCGTATGCGTGATAGACTTTGGGAAGTCTTGGGATACCCACTTACCTTTAATCGAATTCTCGTATAACAATAGTTATCATTCGAGCATCAAGGTGGCTCCTTTCGAAGCACTGTACAGGCGTAAGTGTAGATCACCGTTATGTTGGGCTGAGGTAGGTGATACCCAACTAGCAAAAACGCATACATCAGACAAGGCACTAACAGGACCGGAGATCATTCGTGAAACCACAGAAAATATCATCCAAATCAGGGCTCGATTACAAGCATCGCGCGACCGGGAAAAGAGCTACGCCGATAAACGACGAAAGCCCTTAGAGTTTCAGGTTGGTGATCGAGTACTGTTGAAAGTCTCACCCTGGAAAGGGGTTATACGTTTCGGAAAACGGGGAAAACTGAACCCACGATACATTGGAACTTTCGAGATCGTCGCCCGAATAGGTCCAGTGGCGTATAAGCTACAGCTACCAGCAGAGCTAAACAGCATTCACCCCGTGTTCCATGTCTCTAACCTAAAGAAGTGTCTATCAGACGAAATACTCGTCATTCCCCTTGACGAGATCAAAATCAACGAGAATCTCCTGTTCGTTGAAGAACCAATCGAAATCATTGACAGGGAGGTGAAGCGTACTAAGCAAAGTCGCATCCCGATCGTGAAAGTACGATGGAACGCAAAGCGTGGCCCAGAATTCACGTGGGAACGCGAAGACCAAATGAAGAAAAAGTACCCTCACCTATTCTAGCATTCTCAAATCTAGCTTTCAAACAAAATTTCAGGACGAAATTCCCTCTAACAGGGGGATGACGTCACAACTAGAAATTTTGTGTCTTGTAACCACTACATTCAAGTAAAATGTAGAATCCAAAAACTTAAAAGCATGTATGATACTTACTCTATGACAATATAATTTCAATCAAATACACCATCCAAATACTACTAATAGTCAATAAGCAATTGGAAACCCTAGAAGTTCTTGTTTAGGTCCATTTTGGACTAGGACTTCCTTATTGGACCCATTGGGCCAATAAGCCTCCAATTTGACTATCATGGGATTAGAACCTTTAAATGGGCTCTAATTGAACCCACTTTCATTTATTTCAACATTTTGGGCCATAATGGGCCTAGAATTAAACAAAATACCTTTATTGGTCCATACTAAATATAATCAACCAAATTAGGCCATGAGGCACCCTAGGAGTCCAATGGGCCGAAAAACAATCAATATGGACCCATGATTTGGATTTAAGCACCAAAGGCCCAAGTCTCCATTTCTCCCCTCTATTTCTCGACCCAACACAAAAAGAAAAAAAAGAGATTAATTAGAATTAAACCTTGACACATCATTATTGCTCAAAGGATATCAAGGTTTAATACATCACATACATCTAGGGCATCTCATGTTCCCATGCAAATTCTTTTCCCTCTCTCTCTTCTTATGATCGGCCGAGAGCCAAACCACACACACACAACATCAAAACTCTTCCAAACTCTCTCAAATATTCTTCTCCTCCCCACTCCAAAATCTCGAAATTTTGCTTGTGCATTAAGAGGATTTCAAGAAAATATCATCACTTCTTGGTAAGTTATACATATCCAAGGATTTTATAACTCTTTTCTCATGATTAGATCCCTTCTCTTAAACATTTGTGGTAATCATACTCTTAGAATCCCCTCAAGTTCGAGATCATCATCAAGGTGTTGCTAGGGCCGAAAATCACCCCACTTTCTTCCATTTCTTCTCCAAAACCGAAACCACACCCAAGGTGAGCTTCATACCCCCTTATTTTCGGTTTTTATAAGTTTTGTGGGGGGGGGGGGGAATACAAGAAAATATGTAGATCTATCATTAAGTGTATGCCTTGTATGATTTCTATGTTTATTTACATACTTTTGTGTGTTTATGGTGTTGAGACTAGTCAAAAGGACCTAAAAATCGATATTTGTGTTATGATGCATGAAACAAGTGCTAAAACATATCATTATACATAAGTAATTACTAGAAAAATAACCAAGTTGGTTTAGATGAATATCTTGGGCTAAAAATCACATTTTTGGACTTAAAATGCTAAGAATATGAAGTTTAAGGGCCCAAAATGTCAAAATACAAATTCTTGAGATTAAGAAATGTCAAAACAGTTTCATAAAGGAATTTTTCCAGAAATATACACTTTAGAATGTTTAAAATGTAAATTTCTAAACTTAATGGGCTAAAAATGAACTTTTCGGCCCCCTAGGGCCCAATATGCGAAATTTTCCAATTTGAGGAGCTAAAACTGTGTTTTTCTGTAAAACAGTGGGCTACTAGTGTTCCAAGTCCTTTTCAAAGGTTAAAAATGCTTTTCATAATTAAAAGGGACCAAAGTTGCAAAAAATTTCCAATTTGGGCCAAAAGTGTAAAAATTGCGAAAAAGAGAGGTTACAGCCGAGAAAACTATATTTTGAGGGACTGAAACTGTTTTCAACTAAAATTGAGCTGAAAAATATCAATCTCAATAAGTTTTGGTGTTAGAATGCCAAGAAATATGGTTTAAGGACTAAACCAGAAATTAATTTATTCAAAGGGTTGAAAAAGTAAATTTACAAAATAAAGAGGGGCTGTAAACAGAAAAATTTCAATGTTAATTCAATACATCCGTTGTGATCAAATATTGACATTGCGACTACTGACAAATTACAATACACAACAACACCAAAAATCGTTATCAAACGAATTGATTCGGTCTCGAATCAATAACAAATCTGAAAGTACTAACACGACGACAACTCGATTCATGCACGGAAAATTTAGGAATTCAATACACACGTGAGAGTGCACAGACGTCGATACACCATATTTGGGCCCAAAAGTGTAAAATCTTGTTTGTTGGGCCTAGCTAGCCCAATGACCTGATCTTTAGGCCCGAAGACATCAACCTTACGAGTTGTTGGGTCTTACATGATCCAACACAGCGTAAAAGGACTTTCAATGGCAACGTGCTGCTGGTCCCCAAGGGTCCTTCGGTACTGCTAGCAAAGTCGAGAATTCACCAATGCGAGTTGGCTAAGGGCCCTTCACATTCACTATAGCCTTGAACGACGTAGGGAATTACCGGGGGCTTCGCACCTTCTTTTTCCCTTCGGTCGTGGGGCTACATGAGTCCGGGGGGTTGGGTTATGTGAATAAGTGCGAGCGACGCCTAAGGGTGCGTTTGTATGGTTGTCAACTGGTTGTTTTCATTAACATACGTTACAACAATTCACAACCCACTGTCAATCCAACGTCTCCGGAGCTCAACGAATACACCTGTCGTAACGAAATAACGAAACATAAAATTATTTAATGCAAAGTAATGGGAAAACGTCGGGTTTTCCTAGGGTTTTCAATTAATACACCTTCGAATTACATACCGAGTTTTTACAAATCGTACTCTTACATTTATAGAAATAAACAAGCATACCTTCGGATCTTCACACCTTTTATACTAGACAATTTTCAGAAAATATCGGATTTTCTGGTGGTTTTCAAAATGATACAAAACATTGGATTTCAAACATTACTTATGAACTCACCAACATTTCATATGTTGACGTTTTTCAAAATACTTGTATTCTCAAGTAACAGATAAAGTGAAGGAAGAAGTGTACTCTATGACGTTTTGCTATTGTTAATTAATATCGAACAATTTACTTTTGGGAATGTAATATTTTGAAACTATGTACGAAATGTAAACACTACCAGTTGTAATATTCCAATGCTTGGTATTGTATGATGTTATGTTTCATGTATATTCATTGTGATGGTATTCAATTGAGTCACGACAGCCCCCGGACGTTTCCACCGTCTGGTTCGGGGGTGTGACAACGGACCCTCCCAAAACCGTGAACACCCCTAGAGAGGGTTTTGAACCCCCAAAACGCCTCCAAACCCCTTCTAGTGCTTAGAAATGGCTTAGAAACTTGCATGCATGAGCTTAGGACCCTAAAATCGTGCCATTTGTGTATTGGACATGATTTTACAGTCCAAGATCATGCTTGGTCTATAAACCCACATTCATGGACCATAAACTCCTTTTAAAGTGCCAAGATGCCCCTAAACACCTCCAAATGCTTCCATTAGAGTTTAGAACCTTATAATCCTTCATGTGATGCACCAAAACATATGTAAATAGATCAAACTTGAGTTTACGGTCCAAGAACATTCTTTGACCATAAACTCATCTCCTTAGACCATAAACTCTTCAAATGGGTGTTAAAGTGCCCTTAACACCTTGAATGGCTTGTATGTTGGACTAGAATCACATGTCATTAACCTTCAACCACAAAAACGCATGATTCATGGACAAACATGAGTTTAAGGTAGTAAACTCATGTGTTTAAGGTAGTAAACTCCCCAAGAACATCTTCATAAACCGTAAACTCCTTTTCTTAAGTCAATTCAAGTCCCAATCACTTCCTAAGCCATGAAATTAACCCTAGAACTTTCCTTTGTGCATTGTAAGACCATTTAGCATCCAAGAACACACCATCCATGAGTTTATGGCCGTAAACTCATGGGAATATGGTCATAGGACCGTAAAATCCCCTAAGGACTCACTTTTGAAGAGTAAACTCTTTATCTAGGCCCTACACACCCTTAGATGCTACCCAGACCACTCCTAACACTTAATTAAAGTGTTTTCGCGTCTTGGAGTGTATATGCTCATCTAATTGGTGATTTAAAGTCTAATTAGATACATTTTTGTATCATTTCATATTACATAGGAACCTCGCACGTTTTCAAGCCCGAAACCGACGTTTAGCATCCAAACCGACACAATCCTCGTCCGGTGAGTTCATACCCCTACCCTTTTTCAATGTTTTTCAATGTTTTTAGGGGGGAATACAAGAAAAAGTACAAGATATCTTGTGCTTAAACTTATTATTTCAATTGAAATGTTTCATATTCCACTTGCTTTTAATAATTGAAATCGTATTAACCAACCGTTTGACTTGCAGACTTAGTTTACAAACTGATTTCATATCTTATTATATAATTTTAGATTACATATTTCACAAATGATTTTCCACTTATTTATTGTTAAAAGCATTAGATTAGTACATTTGTTTTGTCCTTGGTAACACTCCACAGAGATACGCGGGTGGAGGATAGTATTTGTAAATAGAATTCAAACAATATTTATCCACATTATTACCTGTAGATTTGTTATTCCTATAAATTGGAGACACGTCCTCGGAGAACACTCCACAGAGATATGCGAGTGGAGGACCGCCTCTGTAACCAGAATCTGTTAGATAGGGAGCGTGACTTCAGTGTATAGATCTATACGGGGCTGACTACCCCACACCTGACTGCTAGCTACAGCCGAACCAAAAGGTTCAAGGGTGACAAAAGTCATAAATGATACTAGCCTTCCTTTGCCATATCTAGTCTATAGTATAGTTATAGAACTCGCAATTTGGATAATAGAGATTTACTTGGTAGTAATAATGAATATAGTAAATTAATAACCTTTGAAATTAGTTTACTATGTTGATAGTTTTATATACGTGTTAAAACTAACATACACTTCACAAGGATAATCAGGTTTTCAGTATACATTTTTTAGATTACATTTCGGATTGGTAAACTAACATACACTTCACAAGGATAATCAGGTTTTCAGTATACATCTTTTACATTACATTTCGGATTGGTAAACTAACATAAACTTCACAAGGATAATCAGGTTTTTAGTATACATCTTTTACATTACATTTCGGATTGGTAACCAACTTTTAGGAAAATATAGGATTTTCCTGGGGTAATAACTATTCATAACCAGAATTGTGTAACATAATGGAAAACTAAACATTACTTTTAAGAAAATATGGGATTTTCTTGGATAACAACTTTTTCAGAAAACTAAAGGAATCTTGTTCATTTTCAGAAAAACAACCGCTTATGAACTCACGAGCTTTATGCTGATTTTTAAACTGCTTGTATTATCAGGTTCTCCTTAGACAGGTATCCCGTGTTCTTTTGTAGAAGACGGAGCGTATGGAGTCACGTCCTCTTTGGTTTAAAACTTATTGATGAGATTAAAACTTAATCTTGAAGATCGATTAGATCTTAAACAGGTGAATAAATATTTAAACAACAAGAATGAACGTAAAACAAAGAATAACTCAAGGATGAATCAAACGTGTCGAATGATTATAAAATAAACCCTCAGAAGAGCTCGATCAAGAACATCAACTGTAGAGGGTTGGAGGTTTACAAGAACGATAAAGAAATCTACACTTATATCGTAATGATCGTTACTTCTCTTAAATCGTTAACCTAATATGCATGCAAGCATATCTTTATATAGTAAACCTAATAAACTCACGGTTGGACAGGCCCAAAACCGGAGTACAAAATAAATGGACGAACAGCCAAGTCCAATGACGCAACCTTCAAACGAGTCTTCAACTCAACAATCTCCCCCTTTGTGTCAATTGGAGTGAGATCTTCACTTGTTACTTGGGCCAGCAGCAGCAGCAGGTACCTTCTTCTTCACAGTGTGAAACAGACGAGAGACAAGAGCAAGTATCGTCTGTCTGAATCTGATGTACCACTGGATCATATCGTTGAAATACTTGACATCATCTGTTGCATTCTCTTTACACCGCTGGATGATAAACATCACATGCTCAAGACAAGCAGTGGTATAAAGATGTTTATCCGCTAAACCAAAGAGGCATTTCTGTCCTTCTGCTCTAGTGAACATGACCGTATTGCGTTTTGGGTCGATCTTGCCCATCTTCATTTGATTGAGATCACTGGCCGATCCCACAGGAGCTATCTTCGGTTTCTTCTTGAAGACTGTGGCTATCTCCTGATCCATTAGGGCGACCTCCATGATATAACAAACAATCATCCTCTTGAGATGGTCTATAATTGGACCATATTCAGCTTCATTCGTCAAAAGGATGTTGTGCAAAACGATCCAATCATGAGGGTTTAGGTTCGGTAGATCTGCCAATGATATAAGATGTTCGGTTCTAGCAGACCCTCTTATCACCCTGAACCGAACGTTGATGAATCTCCCTTCGGTATAAGGCTTTAAGAACCGAACGTTCACGATCTTCTGAGCGCTCCATGTTTGGTATTACGGTTGAGCAGCCTTCAAATAGAACTCGATAAGCTCCTTATCGACCTCAGAATTAGGATGAGGGACATCAAAAATATTGGAGAAGGCGTGGAAGATAAACGCCTTTCGAGTCAACGGCATATCGAACTGCGAATCGACAGAATTTATGCAGTCGAAGGAGATCACCGGTTCGAGCCATAGGATGCTAGGAGTATCTATGGCCTCCTTAATCAGTCTCTCTCGAGTCCAAGCAGGGAAAAGAGTTTTCCTGCTCTCGAGGAGATCGTGGGCTTCTTTCTTCTTTCGTTCAGCTTCTTCAGCTTCACGCGCCACACGATTGATATCATCTTTCTCATTGCGACTGTTTTTGCGTTTAAGCAAGTCAACAATGGTTTCTGTATCATCTTCTTCTTCTTCCTCAGCTATGTTCTTTCCTTTGTCCTTCACACCCGAACCCGAAGTTTGACCAGTCGGAGGTGGTTCGGTTGTGTGAGCAGCTTTTGAGGAAGGAGGTGGTTTCGATTCGGACTTCACTTCTCCCCCTTGTTTCGGATCGGACACGAAACTAGGTAAGCCTTCAACTTTGCTAAGAAGGTCCAGGGCAGGAGCAAGTTTTTCAGCAAGGGTTCGCCTCACCGAATGATTGAGAATCGGATCGTGTGCTTCTAGGATGTTGGATAGGGCAGCGTGTACATCCGAAACACAAGTTTTTATAACCTCCCGTTCGGATCGAAGAGCTTCAAGCTGTTGCTGAGAGTTTGAAAGCTGAGTGCTCTTGACCTTAAGGGCGGTGGTTTTACTTGCCAAAACGTCCATTAATGAGTTTTCGGCAGCGAGATCCTCCTAAAGCTTAGCGAGGCGCTCATTAATGGAGGCACGAAGGGCCGAGTTGTCGTCGCTTATGGATTGGCGAAGTGTAGCGAATGACTGTAACTCCGTTGAGACGAACGTGGCCAATTGTTGAAGGATTGGTTCCAACGTTGTCTTTGTGGCGTCTGCACTCTCCTGTAAGGACTTCAACAGGGAAGAGGCGTCTGAGAATAGTTTATCGACTTTTGCGGTCGCAGCCTCACAGGCTTTTGTGGAGGCATCAATAGCGGCTGTGGCTGAAGCAATAGAATCATGCTGAGCCCTGGAGAAGGCGTCAACAATCTTCTAAAGAGCGGCTTCAGAGAGAGAGGACTGAGTGTTAGAGGATGACGCAAGAAGTAAGTTAACCTTCTCGTTTAGCTCCTTTAGATGCTTCTTTGTTACTGGAGCATCGTCCTCATCGTCACTTTGAACCTGAAACAGACTAAAGTAGACCGAATCGAAGGTCATATTTTCACCGCCAAGGAAGGGGTTGTCTCCATCAGAGGCATGATCTGGAGATGGAGGGAGTGGGGAAGCTAGAGGTGATGTAGTGTGGGTAGGTTCAAGTTGAGTGTTGGTTGGGGTAGTTTCGGGTGGTTGTTGAGTGTGAGTAGGTTCGGTTGTATGCTGGGTTTCGGTTTGAGGTGGTTCGGTTACAGGTGGTGTTTCGGTTGCACTTGTATGAACCCCCCGTATCAGATACGTTGGTTGTTACCTTTGCAGTTGTTGTAGTGGTATCTGTGAAAATGGGTGGTGGTATAGGGAAAGAGGTTTTAGGGATGGTGGTGGTGGAGTTTATGGTCGGAATGGAAGTAGGGATTGTTTGAGGAGGTGAGGGAATTGGTGAGACAGGAATTTCCATGTCTGGGGTAGGTGATCGGGGTGGGGTGTTGCCTCTGGGAGGGGTTTCGCCTCTTTGAGAGCCGTCTGAACCCGAATTGTCGCCTTCTGAGTCACTCGAAGAGGAAGCGAGAATAAGCTTTCGCTTCGGTTGAGTCTTCCTTCTCTTCGGTTGCGGGGACTTGGCATGTTTGGTTGGTTTCCTCTTCCTGGGAGAAGGACCTTTAGGAGCTTCGGTCACTTGCTTCCCTTTTTCTGCCTTTTTGCCCCTATGAACAGGCTTGTCAGCGTCATGGATTGACTTGAGCATTTCCTGTGTAAGTACCCTAGGACCAGACGCCTGAAACTCCTTAATGGTCCTGATGATCCTGCTGTCAGAGGGAACATCGCCATACATTGTCTCCGGAATAGAGCCAACGAAAGAAAAATTGGATGCATTAGAGACGATGATCTTCGTGGTATGAAAAGTACCGATCGAAGACATCGATGCACCAGCAGCAGGTGAGATATCGAATTTGTTCATCGCCCATTTGGTGATGATTGTCCAGAACCGGGCATACGACACCTCAGAGTGTCGTGAAGAGGAAGAAAGACTCTGGATGAGTTGCTGCCAGAGAACCATCCCATAGTCAATATTTACGCCGTTGTAGACGCCGTACAAAATCGACAAGAATACTCGACTTGAACCATCGGATCCTGAGCTCCGTTCAGATAATCCCTTGAAGAGGATTGTAAACATGCCGTTCCATTGTGGCGGCAAGTAGGATTTCTTGAACTTTGTGACGGAGGTGAGGACCTCCGTGTACCCCATGTTATAAAACATGTTGTAAAGCATCCCAACCGGAATTGTCTCCGGATTAATTCTGGAAGGGTCAGCAGCCAATCCTAGCAATGTACCAAATCGTTGTCGAGAAATGGAGGTTTTGTTATCAGCAACCTCGAAGAACACCCTTTCGACGGCTTTGTCATAGTGTGCAGTCGAATACACCTGCGATAGAATCTCCATGGGCATAGATTCAACTCTGGAAAGTGCTGGAGCGATCTGGGAGTACTTCAGGCACTCGATGATCGGAGCCATATAGGAATCGTACAACTGAGGAGTGAGGTCAATCACCAAGCATTGTTGAGGACGAATGGGAAGGATGTGTGAGGTAGCATGGACTGAGGATGATTTTGCCATTGTTGAAGGTAGAAGAAGAAGATGAACAGTGAAGCTTTTGGGAGTTTTTGCTCGCTTGGAAATTCCGGATGCAGTAAAGAGGTAAATAGGAGTATAGACTGCCTTTTATAGTTGGTGAAAGGAGGGAGAAAAATCGTTTCAAATCTTCTATGGAAATACGAAAAGGTTTCAGGAATGACAGATGCGTGACAGTTAAGGCATGCGATGATCACGTAGGAGAGAGAGTGTCAGATTCCTAGGATCACGCCGCCCAACAAGCGCCGTTTCAGAACATACCGTTTCAAATCCTCACGCGCCTTTAAGTGCCAGAGAGCTGTCGCGTGAAATTCGCACACGCGTCCAGGATGTCAGTAAAAGTATGGGCGTTCCCTTTTTACCGTCGTTTGAAATTCAATCCTTTTAACTCCCGCCTGAGTCAACAACCCTTTGTCTTATCTTTTAAATGGCATCTTTTGAATTAACTTCCCACGTGGATGATTTTTGACCACAGCTTTATAATTAGTCACCAAAGCAATAAAACAGCCTGTAATTATTAGTAATGGAATTTTGGAAAATCAAAGATTTTCGTGCAAAGAGTGTAAAAAGAAAAGAAATAAAGCAACTCTTTTTAGGAATGACAGTGATGTCAATAATGATACGAAACAAATGATCCGGGCACGAATCTCTTCCTTCAAGATCAAGAGAGACCTCAAAGTGTTAGTGTGGTTTCCCGTTGAATGACGATTAGACATTTATTAATAAATGTTGAAAGCTTTCTTTTAATAAGGCTATTTAAAGGTGGCTTTCGCTTTGATTCAACAATCCTTATCTTGAAATAAGAAAGAAAGTGAACAAAGTACTTGTGAGACCGGTGTAGTCTGTTGAACAACTAGGTAGGAATTAATTTTAAATTGGCTTGGAAAATATAAAATCTCAGAAAAAATTAAAAAACCGGATCCCAAGGGAAGAAATGTTATGGTGTTTAACAATTTCATAGGAATCACACAAAAATAAAATTTGAGATTTCAATAGGATACATCCGTCAATTCGTTGGTGAAAACTTGAGCAAGTTTATTGTTCATCCTCAATTCAGATTTGGTGTTGAATTTTGGGTTTCACTCAGCTCGTAGTTGCACGAAACTGAGATCATAAACACAGTTGTTGTGTAACCATAAACCTCAGTGGTAATTTCTGAGAGTCTCAAGGGTTACGTTGATGAAATGAATGTAATGGAGAAATGTAGTGGAGATGGTGTAAGAAACGAAAGTACCTCCGCTGCAAAAATAAGGACCAAGCAGAAAAGTCTTATCTCATGTGAGAAAAGAGTGAGGTAGCTCACGATTAGAATAAATGGGATAGCCTAATTGGGAAGACAAGGTTTGTTTATACCAAGTCATTAAGGCCATTATTCAGAATCTTATGAGGCTTGGGACACATACGGCAGCATGCTTCTAGGGACACTTAAGTAATCCAACAATTTTTTCCCCATAAACGAACGAACACATAAATTAAATAAGAAAATATTTTTGGAGGTTTTGATAGATATTAAAAAATAAAACATAATAAAAAAAATAAGTAAGAAAAAAATTTGGAAAGAGTAAGGAAAAAAAACTTTGGAAAAATTTGAAAAACCGAACCCGAACGTTCGGTTGGTTTCGGTTTTGAAAAATTTTGAAAAACCGAACCCGAGCGTTCGGTTGGTTTCGGTTTGAGAAAATTTTGAAAAACCGAACCCGAGCGTTCGGTGGGTTTCGGTTTTGGAAAATTTTGAAAAACCGAACCCGAGCGTTCGGTTGGTTTCGGTTTTGAAAAATTTTGAAAAACCGAACCCGAGCGTTCGGTTGGTTTCGGTTTTGGAAAAATTTGAAAAACCGAACCCAAGCGTTCGGTTGGTTTCGGTTTTGGAAAATTTTGAAGAACCGAACCCGAGCGTTCGGTTGGTTTCGGTTTTGGAAAATTTTGGAAAACCGAACCCGAGCGTTCGGTTGGTTTCGGTTTTGGAAAATTTTGAAAAACCGATGAATTGAGACATGCAATCAGAATATACTTTTTACAATAAGACAAATAACTTTATGCAAGAAATATACAACCAATAAAACTACCGTTGGGGTGATGAGCGAGTTAGATAATTTAACCGAACCTGAACGTTCGGTCAATTTCGCTTCTTACTTTTGAGGTTGAGAGGTAGTATGAGGTACTGAATCTGATTCCATCATACCTAGCCCTTGTAAAATTCTGTTGAATGATGCTTCAGGAAGAACTTTGGTAAACACGTCAGCCAGTTGATCAGTGGTTCGAACAAAGTGTACTTCATCGTTTCCATCTTCCACATGATCTTTGATGAAGTGATACCTCAGTGCTATGTGTTTGGTTTTAGAGTGTTGCACTGGGTTATGACAGATCCTAATTGCACTTTCAGAGTCACAATATAGTGGGATCTTCTTCATATTGAGTCCATAGTCTCGAAGTTGACTCTGGATCCAAATCACTTGGGAGGTGCAGGATGCAGCGGCTATGTATTCAGCTTCGGCAGTAGACAACGACACGCACGTTTGTTTCTTTGATTGCCAGCTCACCAACTTCCCATCAAGGAATTGACAGCCGCCAGTGGTGCTTTTTCTGTCGAGTCCACATCCTCCAAGGTCGGCATCTGAATAGGCTTGAACGAAGAAGCCTGAGTTGGAAGGATACCATAGACCTAAGGAGGCAGTTCACTTGAGATAACGTAAAATGTTCTTTACTGCAAGCATGTGAGGTTCGCATGGGTTGCCTGAAATCTAGCACAGTAACACACAGAAAACATGATGTCAGGCCTGCTAGCAGTAAGATACATCAATGAGCCTATCATTTGTCGATAGAGCGTGAGATCAACAGCCGGTTTGTCTTGGGATGGAGTTAGCTTGGTGTCGAATGCCATTGGGACTTTGACTTTGGAGTCTCCCATCATACCAAACTTTGCAAGGAGAGTCTTCGTGTAAGCTTCCTGATTGATAAAGATGCCTTCAGGTCCCTGTCTAATATTTAAACCAAGGAAAAAGTTAATAGGACCCATTGAGCTCATTTCAAATTTAGTCTCCATCAGCTTTCTGAATTCAGCTGTTAGGCTGGGATTCGTTGAGCCAAAGATGATGTCATCAACATAAATTTGAACTATCATAAGGTGGTTACCTTCCCTTTTGCGAAAGAAGGTTGGGTCAACCGAACCTTGTTTGAATTTGGACATCTTTAAGAATTTAGTAAGCGTTTCATACCAGGCTCTCGGAGCTTGTTTGAGTCCATACACAACTTTATCCAGAATGTAGCAATGACTTGGATACTTTTCGTTCACGAACCCAGGAGGTTGTTCCACGTACACATTTTCTTCTAGTTCTCCATTAAGAAATGCACACTTGACATCCATTTGGAAAACTTTGAAGTTTTTGTGGGCAGCATAAGCAAGAAATATTCGTACAGATTCCAGCCTGGCTACAGGAGCGAAAGTCTCTTCATAATCAATCCCTTCCTCCTGACAATATTCTTTTACCACCAGACGAGCTTTGTTCCTTATCACGTTGCCTTCCTTTTCCATTTTATTCCTAAAGACCCATTTGAGACCAACAACCGAGGCATTTGGAGGAGTTGGAATGAGGCGCCAGACTTTGTTCCTTTCAAATTCATTCAGTTCGTCTTGCATCGCTTGAACCCAATCGGAGTGATCGAGAGCAGTGTTAACTGTCTTCGGTTCAACTTTTGATACGAAAGAGTTAAACATACAAAACTCAACTTTGGAAAATAAGGATGTCTGTTTTGCCTTCAGTTGTGATCGGGTCAGAACCTTTTCAGAGACATCACCAACCACTTGAGAGATAGGATGATCTCTGGTCCATTTGGTGAGAGGAGGATAGTTTGGATCAAAGGTTGGGTCTAGTTCAGCATTGATCATTTCTTCTGGCTCGGATTGGCTTTCGTAGTCGAGTGGCATATCACCATGCTCCCCCTCGATTGATGAGCTATGAGAAACTTGAGGTTCAGAGGTTTCTTGTGGTGCTGGGCTGTCAAGCGTTGATGCACCTTTGGTTGGTGAAGCACTTTCGGTTGGAGTTGGACTTTTGGTAGCAGTTGTAGAGCTTGGCTCTTCCTCAACATGTGAGCTTGGCTCCCCCTCAACTGAAGCATCATTAGATGGAGGTTCACCAGAATTCGATCCTCCTTCGTTCATTCTCCTGGCAGCTTCTTCGACAATTTGTTTCATATGGTCTACCTTGTTGTCTGTTGCACCTGCTTCTAAGAGAGTAGCTTTCTCTGGTTCGTTAAATAGCTCCATAAATTTCTCGTATAGATTAGCGATCGAGACTGTGACATGACCAGATTGAGGAAAGATTTCCCCAGCTGTGTCTTCTTTGGCCTGTAGCTTTTTGACATAGCTATCATCGAAGGTCACATAATAGGTCTCTTCGATTTTCCTCGATCGCTTGTTTAGGATTCTGTATGCTTTGGAAGTGAGAGAGTAGCCCAGAAAGATTCCCTCGTCGGCTTTGACATCGAACTTGTTGCGGTGTTCTTTAGAGTTAAAGATGAAACACCGTGAGCCGAACACGTGGAAAAAATTCACATTAGGCTTCCTGTTGTTGAGAATCTCATATGGTGTAAGCGTGAATCGCTTGTTGAGATATGACCTGTTCTGTGTAAAACAAGCAGTAGAAATAGCATCAGCCCAAAAATAAAGAGGTAAGGAAGCGAAACTTAGCATTGTTCGGGCAGCTTCACACAAAGATCGGTTTTGTCTTTCGACAATTCCGTTTTGTTGAGGTGTGTAGGGAGCTGAGAAGTTGTGACTTATTCCCTTTTCTGCCAGAAATTCTTCAAATTCCCTGTTCTTGAATTCCAGACCATTGTCGCTCCTGATGTTGCGAACGACCTTCTTGAGCTGTACCTCAATCTGCTTGATGAACACTTTTAGCTTATAAGTTGCTTCAGATTTAAGCTTTAGAAAGAACACCCATGTAAATCGTGAAAAGTCATCAACAACAACAAGAATATACTTGCTACCACCGATGCTTTCGATAGATGATGGACCACACAAATCAATATGAAGTAATTCGAGTGGTTCAACAACTTTCGTGTTAATTATAGATGGATGACTTTGACGACTCTGCTTCCCCATTTCACATGCAGCACACAAATGATCTCTGTCGAACTTGAGCAATGGAAGACCTCGAACATGGCCTCCAGTGACAAGTTTGTTGATGTCTTTAAAATTGAGATGAGAGAGTCTTCGGTGCCACAACCAACTTTTGTTAGATTGTGCTTTTGATAACAAGCATATAGCTGGGTTTCCTTTGATGGGTTTGAGGTTTAGAGGAAACATTTCACCCTTACGCTCTGATTTGAGAATTACTTTCTTCGTCTTCTTCTCAATAATTTCAGAGCCTTCATCGTCGAATGAGACTTTAAGACCTGTACCTCCAACAAGCTGAGATACACTGATGAGGTTGTGTTGCAGTCCTTCCACATATGCCACCTTCCTTATAGTAAAATCACCATTGGTAATCATTCCGTATCCCTTTATGGTGCCGAAAGAGTTGTTTCCAAACTTGACGTTGCCACCATTTGAAAGAGATATGTATTCCCTGAGCTCTTCTTTCCTTCCTGTCATGTGACGTGAGCAGCCACTATCGATGTACCATTCTTCGTCAAACTGCTTGTCGCTGATAACCTGCAAAAATTAAGCAGATTTAGGAACCCAAAGTTTCTTGGGTCCTTGTGAGCCTTTCACAGGAACAGGAATAGTAAGAGAGATGTCAACTAGATATGTTCGTTTTATTAGTGTTGTTTCATCTTTCTTTTTGATGGTAAAAACTTTGATTTTATTAGGATTAGTTGCGTTCGGTTTAGATTCTGGTTTGGATGCAGAAACCTTCTGTTTGGCCTTTTGTTCAGCTGATGAATGAGATTTTTGAGAACGAGCTGAGTGAACTTTTGAGTGAGATCGAGATGAATTTGAAGAAGTAGAAGAATTAGATGAGTGAGAAGGGGATGACTTCTTGGCTGGAGACTCTAGGTGACCCTTTTGCTTTTGATCATTGGTGGAACTGACCATAGAGTTTTGATCTCTTTTGATTTTGGAACCGAACCTTTGTTTTCGGTTGGAGTCGTTCTCTGAACCAAACCTTTGCTTTCGGTTGGAGTCATCTTCAGAACTGAACCTTTGCTTTCGGTTGGTATTCTTTTCCAAACCGAACCTTGGCTTTTGGTTGTTGTGGCTCTCATGCTTTTTAACAGGATTATTCTCAAACTTTAGATTCTTGTCATGATGGGAGAAATATGCATTCTGGGATTGCCAGAATTGTTTCCTTTCAGAGAGATTCTTCCTGTATCTCTGATTCCTTTCACATTTATGATTCCTCATCTGCTTCGGTTGAGGATGGATATTGGCTTTCATGTTCGGTTTCTCTTTTGCTGGTTCACTTTGAACTGTGGAAGTTTCACTTTGAACTGAGGAACTAGAGGAAATGTCTTCTTTTGCCGAACTTCCATTTTCTAGAGGAATGTCTTTCGTACCGCTGGTACTTGGCACATCGAAATTATCTGGCTTGTTCAAGGGTTCTGGTATGTATCTACCTTTACTTATCCATGAGGTCCTTTCTGATAAGCCTACCGTTTCATGTGCATTATCAATTGGAGCTGACCAGAAGAACTCATCGCAGCCATCAGCATTGTCTTCGTTTACAATTGCTGTGAGTTCAGCAGTATGATGTTCGGTTACTCCTGTGACCTTGTAAACTTGATTTGGAGTGGTCCTAACCTTTTGATATACAACGACTTTTTCTGCTAAGAACGGGGACTTTTGTTGGGACACTCGAGCGAACTCCACTGAATTTTCTGAAATTAGATTCTTATGGTTTTTAGGTTCGCTTTTCACAAATTCTGAGCAGTCAACCGTGTCCTCTACAGAAATTTCACTCATATTGTCATCCTCATTAAGCTCAGATGCATTTTCAACATCAATTTTGTTTTCTGAGCTCAAGTTGGCGTTTAAAGAGTCAAATTTTTGTATGGTTTCGGTTCTCAGTTTAAGTCTATCATTTTCATCTAAAAGGTTTTTGAGCATATCTTTATGGTCCTTCGATTTAATGAAAGATTCAATTTTGTCCAGTCCATACATATAGGTCGGATTGACGTCATTAGATGATATTACACTCTCACAATTATAGGCTTCAGCATCAATTTCATCCTCCTTAAACTCAAGGAAGGGCAGAATCATGCGATGGATTTTTTGTCCTATCTCACAGTCCAAGTGAAGCTGAGTAATATTAGTATAAAGACGTTTTCCAATCAAACAAAAAACATTTCGTTGTTTTAATAGCTTTAAATTGTCTCTCTGTAAATAAATGTTTTCGACTTTTATTTTAACTAATTCAGACTCCTTCATCTTGATCCAAATGCGCCGCTCCTCACTCTTCGAAGACACCCTGCTTAATTGATCAGTCAGGTTAGAATTGGTGACTCGAGTTTGAGTTAAACTACTATCTAGATGAGAGATTCGAGAGTTAACACTTTTTAGTTCTTTTTCATATGAGCTTTGTGGTACTTTAAATGAAACAAAGACCGATTGTACCTTCTTGATCAGTTCATCGAGCTCGTTGAACTGCACGCTGAGCGGTTTGGCTGTAAAGCACATATCCTCCTACTCCTTCGGTTCATTGCTTCCACCATCAGTGTTGTATCCCCTCATCTGAGATACTTCAGACACCATCAAGCACCTGCCTCCACTACTCTCCTCTTTAGCCACACAGGCTTTTCCATGCGAAGGCATCCTTACTTCATCGTCTTCGGAGTCGGTCGACCAGACTTCCACGCCACCGAACTCGTCATCAGCAACCGAACCCTGCACAATTAGAGCATTCATGGAAGGGTTAGCGGTAGATTTCTTCTTCCTTATCTCATCAAGCTTTTTCTGCATCAAAGCTTCCTCATCCTTTTCAGCCATCTTTTTGAGGACACAATCCTTAGCATAGTGATTTTTCCCACCACAGTAGTAACAGCTTACTCCAGAATCACCATCTGCCTTCGGTTCCTTCTTGGGCTCTTCAACCTTCGGTTCATTGTTAACCTTTTCTGAACTATAACTCCCCTGCCAGTTTCGATTTTCGTTGCTGGGGAATCTCTTCTTAATGAACCTCTTGGGGTTAGACACCATCATAGCATAATCCTCTGACGTAAGGTTATACTCCTCCAGGTTGAGGTCTTCGTCCTCCATCACAGCTTTACTTTTTGACAAGAGGGCCAGCGAACCTAGGCTTGAAACAACGTTCTTTTCCTGCAGCACAATCTTCTCTTGGGACTTGAGAATACCCACCAGTTTCGCCAAAGAATATGATTTAAACTGCTCATGGGCTTTAACTGTAGACACCACTGCTCTCCATTCTGATCTTAGACTATTTAGAAACGTAACCTTCTGCTCGATAAGCTTCCTTTCAATGTCATGTTTGATCATCTTGCTGAGAAGATGATTGAAGCGATCGAACGTTTGGGTCATAGTTTCTTCGGTTCCTTGCCTAAATTCTCCAAACTCAGATAAGAGCAAGGTTTGGATAGAGTGCTCAAGATCCTCGTCTGTAGAGTACAGTTCAAGAAGTCTATCCCAAAATTCCTTTGCCATCGTGCATGAGCTTACCAACCTGAAGGTGTCGGACTGAGTGATCAATCGTAACGCCTTGATATTACACTGGAATTTATCCTTTTCATCTTGCGCAATATCTTTGACATCCTTCAGTAGATCATTATACTCCTTTTCAGTTTTAATAATCCTCGACGTTGCAGAATGAGAGAAAGGTCCATTAATGATTGGTTCCCATATGAGGTATCCATTATCCTCAGATCCTATAACGTAGTCTTCGAAGTGATGCGCCCAGACTTCATAATCATGGGTATATAGGATGGGAATCTTCGTGGTTGAACCGATGCTGTTGGAAATATTGATGGGATTCGATTGCGACTCGTCCATTATGATCGAATAACCTGTTCAAAGATCAGACTTGTAATAAATCAGATTAGGGCAAAACAATAAATATCAAGATACGTCAATAATGAGATGACGGCTCAATAAATATCAGTTATTGCGGAAAAACCCTAATTGAAACCTTTTCACAGAAAAGAAGTGTATTGATTACACAACCTCCTGCTCTGATACCAATTGATGAGATTAAAACTTAATCTTGAAGATCGATTAGATCTTAAACAGGTGAATAAATATGTAAACAGCAAGAATGAACGTAAAACAAAGAATAACTCAAGGATGAATCAAATGTGTCGAATGATTATAAAATAAACCCTCAGAAGAGCTCGATCAAGAACATCAACTGTAGAGGGTTGGAGGTTTACAAGAACGATAAAGAAATCTACACTTCTATCGTAATGATCGTTACTTCTCTTAAATCGTTAACCTAATATGCATGCAAGCGTATCTTTATATAGTAAACCTAATAAACTCACGGTTGGACAGGCCCAAAACCGGAGTACAAAATAAATGGACTAACAGCCGAGTCCAATGACGCAACCTTCAAACGAGTCTTCAACTCAACACTTATGTATCTATGAAACTTGTAACACTTTATTTTCAAACAGATGTAATGAATCTATGTAATGTATTGCTTTGTGTTTACTATGCTTACTATGTACATTGGTTGTGATATTCATGATGTACTCCACCCCGGAACGTTTCCACCTTCGGTTTCGTGGTAACGCACCCACTCAGGAAAGCTCATGTAGTCGTGTCTAGGGTCAATATAGCCTGATCACCTATATTCTTTCGAGACACGGCCAACATGTGCCTGGGAATGACTATAGTGTCTAGCATGCCTAAAACTTACCCAAATACCCCAAACAACGGTCCGTCGTCGCAACGAATCATGAAATACTATGGGAGTATTTCTAGATCTAACTTTGTTGTAGAAAATCCTCATTCAGGCGTTAACCCTCGATCATTCCTTTAGCGATAGTTTATCTGCCTTGATAATTCATTCCTGCTTTATCGCTTAATAGAATTATATGTCTGTCATAAAGAGATATCCCTTGTTTCATATCTCTTGATTTAATTCAGAGGATTTAATATCCTCTTTTTCCTAATCATTTTAGATCGAAATGTCTCCAAAGAAAGGACCCAGCTCAAGGGACAACAACCCTCCGTCACGACCTCCTTCTCAATTCGACCCTGTGATGTTCCAGTTGTCTGTTTCTGCCGTAGTGACGGCTACAATGAAGCTATTGTACCCTGACAAGTTCGATGGACCAGGATATAACCCCTACCCCCAAAACCATGAAGAGAATCAGGAACACCCAAATGAGCGTAATGAGAGTAAGAAGGTTTTCTGGAAAAAGCGAAAGGGTCGCAGTTCCCAAGGACCCTCCAAGAGGCATGAAACTGTGGCAGTTCAAGCTGCCACTACTCCTATTGTTGTGTCTACAGCTCAAGCACCTACCACTAGGTATGTTGGTAGTCTTCCTTGGTCCAACAGGTGCAGTTATCACCATCGTATTCCTAGCCCATGCCGTGAGAAGATTTGCATCAGATGTGGCATGAAAGGCCACCTCGCTCAAAACTGCAAAACATTAGCCCACCTAATCAATCAAGCTTCCGGATCAAGTACCAATCGGGCCTGTTTTGGTTGTGGAGAAATTGGACATTTCAAGCGAAACTGCCCAAAAGAAGCAACCACTAACAATGTCAACAACGCCGAGATGGTTTTAGCTATGAAGCCGAAAGAGGCAACCGCTGATCCCACCACCGTCGCGGGTACATTTCTTCTCGACAATTCTTATGCTCGTATCCTTTTCGAATTTAGTGTCAAGAATGTTTTGTTAGTCATTCATTCAAATATCATTGTAAACATAGTCCTCGTCTAATAACCGAAACATTTACCGTCAAGATGGTTAGCGGCGAGAATGAGTGCGCTAATGATTTATTCCTAAGTTGTATTCTTACTTTGAGTAACCATTCTTTTTCCATTGGCCTAATGTCAGTTTCAATAAGGAACTTTGATGATATCTTTGACATGTATCGATTGAGTCCCGATCGTGCTGATATACTTCGTTATGAAAAAGCTACTCGTCACAATCTTCCCTCTGACCAGACTCTCATGATCCATGGCGATAAGTTTAGCTCTAATCTTCATACCATTTCCTGCGTCAAAGCTCAAAAGTTTCCCCGAGAGAAATATCATGTATTTCTAGTCCATGCAATTAATGAGAAACAAGAAGCTAAAGACCTCTAGAGCGTCCCCGAAAACTGTAATATTCCTGATACCTTCCCGAAGAGTTCCCGAGAATTACTCCCGAACGTCAAATCAAGTCTCGTATCAACTTGATCCCTGAAACTAACCCCATAGCCAAATCTCCGTACCGTTTTGCTCTAGCAGATATGCAGGAGTTATCCAGTCGGCTTAATGAGTTGACCGTCAAAACCGATCTCCTCTTTCCCGAATAGATGACTTCTTCGATTAACTTCAGGGAGCCAGCTACTTCTCGCAAATAAACCTTAATTCAAGATACCATCAGCTACGAGCTCACGAGGATAATGTTTCCAAGACAATATTCAGGATTTGATATGATCACTAAGAGTTCGTATTGATACCCTTCGGTCAAACCATTTTCCCCTAGTCATGTAGTAGGTAATGAAGACATACGCGTGAATCCTCCTAAGATCAGAGCAATAAACAAATGGTCGGTACCGAGAACACCCACAGAAAACCTGTCAATTCTTGAGTCTCACCGACTATTATTACAGTCCCATTCAGGAAATCTTTCTAGAATCGCCAAACCCTTGATCACTCCGACACAGAAAATTGTATCCTTTTGTTGGAATAAAAAGTAAGATACATCATCCCAAGCATTGAATCAAGACTTATGCATAATGCCTATCCTGTCCCTGTCAGAGGGAACAGAGGATTTCGTTGTCCAATGCGGTGCGTTCAATCATAGTTTACACTACGTACTTAGGCAGGAAGGAAAAGTTATCGTTCACGCTTCGAGACAAACAAAAGGCACACGAAGTTAACTACACTACTCATGACTTGGAATTAGGAGAAGCAGTTTCTACACTGAAGAATTAGAGACATGATCTCTACAGAACCAAGTACACGATTTTCACTGACCATAAGAGCCTACAGTGTATCTTCGATCAGAAAGAACTAAAACATGAAGTAACAGTGATAGTTAGAGTTGCTCAGTGTTTATGAGTACGAAATCCGCTACCATCCCGACAAGGCCAATGTGGTAGCAGGTGCCCTTAGCCGAAAGGAAAGCTCATATAGCATGATGAAGACATTGACAATGACCATCTATCCTCGCTTATTCACTCAAACCTGAGAAGTCTAGTCAGAAACCCTCGGGATGGCTCCAGCAGTCGAGATACCCGAATGGAAATGGGAAATAACTAACATTGAATCATTCAAGATGGAAAGAATTACACGAACCCACATCCAAGAGACAGTATGACTACACGGTGTACCTGTGTCCACTATCCTTGATTGAGATAGCAGGTTTACCTCAAGGTTTTAGCAAGTCCCTTTAGAAAACTCACGAAACCATGCTAGACATGAGTACGACTTATCATGGAGGACAGAGTGAAAGAGTTATTCAGGTCATGGAGGACATACTGGAAGCATGTGTCATGGAATGCAGAATGACTTGGGATACCCATTTACCCTTGATCGAGCCCTTGTATAACAACAAATATCACAACAATATCAACACTGCATCGTTCGAGCCCTATACGGTCAAAAGTACAAATTCCCCTGTATTGAGCCGAGGTAGGAGACACACAACTAGTCAAGAGTCAAGTTCCCGACAGTGCTCTCGCTGGTCCTGAAATCATCTGTGAAACCACCAAAAAGATCATCTGAATCCGAGAACGACCGAAAGCTCCATGAGATCGACAGAAAAGTTACGTCGATATACAATGGAAACCTTTGGAATTCCAGGTTGGAGATCGTGTCCTGTTATTGGTCTCGCCCTGGAAAGACATGATACACTTTAGAAATCACGAACAACTTAACTCGAGGTACATTGGACCGTTCGAGATCCTCGTTAGGATCAACCCCGTAGCCTTCAAACTCCGAGTACCTTCAAAACTTAGCAACATCCACCCTGTCTTCCACGTCCCTAATCTTTAGAAGAGCCTGTCCGATGAAACCCTAGTAATCCCTCTTGAACAAATCAAGATCATAGATCGAGAGATCAAGCGTACGAAACTAAGCCGAGTCCCGATAGTGTAGGTTCGCTAGAATTCCAAGTGAGAACCTGAATTCACTTGGGAGCGCGAAGACCCGATGCGGCAGAATTATCCACGTCTCTTTCCATAACTTGTATCTTAATTCTTGAATTTCAGGACGAAATTCCCTCTAACGGGGGGATAATGTCACAACCCGTAATTATTCCGTCACTATAAACCATTCTCGTTAAATAAAACCGTTCGTATTCAAAATTGTTTCCGTTAACCTTAGCGTTAAATTAATTTAATCGCGACTTTTAATTCGGTTTCATAAGTGTCGAGATGCGTTATAAACATTAAAATATTTTCCATATTTATTTGGAAAATTATTAGTTTGATCTAAGTCGTGATTATGACAATTTATCGGGTACGACCAAAAACACCGTCTAACGGCAGTATCGGGTAAAATTCCTCCGGGCTATAAACTCAACCCCTATATAAGGGATTGAGTGACATCATTTTGAAGCTTTTTCTCTATCTCTAAACACTTTCTCTCACTACTCTCTCTCTCTCTAGAATTCGAAATTGATCCAAAAACACCATTCCAAGCCTCAATTTGGTAAGTACTCCATCCTAGCTTGTTGTTTAACTTGATTGGCATGAAAATTCATGTTTGAAACTCCCAAAAACACCCATGAATAAGTGTTTATGGTCTAGGGACCCTCCCAAAACCGTGAACACCCCTTGACAGGGTTTTGAAGCCCCAAAACCCCTCCAAACACCTTCTAGTGCATAGAAATGGCTTAGAAACTTATATGCATGAGCTTAGGACCCCAAATTCATGCCATTTGAGTATTGGACATGATTTTACGGTCCAAGATCATGCTTGGGATGTAAACCCACATTCATGGACCATAAACTCCTTTTAAAGTGCCAAGATGCCCCTAAACACCGCCAAATGCTTCCATGAGAGTGTAGAACCTTATAATCCTTCATTTTATGCACCAAAACATGTGTAAATAGATCAAACTTGAGTTTATGGTCCAAGAACATTCTTAGACCGTAAACTCATCTCCTTAGACCATAAACTCTTCAAATGGGTGTTAAAGTGCCCTTAACACCTTGAATGGCTTGTATGTTGGACTAGAATCACATGTCATTAACCTTCAACCACAAAAACGCATGATTCATGGACAAACATGAGTTTAAGGTAGTAAACTCATGTGTTTAAGGTAGTAAACTCCCCAAGAACATCTTCATAAACCGTAAACTCCTTTTCTTAAGTCAATTCAAGTCCCAATCACTTCCTAAGCCATGAAATCAACCCTAGAACTTTCCTTTGTGCATTGTAAGACCATTTAGCATCCAAGAACACACCATCCATGAGTTTACGGCCGTAAACTCATGGGAATATGGTCATAGGACCGTAAAATCCCCTAAGGACTCACTTTTGAAGAGTAAACTCTTTATCTAGGCCCTACACACCCTTAGATGCTACCCAGACCACTCCTAACACTTAATTAAAGTGTTTTCGCGTCTTGGAGTGTATATGCTCATCTAATTAGTGATTTAAAGTCTAATTAGATACATTTTTGTATCATTTCATATTACATAGGAACCTCGCACGTTTTCAAGCCCGAAACCGACGTTTAGCATCCAAACCGACACAATCCTCGTCCGGTGAGTTCATACCCCTACCCTTTTTCAATGTTTTTCAATGTTTTTAGGGGGGGATACAAGCAAAAGTAAAAGAATATCTTGTGCTTAAACTTATTATTTCAATTGAAATGTTTCATATTCCACTTGCTTTTAACAATTGAAATCATATTAACCAACCGTTTGACTTGCAGAGTTAGTTTACAAATTGATTTCATATCTTATTATATAATGTTAGATTACATATTTCACAAATGATTTTCCAGTTATTTATTGTTAAAAGCATTAGATTACATACGCGAGTGGAGGATAGTATTTGTAAATAGAATTTAAACAGTATTTATCTGCATTATTACTTGTAGATTTGTTATTCCTATAAATTGGAGACACGTCCTCAAAGAACACTCCATAGAGATACGCGAATTGAGGACCGCCTCTGTAACCAGAATCTGTTAGATAGGGAGCGTGACTTGAGTGTATAGATCTATATGGGGCTGACTACCCCGCACCTGGCTGCTAGCTATAGCCGAACCAAAAGGTTCAAGGGTGACAAAAGTCATAAATGATATTGGCCTTCCTTTTCCATACCTAGTCTATAGTATGGTTATAGAACTCGCAATTTGGATAACAGAGATTTACTTGTTAGTAATAATGAATATAGTAAATTAATAACCTTTGAAATTAGTTTACTATGTTGATAGTTTTATATACATGTTAAAACTAACATACACTTCACAAGGATAATTTGGTTTTTAGTATACATCTTTTACATTACATTTCGGATTGGTAAACTAACATACACTTCACAAGGATAATCAGGTTTTCAGTATAAATCTTTTACATTACATTTCGGATTGGTAAACTAACATACACTTCACAAGGATAATCAGGTTTTTAGTATACATCTTTTACATTACATTTCGGATTGGTAAACTAACATACACTTCACAAGGATAATCAGGTTTTCAGTATACATCTTTTACATTACATTTCGGATTGGTAACCAACTTTTAGGAAAATATAGGATTTTCCTGGGGTAATAATTATTCATAACCAGAATTGTGTAACATCATGGAAAAATAAACATTACTTTTAAGAAAATATGGGATGTTCTTGGATAACAACTTTTTCAGAAAACTAAAGGAATCTTGTTCATTTTCAGAAAAACAAACCGCTTATGAACTCACCAGCTTTATGCTAATTTTTAAACTGTTTGTATTCTCAGGTTCTCCTTAGATAGGTATCCCGCGTTCTTTTGTAGAAGACGGATCGTATGGAGTCACGTCCTCTTTTGTTTAAAACTTATGTATCTATGAAACTTGTAACACTTTATTTTCAAACAGATGTAATGAATGTATGTAATGTATTGCTTTGTGTTTACTATGCTTACTATGTACATTGGTTGCGATATTCATGATGTCCTCCGCCCCGGAACGTTTCCGCCTTCGGTTTTGGGGTGTAACATAGACTGGTGTTGAGTCTAAAGTCTCTTCGGGATCTGGGTTACAAGGCTTAACGCAACTTACTTTCGGACTTTATTCAAGTATTCTTGGCTGCGGAGGTTATCCTGTGGTTCTTAGAATTCTAGTATTCACTTCTGAGAATGCAGTCTATCGTCTATAGGGTGACGGTGACTCCTTTCACGTGGGAAGGCCGAGTGTCCTAGGCACTACTCGTCAGCATCAGGGTGGACGAAGTGCCTGAGTACTGCGAGCGTCTTTTGCAACTACTCTTCCGATGGTTCTAAGTTTTTTCGATCTATGTCAAATCTAGAAAGTATAGGGTTCCGTCACTCGGAACTTCCAATTTTCTGATCCACTCTTCTCAGCATTTAACTTATCGCAACTTTCAAGTTTCCGGCATATTTGCTGAGATGCATAATTCGGGGGATTAAGCGTGAATGGATGGTAATAGTCAATGTCCTTGACTGTTACGACTCAGACTCCTTTACTGACTGAGGGTGTTGGCTACTATATTGGCTTAACCGGGATGACAACAATTTCGGATTTGTGGTCATTTTAGTAGCTCAACCTGCAGTGGTTCACTTGACTCTAGTTCCTATTCTATGGGATAAGATGAAGAGTTTTACTATGAGGTTTGTGGTAGTGCTCATACTTGGCTTAACCACTAATACTTGGTGTATGCAAGCCGTATATAATTGAGGTCAGCAGGATGTTCAGTTGTGCGACTCAACCCCAGACCCACAACCAAACGAGGAACAGGGAGTAGGGAGGAAGCACACATCTTAAATCTTATTGATCTGAATTATATACCACTCTTATGCACATACCCAGTTAATAGTAGTCAATCACATGAGTTCTTTCCTCTTAATTCACGAACCTGATTGCGAGGTGCTAAGAATCTGTCTGGGGATCTACGGAGTAGGTTTCGGGTGGTTATCATCTTCTGGAATACATGTAGTGTCTTTCGCTTCGGGTCCTATTTGTCTAAGGAAGGGTTGGTTAACAGCGCGCGATACCCTACTCAGGGGTATTTCGGGAGGTTTTAGATAAGAGAGACGACTGGAGGATCGCATTAGGTTTTATTATTAAGTTCAAAAGAACTTTTATTTGCTGGAATGGCTACGGTGAAAGTTCTTTTTACACAGCACTAGGAATTTACACATGGTTGCACTAAATCGAACCATGATTGATAGAGGCGTCGAAGTTGGCATACATCAACATGATATAGAATGAGGGTCGATAGGGCCATGTACTGAACTGACACACATGTTCTTGGTGTCTCGGATTACGTCCCGTGTATCACTGTCGCGGATACTTGGATCGATAGAGTCGACGTGGAAACTATAGAGGGTCATGAGGTTTCGGAATAATGTACTTTTCATAAATGGATTCTCATAAGGTCTTTCTATAATCGCTTAGCATACACTAGTCATGTATAATTAAGGTGGGAAGGACTGTTGACTGAGCGACTCCGCCCTAAATCCACAACCAAACGAGGAACAGGAAATGAGGCAGTATCACTCACTCGAGGTCTATCCATCTTAATTAAAAAAGGCTTTAACGTATATGTCGAGCCATTATAACTTCACCTGATGAAATTTTGAATTCTTACAACAGTGCTGCGACTTTCGCCTTAACGGGAGAGTAATTACATTTAGAATTACCTTTTAATGTTTTCGGTTAGTGTTTTCAGGTAGTTATATGAGATTGAGAGACGTACCAAAATTTTACCGGGTTCATTGATGCTTCTCCTAGGTATTAGGGTTAGACTCCTTCTGCGTCTTTGTCGTATCTTTCAGGTGGACAGTCCCGCTCGAAGTGCCTAATTTCACCACATAGATGGCAAACTGGACGGGAACCCACATTGGTGGTTGATGTAATGAACTCAATCGGGGCTCTGCAAGTGCGAGAGGTATGCCCCTTCCTGTTGCACCTACCACAAAAGAGTTCCCGACAGACACCATGATGATGGTAGCCACAATTGCTGCAACTGGGAAGGTTGCCTAGGTATGGCCTTCTTGAAGTCGGGAGGGAAGGGTTAACAGGGGTATTGACTACCGCAGCTTGTTGCCTTTTGGAAGGTCCTTGAGTCGAGGTACTTCCTTCCTCGCTCTTGAACTTTCTCTTCAGTGGAGTTGGTTGAGGTTCTTGGGTGGCTGGGTACGCAGGTGTTGGTTGTTGTTGTCCATTACTTGGATCGGAATTCCCGATAGGGCTCTTGCTAACATTGGCGTTGTTAGCATTCAGATGAGCCATGACAGCTGCTACGGCTGCCAAGACTGTAGCTTGGAATGTAGCTTCATCGAATAGGAGAGTCGGTTTCTTGCCAACGGATTGGTTACATTTCTTTGGAGGCATGGTTTTCCTACACGGAAAGGATCACAAACTGATGAGAGACGATGTTTAACTCTAGACGTATCTATCCTTAGTCTAATAGGCATAAATTTTTCTTGTGCCTTGGATATTGGTTATCTGAGTGTTGACATACATCCCTATGATGTAGTCCGGGTTTCAAGGTAGGAATAAGAGTATCGGAAAGTCATAAGATGGGAGTCGTTCCTACTAGGTTACCATTATGTTGGAATGGTTCACTCTTCAGCTTGGAAAGATCTGAGGACAGTTCAGAACGAAGATTGCGGAAAGAAAGGCTCATGAATACTTATGGTTAAACACTCTCAATCGAGGTGTTGGGATCCGCTCTAATCGTATTACTTACAACGGGAAAAGGCGATTTACCTAAAACATAGCGTGAGTAGTATAATCACTAACTCACTAAATCGTATTATTTTATGGGTGTATTAGCGTGACAATAACAAGGAACAGACACTTCTCGGGGTCCTTGTATTGGTTCCCTCTGTCTACCTCTTATCCTTGACTGGGACTGGCGTTGGTTCTCTTCGGGTAGTTACCTAGGGTTCTCCTCTCTTGTAGACATACTGAATCTCTACTCCGTCTTACTTCGGATTCTGACTCTGAGTGTCATCGCTGCATGGTGAATGACTGGAAATCTTGGAAGTTCAGGCGGACCTCCCACCGGTGTCTCTAAATGGTATAGGCACTTGGTGGTTTCAATAGTCTCGTCCTAGTTCATTTATTTTCGAACTGGAAATCTTCTCAATGAACCTCTTCTGGGTCTGAATCAACTCTTCTGTCGATCACTAAAGTGGATAAGGTTTTCTACAGGGTTCGTGCAAGAATGGAAATGTCTAAAGAATCCTAAGAGATTATTAAAACATTTCACTGGGTGATCCATATCGAGTCCTGCTACAATTACATAGTTACACAAATTATATATAGCTTAGATCCGATAGGCCTTCGAATATGTGATACTACTCTATATCCACATCCCAGCGAGGAAAAGGAAGTAGAGCGAAACCACACATTCTTAGTCTATGGGATCCTTATTATATATAACCTTGGAAGTATACCCTCTGTAATCATATGTATATCAATAAGGATCTTTTTAGTTTTTCACACAAGGTTATCTATGGATCCTAAAATACCCCTATGGTATTTTAATTTCTTGTTTGGTTCTTAACTTCTGCATATGATTCTGGGATTAACGTGAGTCTTTTAGTATTCCAAAATACTCCCATAGTATTTTAAACTTTATGTTTGGCTCTAGTATTCCTAGTTGGTAAGTTTCAGACATGTTGCAACACCACCATCACTCCTAAGCACACGTTCATCGCATCCCCAATAAATGTAGTTGATCAGGTTACATTTATTCCAGCTTATGATTACATAACTGCCCAGGCTTGACGGTAATGGTCAACATCCGAAGACTTTTATTTGTTCTTCTTGTGATACTTTTGTTCGAGTATTTAGATTCTGGATGCTCTTATACTTTGGTAAAATATGGTTATATTTTAAAGTATACTTCTTGGTCAGAGTGTTTTATCCCTATGTATTTATAGGTTGTATATCTTTTATGAATTGATATACGGAGCTCACTATAAACAATGCTCCGATACCAGTTTGTTACACCCCAAAACCGGGACGGCGGAAACGTTCTGGGGTGGATGACGTCATGTCAAGTATCACAACATATGCACTATAGTAATCAAAGTACAACAACCATTGCATTAATATTAATAGTTTTACGTAAGTTATATTTCATATCAACATCAAAGTAATACAAAGAATAGTATGGAGGTAGTTTGGTTCTAGGCTGACTTCGCAAAAGCTCCCGGGGTGTACCTATCTATCGATGACCTGAGAATACAAGTTATTTTGAAAGCGATACTAGCATTTTATAAATGTTGGTGAGTTCATAAGTACTTAGTGTCATTTGTATAAATACGCATTTCTATTGAAAATAACTTTATGTAAGGTAGTAGTTTAGAATTTATGGTGTATTAATGTCCTTTCCAGAAAATCCTATATTTTCTAAATAAAAGCAGTCTTCTACCAAAACTCGACAGACTTATGTTTGAAGAAGTAATTTTCCCCAAAAATATTATCATTATCAGAATACAGTATTTACTTTAAAGGAATAATGAGAAAATCACAAGTAAAAATACCAGGGGAAAAATAACATATGCCTCAGCAGTAATACTGCTGACTAAGGCCAAAGAAATCATAGACTCCGGGAGAATATCGAATGAATGATACGCCTGACTCAGTCTAACAAAAGGAAGCACAGACTCCAGGCAGTATCGAATGAACGACACAGCTCGCAAATTCTAAAACAATAGAATACAAACTCCAGACTGTATCAAATGAACGATACAGCTAGCAAAGTCTAAAACAAGAAAATACAGACTCCAGACAGTATCAAATGAACGATACAACTAGCAAAATCTAAAACAAGGAAATACAGTGATAATTCTTGTTACCTTAAGGCCATGAATTATAAGGTAAACATGGAGATACTTGTAACCATACTGATTGACAGTAGAGAACTTGACGCCCTGCAAGCTTCCGAATGAATGTGACATTTGTCACCCCTTGGCTTGGTCGGTCGGGGACTGTAGCTAGCAGACAGGGTGTGGGAGTCTCAGTCCCGTATAGATCTATACACACAATGCCCACTCTCCCTCCAGGAGACTCTGGTTACCAACTTGACATCGGGGAAATCCATGTCCAGAAGATGCATCTCGTATTCTGAATTCTATTAGAGGTGCTGAACTAATGATATAGACTCACGAATGAAATGACTCCTTTGGAATTCTCATAGTAGAAATAATAAATAGAATCTCCTAACTATTCCTATAATAGTTACTAGTGTCTCTAGTCTATGAACGATGGCTGGAATGATGCCCTTGCTACCTAAGGGAAATGAACTGATCGATGGAAACCTTTATGTCTATACACGTACACATAACATATATGTAATGTTTGAACGACCTTCGGACGGATAACCGATACCCACCAGACCACATCCCAATGAGGAAAAGGAAATAGGGCGAACTAGCCTTCCTAAGTCTTTCAAACATTATTTATATAACTATATATATACAGGCATGCATTTAACGAAAGATCTATGAATGATGAATGGAATGATGCCCTTGCTACCCAAGGGAAGTGAACTGTTCGATGGAAACCTTTATGTCTATACATGAATACATGATATATAACTAATGTTTAAACCACCTTCGGACGGATAACAGATACCCACCAGACCACATCCCAACGAGGAAAAGGAAATAGGGTGAACTGACCTTCCTAAGTCTTTTAAATATTATTTATATAATTATACAAATACAGGCATGCATTTTAACGAAATAAAAATATAGAAGAAAACTCTGATGAAAACCTTGGAAAACCATTACGCATAAGAAAATTTACAACTTGGTGTCAGTTTGTAAAACAAGTTTTGAAAATCTTTGGAAGCCTTTGAAAAACCTTTCATTACAACTTTGAAAATGATATTTATAAAACAGATAAAGTGAGAAAACCTTTGGAAAACCTTTAAAAAGAGTTGAAAGCGAGATTGGAACATCTTAAGCTGGATAAAACAGTTATCATGCAAAACTCTATTTTGCTATACAATTATTAATCACATGTGATTTATCTAATAACTGTATAGATCAACTTGTATCCCCCCTATAAAAGCAGTTAAAATCATTTAAAAGGTTAATTCAGGGGGATGAACTCACCTGTTATAAGTGGATCAGTTGGAGGTGTCGATTGGGTGCTCGGTGTCAAGTGAAGACTTGAACACACTTAGTGACCTAGTAACATATGAAGACATATGTTTACATACAATTAGTGTTTATAATACTAATTAAACACGTATAAGCATCCTAATGTGCGGAAAACACTTTGGTCAAGTGCTAGGAGGCTATTGGGTTGCAATAAAGAAGTGTATGGCCTAGATAGGGAGTTTACTCTTCAAGAGTAACTCTTTATGGAGATTTCGGCCCTAAGACCATATCCCCATGAGTTTACGGCCGTAAACTCATGGGTGGTGTGTTTTTGGATGCTAAAAGGTCTTATATCACTTGTATAGTTTGGCTAGGTTCACATGTAGGGCTTAAGAAGGGTTTAAGGCTCCAAACGAACCACTTAAGGGAGTTCACGGCTGTAAACCTAGAGTTTACGGCCATAAACTCTCACTTGGTCATTCCCTTCATGAATTAAGGTCTTAAATGAATGAGTATAAGGTTCTATGCATTTTTCCAAATCAAATGGGGAAGTTAGGGCATCATTTGGCTTCATTAGGGGAGTTTATGGCCCATGGACCAATCCTTGGGGAGTTTATGGACGTAAACTCCTAGGTCCTTGGTTTCTTTGACGTTTAAAGGCCCTACTTCATTTGTGGTTGATTCTAGACATTTACCCAATCCTTAGGAGGTGTTTAAGGGCAAATTTAACACCTTAAAAGGTGTTCACGGCTCATGAAGAGGGGTTTACGGTCGAAGAGAGTTGCTGGGCCGTAAACTCATGTTTACTCTCCATATGATATGATTTTGGGGTTCTAAGCTCATACATGCAAGTCCATAAGTCATATCTAAGGCCTAGGAGTGATTTAGAAGGGTTTGGGGCTTCAAAACCCCACTTATAGGTGTTTGCGGTCCAAGAGAGTTCTTGGGCCATAAACACATGACTTTGCCACTTTTGGATGTCTTAAACACGAATTTGCATGTTAAATGAGCTAAACAACAAGTTAGAGTAGATCACTTACTAGTTTGGGGCTTGAATGAGGCGTTTTTGGATCGAAGGCAACTTGTAGAGAGAGAGAGTAGAGAGAGGGTGGAAAGGTTCCAAATTGAGTCCACTCACCCTTATATAGGGTTTGATTTTGTGGTTGGGTGGGAATCTACCCGATACTAACGTTAAACGGGGCTTTTGGTCGCACCTGATTAAATGGTCGTAATTTGACTTGGTTGGAACTAAAAATTTTCAAGGGAATATTGAGGGTGTTTCTAATTTGTTCCTGATAAGTTATTAAATAAACTTGAAGATCGATTAGATCTTTGTAACAAGTAGTGCGAAGAACATAAAACAATAAACAAGACAAGATTGAATCACAATGTGTCGAATGATTAATTCAAACAATCCTCAGCAGAGCTCGACTAAGAACTTCCACTGTAGAGGATTTAGGGTTACAAGAACGATAATTAAAACTTCTAAATAATGCTCTGATCTATCGTTAACCTAAGATGCATGCAAGCACCTATATTTATAATAAACCCTACTAACTCACGAATGGACATGCCCATACCGGAGATACATAAACGGACTAGCTAACGAGCCCAATAGACGCAACACTTAATACAAAAAACGACCCAACAATCTCCCCCTTTGCGTCAAATTGGAGCGAGACTACTTCTTCTTCTTGCTTGGGCCAGCAGCGGGTGTCTTCTTTACAGTATCAAACAAACGTGTAATAAGAGCGAGAATAGTCTGTCTGAACCGAATGTACCATTGTATCATGTCATCGAAGTACTTGACATCGTCCGCTGAGTTTTGCTTGCATCTGTGGATGATCCCCAAAACATGCTCTAAGCAGGTAGTAGTGTACAGATGTTTGTCAGCCAAGGCAAAAAGACATTTTTGTCCTTTGTTTCTGGTAAACATGATTGAATTCCTTCTTGAGTCAATTCTACCCATCTGCTTTTGGTTCAAATCACTGGCCGAGCCAACAGGAGATATTTTTGGTTTCTTCTTAAATACGCTTGCTATCTCCTGATCCATCAGTGCAACTTCCATGATGTAGCACACCAGCATCCTCTTGAGATGGTCGATGATCGGACCATATTCAGCTTCGTTGGTGAGAAGGATGTTGTGCAAGATAATCCAATCATGGGGATTGAGGTTTGGAAGATCTGCAAGGGAAATGGCATGTTCGGTTTTGGCAGATCCCCGAAGTACCTTGAACCGAATGTTAATGAGGTTCCCTTCAGTATACGGCTTCAAGACCCGAACGTTGATAATCTTCTGAGCGCTCCAAGTCTGATACTGAGGTTGAGCAGCCTTCAGATAGAAATCGATTAAGTCCCGATCAACCTGTGGATGAGGATGAGGGAACTCTGCAACGTTGGAGAAGGCATGAAAGATGAACGCCTTTCGGGTCAGTGGCATGTCAAACTGAGAGTCGACAGTATTGGAACAATCAAAAGAAATTACAGGTTCCAGCCACAAGATACTCGGTGTGTCGATGGCTTCTTTTATCATCCTCTCGAGGGTCCAAGCAGGAAAAAGAGTTTTCCTACTCTCAAGAAGGTCGTGGGATTCCTTCTGTTTTCGTTCAGCTTCTTCAGCCTCTTTTGCCACACGAGCACTGGCATCAGCCTCATTGCGTCGACTTCTATGCTTCAACAAGTCGGCAATTGTTTCTTTGTCTTCTTCCTCTTCTTCCTCAGCAATATTTTTACCTTTGTCTTTCACACCCGAACCGGAGGCTTGGCCTACTGGAGGAGGTTCGGTAGTGTGAGTTGCCTTTGAGGAATGAGGTGGTTGGGATACAGACTCCTTCTCTCCCCCTTGTTTCAGAATGGACACGAAATCAAGTAGCCCTTCGATTTTGCTTAACAGGGCAAGGGCGGGAGTGACCTTCTCTGCAAGGGTACGCCTCACAGAATAGTTAAGGATAGGATCATCTGCTTCGAGGATGTTTGAGATGGCTGAGTGGACATCCGAAACACACATCTTTATCACCTCCCTTTCGGACCGAAGAGAGTCAATCTCCTGTTGAGAATGGGAGAGTTGAACACTCTTGACCTTCAGAGCAATGGTCTTCTTGGCAAGAACATCCATAAGAGAGTTCTCAGCAGCGAAATCTTCTTGGAGCTTCGAGAGACGCTCGTCTATGGTTGTGCGAAAGACTGAGTTGTCGTCGGAAAGCGTTTGACGAAATGAAGCGAAGGACTTCAACTCAGTTGAGACAGACGTTGTCAACTGTTGAACAATTGGTTCCAATGTAGTCTTTGCAGCATTTGCACTCTCCTGTAAAGACTTTAACAGGGAAGAGGCATCAGAAAATAGTTTATCGACTTTTTCGGTCGCAGCCTGACAGGCTTTTGTTGAGGCGTCGATGGCGGAGGTTGCAGAAGCAATGGAATCTTGCCGAGCCTTAGAGAAAGCGTCAACAATCTTCTGAACTGCATCTTCAGAAAGGGATGACTGAGAAGTGGAAGAGGAGGCAATGAGAAAATCAACTTTGTCATGGAGCTCCTTGAGATGTCGTTTTGTAACGGGAGCATCGTCATCGTCATCACTCTGTATTTGAAACGGACTATAGTAGACCGAGTCAAATGTCATATCTTCCCCGCCAAGGAAAGGTTCTTCATTCTCTGAAGCATGACCAGGAGAAGGTGGTGGTGGTGAAGCTGGTGGTGTAGAAGTATGGGTAGGTTCAGGTTGGGTTGTTTCGGGTATAGGTGTAGGTTCGGATGCTTTTGTGGTTTCGGGTGCTGGGGTGGTTTCAGGTGCATCAGTATGAACCCCCGTATCAGATACGTTGGCTCGAACATCTGCAGTGGATGTTGTGGTTGCTTCGGTGAATATTGGTGTTGGTATTGGGATTGAAGTGGGTGGTATTGAAGTAGTGGAAGTTATAGGGGTAATAGAAATAGGAATGGTTCTAGGTGGAGAATTAGTGGGAGAAGTAGAGACATGAACCTCTGGGGTAGGAGATCTGGGTGGAGTGTTGCCTCGTGGAGAATCCTCAGAATCCGAACTCTCACCCTCAGACTCGCTTGAAGATGAAGCGATAATCAGCTTTCGCCTCGACTGAGTTTTTCGTCTCTTTTGCTGTGGAGACTGAGCAGCTTTGGTTGGTTTCCTCTTCTTTGGAGAAGAGCGTTTAGCCCCTTTCGCCACTTGTTTCCCTTTATCAGCCTTCTTGCCCCTTGGAGCAGGCTTGTCGGCGTCATGAATAGACTTCAACATCTCCGGAGAGAGATCCCTCGGACCAGAACGCTTGAATCCTTTGTACGTCTGGATAATCCGGCTATCAGCAGGAACATCTCCATACATAGTTTCCGGAATTGAACCGTTGAATGGAAACTTGGAAGCGTCCGAGACAATGATCTTCGTGGTATGGAATGTACCAATCGAAGACATTGGAGCACCAGCGACAATGGGGACGTGGTACTTGTCCATCACCCATTTCGTGACCAAAGTCCAGAACCTAGCGTAAGAAATTTCAGAATGCCTGGATGTAGAGGAGAGACTCTGGATGAGTTGTTGCCACAGAACAGACCCATAATCCATGTTGATGCCATTGTAGACACCATACATTATGGACAAAAACAACCGACTGGCACCATCAGATCCAGCGCTTCTTTTAGATAACCCTTTGAATAGAACAATGAACATCCCGTTCCACTGTGGAGGTAGGCACGACTTCTTGAACTTCGCGACTGAAGTAAGCACCTCCGTATAACCCATGTTCTAAAACATGTTGAACAAATGCCCCATTGGAATCGTTTCAGGGTTAACCCTCGAGGAATCAGGTTCAAACCCTAACAACGAGCAAAATCTTTGCTTTGAAATCGAGGCCTTGTGCTGAAAAATATCAAAGAAGATTCTGTCAACGACCTTGTCGTAGTGAGCAGTCGCAAAGATCTGCGACAAGAACTCCATCGGAACGGATTCAGCTCTTGTAAGTGCAGGAGCAATCGGCGAAAACTTCAAACACTCGATAATGGGGAACATGAAGGCATCGTAAACATGAGGGGATAAATCGATGATTAGGTTTTGTTGTGGGCGAATGGGCAGTATGTGGGATGTTGCATGAACAGAAGATGAATCTGCCATTGCTTGAAGAAAGTGGAGAAGATGATGAACAGTGAAGGATCAGGGATTTCTTGCGCTCTAGGAATTTTAATTGCAGTAAAGAGGTAAACGGTGGAGGATGTTGCCTTTTATACTGTGGGGTAAGGAGAGAGAAAGATCTTCCCAAATCTTCTATCAAAAAACGAAGAGTTTTCCGGAGTTGACTGATGCGTGACAGTTGGGGTAGTCGATGATCACGCATGAGAGAGAGTGTCAGACCCCTAAGAACACGCCTCCCATCAAGCGCCGTTTGGATATGAACCGTTTCAAATTCACACGCGCCCCTTCTTCGCCATTTGGAGATGAGACGGTTCCAATTCGCACGCGTTCCCTTTTGCCCCGTTTGAAATCAAATCGATTAGACTCCTGCCTGAGTCAGCATGTCTTCATCTTATCCCTTTAAATTGTAACGGCATCTTTTGAAAAATAATGCCACGTGGATTAAAGTCAACCACAGCCTTTAATCGACTGCCAATCCAAGTAAAATACCTGTAATTAATAGAATCTGAATTTTGGAAAAACAAAGATTTTTGTGCTAAGGGTGTAAAAGAAAAGAAATAAAGCAATAATTTTTGGGAAAAATGTGATGTCAATAAAGACACGAAACAAATGATCCCGGGCACGAATCTCTTCCTTCAAAGTCAAGAGAGACCTTAAAGTGTTTGTGTGGTTTCCCGTTGAATAACAGTCAAACACTTATTAAGAAGTGTTGAAAGGCTTCTTTTAATTAGGCTTATTAGGGTGGCTTTCGCTTCGATTCAACATTCCGAATCTTGATATAAGATAGAAAGTGAACGAAGTACTTGTGAGACCGGTGTAGTCTATTGAACAAGTAGGTCGGGAAGAATTTAAACTGGCTGGGAATATAAAATCTCAAAAAAAATTTAAAACTGGATCCCAAGGGAAGAAATGTTATGGGTTGTAACAGGTTCATAGGAATCACACAAAAGAAAAAACTTGAGATAGCAGGAAGATACATCCGTCAATTCAATGGTGAAAACTAGAGCAAATTAATTGGTCACCGTCAATTCGTATTGGGTATTGAATTTTGGGTTTCACTTAGCTCGTAGTGGCACGAAACTAAGATCATGAACACAGTTATTGTGTAACTATAATCCTCAGTGGTAATTTCTGAGAGTCTCAAGGGTTACGTATGTGAAACGAGTGTGATGGAGAAATGAAATGTAGATGGTGTAAGAAATCAAAGTTCCTCTACTGCGAAAAATAGGACCAAGCAGAAAACTCTTATCTCATGTGAGAAGAGAGTTAGGTAGCTCATGATTAGAATAAATAAGAAGGCCTAATTAGGAAGACAAGGTTTGTGTATACCAAGTCAGTAAGGCCTATTATCGGAATCAAGTGAGGCTTTGGACACATAAAGCAACATGCTTCTAGGGACACTTAGCTAATTTCAACAATTTCCCCATAAACGAACACACAAATAAAATTAGAGCCAAAAAGAAAATAAAGAATAAAATATTTTTGGAGTTTTTGATAATAATAAAAAAATGAAATAAAATAAAAAAACAGATAAAAAGAAAAAAAAATATTGGAATTTTTGATAAAAAAAAGAATGAAAATAAGAAAAAAATAATTTAAAAAAAAAACTTTGGAACCAAACCCGAGCGTTCGGTCTATTTCGGTTGTAGAAAACTTTGGAACCAAACCCGAGCGTTCAGTCTATTTCGGGTGAGAAAAATTTTGAAACCGAACCCGAACGTTCGGTCTATTTCGGTTACCAAAGAAAATAGATTTTCAAAAAGAGAATTGTTTTGATAATAAGAGAAATGCATTTGGAACAATGATACAAAAGATTTACAACCAAGAAAACTACCTTTGATTGAGGAGCGAAAACCAGATGATTCAACCGAACCCGAGCGTTCGGTTCATTTCGGTAAATTAGTGTAAGACCCGAACCCGAACATTCGGTCTATTTCGTTTTTTTCGTTTGAGATTGAGAGGTAATTTTTTGGTACTGACTCTGATTCCATCATACCTAGCCCTTGTAGAATTTTGTTGAACGATGCTTCAGGAAGAGCTTTGGTGAAGATGTCAGCCAGTTGATCAGTGGTTCGAACAAAATAAATTTCGACGTTCCCATCTTCCACATGATCTTTAATGAAGTGATACCTCAGTGCTATGTGCTTGGTCATGAAGTGTTGCACTGGGTTATGACAGATCCTAATTGCACTCTCAGAGTCACAATATAATGGGATCTTTTTCATATTGAGTCGAGGTAGGGGTGGAGGTGGCAGTGGTGGTAACGGAGGCAGAGACAGAAGTGGTGTATGTGGTGATAATACCAGAGACGATGGTGGAGGTCGTAGCAATGACGGTGGCAATGCCGAAGATAGAGGTGGCAATGATAATTGTGGCGTTGGAGGTGGTTAGGAATCTATTTCTGATCATATTTAGTCATTTGTTTGTATATTATATATACCATCAAGTTTGTTAAAACTATTTACATTTTACTTTTTTACTTGTGGTAACAGGCCACAAGGGTAATATGCGAACAAGTTTATCAAGTTGGATGATATATGGTATAAAAATGATTAAATATAAACAATATCAACGTTTCATTAACCTTCACAGTAGTTTTTTTTAAATGTATATAAGACCATCTCCATCCATCCCCCCCCCACCCCCCCCCACCCCCCTCTCATAAATGAGGTAAATAGTATTTCATCTCCAATTATACTCTATTTCCTACCCCAATTTTAACCCAAAAAGTATATTCCGAGAATATTCCATTTTATTACTTATATGTATTGTCAAAATACATCATTCTATTAATTAGATTTTAACAAATATATATTATAATTTTTCATTAGAAAAGTATTACAAATTTTATTATCATAAATAAAATGTTTATCTATAATAAATTAAAATTAATTATTACTTTATTATAAATATTATAAATAGTCATTACTTAGATAAGATTATATTTATAATAAATATATCATGATCACCATCATTTTTTATTACTATATTTTATAAACTATATTAAGTGTTTCAAATGTTTAGTATATATTTAATTTTTTTTATATGAAATCCATAAATAAATATTAAACTCTACATTTATGATTAATTTATATAAATTAATATATAACATGATATTATAAATATTAAATATTGCATTTAAATTATAATTAGTAAATAAAAATAAACTAAAAATGTATAAAATAAAAATTAAAAAGATTAAAATTGACAACCGAAACTTCAACTCCCTTTTTGGAGATATGAATACGAATATTATTCATATCTCAAAAAAATGAAGATGTAAATAGAATAGATGTGGAGGAGAATGTAAGAGAATTTGGGGAAAAATAGACTTGTTGGGTTGGTTGGAAATGCCCTAAAAGCATCGCCAACCCACTCCCAATTTCTATTTTCCCCCATTTTATCCATTATTCTTCTTCAATCCTCCCCCATTTTGAGGATATAAATAGTATTACACTAAATATGGTTTTATACTATTCATTTCTCCTAAATGGGTATGAACTTTACGTTGTCGGTTTTCGTTTCTCTGTTTATATATTTATACATTTCTAGTTTATTTTTACATACTAATTATAATTTAAATCTAATATTTTATACTTATAATATTTTCTTCTATATTAAATTATATTAATTAATTAAAAATATAAAGTTTATTTTTTGTTCATCAAATTCATATAAAAAGTTAAATACATATTGAAATTTTATAAATCAATAATGTATTTTACAAAAACTTATAAGTGTATTATAGATATAATCTTATTTATTTCATATTATTGCAATGAAATAAATATACATTATATATTTGTTAAAACCAAATTAATAAAAGGGATCTGTTTGACAATCTATATAAGTTGAAAGATTATGATTATATTTTTTTGGGTAAAAATAGGATAAAAAATAAAATAGGATTGGAAATAAAAACAATATTTATTCTATTTTCTACTCTATTTTTACGAGAAAAAAAAATGAATTAGAGGTATATGTTCGTGTTTTTGTGTCTTCATACACTTGGAGACCGAACATACAAGGATGCGCAACTTTGTACTGTTGCCGTAATTTATTGACAGAGTTAGAAAATTTAGGTCATTTATATATGTTACTTTACAGATGCTCCCTTTATTAAAATGCAACTCAAAGACCGCCGTTCACTAAAGAAAATGCAATTCCAAACGCCAAACAACCAATAGTAATGATGAATCAGACACCAACTCCATATATAAGATAGTTGCTAGCATTCAAATATAAGGATCCAAGGTTCTTCAATTAAAACCCCCAAAAAGTAATTATATATATAAGGAGTTATAATTTCGGGGGAGAAGCAGGAATCGGTGGTCTAGCCAAAGACTCACATGTGGTGATGATGATGATCATATATATATATATATATATATATATATATATATATATATATATATATGCACACATCGTACGCTCACTATAGAGTTTAGCTAGTAAACCACATAGTTATGTAGAGTAAAATCCCAAAAGAGGGTCTTATAACATGTATGTGGCCTTCGGAGAGATTGACAGAAATTCACATGTTAACCTTGTCCTCCACCACCACCGCCCATATTACCACCGAAAGCAGAAGGGTTCCACTGAAGTTGATTAGCATACGGATTAGGAAAAGATGGTGGTGATTGGTAGAATCCACCACCTCCATTACCACCACCATCAATGTTTCCAGACGTTCTTCTAGTTGGGTAATGATCCATGGTTCTTTGCCGCGGTGTTATCGGCTGAATTGAATTCAAATGTGGCACTGCAGCTGGTAACGTCCCTGTTGGGATCTCATTGCATGCATATCGAATTAAATCGGCATTGGCAGCATCGAGCTCCTTTTGCAGACGATCAACTTGTCTTTGGAGGAAAGAGATGGCACCAACACAGCCATAAACAGGATCCCTAACGCGAGCTTCAGCTTCATATGCAAGTGAATTCACGGCATCTTCTCTCTGATGAGGGAGGAGATCATTGAGAAGCTTAGTGACATTGCTGGCACCGAAGATTTTGTGAACGTTTGCGAATTTTTGTGGCTCCTCGGGTGGGAAGTAGGGTGCAAAGATGCAACCAGGCATGCATTTTCTTCTTAAGAACTTGCAGGCAGCACATGGAGAGTTGTAAGAGCTTGCTGAAGCCATTGATTATCTCTCTTCTTTTCTTTACACTGCAATTAATCAAGATTTCATCTGGTAAAGAATATATGCTCAATATATTATATTTTATACACGGACGAAAATACATAATAATGGTATGTATCCGTTCTACAACTAAACTATATATGAATTTCATTGTTATGTTTCACTTCAAAATTTTATCTAGCACTTGAGCTTTTCCATTCGATAATATTGTCCCAATATCAGGAAAAGTGTGTTTGGATTTGATTCATATTGGGTGTCAAACAACCAATGTTTAACTGCATAATTTCATATTGAATAAAAAAAGATGAACATAAACTAATCAAGAATATATATTATTTTTAGATATATACATTTAAATAGTAGATAAATCGAAGAAAGAAGTATGTATGTCGATCTTAATCATTAGTATGCAAAATTATACTACACGATAATAATATATTAACTAAGTTTAGGAAATCTGAAGTAGGTCATTGGTGTACTACGTACGTAGTTAGTATCATTATTTTTTATATAAGTAATTTTGACTTTTTTTTTTCTATGTTTGGTTTCATATAGAAATAGAACATCTTCCAGTAAATCATTAAAAGTTCAATGAAGGTTGTCCTTGATCAGTAGTTTGTGTCGTGTGTGTGTATGAACACGCACATACATATATGTGAATAATCAGTCAAATAGATTGCTTGCAGTATTTGTTTTCTTGTAGGAAACATATATAGAACTGATGAATTCAAGATGTCTGCAACAGTCTTTACAGAATTTCACTAATCCCAAACCCCAATCTCTCTCTCTCTCTCTCTCTCTCTCTCTCTCTCTCTCTCTCTCTCTCTCTCTCTCTCTCTCTCTCTCTCTCTCTCTCTCTCTCTCTCTCTCTCTCTCTCTCCTAAATGTAAATGTACACATACACACATGCATACTGCCATCTCTCAAGTCCATATATATTGGTTACCCAATTCCAATTGCTCGTGATCAAATCAGCACAAACACCTCTCTCTCTCTCTCTCTCTCTCTCTCTCTCTCTCTCTCTCTCTCTCTCTCTCTCTCTCTCTCTCTCTGTGTGTGTGTGTGTGTGTGTGTGTGTGTTACTCCCTTTCAAGTTGGAATGAAGTTTGAGACATTGGATCTGGCTAAGTGCTTCCAATTCCTCCTTATTATAATGATTCATTGGGTGAACTAATGGGATGACATGAGCATATATTCTCACAGAGTTATAGTTGAGAAAACCCTAGCAGATCATAGACTTCCAAACTTTACACGGAAAGTAAAGACGGAAAAAGGGAATTACCCTAAAAAAACAGCCTCATGTGATTACATGTTTTGTAGATTTAGTGGCTGACTAGCTAGGTTCCTTTGATCTTAAGATCACAAAAGATTAAAATAAAAAGAAAAAAGAAAAAAGACAAGTACCTTTTTTCTTGTTCTTGTGTGTTAAGTTATAAAAGCTAGCTCTTTGAATGATCACCCTGTGTGGCTGCTTTCAATTCAAGATAAAAAGTAAGTGCATATATATACATATGCTTCAAAAGATAACACATGAAACTTCAACCTCAATAAAGAAACATCTAGGAAACCCTAGCTAATTTGAGGGGAGGAGAGAAGAGGACAGACCTGCAAATTGATGAGTAGCTTCTGTAGCTTGCAAAAGGTGTGTGTGTGTGAGAGAGAGAGAGAGTGAGAGAGAGAGAGAGTGAAAATAAAGGGTATAAGTGGATTGGAGAAGGGAATGAAGCCAAAAGAACAAAGGTAATAAATCTAAAATAGAAGAGGTACATTTTAAATGTTAAAAAACATGACTATGACACACCATCTAAAACCCAATGTTTGATATTATAATAATGCATGACCAGTGGCTGTGGGGATGTCACCAAATTCTTTTCCTGCTGACAATAGACTTCCCTCTCTTCCTCATGCACCTGGCCATAATCAGCTGCAGTGATTTATTTTGTATACTGTTGTATGAACTTAAATTTTTGTTGCAAATTGATCATCGTTGTTGTGACATGAAAGGACTGTTGAGATTAATGAGCCACTTTATAAGAATGTAAATGCAAAAATGCACCATCATGTGTTTAGCCATTTTATCCTAATTAAAAAGGTAGTGTTATCTATATGTTTTGTGCAAGAACGATGGTTGTTGAAACTAAAAGTTGTTCACTTCACTAATTTAGTATAATTTAGTAAAAGTAATGATGAATAAAGTAGACTTCCTACATTGTTTCTTTGCAATTGCAATTGCAAATGCAAATTATTCTTTTTTTTTTTCAACATGCAATAGTTGTGTTTATGTTTTTGTATTGGGGTATTCTTGCCAATTTTTGATAATTCCTGTAACACTTGGAAAATTTGTAAGTTTCACATTTAATCCGTGATCGAAAAAGTTTGCAAGAATGGTCCTTAAGGCTAGTACTCGGGGCGTGCAGGGTCGTACGCTTAGCGTAGTAGCCGGATGCTTGATCACGCTTTCGGACACGTACGCGCACTACAAAAAATATGTCATTTAGTGTCACTAGAAACGCTCTCACTAAAACCTTTTAATGACATTTTTTACTTTCGCCGCTGCAGTTTTTTAGGCTTTCGTGACACCTTTTTATTTGTCAATGTAGAAGAAAGGTCTTTCGTGACACTTATTTTGTGCCACAGAATGGTAATTTGATTCAAGAATTTATATTACTCTTAGTTACGCATTTTAAGGTTTAGTGGCATTTTTTTATTAGCCACAAGACCAAAAAAAAAAATTAGTGCACATTTTATACGGAAAAATACTCATGAGATGCTATAATTTAGGCTACTGATATCCACATAACTTTCATCTATAATATAAAATAAAATAAAAAATTAACGTATAACACACAAAAAAATATATATATTTTCCATCCATCAAACAAAACAAAGATTTTATTTTATATTCAATTGGAATGAACCATTATATTCTTTCGATTTAATCATAAAAGACAAACACTACAAACATTTCTTCTCCATTACTGACCATTATTTAATGAAATTTGAATGAAAGAATAAAATATTTAATGAAAATCATTAAATTAGATGCAAAAAATCTATTTTTTTTCTTACTCTAAGTGAACTTGGTTCCTCTCTCGTTCTCCCATGCTATTGTTTTTACAGCAAATGCTTCCACAATTCATGTTCCAAAATTAAAGAATGAAAATGATGAAGGCCAACAAACAACATTTTTGTAAGGACAAATTGTAGGAATTAGCAACGTACTTTACTAATATAGGCAATGCACTTTCATTTTTTACCCATAACAACAATGTGCTTAATTTATGTATTTTTTTCACCAACAACAACAATATGTAACTCGTAAAAGCAACCTACTTACATTTTAATTACACATAGTAGCAACGCAGTTACAATTTTTTACTCATAATAGCAATATGCTAACATTTTTTAGCAATAATAGCAATAACGTACAATGTCCATATTGGTAGCAAAATGTAAGAACATTGCTTTTATGTTAAAAATAAAGTATGTTGTTATTATCAGTGAAAAATGTAAGTATGTTGTTACGGTTAAAAGATAAAGTACACATAATAACAACATACGTACAACTCATTACTAATAATAGCAACATACACACATTCCCTTACTAATAATACAAATATCCAACAAAAAAAGTACAATTCACATATTGGTAGCACATGCTACTACATTGCTATTATTAATAAAAATAATGGCAAATGCAAGTATATTGCTATTATTGGTGAAGTAATGTACATACATTGCCATTATGGATAAAGTACACAAAGATAAGTAGTATCAAAAGGGTATTATGGTAATATAGCTTTACATCGATTATAACTCACATCTTTTTAGGTTCTCTCTAAAAGGAAACCTATTAAAGCCATGTTAGCATATTGGTTAGGGGTTGGGGAGGGTGTAAACTCAAAAGAATAATAACTTACAATCGTTGTTTGCAAGGTTTTTCATCGCTTGGTAATCATGGTTAGCATCGACCAAACTTTGGTATTTATTATGCATGCATCATCAGACTTACAATTATTAATTTATAGATACAATATTGTAAACATTAATAATAAAGACATATATACAAGATATATATGAGAGCCGAAGACTGGGGGTTGACGGTATTGGTCAACGTTTCTCATGATAGGTGGAGTTGTAGTAACAAAGACTTTGGGGAGAACTTGAGTTGCAATTGGAGTTGGATCATTGAACCCCGTCTAAAACAACATAAATGTAAATTATAAGTTTAAGCACGTTAAAATTAAAGGGAGAAAATGGAAGTTTTAAAATAATTACTTACCGGTGGAATTTCAGATGTAGGAGATTGAACAAACATGGAAAAATGTTATTGTTATTGATATTGTGTGTTATATAAAGGACCATGTAGTTTTTGATAGCTTTCCTATTGATAAGAGATCTTATCCTAAACACAAAATAGGATTCCAAGATTAATTTAATTAAACTCCAAGATTAGATTAAATCAATTGTGTACACTGATTACCATAACAAAGACCTGATAATAGTTTCTAGTAGGTTCAACGAATTTAAAGAGTTTTTTTGCTGGTTTGCACCATATACAACTCCTATTAGTGGTTGAGAGTGAACAAAATCAACAAACCATTTGCCTTTTTGTCTGCAAATATAAAATAACCAAATGTAATAAATACAATTATTGTTATAAATAACAGCAACTTAGCATGAATTAAGTATAATGAATACCATACAAGGTTGAGATAAAAGGGCAATCCAATCACTTAAGATCACAAGTTCAAGAGACAAATATTTTGTGCCGATTACGTTTAAATACTTCATATATGTTATCAAAAGTCATTGACTTGCTAAAATCTCAGCATACTTTTCAACAATTTTGCATAAAGAAGCAATAAATCTCTTCTGTCCCATTGCTAAAGCAAGAAACACAGTCTTTTCCATGAAATCCTAACACACACATACACATACACAAAACACCAATAATTAAAAATTACTATTCAAATGTTGAAAAATCTTTTCATTACCTAAAGAAGGTAAACATATGATCCTCCTTTGTGCTCAGTTGTAACATTCTTTGACAAAGTTTCAACTGTTTTTATCAATTTTAAACCTGATTGTTCATGTAGCAAATAGAATCGATGAAATAAACAAAAATATAACCTAAATTCTAAACGTGATGAAATTAGAACAAAATTGAGAAAGTTTTAGGTAGTGTTGTGGTGAAGCAAAGCTAGACATTTTTGACAGGTGGCGAGGTACATCTCCTCTTCAGTCTATATATTATATATTAAATGAGTGTTTAAGTTTAACCTCGAAATGAGATATAAGAAAATTACCACATTAGTTTCAAGTTATAAGGAAAAGTTTTCATTTTATCCTCTCATATAACAAAATAATTGTTTTGAACCTTGTTATTTATTTATTTTGCTTTTTGAAGGTAAAGTTACAGTCGGTGGTATATAACATATACTTAAAGTATATGCTCGATCAGGAGTCAGTATCATACAAGTTCTAGGATCATTTATGTGGAACATAATAAACAATTTTCTATTTTATATACATAAAGAAATGTTAAAAATTGCTTCTGATTTTCTCAAATGTCATGAGTTTGTACGAAATTGTTGCTCAGAAGAAATGCTAAAAACTCTTGCCATTGAATGGTTTAACAAAAATAAAAGGAAAATTTTGAGGATAATGAGACGAAGTAGGAAGAAAAGACATAATGGATTATCTGATAAAAGCATAGACAGGAAAAAACACAATAGTGGAGGTGGGCGAGGACGATGGGGAACAACCTATAGCAACGACGGATGAGTGTTTACAACGCAACAATGGATGGAATCTAGAGCACAGTTAGAGTTGAGAGCATTTCGAGTTCAAAGTATCACAATTTCTGGGAGCATTTTGCCTCTTTTGCCCTAACTTGCCATTTGATGGAAATCGCAAGTAGGGAACACGAAAAATGAAAAATAACAAGTGGAAAACAATGACGGAAAAGAAAATAATAGCTTAATAGTTTTAGCGGCACAAAAAAAAAAGTGATTAAATAAAAATAGAACATATAGTGTCATTTGTAATTATTATGTCACTAATATATGAGTTCTATTGGCATTAAAAGTTAAATGCCATGAAATCATTGATTTTTATAGTGGCATTTAGAATGTGCCATTAAAAGCACTATATAGTGGCACAAAAAAAAATATGCCACTAAATGTCATTTAGTTTGTAGTGGCGGGGCGTATGATTGTGTACTAGGTTATGTTTAGTCAGCCTCCATCCATTCTTGTCAAGAAAATCAAACCCTAAGTGAGATCTTGAGAGTTTGAGCCTTAAAGTGTGATTTTTGGTGCATTATGAATAAGAAGAAGAAGTGAACCATTTGGAGTTGTGGTTGGAGATTGAAGATCTGATATTAGCTATTCATTTTCTGTCCTTGTGAGGTAAAAAGTTTCCATCTTGCTAGTCCATAATGCTAGATCTAGTTTGGTTCCATTTTATGCTCTTTGAGTCGATGGTTTGATTGTTAAGCATTTTGCTTCACTCTAGATGTGACAACCCAAGTTGTTCCGTTACATTTCCCCATTACCGTTAACGGAATATTCCAGTTTATAAAAGTTCTGTTAATAAGAGGTCGTCAAATAAATAAATGTTTCATTTAATTATGTCGTTAAGTCGTGATAAGAGAAATAAAAACTCATAATACACATTTCCATTTAGTTGGAAAAGTTAGTTTTTATTATTACGACCACTAAATCGGGTGCGGCCAAAAGCCCCGTATAACGACAGTATCAGGTAGAATCCCACTGAGCCCCAACTCCAACCCCTATATAAGGGTAAGTGGAGTCCATTTGAGACTTTTTACACTCTCCAAACTCTCTCTCTCTACAACTTTTTCCCGAGCCAAAAATCAACCGTTTCGAGCCCCAAACGAGTAGGTAAACTATCCTAACTCGTTGTATAACTTATCTAGCGTACAAATTCGAGTTTATAACATAAAAAAGGGACAACATCATGAGTTTACGGCCCAAGAACACTCTTGGGTCATGAACACCAATTAATGGGGTTTTTAAGCCCCAAAAGCCCTCCAAATTGTCCCTAAGGCTTAGATATGACTTGTAGGCTTATGGAATCGGACTTAGAACACCTTGAACTGGAATTTGGAAGAGTAAACAAGAGTTTACTGCCCAAGAACATGCTTGGGCCGTACACTCCTCTTCATGGGGAGTAAACTCATTTTTGTGTTTTAAAAATGCCCCTAAACACACCAATGGCATTGGATTAAATTCTAGAATCGACCAACAACAAGCTAGGGACCTTAAATGAAATTAAAACAACTACATAAGGAGTTTACGGCCATAAACCCCTCATGAAAGGGTACCTGGGCCATAAAATCCCAAAAAGGGGTTATTTGGTGCCCTAAACTCCCCATTTGACTTGGAAAATGCTTAGGAATTTACCCACTACCACTTGAGCCCTTAAAACACCAAAAGAAAGAGGGTATAGGAGCTTACGGCCGTAAAATCCCTTGCTTATGGCCGTAAACTCCTCAAAGGGGCCATTTCATGCTTAAACTCATTAACACTTGAGGGTTTTGGACTTAGAATAATTCCTTGAGCAAGCTAGAAGCCTTAAACACACTAGAACCCCTCACCATGAGTTTACGGCTATAAACTCATGGTGAGTAGTCCCTGGGCCGTAAACATGGTGTTAAGGGTTTACTCTTGGAGAGTAAACTCCATTCCTAAGCCATTTGAGCCCTTAGTTGTTACCCGCGACACCCCAAACACTTAACCAAGGTGTTTTCCGCTCCTTAGGGTGCGTATACTTGTTTGATTAGTATTATATGTACTAATTGTATGTGAACATATGTTATCATATGTTAAATAGGTCATTGTGTGTGTTCGAGTCCTTGTGTGACACCGAACGCCCAAACGGCACCTTCGTCGGACCTACTTACACCAGGTGAGTTCATACCCCTGAATGAACCTTTTAAATGTTTTACATGTTTTATAGGGGGGTGGGGGAATACAAGTTAAACATGCCAGTTATCATGTCAATCATATGTGATTGATAACCTGCATGCACAAGATTTTACCATTATGTACACTGTTTTACCGAGTAGGACACTATAAATGGTTTTCTAAAAGATTTTCACTTGTTCAAGTTCTTACTTTTACTGATTTATCAAAGTTTCATTTCAAACTGATTTATGAAAGATTTCCAAAGAATTTCTAAAAGTGTTTCATCAAACTTATTTCACAAAGGAATACCAAGTCGTGATTTTCTTAAAATATAAAGGTTGTTCAAAGTTTACGTCTATGCTTTTATACTTCTACTCGATAATGTTTCCACTTTGAGATACACTTATACTTGATAACGTTTCCACTTCCTGATACATTCATACCTGATGGGCGCTTATACTTGTTCACACAATTACTTAGAGATACGTTTCTACTTCACTTATGCTTGATATCGCTCCACTCCACTTATACTTGTAGTCGCTTATACCTGATAGGCGCTCTTACTTCACTTATGTCGTCTCTATTTCGTGATGTGCTTATACTTGTTCGACACTCCTACTTCACTTGCGATCGCTCCTACTTCACTTGTTAGACACTCCTACTTCACAAGAACCACTTTTACTTGATACACACTCAGTCGTAGTTAGATGTATGACTGTGCTTATATAGATACATATAAGTAATGACTGAACGACTTAGGAAGGATCGTCCGCCCTATTTCCTTTTCTTCGTTAAGATGTGGTCTGTTGGGATCGGATGGCCGTCCGAAGGTCGTTTGGTTCATTAGTTATATACTATGTATATGAGTATGGACGTACAGGAATACTCTAGTCGATTCAGTTAAGAGTCTCTACCTCTAGTCTACACTTACATAAGAAACACACACTACCCACTATTTGGAAGTCTCTACCCACTATTTGGGATGCATCTTCAGGACACGGCCTTCTCCGTAGTCTAGTTGGTAACCAGAGTCTCCTGTAGGGAGAGCGGACATTGTGTGTATAGATCTATACGAGATTGACAACCCCGCACGCAGACTGCTAGCTACAGTCCCGGCCTACCAAGCCAACGTGTGACAAATGTCACATCTTATAGACGCTTGTAGGGCGACTGGAACTCTAGTCAGTATGGTTACAAGTATCCCGGGTTACCTTATAATTCATGGCTTTAAGGTAACAGTATTTCACCGGCAATCTACACTGTATGCTGGTAACTCATTTTCAGAGTCACACTGTTTTGACCTTACAAGACGTATCTTTCATTTGATGTTGTCTGGGGTCTGTATGCACTGTATTCACTGTTCTGACCTTACAAGATGTATCATTCATTTGATACTGTCTGGGGTCTGTATTCACTGTTTGAGACCTTACCAGCAGTGCCTTTCATTTGGTACCTTCTGGGGTCTGTGCCTCCATTTGTTAGACTGAACCAGGCGTGTCGTTCGTTCGATACTTTCCTGGAGTCTATAATTCCTTGCCTTAGTTAGTAGTCCTCACTGCTGAGGCATATTTTATTCCCTGATGTCGTTTGTTTTCCTCAATAATCAAATTCAGTATTTTAATAACGATAGCAATTTAGGGAAACTACTTTTTACCACATAACACTGACCAGTCTTGGTAGAAGACTGCTTTTATTAAAGAAAATATAGGATTTTCTGGAATGAACTCTAATACATTGTAATCTCTGAAACTACTACTTTTATTAAAGTTATTTGAATGATAACGTCACTAAATGCTTATGAACTCACTAGCATTTGTAAAAATGCTGATACTCGCTTTTCAAATAACTTGTATTCTCAGGTTAGCATTAGACAGGTACACACCCGTAGCTGTTGTTGAAGATAGCTTAGTACCACGTTGTATCTATTCTATTCGCTTGTATACTTTAATACGTTGTAATGTAATTCATGTAAAACTACTACTATTAATGCAATGTTTTGTTGTACTTTGATTACTATATGCATGTGTTGTGATACTTGACATGACGTCATCCACCCCAGAACATTTCCGTCGTTCCGGTTTTGTGGTGTGACAGATTGGTATCAAAGCATTGTTTATAGTGAGCTAAGTATATCAATTCATAAAAGATATACAACCTATAAGCACAATGGGATAAAACACTCTGACCAAGAATTATACCTTAAAACATAACCATATTTTACCAAAGTATAATAACATCCAAAAATCTAAACACTCGAACAAAAGTATCACAAGAAGAACAATAATAAAAGTCTTCGGATTTTGAGCACTACAGTCAAACCTGGGCAGTTATGTAATCGTAAGCTGGAATAAATGTAACCTGACCAACTACATTTATCCGAGATGCGATGAACATGTGCTTGGGAGTGATAGTGGTGTACAACAGGTCTGAAACTTACCAACTAGGAATGTTAGAGCCAAACACTAAGTTAAAATACTATAGGAGTATTTTAGAACGCTAAAATATTCACACTAATCCCATAATCATATTCAGAAGATAAGAAGCAAACAAGAATTAAAATACCATAGGGGTATTTTAGGAACCATAAACAACCTTGCGTGAATAACTAAAAAGATCCTTATTGATATACCTACGACTATAAAGGGTGTACTCCCAAGGTTATATATAGTAAGGACCCCATAAGCTAAGAATGTGTGGTTTCACTCTAATTCCTTTTCCTCGTTGGGATGTGGATATAGAGTAGTATCACATATTTGAAGGCCTATCGGATCTAAGTTATATATAATTTTTATACCCTGTGTAATCGTAGCAGGACTCGATATGGATCATACAGTGAAATGTTAATAATCTCTTAGGATTCTTTAGACATTTCCATTCTCGCACGAACCCTGTAGACAACCCTAACCACTTTAGTGCTCGGCAGATGAGTTGATTCAGACCCAGAGGAGGTTCATTGAGAAGATTTCCAACTAGGAAACGAATGAACTGGGTCGAGGCTATTGAATTCACCAAGTGCCTGTATCATTTTAGGGACATCGGTGAGAAAATTCGCCTAAACTTCGGAGATTCCCAGTCATCCATCATGAAGTGATGACACCCAGAGTCGGGATCAGAAGGAAGGCGGAGTAGAAATTCAATATGTCCATACGAGGAGAGAACCCTAGGTAACTACCCGAAGGAAACCAACGCCGATTTGAGTCAAAGATACAAGGCAGACCGAGGGAGCCAGTACATGGAACCCGAGAATTGTCTTTTCCTCGTGTTCGTCATGCTAATACACCCATAAAATAATACAATTTAGTGAGTTAGTGGTTACACTACTCACACTATGTGTTAGGTAGATCATCATTTCCCGTTTCCAGATACACGATTAGGGCGGATCCCCGCATTTCTATAATTTAGTCATTTGCCCTTGTGAGCCTCTCTTTCTGCAGTTTCGTTCCGAACCGTTCTCAAATCTCTCCAGGTCGGAGAGTGAAACCATTCCTAGTATAAAGGTAACTTAGTAGGAATGACTCGCACCTTATGGCCTTTTTCCAATACTCACACTCTTACCTTGCATACCAGGACTACATCATAGGGATGTAGGTCGACACTCAGACAACCAGTACCCGTGGCACGGGAAAAATTTATGCCTAATGCGTTCAGGACATAAATGTCCAGTGATAACCATCGTCCCTCATTATCTTGTATTCCTTTCCGTGTAGGAAAAACCATGCCACTGAAGAAGCGTAACCAGTCCTCGAGCAAGAAACCTACACTCTTATTCGACGAAGCTACGTTCCAAGCTGCAGTCTCAGCAGCCGTAGCAGCTGTCATGGCTCACCTGAATGCTAATGCCGCCAATGTTAGCAAGGGCCCTGTCGGGATTTCCGATCCTAGCAATGGACAGCAACAACCAACACTTCCATACTCAGCCACCCAAGAACCTCCAATGAACCCACTAAAGAGAAAACTCAAGATTGAGGAGGGAAGTACCTCGGCTCAAGGACCTTTCGAAGGGCAACGAGCTGAGGTAGTCCATACCCCTGTCAATCCTTCCCTCCCGACCTCAAGAAGACCATACCTAGGAGACCTTCCCCACTGCAGCAAGTGCAGCTACCATCATTATGGTGCCTGCCAGGAACTCTTATGTGCTAGGTGCAACATGAAGGGGCATACGGCTCGTGTATGCAGAACTCCGGTGGAGCGTATTGCATCAATCACCAATGTGACGACAAATCCAGTTTGCCGTATATGTGGTGCGATTGGACACATCAAAAGAGATTGCCCAACTGAAGGAAACAACAAGGACACAGAAGGAGCCTAACTCTACTGCTTAGGAAGAATTGTCAAGGAACTCGATAGATTTTTGGTACCTCTCTCGATCTCGGATAACTAAACTAAAAACAATAAAGACTAATTCAAATGTAAATATTTCCCCAACAAGGCGAAAGTCGCAGCACTGTTTTAAAATTTAAAAATTCATCAGGTAAAACTATTATGGCTAAACATATACATTACGGCCATGTATATTTAAGATAGACAGACCTAGAGTGAGCGAATGCCGCCTCCTTTCCTGTTCCTCGTTTGGTTGTGGATTTAGGGTGGGGTCGCTCAGTCAACAGTCCTCCCCACCTTAAATATACATGACTAGTATATGTGAGGCGATTATAGAAATGCCTTGTGAGAATCCATTCATGAAAAGGTACTCTATTCGGAAACACTTAGGACTCTCTATAGCTCCGCGTCGACTCTATCAGTCCAAGTATCCGCAGCAGTGATACACAGGTTGAAACCCGGGACGCCTAGAACTTGTGTGCCTGTTCGGCACATGACTCTATCGATCTTCATTATGCATCAGGTCGGAGTGTGCCAACTTCGACGACTCTATTGATCATGGTTCGACTTCGTGCAACCATGTGTACATCCTTAGTGCTGTGTAAAAAGAACTTTCTCCATAGCCATGTCGGCAAATAAAGGTTCTCCCGAACCTAAAACTAACACAAATAATCAGACCTAATGCGATCCGTCAATCACCCCTCTTGTCTCGAACCTTCTGAAGTACCCAAGAGATGATACCGTACGCTGTTGACCGACCCCTTGTAGTCAGATGAACACCGAAGCGAAGGACACTGTAGAAACTCCAGTAGACGACGACCAACCGAAGCATACTCCGTAGATTCCCCCGGGAGACCCTTTGCACCTCGCACATCCGGTTCGTGAACCCAGAGAAACGAAGTCATGGGACTAACCACTATAGCCCGGTATACGCATAAAGGTGGCATATAATCGAGATCAAAAAGATTTAAGGTGTGTGTTTCCTCCCTATTCCCTGTTCCTCGTTGGGTCGTGGGTTTGGGGTGGAGTCGCATAGCTGAACATCCTACCGACCTCAATTGTATACTGCTTGCATACACCAAGTATTCGTGGTTAGGCTAAGCATGAGCTCTACCACGAACCTCTTAGAAAACACTTGCACCCTATTCCATAACATAGGAGCCGGAGTCAAGAGAATCACTGCGGGTTAAGCTAGCAAAGTTCCGAGTGATGAGACCCTATACTCACTAGATCTGACCTAGACCAAGGAAACTCAGAACCTTCGGAAGAGTGGTGCAGTAGGTGCTCGCACTACTCAGGCACCTCGTCCACCCAGTTATAGACAAGTGGTGCTTATCATCCTCCACCCTCTCGCAAGGAGGAAATCATCGTCGCCCTATAGACGATGAATTACACTTCCGAAGTGAACACTAGGATACCGAGAACCACAGGATAACCTTCGTAGCCAAGAATCCTTGATCAAAGTGCGATAGTCGTTGCGTTGAACCTCGTGACCCAGATCCCGAAGAGATTATAGACTCGACACCAGCCTTGGTGTTAGTCGAAGGGTTATACAGTAACATACGCTTCCCGCACTAGGATAAACCAAGGTCTTAGAGATTCATTGGACTATTAGGTGTTCCACGAATACTATCTCACACAGAGATAGTAGAACCACCTCTCGAGATAGTCCCACACTCGTCTGATGAAACTCTATCTCCCCGACCCTCAGGGTTTCCGCATCTCAAGATCCTTTAGTGCAGATTCATTTTGCACAAGCTTGAGATAGACACTCTACAGCAAACCGATAACCATAGTCACGCAACCCACTCGACGATCTAGAAAGTCTTTATCAGCCTGTTGACAGGAAACACGAAACCAAAAGATCACTCGAGATTCCTAAGAACCAACCTGAAGGACTACACACACAGCACGAGTAAGAATGTTAGGAACTTCGGAATGGCGAATCATGCCAGTGATGATCTTGCCATAGAAGTATACTATGTTCTGAGTACTGAAAAGCTCTACCATTCAGAGAGCTTAGGACCATATGAGAATCCTCGCAGAGACTTGGTCCACCCCTTTTCAGGCCGTTACTACTTTCAGATATACCACCAGATTCACACCCGGTCGATCCACTTCTTAGACTTGATATGTGATTTTCCGACGACACTCTTCACGCCTCACTCATCTTGATAGAATCCAATGCAAACCCTAACCTTATAGATACACCAGTTGGAACCCACTAGCTACACGAGACGGAATCCGCATCCCGTATGTGAGGGTCTGTTGGAATGACAAACATAGACCGGAGATCACTTGGGAATGCGAGGACAACCGTATAGGAAGTACTCTCTTACCTCTATTTGGCCATTCATACCTACTTCCTTGCCTAGACCTGAATTTCGGGACGAAATTCCCTCTAACGGGGGGATGATGTGACAACCCAAGTTGTTCCGTTACATTTCCCCGTTACCGTTAACGGAATATTCCAGATTATAAAAGTTTCGTTAATAAGAGGTCGTCAAATAAATAAATGTTTCACTTAATTATGTCGTTAAGTCGTGATAAGAGAAATAAAAACTCATAATACACATTTCCATTTAGTTGGAAAAGTTAGTTTTTATTATTACGACCACTAAATCGGGTGCGACCAAAAGCCCCGTATAACGACAGTATTGAGTAGAATCCCACTGAGCCCCAACTCCAACCCCTATATAAGGGTGAGTGGAGTCCATTGGAGACTTTTTACACTCTCCAAACTCTCTCTCTCTCTCTCTCTACAACTTTTTCCCGAGCCAAAAATCGTCCATTTCGAGCCCCAAACGAGTAGGTAAACTATCCTAACTCGTTGTATAACTTATCTAGTGTACAAATTCAAGTTTAAAACATAAAATAGGGACAACATCATGACTTTATGGCCCAAGAACACTCTTGGGCCGTGAACACCAATTAATGGGGTTTTTAAGCCCCAAAACCCCTCCAAATTGTCCCTAAGGCTTAGATATGACTTGTAGGCTTATGGAATCGGACTTAGAACACCTTGAACTGGCATTTGGAAGAGTAAACAAGAGTTTACTGCCCAAGAACATGCTTGGGCCGTACACTCCTCTTCATGGGGAGTAAACTCATTTTTGTGTGTTAAAAATGCTCCTAAACACACCAATGGCCTTGGATTAATTTCTAGAATCGACCAACAACAAGCTAGGGACCTTAAATGCAATTAAAACAACTACATAAGGAGTTTACGGCCATAAACCCCTCATGAAAGGGTACCTGGGCCATAAACTCCCAAAAAGGGGTTATTTGGTGCCCTAAACTCCCCATTTGACTTGGAAAAATGCTTAGGAATTTACCCACTACCACTTAAGCCCTTAAAACACCAAAAGAAAGAGGGTATAGGAGCTTACGGCTGTAGGCTCCCTTGCTTATGGCCGTAAACTCCTCAAAGGGGCCATTTCATGCTTAAACTCATTCACACTTGAGGGTTTTGGACATAGAATAATTCCTTGAGCAAGCTAGAAGCCTTAAACACACTAGAACCCCTCACCATGAGTTTACGGCTGTAAACTCATGGTGAGTAGTCCCTGGGCCGTAAACATGGTGTTAAGGGTTTACTCTTGGAGAGTAAACTCCATTCCTAAGCCATTTGAGCCCTTAGTTGTTAACCGGGACACATCAAACACTTAACCAAGGTGTTTTCCGCTCCTTAGGGTGCGTATACTTGTTTGATTAGTATTATATGTACTAATTGCATGTGAACATATGCTTTCATATGTTAAATAGGTCATTGTGTGTGTTCGAGTCCTTGCGTGACACCGAACGCCCAAACGGCACCTTCGTCAGATCTACTAACACCAGGTGAGTTCATACCCATGAATGAACCTTTTAAATGTTTTTACATGTTTTATAGGGGGGGGAATACAAGTTAAACATGCCAGTTATCATATCAATCATATGTGATTGATAACCCGCATGCACAAGATTTTACCATTTTGTACACTATTTTACTGAGTAGGACACTATAAATGGTTTTCTAAAAGGTTTTCACTTGTTCAAGTTCTTACTTTTACTGATTTATCAAAGTTTCATTTCAAACTGATTTATGAAAGATTTCCAAAGAATTTCTAAAAGTGTTTCATCAAACTTATTTCACAAAGGAATACCAAGTCGTGATTTTCTTAAAATATAAAGGTTGTTCAAAGTTTACGTCTATGCTTTTATACTTCTACTCGATAATGTTTCCACTTTGAGATACACTTATACTTGATAACGTTTCCACTTCCTGATACATTCATACCTGATGGGCGCTTATACTTGTTCACACAATTACTTAGAGATACGTTTCTACTTCACTTATGCTTGATATCGCTCCACTCCACTTATACTTGTAGTCGCTTATACCTGATAGACGCTCTTACTTCACTTATGTCGTCTCTATTTCGTGATGTGCTTATACTTGTTCGACACTCCTACTTCACTTGCGATCGCTCCTACTTCACTTGTTAGACACTCCTACTTCACAAGAACCACTTTTACTTGATACACACTCAGTCGTAGTTAGATGTATGTCTGTGCTTATATAGATACATATAAGTAATGACTGAAAGACTTAGGAAGGATCGTCCGCCCTATTTCCTTTTCTTTGTTGAGATGTTGTCTGGTGGGATCGGATGTCCGTCCGATGTTCATTTGGTTCATTAGTTATATACTATGTATATGAGTATGGACGTACAGGAATGCTCTAGTCGATTCAGTTAAGAGTCTCTACCTCTAGTCTACACTTACATTAGAAACACACACTACCCACTATTTGGAAGTCTTTACCCACTATTTGGGATGCATCTACAGGACACGGCCTTCTCCATAGTCTAGTTGGTAACGAGAGTCTCCTGTAGGGAGAGCGGACATTGTGTGTATAGATCTATACGGGATTGTCAACCCTGCACCCAGACTGCTAGCTATAGTCCCGGCCTACCAAGCCAATGGGTGACAAATGTCACATCTTATAGAGGCTTGTAGGGCGTCTGGACCTCTAGTCAGTATGGTTACGAGTATCCCGGGTTACCTTATAATTCATCGCTTTAAGGTAACGGTATTTCACCAGCAATCTACACTGTATGCTGGTAACTCATTTTCAGAGTCACACTGTTTTGACCTTACAAGACGTATCTTTCATTTGATGTTGTCTGGGGTCTGTATGCACTGTATTCACTGTTCTGACCTTACAAGACGTATCATTCATTTGATACTGTCTGGGGTCTGTATTCACTGTTTGAGACCTTACCAGCAGTGCCTTTCATTTGGTACCTTCTGGGGTCTGTGCCTCCATTTGTTAGACTGAACCAGGCGTGTCATTCGTTCGATACTTTCCTGGAGTCTATAATTCCTTGCCTTAGTCAGTAGTCCTCACTGCTGAGGCATATTTTATTCCCTGATGTCGTTTGTTTTCCTCAATAATCAAATTCAGTATTTTAATAATGATAGCAATTTAGGGAAACTACTTTTTACCACATAACACTGACCAGTCTTGGTAGAAGACTGCTTTTATTAAAGAAAATATAGGATTTTCTGGAATGAACTCTAATACACTGTAATCTCTGAAACTACTACTTTTATTAAAGTTATTTGAATGATAACGTCACTAAATGCTTATGAACTCACCAGCATTTGTAAAAATGCGGATACTCGCTTTTCAAATAACTTGTATTCTTAGGGTAGCATTAGACAGGTACACACCCGGAGCTGTTGATGAAGATAGCTTAGTACCATGCTGTATCTATTCTATTCGCTTGTATACTTTAATACGTTGTAATGTAATTCATGTAAAACTACTACTATTAATGCAATGTTTTGTTGTACTTTGATTATTATATGCATGTGTTGTGATACTTGACATGACGTCATCTACCCCAGAACGTTTCCGCCGTTACGGTTTTGGGGTGTGACACCAGAAGTGCTTGTTGGTAGATCTAGGACCCTTTCGGTACCTTTGTCCATAAATATCCAAGATTTAGGGCATTTGTGGTCTTATGCATGTGTTAAGTCATTTGTTAAGCTCTTTTGAGCTCTAAGAGCCTCATTAAGTCATGCATGCACGTAAAACTGGTAACTTTACATGATAAACCATCTTAAGGAAGTCAGATCTGAGTTTGCGTTGATGTATAAATAGATTAAGAGCTAAGAAAATAAAGGTTGGCCAAATGATGGAGTTCGTTGGGCATACAAGCAAGTACGTTGCGCGTATAAGCCCTGAAGCGAGTACGTTGAGTGTACGAGCTGAGTACGCCCCACGTACTCAACAATGAGATTCAGACATGTGGGATTCTTGGTATTAGGTTAAGTTTGGATTTTGATTTCTTGGGCCTTTTAGGGCCATCGGGATTCTTCTGTTGGGTTGTTGGTATTTTATTGGACTCCTTGGTTGTAGGCCCATGAAAGAGAATTGGGCCCAATTTGGGAAATTGGGCCATATTGGGCTTTGAGTGATTGTTATGTACATTGGGCCTTCGGACAATTGGATTTGGCTTTTGCCTTGGGCCAACTTGGGTAAAGGGTAAAAATGTTTTTTTACCCTAGTTTGGACTCTTAGTGTGAGACTGGATCCAATTTTTAATTGGATGGTATTTTGAGATTGATAGCGCGAAGATTCTAGCGGGCCAGCTGCGAGAGAGTTATATGTGGGATTCAACAGTGCGAGGTGAGTTTCCTCACTATGTTTAGCGGGTTGAAGGAATCAATGTCGGCCCACGGTTTTGTTATGTTAGGATGCTAGATGTCTGCGTAAAGCTTGCATGTGTTATGTGCTCGTATGCTTATCCGGCGGGGCCCGATGACCATTCTATATGCTATATATCTTTGTGATTACTGCATGTGTTATATGTTTATATGTTTATATGTATGCTGGGCGGGGCCCAATGAATGACATATCTGTATACCGAGTGGGGCTCGATGTCGGGCGGGGCCCATTATATGTTTATTTATGTATGTATGATATGTGGTATTTTGGGGAATTCACTAAGCTTTGTGCTTACGGTTTTTAGTTTATGTTTCAGATACTTCTGGTTTCCAAGGGAAGAGCAGACGATGATTGTAGAGCACACACCACTCGATTCCGCATTTTGTGATTTACTCTAATAATGATGATTTATTGACAAACTTTGATTACTTTGGTTTTATGAAAATGATATGATTTGCTGTTTTATTGTAACACCCCGGAATTCAGGTTCAACCATTTAACCCTTCATCTTTTCCAAGTTGTCATGTTAGGTCCCTTTGTGTTAAGTGCTAAGCTTGTGAGTACGTTGGGCGTACAAGGAGTACGCTGCGCATACTAGCGCGCTTATTTTGTACGCGGTTTCATCCGGGTACGCTAAGCGTACCTAAGGTTAGAGAAGCAGATCTAACCTCAGAAGTTCATTTGAGTATGATTATGGAAGCAACTCGTCGAGTTCATAAATGGACTCGATGAGTCGAGTCAGGGTTGCCCTGCGATTCGTGACAGGAGGAACTCATCGAGTAAAGGGGATGACTCGACGTGCCAAGCGAGGATAGTTGGATTCAGAAGACCCGTATGAACTCGCCGAGTCACTCATGTGGACTCAACGAGTCGGGTCAAAGTGTGACCGTTCACTTTCATTGACCTTAGGTTTCTAGTGAAGACTGATTCAAGAGAGTTCAGGGAGGGGTAGATGGCCTTCTACCCAATCTTTAGAGATGAGACTATGAGAGAATATTGATATGGGATGTTATTTAAATGATAGGAAGAGGCTAGGTCGGGACGTTGAGCACGAGAGTTTATCTGACTTCATTGAGGTGAGTCTTCTCACTATACTGTATGTAGAAGGGTACCTATGTGTGACCGGAAGGTCTTATAGGCTATGAGATGTACGTGTTGTATGACGTTATGTGATATGTATGTTTTATGTATGTTATGTATGATAAGGACCGGAAGGTCAAGATGATATGGACCGGAAGGTCAAGAGGTTACGGACCGGAAGGTCGATAAGGGTAGGACCGGAAGGTCTACCGGGATTCGGGACGGAAGTCCCTTGAGACACTTGGAACGGAAGGTCCCACAGAGTTTTGGCCTGGAAAGGCGTATGTGTTGTATGTGGTATTTTGGGGAACTCACTAAGCATGTATGCTTACAGTTGTTGTGTTATGTGTTTCAGGTACTAGCAAGGATCGCAGGAAGGCGCCGGAATGATCCGTACACACTCATAGAGATTATGTTGAGATTCTGGGAATTGTTTTCTTATGATAACATTGGATATATTATATTTTGGGATTGATTTTGATGATTAATAGTATGATTTAAAAATGAAAAAATTGTTTTGAAAATTTACGTTGTTACAAGTTGGTATCAGAGCCTTTGTTTGAGGGATCCGGTGCATCTTCGGGTGTATCTGAACTCAAAATGAGGATTGGAGAAAGTTTTTCATAAAATAAACAATTTTTCTAAAGAAGTAAATGAATTTTAGAAAAGCAGAAGGAAGCAGTGTGTACGATCCGCAAGTGCCCGAATGGTGATTTCCCAAAATACCCTTACATTATGCGTTATGAGATATGTTATGATATGTTATGCTAAAGTAGGTTAGGTAGTCATATTAGGACTAGAGTGGCCTGATTTGTGATGCCTTAGCCTAGGAAGATTTCTGTTGCTATGAGATGCTTGAGAGTGAGTAGGTAACAATGAGGAGTATATGAGAGGTCTACCGAAGGGTAGCCTATGCTAGCGAGATGTAGAGTACTTGTGATATGGGATCCAAGGAGGAGGACTTGTGGTGAATACTGATGTAGTGTGGACGGTAGTATAGGGCCCGTACTACTGAAGACACCGGATCAGTGTGTAGTCCATGTAAGAATCCTTAGGGTACTAGGGAACAAGTAGGGTTGAGTTATCAAGTACGAGTATACATGAGCGACTCTCTGATATTTTATGTTGTATTTCAGAGATATCATGGTTGGGACACGGCACAGACCTAAGATGAGCGGCATGAGTAACGAGGAGCTTCGTTAGATGATCCACGATGAGGTGGCAGCGGCGATTCGAGTCGAGATTCCAGAGATGTTTGGGTCTATCAAGACCACATTGATTGAGAATTTTGATGAGCGGTACGCAACGGTGAGGCTGCGGCTGCTGCAGCTACTGCATCTGTGGCTGCTACCAAGCCTTAGGGAGGTGACTTTTTGTTGTTTCGATAGTTCAACAACACGAAGCCACCAGAGATTGACGGGACATAGGATCCGATCGCTGCGATGAGATGGATTTCTGATATCGAGGGATGCTTCTACACGTGTTCATGTCCGGAGCATCTGAGGGTACAGTTCGTGCTAAACCAGCTTCACTTGGGAGCGAAGACTGGTGGAAGTTCGTGACGGAGAGCTTCACTCTTGCAGAGATTTCAGAGGTTACCTGGGAGAAGTTCACCACCATGTTTAGAGACAAGTATGTTCCTCCGGTGGAGAGGGAGCGGCTGGCTCAGGAATTCTTGTCCCTCAACCAGGGCACTGATTCTGTTACTGTGATCACCAGGAAGTTTCATGAGAGGGTGATGTTCTGCCCTGAGTAGGTGTCTACCGAGCAGGTACGCATGAGCCAGTATTTGAGAGTTTTGAGGAGGGATATTCAGGAGTTCGAATTGAACTCGACTTACTAGACATTTGCTAAGATCGAAGCAAATGCTCGGAAGAGGGAGATTGAGTTGGAGACTCAGGTCAGGGAGGAGGCCGAGTCTCAGGGGATGGATCGGCAGCCAGCACAGTCTCAGCCGGCAGCCAAGTGGGCAAAGCCCGCCGAATCGAGATCTGGAGGCCAGAAGGGCCGCACTTGTGGGAAGTGCGGCAATGGGCATATCGGGGTTTGTCGATCGGGTGCTTGCTACAAATGTGTCAAGGAGGGGAATATAGCCAAGGATTGCCCCAAGGGGATCATGGTTTGCTTTCATTGCAACCAGATGGGTTATCGGAAGGCCGAGTGTCCGCATCTGCATGGGACAACACATGGAGCGCCGCAGGGATCTGCCCCTGCAGCCGTGCGAGCTATTAAGGTTCGACTGGTGAAGGCCGAGGCACCGAAGGCTTGCAGGAGAGCCTTCCGGTTGACAGCGGAGGAGGTCCATGCAGCGTCCGATATCGTGGCTGGTATGTATTCTTTCATTTATTTATGCTAATTTTGAGGTGTTGTACTTATATTGGAAGGTAACTCACCTCAAAAGGCTGGTTGCTGAAAAGTTGATCAGCAAATGTCTGACAACTGCTCTGGTGATCCTCTAGCTATATTTCCATAAAACACTTAATCAGACATTGATACCATTCCCAGGGTAAAATGACTATTTTACCCCTGACTGATTCCAAATCAAAATCAATTCAAGGTCAAAGTCAACTTCCAATTGACCTGAATCGTCGAGTTGGCTTGCCAACTCATCGAGTCTATATCCAGTCTATTGTCCTTACTCCTGTCTCTACTCGTCGAGTTAGGTATTTACTCGACGAGTTCACTTCCTAACTGATACCCTATGGTCCTTCATCCGACTTTCCGAGTTGTATGAACAACTCATCGAGTTAATCTTCATCCGATGAATACGTTCTGTCCTCGGCTCGCCAAGTTGTATGAACAACTCGTCGAGTTCTATGAAGATTGCCTTGGACTCGCTGAGCACCTTCATGCACTCGCCGAGTCCCATGAACTTCCAGATCAATGGCTTAGTCCAGAACATTAGGTCACTCCCCTGAGACCCCCTTAAAACATTCCACACTCAACTAGGTCCTTTCGACCCCCAATAGAATGGGACAGAACCCCTAGACTCGCCGAGTCCAAGAATGGACTTGCCGAGTTGGTCACGTCCATTCCCTAAATCTTTGCTTTCTGATGAACATCCTTTGATCAAAAGATAGATCCAAGCTTCTACAATTGATCTAGCACGTCAAGTTACAAACTTTACGTGCTTGCATGGGACTTTGAGCTCAAAAGGACATAAAACAAGATCATATGGCACATTGGACCTTTCATGGGTGCAAAAGCAACCCAAATCTGCCTAGAGACTCCTTTCATGACGTGATTAAGAAGCTTAAACCCCCAACCATGTTTGCAAACATGGTTGGCCACCAAAAATGGCTCATAAAAGCCCTAAACCTCCCAAAGAGGGATCTAACAAATGAATGAGCAAGATCACAGCCTTTTACCTTCAATGAGCCGATGAAGGTGCACAAACTCAGGTTCCCTTGATTTCAACTTGCTTCCTCAAGCTTCTCTCCTTCCTTCCTTAAGATCACAACACCAATATCCACCAACAAGGCTTAGATTGCTTCAAAAACGGCTAGGGTTTCAGTGAGGGGTGTTTGGGAGAATAATGGAGTGATGGAGGTTGCATAAGGTCGTTTAAATAGGGTGCAAACCCCTGGATTAGGATTTTTGTCTAGACAGTGGCTACTCGCCGAGTTTGCAACTTAATCTCCGCGTCTCATCCCGCTTCTACTCGGCGAGTCAGTCCTTCGACTCGCCGAGTCCAAGGCCAAAATTATAAATCATTAATAGAATTAAATACAAGAATATGCTCCAAGAACCAGTTGCTACACCTTATGGCCCTTAGTTGCGGCTACCTTCGTTCTAGAGAGCACCAACGAATCTGTGAGCCTTGAGAGTGAGAGAAGAGCCATTGTTCACCATTTCTTGTATGTTTTAGCAAGAAGGAAGGAGGTACAACAAGCTAAGAGGGTTGAGGAGCTTGGATCCACTTCTATTTGATTAGAGGAAGTTGTTGGAGGTAACAATTTGTTCCATTCTCGTGTTTATAATGATTCTAATGGAATCTAGGAATTTCTTTATGCCTCTTTTAGTTTGAATCTGGAGTATGTGAGGTCACAAGGCGAAATTGTTCATAGATCTGGACCTTAAGAGGTGCAGTGATTCCTTACCACTCTGCTTTATTCCATACCTTTTGAGTTATGAGCCTAGGAGGCCATTTTAGAGGTTATCTCACCAAAGGACGCTTTGGTTGTGTTGCATGTGTACCGAGCTTCGACCATTACATGATTATCATGCATGGGAAGTTCAGATCTATAGGTTAGAGAACCAGATCTGACCTCAGAAGGTCATTTGAGTATGATCATGGAAGCAACTTGTCGAGTTCATAAATGGACTCGACGAGTCGAGTCGGGGTTGCCCCGCGATTCGTGACAGGAGGAACTCATTGAGTGAAGGGGATGACTCGACGTGCCAAGGGAGGCTAGAAGGACTCAGAAGACCCTTATGAACTCGTTGAGTCACTCATGTGGACTCAAGGTGTCGGGTCAAAGTTTGACCATTGACTTTTGTTGACCTTTAGGTTTTGGACAAGACTGATTCAAGAGCGTTCAGGGAGGGGTAGAATGGCCATCTACCCAATCTTTAGAGACGAGACTATGAGAGAATATTAATCGGGAATGTTATTTGAATGATAGGAGGAGGCTAGGTCGGGACGTTGCACATGAGAGTTTATCCGACTTCATTGAGGTAAGTCTACTCACTATACTCTACCTGGAAGGGTACATATGTGTGACCGGAAGGTCTTATATGCTATGAGATGTATGTGCTATATTCTGTTATGTGATATGTATGTTTTATGTATGTTATGTATGATAAGGACCGGAAGGTCAAGATGATATGGACCGGAAGGTCAAGAGGTAACGGGCCAGGAGGTCGATACGGGTAGGACCGGAAGGTCTACTGGGATTCAGGACGGAAGTCCCCTAAGACACTTGGACCTGAAGGTCCCACAAAGTTACAGTTGTTGTGTTATGTGTTTCAGGTACTAGTGAGGATCGTGGGAAGGCGCTAGCATGATCCGTACCGACTCATAGAGATTATGTTAAGATTCTGGGAATTGTTTTGTTATGATAACATTGGATACATTATGTTTTGGGATTGTTTTTGATGATTAAAAGTATGATTTAAAAATGAAAAAATTGTTTTGAAAATTTACGTTGTTACAGCCCAACAGTCGAATGAGTGTATGTTTTGAAATAGCAACACCATATTGGAATAGGGAATCAAAAGAGTAGAGACTTTTCAATAGATTAGATGACTGCCGATATTACTGGTATTAATGATGTAAATGAGTTCGGGAAAAATGACCTAGTAGTAGGTCTTACATCATATCATAAGGGAAAATGTTGACAGTTTAGAAGTCTAGATAAAGTACTTGAAAGACAGGAATAATTACAAACGGGTGCTACTTAGTGCATAGCTAAAAAAGGCTATTCCTTAAACCAAAAGGAAAGATTAGTTAGACATCTTCTACTGGCGACGGGTACTCCTCGATTGGACCCTCATATCAGAGAGTTGGTGAACTATGTCTGGAAGATGTCGTTCATGAGCACTCTGACGCACTCGAACTTCTATGACTTCGGCTCGGGATGCAGAAAACTATTGTTATAGAGTCTCATTGAATCTCCTAGTACTTTCCATTGCCTCTTCGAGATGGCGAATACGAACCGTGTTAACACTAGAGTTGGCATCAATTTCCATGACTTGGTCGATGGCCTCCCGACCTTGCTCGACATTCCGAGCAATCCTACGGACCATGATGGGCAAGACTCGTTCAGCTAGACCTCCCTCGGTTAAATTTTAAAAGCTTCAGTCTCCATTGAAAGGTAAGGGCTGACACTGCTCATCACTGCTACTGTTCAAGTTTGTCGCCCACAAGGGTGTAGGACCTCGAAATGCTGGTCGGGGGTTGAGATTTGGGACTTGAACCCCTTGAGGTAGGTTGTTGACTTCTGGCTCAGATTCAGAATTATCCGAAAAGCCTTTAGTTTGGTGATCGTCCAAAGGGATTGGATGATCATATTCTAGATCTTCTTCAAGCCATCCAACATTTCCTTCATTTGGGAAGTATAGGTCGCCGTGGGGATGGAATCCAGCCATGTTATCTACGCAAGAAAAGGGATAAAGAAATAAATAATAAACGTATTAACTAGCGAATTATAAGAGGATATTTATCAGTTACTTCAAGACTTGTTTGGTGCATACCAGTTATATGAAATCAAAACAGGATAGAACTTCGAATAAGTGACCCTAACTCTAAACCCACAACCAAACAAGGAACAGGGAGTAAAGCAAAGATCACAGATTCTCATTCTATGACATCTTAGCTACATATAACCTTAGCGTATCCACTTAGCAACTATTGACATACTAATAAAGACCTTTTTAGTTCTCAGGTAAGAATTATTGTAACACAAAATATGTTGGGCTTGGAGCATTCTAACACTCCTAAGTGTACATGCAACCCTAAATACCTTGGATCTATGTTTTCTCTATTATACATGCAATTATGAACTTTCTAAGGTGTTACCCTATCTAGCATACAATAATTGATACTTGGGTAATCAAATGGATAGAGTACATACCTTTGTTGATGTAGCTTGTCTTCATGAAGCTTGAGTCCCTCGTGCCCCATGTGTGACACCTCAAATGGTTCACACAACACCAAATACACTTGGAATATATTAGAGAGAAATTCACACTTCATAAAATCGGCTAGCCCTTTCACACATATTCTAGTGCCGATTTTGTCAACAATAAGATGCTTATCTAGTTAGTCACAATTACGGTGAACCCTAATTGTCATGGCTTTCCATTTCCTTGGATACATGGGTTCAAATACACCATGAAGCATCCTATAGGTTTTAGCCCAACTTGATAATCCATGGAGCATTAGCCCACTATACAAGTATGGATGATTTACACAATCAACCCATATATTTAATTAGTCTTCTTTTGATCACTTAATTAATCCTAGATTAATTATTGATCAATACTAATTAGATAATCTTATTAAAATATTAGAACTTATAATATATTAACAAACATTAAGTGTTATTTCTCTCATTATAGTCTATCCAAATGCATGATGCCATGCAACCCAATGGACCATGCCGGTTCGGGTCAAGTCTGACCAATTCTAGTTATGGACTTAGACATTAATCCAATAGTCTCCTACTTGGATAAGTCTAAAACTATTATTGCAAGTATGACTTCCAGAACCGACTGGCAATCGTAGCTCTCAAAACCTTTCGTCGAACTTTAACCTTGCCGATGATCTCTGACCATGGTCAATGACTTGTCCATTAGATAAGGGATCATATATTCGTCCATTCTAGATATCATATGGACTGATACATGGATTATAATCATTCTCTCTGTACCTTTGTTGTTTCCCGATTTCTGATTTATGATGACTGACTAATTGAACAAATCAAATCAGTCCAGGCCCGGCCGAGCACTTATATTTGTCATCACCAAATCATCGAGGCGCCCACAGATATCGCTTTTATCCCAAATGTACAAGGAATGGATAAAATTCAACTCATATGGCTTCTTGTACTACTTGTTGAATCATACACAAAGGCACGTTTTATAACATCGAGTTACCAATGCGTTTTCGTGCAATGAATGTATAACCAACTGATAGTAACAACTCATATATCTAGGTTTGAAGAATATAAGATATTATCATCTCATGATCACTCATGATAAAATCCATGATGTGATTCCAATGAGCGCGGGTTGAATCCAATACTCAGAACTTATGAGCACTCATGAGTGTTGTAGCACCAACTTGTCCAACATCTTAGACCTCTACAAGCCCAACCCATGATAGTCTTGATTCATATCTACTTCCTACATATAACTGACTGTGGATGGTTTGAATAACTTAGTCATTCAGAACAATGACCTAGTTATTCTGGAAGTCAAAACATACAAAGTGAAACACAATAATAATCGAATCCACTACGGTCTGAGAACTTATGAATATAAATAAAACACCTTTTATTTATCACCATATGATTACACATTATTTATCAGCTATCAACTTTATTCTTGAATTAAAACAATAGTTGTCCCATGCTCCAAGCATGTACACTATGATTTCTAAACACTAGTCATGCCATACACCAAGTATGCATACTATGTTTGTCTATGATCTTTACTTTGCGAAATAGACCAATTGAACATAACTCCAATGATTCTCAATTCACAATCCCAAATCCTTACTGCAAATGCAAGAATTCCAAATTCATCCCATTTACTGAAATCTGTTAGATTCTAAACTTATATGCATTGATCCTCTTGTAATGATTATGCACAAAGTCACAAGGAGTTGACAACAAACATTACAGAGCATTCCAAAGGAGATCAACTCCTTGGAAACATCCTTCTTGCATTAAGTTTTCCTAATCTTACACAAATTGAATAATTTCTAACTTTGAAACATTTCCATATTCCATTTTGACTATCACTTCTGAACAAGAGTTGCCTCCTTACAGATTATGTCAATATGGTCCTTCCATAATTAACACTATACTTCCAAATGTCCCTGAGCAACCAATCTTTGGTAAACCTTAGATTATCCTCAACAATTGCTTAAGCCTTTTAGTCATATTGAATTCTAGACCTTTTCCCTTCTTAATGCCCCATGCATTTGGAAAATTTTAGAAAGGATGAATATAGCACATGTAATCGATCCTATATCCGAAGCATATGGGACACGATTCATGATGTCTCACATAAAGACTAAACCAGTCTTTTGCTATAATATTTTCCATTTCAGATTGCCATGTTCTCATAATTCAGATTATGAAAAGGGATGACGTAATCATAATTGAATTTTAGAACGCAAATAATGGGCCCATATATAGAATTTTCTTATATTGAGTCATTCCATCATATCATTCATATATATACTTGACTAAATTTGATTAAAATCTCACGATCTAAGCTTATAGATTTGATATGAAGTATAATTTCGTCTCCCTTAATTATAGCAAAACAACTTTTCCTAATTGAAACCTTTTGTTTTCTATAATTAACATTGCTAACTTGCATCCTTTATCATAATTATCATGCTCCCACTAACATGATGATTATTAGCATAACACTTATGCTCCCACTAGCTTTGACATGTACTCAGAAATAAGCTAAACTTCTAGAAAAACAATACTTTATTGACTTTCTTACCAAAGTTCAGATTTCTGATACTAGATTGCTTTGATAAAACTTTATCAATATCATACACCTTATCTTAGATAGCTCATAAGTGTGTCAAAAAATTTTAAGATCTCTGAAAAGGGATGTCATAATCATAGTCTCGATTGTTTAGACCTTTGCCACTTCTCATAAGTCCTTGTTAGTATGCTAGTTAACCACACATGCTCCACTAAAGACTTTGAGAATGCAAATATCACAATTGCTATCTAGCTAAAATCTACTTAGTGAAATTGTTTCCTCATCATCATTTTCATGAATCAGAGAGAAACTTTATGACACTTAGATTTAATAGTGTATGTGTTCTTATCTGTAACGCCCGTAGATCCGGGTTCAATTTAGAAGCGATAAGTGTCGAAAACGAATTTTTGGAAAAAGATTATTTATAATAAATAGTCTTAACCAAGTTGTAGAATATGTCTCAAGGTTTCTGTACATATAAAGAACACTGAAATCCGAGTTATAACAAAGAAGTTATAACCCGTCGAAGTTTCGAGATGAAACCGGCACGACACCAGGAAGCGTAAATAATGAATTTACGATAGAGCGAGATTTAGCCTTAGCGACCTAAACGAAAGTCGAAGAATATGTTACACCAAGAAAATCAATAAAAAGAACGCCCAAATCTGACTTCGTATGAAGAAGTTATGATTTTGCTAAGATTCGGCTTAGCAGTGCACGACCCGAAACTCGAATTTTAGTTCGAGCAGTTTTTGGCTTACGCGACCTAAATGAGAGTTGAAGATCTCATTAATAGGAACTCAACGGTAAAAAAGATAGACGAAAACGGAGTCCGTATGAAGGAGTTACGAATTCTTCGCGGTCATTTAGCAGTCTAATCTCCTCGTACTGTTAAATTTAAGATTGGTCGAGAAATAGCCGACGGAGTCTAAATGAAAGTTGTAGAACTTGATTTTACCTACGCGTGGATATAAAGAACGTAGAAAACGGAGCTCGTATGCGAGAGTTATGATTTTTCTAAGTCAGGAGGCTGATTCGCAATATTGGGTGACGTGGCGCGATCACAACCATTGCTTTCTCTCCAAGGAAAGCCATCAGATGATGACATGTGGCACCAACTCGGTGAGTAGGTCCTCCTACTCGGCGAGTCCATCAGGATTTCACACTATAAATAGATGTGTCAGGTTCCATTCATTCTCACACATTTCCTTTTCCACTCTCTCTCTCTCTCTAAACTCTCTCTCTAGCCACCCTTAAGCCCCCTAAAGCCTAGGTAAACACCCTAGTACCCGAAGGAAGCCACGAGGCTCCAGAAGTCCCAAGAAAAGAGCCTTTTGGCTCGGAAAGTTGCTCCAGCGAAGCCCGGTTTTGAGAAAAACCCGTTGTAAGTGAGCTACTCCTAACCTATCTTTAGTTTAGCTTATGTTTTAATATAGTGATGTTATTAGGGCCTTATAATAAGTACTTGGGCTATTATTGTAGGATATATAAGTATCGTTTAACGCTTATATAATAATAATAATAGCTAGACTAATAATTAGTCATGGTGAATATTAGACTAAACCCTAGTGGCAATGACACTAGGTTTTGCCGAAGGAAAAGTGTGTTAAGAGTAACGAAGTGCTGTCCAAGCGCCGAGTCACCACCTACTCAGGTGAGTGCATAGTTACCTTCATCTTACACATAGATATGAAGTATTTTACATAAATTACATGCTATGTGTGCATATTATCTGAATACTTGTTGTCTATGTTGGATGAATGATTTTATACATATTTTAAATGATTTAAACTGTATATTTATTTTATATCTACAAATATGTTGGGATAAAACATGGGTAGATGAAATAGTTGGTGTGTGATGAAATAGGTGATGATAGGAAGGTGATGATAATTAGGTGAGGATAGATAGGTGATGATGAATCGGTGATGTAGGATACTACAACCTTGTCCGACAATTTGGAGATGTAGTCATCTACCAGAGTATAGATGGCGACCACGGACTATTATAGACAACCCCATGGAAACACCATCAGGCTCATAACCTATAAGTGATGCATTAAGAGTTCAAGCGATGTAACTACGTATTCATGCGATGATACTCTAACCCCCTTACTATGAATTACGAGTTCAGGCGATGTTGTAACTACGTATTCATGCGAGGATAACCTAACCCTTGGTGGGCACATATTGAGGGAGTAATCCCTGAATCAATACTGTCTAGGCGATGTAGGCGATGATCCTTAGGAACAAACATAAAAGGAGAGGCGATGTAAGGAGATGAGAGGTAAAATATGATGTAGGAGATGACCCTTAGGATAAATCCTTAGGGAGGGTACTTAGGAATAAAGAAGATCATGGGGATGGGTAATTGGGTTAACTGTTTGATGATTGAACATAATAATTATATTATTGTGGGTTGAAAACGCTATGTATTCACCAGGTTTCCCAACCTGAGCTACTCAGTTTATTTATATCACATGTGTTGTTATGAAGTCACATTACACTGAGAGATTAAAGAGATGTAAATCACTAGTGTAAATAAATGTATGTTCTGTTTATGATTATGTTATTGTATTGACAATGACATCGCTAACGTTTTAAAATGAATAAAATATGTTTATTCGAAAATGTTTTGATAACGTATTTAACATGTTTTTCTGGGAACAAATTCCGCAACATTTTTATGAAAATAAGTACTCTGATTTTTACAAAGCATAAACAAAATCGGTCTTTTCTGGCCGTGAAAATGGGGATGTCACAGTTGGTATCAAAGCATTAGTTTAAGCGAACTAGGAATATGGATTTATTTCTAGACTTAAACTTAGAATGCTTAGTGATGATTATGAGGTGTGAGCACTAGCTTATTTTAGGAATTATGCCTAAAATGCTTTTATGTGTTAAATGCTTTATACCTTATATGCTGTTATTTATTCGGATCTATGGTATGTTGCCGACCGGATCTGGAAACCTTATGTGTTTAGGATTCTAAACGTATGACTACGATATTAGAACTAACATGTAAACGTTTCAGAGTGATAAGGATGATTTAAAAGTCTATCCTAAATAAAGATCTACATTCACCTTCTTCGGTGTATAGATCAAGATGGCAAGGACCCATAGCAGAAACGTGAATGCAAATGAGAATAGGAATCAACCCTCGGTGATTCAGCAAATACCTATCGTAGTAGAAGATGTACCCGATCCAATCACCATGGATGGAGTTCAAGCCATGATTCGGGCTATGCTAGCTGAACAAAAGGAAGAAATGAGACAGATGTTCCACGAAAATAGGGGCGAACCTACCATACATGTGGCGCCGACCAAGCCAATTCCCGAGCAATATGAGGAAGGGAACTACAGCCGCCAAGTGAGTCAAGTAGGGACTCAAGGTGAACGAAGGGATGGCCCAGAGTGGAGAAACGACAAGGATGGGCGAATGTACAAGAATTTATTAAATGCAAGACCACCAAGTCTCTCAGGGAGCCCGAAACCTATGGAAATTATGGACTGGATCTCCGAGATGGAGATGGTGTTTGAGAGTCGCGACTGTAGAAACAAGCAGAAAACCGTCCTTGCGGTCAGACAACTAAAGACCGGAGTCTTGAGCTGGTGGAAGCTATTGGCAGATACGATGCCCAAGGGAGAAGCAAGCAAGATGTCTTGGGAAGATTTCCTAAAGCAACTAAAAATGCAGTACTGCTCTGAGAAGGATCTACTATGGATCAACAACAAGTTTCAGAACCTAAAGAAAGGAAAAATGAGTGTCACCAAGTACGCTGCAAGTTTTATGGAGAAGATGAAGCTTGTTCCTTACCTAGTTCCAACGGAACATTCAAAGGTCAACAGGTTTGCCAATGGATTACCAGAGGACTTTGGTCCAATGGTCAAACAAGTAACCACTTTGAAAGCAGCCATCTGGGTAGCCAAGAATGTTGAGACCCAAATAAGGGAAAAGGGTCTGGACAAAGCTGAAGTTGGTGAAAAGAGGAAGTTTGAACGATCCTCAAGACCTGATAAGAAGGGAAAGTTCTCGAAGTCTAAACTGGACGACCAAAGGAATGGAGCCAAGTGGAGTGAGAAGTGCAAGAAGAAGTACTTTGGAAGATGCGATGGAGAAGTGACGTGCTATAAGTGTGGTAGGACCGGTCACTATTCTAGAGATTATACATTCAACAGCAAGAAGTGTTACGAATGTGGAAGTAATGGGCATATTTCAAAGGACTGTCCAAAGAAAAACGAAGCAACAAGACCAAATGCACCGCCAAAACCAAGGGCATTCCACATGATCCTCGACGATGCAGAAAACCATGCGAGGAATCAAGGATGAGGACATCATATCCGAAGATCAAGTTATGCAGTAGCCATAGTATCGTATGATGCAGCCTATTAGAGGAATAGTCTAGGGGGAACTTGAACATCTATGTAATAATTTCGAGAAATAATAAAGCCCTCGTTTTGTTATCTGATGTGTTAAACTGTTATGTGATTTTCCTGTATGGTGACTTGGAGACTGCAAGACAATACTTGGGACGAGTATGAGTAGGTGTGAATGGTAGTAGAGGCGTATACTACCGAAAGCACATGACTCACACTTCGATCAGGGAAAGTCACAAGGTTACCAAGAAGCCAATAACTGATTCCGTTTTATTCAAGAATGTCCTTACCATCGTTTCGGTAAATGAATAAGAAGACGATTGTTATTCCGACCCTAGTGGTCATGTCACATTGAGTACGACTACGATGAGTTGGTTATGTGTTTCAGAGAACCAAGTTTGATGTAACGTCCGACTTAAACCAAACGATTGAAATCAAAGCGATCAATAGAAGTTGGTAGCAAGAAATGTTACATGTTAAAATGTGATTATATCACATTAGACCATGAAGGAAGGCATATTCCATTCCAGAATTTGACTCTAAGAGACCTAAGTCTAAGCGTTGCAACATACGACGATAGGTCATTAGAATATGACACATCGATCCATAGTAGTAATAAAAGAACTTATCTCAAGTTCGTATCCAGTGAGAATCGAGATTGTGACTTGAAGGTCATAATTTGGAGTCTAGCCTGAGGTAGAGAGCAGGTGCACGATTGAGTACTGCTTACAGTCAATGAGTCTATGAGATAGACTTGAAGGAATATAGAAGTTATAATTGTTACCTAGGATGAAGTGATGATGTATGGAGTCGTTATACGAGCCCTGTTTCGTTGATGATTCCGGGACGTAATCATCCTAAGGGGGAGATAATTGTGACGCCCGTAGATCCGGACTAGTCAATTTAGAGGCAATAAGTGTCGAAAATAACTTTTCAGAAAAAGATTATTTATAATAAATAGTCTTAACCAAGTTTTAGAATCTTTCTCAAGGTTTCCGTACGTATAAAGAATGCCGAAATCTGAGTTATAACGAAGAAGTTATGACCCGTCGAAGTTTCAAGACGAAACCGACACAGCACCGGGAAGCGTAAATAGTGAATTGACGATAGAGCGGGATTTAGCCTTAGTGTCCTAAGCGAAAGTCATAGAATATGTTAAACCGAGAAAATCCATAAAAAGAACGCCCAAATCTGACTTCGTATGAAGAAGTTATGATTTTTCTAAGATTCAGGTTAGCAGTGCACGACCCGAAACTCGAATTTTAGTTCGAGCAGTTTTTGCCTTACGTGACCTAAATGAGAGTTAAAGATCTCATTAATAGGAAATCAACGGTAAAAAGATAGACGCAAAACGAAGTCTGTATGAAGGAGTTACGAATTCTTCACGGTCATTTAGTAGTCTAATTTCCTCGTACTGTTAAATTTAAGATCGGTCGAGAATTAGCCGACAGAGTCTAAATGAAAGTTGTAGATCTTCATTTTACCTACGTGTGGATATAAAGAACGTCGAAAACAGAGCTAGTATGCGACATTTATGATTTTTTTCTAAGTCAGGAGGCTGATACGCCATATTGGGTGACGTGGCGCGATCACAACCATTACTTGCTCTCCAAGGAAAGCCATCAGATGATGACACGTCGCACCAAATCGGTGAGTAGGTCCTACTACTCAGTGAGTCCATCAGGATTTCACATTATAAATAGATGTGTCGGGTTCCATTCATTCTCACACCTTTCCTCTTCCACTTTCTCATGGTTACTACGGATGGTGCCCGTATTGGATAACTTGGTGACAATCAGGTTGAATCTTTTGAAGGAGTCTTCCAAGCTTTCGCCAGTGTGAGCTTTGAAGTTGTTGAACTCATTGAGTACAGTTGTGATATTCTTGTCTTGAGCTTGTTCTGAGCCTTCGTACAGATTTTTAAGAACATCCCAGATCTCTTTCGACGATTTGCAATTTATGATAATATCAAAGTTGTCAGGAGCAACTCCAAATGAGATTTCATAAAAAGCAACAACATCATTTTCCATTTTATCTAGATCATCCTTTGTGGGATGACTCATGGCTGGTTGACCTCCTCCAAGTCTTGTTGTAGCTCCGTCAGTTTCGACTGGTGTAAGGACTGGAACATGTGGTCCTTCTTCTATGGATCGCCACACATCTCTACCAAGTCTGCTTATGTATCTTTCCATTCTTTGTGACCAGTGATGATATTCATTTGCAACCAGTATTGGGGATCGATTTGAACCACCAACACTGTTGGAAACATTCAGGGATAACGATTGTGCCATGTTTTGAAGTTTTTTTTTTGTTTTTAGAAACGAGCTTCAGTGGTATAGAAGGCTCTTTCAAAAATCAGAGTTCCGATTTTGAAAAAGCAACCACTATGGCTCTAATACCAATTGTTGAGAGAAAAACTTTGAGACACACTTGAACAAACGTTAGAACAAGTATATAGCGGAATAGTTAATCTCGAAGGATCTAAAAGCTCAACAATAATACTAAGAGTTAGAAGTTTGAGTGTTAGTTGAGGAAAAGTAAAGAAATGTAAATGACAACAATTGTTATATCAAGTATACGCATAAGTTGATTCACAACGAGGAGTGCATTCAAACCAAGTTAATAAGTGAGATCAAACTTAGTGATTAAGTCACAGAGGACTTGCTCCAAGGAGAGATTGTGATTGATTAGGAGAGTAAGAAGATTGAATAAGTAAGATAAAAAAGAGAACTTTGAGATGTGTATTAGAATTGGATGTGATTGATATCTTTTAATACATGAGGACGAGCTCTATTTATAGAGACCCAAAAAGATGACAGATTTACAACTTTAAGAGTAGCCATGCAAGGCTTACTGGACAATAGAGTGTTTTACAATATAGACAACGTAATGTAAACAAAATAGAGACTGCGGTACTAAAGACTTCAGTTGATGATTGCTGATGAAGCTTGCTTGACTGCGGTGACTTGGAGGCTGCGGTAGTTGATTGTTTAAGAGGGTCACTTTTTTTTTGCTTCCACACAAATGATTCAAACCTAAACAGAAGTCTTCGTTATTATTGAATTTAGTTGATCTTTTCTTGCTTAGTTGGTTGTTTATGTTTTAGTTTAGTATCTAGTTTTGTAAAATTAGAGAAGACCTTGCTTTCTATTACTTGTTCTTAGAAAATATTAGTAATTAGTTTAATTTTCGTTCCCTGAGTTCGATACCCTACTTATTTAACAATACCCAATTGATAGGTCCACTGCCTTTACGTTTCTAATTCATTATTAAAGAGTAGGATAAAACTTAGTTCGTTTCACACACATCAACTTTTTTGCGACGTTGTCGGGGAAGGGTTCAAAAATTAATTCTAGTTTCTAGTATTATCGATCCTTTGTGAGAGATCTATCTTGCATAAAGTTACTGCTTTACTAGTTTAGTTATTAGGTTTAGTTGTAAGTTTATCTGTTTTTAGAATTTTTGTTTAATTTTTTTTGTTTTAGCCTTGAACTCGCCGAGTCCACTCGAAGATACTCGGCGAGTCCGTCACTGAAATACAGTTTTGTTTTTATTTTATTTTAGTTCTTTTTACGCGTGTTTCTTGTTTTGATTTCAGGTTTTACATGACACGAGGATCCGACACACTCCTAGTTCCTCCTTACGAAGATCTGAATTTCGCTCTTAAGAAAAACAGAATCAAAGGTGTTGAAGGTTCAAATCAGCTAAGGAAATCACCTTTAAGGGACCTAAAATAAACTACGATAAATTAGAAAATAGGTAAATTAAAGTGTGAGCTTGTGTTATATACCATCAACAAGAGGCTTAGTGAATTATTAATTTAATTAACCATTACAAGTCTTAATTTAGAAAACTGGCCACTGCTTGAATTAATCTGTTTTCTAAGGATTAGCAATAGCGAACGTGAACCTAATCATCCTAACTGGTAGCCAATGACAAGTTAATCCGACACATTTAGCATAAAATCAACCATAGGATCAAATGATTCAAACCTAAACAGAAGTCTTCTTTATTATTGAATTTAGTTGATGTTTGCTTGCTTAGTTAGTAGTTTAAGTTTTAGTTAAGTATCTAGTCTTGTAAAATTAGAGAAAACCATGCTTTCTATTACTTGTTCTTAGATAGTATTAGTAATTAGTTTAATTTCCGTTCCCTGAGTTCGATACCCTACTTATTTAACTATATCACAATTGATAGGTCCATTGCCTTTGTGTGTCTAATTCATAATTAAAGAGTAGGATAAAACTTAGTTCGTTTCACACACATAAATTTTTTGGCAATGTTGTCGAGGAAGGGTTCAAAAATTAATTCTACTTTCTAGTATTATCGATCCTTTGTGTGAGATCTATCTTTCATAAAGTTATTGCTTTAGTAGTTTAGTTATTAGGTTTAGTTGTAAGTTTATCTGTTTTTAGAATTTTTGTTTAATTTTTTTTGTTTTAGCCTTGAACTCACCGAGTGCACTCAAAGATACTCGGTGAGTCCGTCGCTAAAATACAGTTTTGTTTTTATTTTATTTTAGTTCTTTTTACGCGTGTTTCTTGTTTTGACTTCAGGTTTTACATGACCCGAGGATCCGACACACTCCTAGTTCCTCTTTACGAAGATCTGAAATTCACTCTTAAGAAAAACAAAATCAAAGGTGTTGAAGGTTCAAATCAGCCAAGGATATCACCTTTAAGGGACCTTAAATCAATTTTTGGAAAGAAGAAAAATAATAAGGAAGGTGGTTCTAGCAGTCAAAAGAGCGAGGAAAGCAATTTTGAACATTTTGAAGGAAATCCAATCCTGGAAGTAAACGATTATGAATCCAAATCCGAAGAGGAAAGCGAATTTGAAGACGAACCCGCTAACACCATGGCAAACATTAATGAAGTTCCCATGGGTGAAGGGAAGAAGAGGATATGTGACGATACCGGCTCGAGACTCGTGCAACCCCTCATTCCTGTGACAGCCACTTTCGAACTCAAGGACCACATACTTGCTCAACTTAAGGAGATTCCCTTCTACGGAAAAGATCACAAAGATGTATACAAACATTTTTACGAGGTCAATGATGTAGCTGACTTCTTCAATTTTCCAATTTTACCTCGCATAACCGTTTTGCTTCGTATGCTTCCCGTCACATTCAAGACAGCTGCGAAAGAATGGCTGAAATCACTCCCTACAAGATCCATCACCACCTGGGCTAAAATGAAAGAAGAATTTATTGACCAGTTTTGTCCTCCTTCAAAGATAGCCAAGTTGAAGAAAGCCATAGCCAACTTTGAATAACAAGCTAGAGAGTCACTTTATTAGGCTTGTGAGAAATACAAGGGCCTACTAAGGAATTGCCCACATCATCAACTAAACAGTCAACAGGAAGTCTCCATTTTCTATGATGGAGTCAATGTAACAACTAGGTAGCTCCTTGATTCGCAAGGACCTCTCACAAAGAAGCCACCCCCATAAATCAAAGAACTAATTGAAGAATTCTCTAAACACGCTAGAGAATATCATAACCCAAGGAATGAACTAAGTCAAGGGGTAGTGAACTCAGTTAATGATAGTATGGCGACAATAATGGCTAAATTAGAGAATTTGGATCAAAGAATGACTAATATGGACCAATTCATCCATGCCATTAGGGTGGGTTATGAAAACTGTAGAGGGCCTCATCTCACTAAATATTGTGATCTTGACGAGAATGGGAACCAGAAGATGCAAGTGTGCTATTCAAGTGGTGATAGGTATGATGACAATTGGCGGAAACCCATGAAAGAATTGCTACCTTATGATGAATACAAAAAGGCAAAGGAGGAGACATATAAGCAAAACGAAAGGGGCTTTTATCAAAAAGAGGAACCGGTGTTGGAGAAGAAATCTGATTTAGATGATATGTTTACAAGATTTGTAGCCGCGTCCGAGAAAAGGCACAATGATACTGTCGCTGAGATAAAGGAGAAACAAAATATGCTTAGACAGCACCAATCTATGATGATGGATCAACAAACAATGCTTCGGAATCAACAAGAATCCATTCATAACATTGAAAAATAGCTCGGCCAGCTTGCACAACAAATCAACCAAAGAGCAACCGGTGAACATCCAAGCAATACCGAAAAGAATCCAAGAATGGCGCATATAAATGCTATAACAACTGATTCTGAGAAAATTTTTGTTCCTCTGACTCCTTTCCAGAAGGATGCTAAAAAGGTGCAAGCAGAAGAGGCAGAAAAATCGAAGTTGGCAGAACCCGACTCGACTCACTGAGTCCCTTACAAGGACTCGACGATTCCATGACCTGTTGATAAAACCAGCTGTTTATTGAACCCTTACCGGCATCCCTTTCCATTTCCAAGTTGAGCGATGCCTGATGAGCAGATCCAAGGGTATAGAAAATTTATGGAGCATGTAAAGGCCCTCCAAGTGAACATTCCATTTGTTGAAAGGATAATTCAAACGCCTAAATATGCATGCTTTCTTAAGGGTTTCTTTATAGCTAGAAAAGATATGGCTGAAGTCGTTGAATTAGTACTGAATGAGTTGCCAGAGAAGAAGGGCGATCCGGGTAGCATTACTATATCTTGTCAATTTGGTAACATAATGTCCACTCGAGCGTTGACGAATTCGGGGGCAAGTGTAAATCTCATGCCATATTCTTTCTTCAAGAAGTTAAACTTGCCGGACCCAAAGCCTATCCATATGAAGATCCATCTAGTCGATAACGATAAAACATCCAATTGGAGTTTGCGAAGATCTTCTCATCAAGGTTGATATATTCATTTTCCCTATAGATTTCATAGTTTTGGACATGGAGGAAGACCTTAAAGACCCAATCATCTTGGGAGACCATTCTTGAATACTGCATGTGCTATAGTCGATATGCACAAATCTACATTAACACTAAGGGCGGGGGATGATTCGGTAAATTTTAAAGCAGTGCAAGAGAACAAACATGAAGAGATAAGGAAAGAAAAGACTTCCTCAATGGATTTGGATGACGAATTATTAGAAAGAAAGATTGCACTTTTGCAAGAAGGAAATCCAAATCAATTCATATTAGCCTTGTAAGACAATTTTGATGCTGAAAGAGATTTGAGGGAGATAGAGAAGATATTAGAGGAAGCAGATTACCAGGAAGACCATGTAAGTGTTCAGAGCGCATCGACTCGCCGAGTAGCATATACTGAATCGACGAGTTCAAACGAAAAGTCAAGACCAATGGTGGATTTTGTACTGCAAATTACGAGTACCCTTTCTAGACTTGATGTGCATATTTTGCCTGAGAGTTACTCGAGGAAATTGAAGTTGTTAATGATGTAAGTGACTTTGAAAATGCCTATTTGGCTTATCTTGACAGAATTGTGCAAAAGGACGGATAATTTCAACATAACATGAAGGAAAGCTAGGAAGATGAAAAGACTAATAAGGCCTCGAATAGTGATACACATCACTCTTTTAATGAGTCACACATGTTTGATCGAAAAGCTTTGTCAACCACAACAAAAAGGGCCAAACCTCGAGCCCGGGTGGCTACTAATTATAAAGTGTTTGCCTTTGGACCACTAGATTCTTTAGTATGTGACGAAAGTGAGGAAGAATCTTTGATATCGGGTGATGATGAAGTGACAACTGAAAGCGAAATCAAGATAGACACAGAAGAAGTAAAAAAAAAATGGATCCAAGGAACGGGGTAAAGAAAAAGAAGTGTGGAAAAAGGACAAGGTGTGAATCTGAATAAAATGCTAAAAGAAGAAGGAAAGAAGAATTGAGAAGGGAATATAAGAGACAAATACATGCTTACAAAACGAAATACAAAACACAAAGGATTTAGCAAAGCATCCCAATGAAGGAAAATGCAGAAATGTAGAGCGGGTAGAAGTCCAACTAAGGACTCCTCAAAAAGAAGCGTTTGATGGGAGGCAACCCGTTAGGAGAGTTTGCTTTTTCTTTTCTCATTTTATTTTTTGTTTTTATTTGGTTTTCTTAGGATTTTTCTGTCCAAATCTTCCTATTTGTCTACAAATGATTGCTTGAGGACAAGCAAGGTCTGAGTGTGGGGTGTGGTAAATTCAATAAACCATTTGGGAGAAATTTTTCAGTTTTTTTTAAAAAGCTTAATAGACTCGCCGAGTTAGGCCGCCTACTCGACGAGTCCATACGTATCCAGAAAAATTGACCCGCGACCTGACACGCTGAGTCGGTACCCTACTCAATGAGTCCATATTATTTGCTGAAAAAAATAATAATTTTACAATTCGGTAAAATTAGGGTTTTAACCCTAATTTAAACGTCACTTTCATTCTACACAACAGCCGACACCACACGCCATGCCAAAGTGCTCTCAAGCAGTCATCTTCATTCTTCTCTTGATTTCTCCAAAATCATCACACAAGGTAACGATTTTCATTCCTAAATTTTTTAAAGGTTCAATCTTTAGATGTTATATGGTCTTAATTTTTTTTTTTTAAAAAAACCCATTTTTGAAAATACATGATTTCTAGGGTTCTTAAATTTGACATGTTTTGTGAGTTTTTGTTCATAATGGTTATGAATTAGTGTTTAGAATACCTTCACGGACAAACCCCTAAGACGAATTTAGAGTTTACATGACTCAATACAGTTCGAATCACAGCAAGACCCGATGTCTTCATCTGACTTGCCAAGTATGGTCATGGACTCGACGAGTCTGATCATGTTTGCCAGATTATGAGTTTTGATGTTTTTTTTGTATTTTGTGCTTTGTTGGTGTTGTTTGTGTTATTTTGCAGGAACATGTCTTACAGAAGGGGTCAAAGCTCCGGTGGGAACCAAAAATTCCATCCTTGGTTAAACTTCCCACGAACCAATTCCGAGTCTACAATGAGGAAGTGGAGGAAGAGGTTGGGAGAGTTGAAAAAGAAGAAAATCCATGTCCCGAATGGAATTGATTGGGAGTGGCTTGGGTGGGTGAGTTATGTGGAAGAATTAACCCCTTATCTGGTCAAAACATTCACGCATAATGGGGTGTCAATAACCTGTGACAGATGGAACCGGTTATTCAAAATTCAAGAACCGGTGTACCAAGAATTGTGCTGGGAATTTTTCTCCACCGTTTGTTTTCGTCGAGGAAATGATTATTATAGTCCGGGGAATATTGTATTTTGTCTCGATGGGGAATACCGCCATTGTAATATGGTGGAGCTGGCTTGGATGTTCGGAATTTATGGCCAACAATTGGTTAACACTAGTGCGTTTGGTACTTTTCTTGAAAATTGTCACCAAACTTTTCAGGATGGTGTCAAGGGTCCTATTTGGTGGAACACTGTTGCTAACAAGGTTTATAGCTCCAAGTCCGCTCAAGAGGGGAGTATCAGATCACTTACCCACCGACTAATTCGTCGCCTTATCTCAAGTACGATCAACATGCGGAAAGACGACGACGAGGTTCCTAACCTTGATGTGTTTTATTTGTGGAGTATTATTACTCCTAATATTTTTTGCAGTCTCCCATATTGCATGGCATCTTATTTATCAGAGGGAGCAGTCAAGGATAGGAAGACTTCCAAAATCAATGGCGGGATATTTGTGACCCGCCTAGCAAGGTCGTATGGGTTGATGAATGCAGGGGCATGGGATATGTTGACAGAGGTTCCGACCCCTCCTTTTATCATTATGCTTTATAGGAGGGCAAGGATAATTGAATATTTTGGTGGAGCAAGCTTTTCCATTCCTCATGATGATCTGGTGATAGTGCCCGAGGAGCCGGGTAGACAAGTAAGAAGACGCCAAAGAGAAGCCCATGATGAACCACCAGTAATCCCGGTTGATGATGAAGTACCAATGAATTGGTACAATGTTGAGATGTGCTGATTGCAAAATGATTTGGCTAGGGGGATCAATTTCAGCAACCAATCACACATCCAAATGTTTACTCACTTGCAACTTTCCGCATATTGATGGAGGAAATTATCCGTATATTCGCACGTGGGAAGAGCGGATAGAGGGGAGAAGAAGCGGAGCAAGTGGAAGCGGAGCGGGGAATGATGAAGATGAGGATGAAGAGGACGAGGAGGAAGAAGAATATTGAATGATCCTTTTTATTTTTATTTGGTTGTGTTGAAAATAATTTTTATTTGTTTGTTTTTGTTTGGTTTTGTTTGGACAAGTAGTTTAGGATTTATTTTTTGTGTGTTTTTCCTTTTTGTCACATGTTTGTTTTAATCTTTTCAAAATTTGTATAAAGGGTTTGCATGCAAAGGGTCTCGAGAGTGATAGAAGTGTCGAGTCTAGGAGAGAGAGAATGGAGTCCGAGTTTAGAGTCCGGTCAAAAAAAGAGTTGGAAATTGTCTAATTACTGAAGGAAAAAAATGGGAGAGTCGCAAGTGATCAGTTTCCAAACACATCAAAATCAACTTTGGAGCAGAATATAAATTTTCCACCAAACGATGGACTCGCCGAGTGCACTTACTGACTTGACGAGTCCCAGTGTAATTTCATAAATTCTACCTTTTCACGCTACAACTCGGCGAGTCACATTACTAACTCGACGTGTTGATACGTATTTCACCTCTCAAGCTTATGATTTGATGATTATTTCACACGACAATTGGCTGCACTTTTGAAGAATAATTCTTGTAGATATTCGAGAATCTTTCGTGCATTTTTTTTAGAGTTACGAACCACACAAGATTTGACACCCAAGGCATGGATGAGCTGTTCCCATGTCTAAAGTCAATTTAAGTTAGAGCTTTAAATGAAGAGCATCAACCTTGCCACTACTATCCTAGGGGAGTTTGTTCCAATTCCATCTTTATTTTTCTTTATCATGCATAGTATGCAATGGGGACATTGCATAAACTAAGTGTGGGGTAGGGGGTTGGTTACATTAGTTGAAATTTTAGTTGAAACTTTTGAAATTTTGTATAATATTCGTAGGGTTAATTTAGATAATCATGGAAAAAGCAATTAGGAAATCATGCTACTGTTGTGTTTGATGATTCTTTGAAGACTCAAATGTTTAGTTGAGCCTATATACGTTCTAGTGCATTTGTGGCCACCTTTATTCTAGTCAAATCATGGAACAAAACACAACCTCACTTAGTTTGAGGGACGCAATATGTTTAGCATCGTGTACTTGAAATGTATCCAGGAAAATTTTTATCTTTAACCAATAAAGGTTGAAGTTGAGCGCCCCTGCTTAAGCGTGTAGGTTTTGAGTGAAAAAAAGTGAGTTACATGTGGAAATAAAAAAAAAAAAGAGAATTACAAGAAAAGTTTGAAGAATTTTAGACCAATTAAATTGAAGACCAAAAGATCAAAGTTCTACAAAAGTTCAAAAGTTGAAGATACCAAATTATCAATGAAGTGAAGAATTCCAATAGCTCCATAGTGGTATCAAAAAGTTGTAATTTTCTAGTTATGTATGCTTGGGTTGCTCAACCAAAAATACCTTGAGGTTAGGATGTTTTCTGCCGATGGATTTGGAGGGATCCATAAAATGAGATTGTTCAAAAGAAGTGGGCGAGTGTTTATGAGGATTGTGAGTATTTAGAATTGAGGGGGGTCCTTAGGAAAAAATTTAGACACAAATTCTTGTGTTGCGGTTTTGGCAGAATGGCTGGGTTTGATTGGGATTGTCTTATATGATATTAATGTGCTAAAATTCAGTTTTGCTTGGGGGCAAGCAAAAGTCAAGTGTGGGGTATTTTGATATGTGCATATTTAGCTATATATTTAGTATAGATTTTTATTATTTATTAGCTAATTATTTGCAAATTATGGACAAAAGGTAGTTAATAGTGTTTAAATTGCATTTTCAGTGCAAAAGATATGCTCGGAAGCAAGAAGGAAGCAGGAGATGTGATCAGAAGCTCGGGAACTAAAAAAAGAAGAAAAGAGTCAAATTCTGAAGCCACTCGGCGAGTAGGGACTTCTACTCGGAGAGTCCACATGAAGGTTCGTGAAGCAACACGTAATGTCCTTTCCACATATGGATTTTAATGAAGGAATCGACGAGTCGGTACCTTGACTCGACGAGTCAACTCTGTTTCCAAAAAACTATAAATAGGGACTTTAAGACCGAGACAAAGGCGGTTGGAGAACCCTAGTAGGTTAAGCTATCATTGAGAACACGGTGGAAGCCTTGGGAAGTGAAGAATCAACCCTACATTCGATTTTGAAGAGGATTAAGGAAAATTCTTGTTCATTCCTAGTTAATCTTTTGATTGAGTCATGTTTGAACTAGTTGAATTCATTTTTGAGTTTGTCTTTACTGCAATTATGAACTAAAACCCTTATCTTCTGTTTAGGGTAGATGATTTTGCGAATATGGATTGATTTTATGGTTAGGATTAACTTAATTTGGTGATATTGTTTTTTTAAGCATGTTAGAGAACCTAATGCATTAACCATAACTATTTTCTGTTAATTGACAAGTAATTAAGTTGCATGAACATCTCTTAATTGCTTACCTCATGTTATTTATGTGACAACATTGTTATTTGCCTAGGAATAGCAAATGTGAAACTAGGATTAATTAGAAAATATGTAAATTAATGTGTGAGCTTGTGTGATAAACCATCAATAAGACGTTAAGTGAATCATTAATTTAATTAACCATTAAAAGTCTTACATAAGCCGAATTAATTATCTAGGGAACTTATTAATTTAGACAACTGGCCAATTAATCTATTTTCTAAGGATTAGCAATAGCGAACGTGAACCTAATCATAGTAATCGATAGCCAATGAAAAGTTAATCTGACACATTTACCATAAAATCAACCATAAGATCAAATGATTCACACCTAAACAGTAGTCTTCTTTATTATTGAATTTAGTTGATCTTTGCTTGCTTAGTTGGTAGTTTAAGTTTTAGTTAAGTATCTAGTCTTGTAAAACTAGAGAAAACCTTGCTTTCTATTACTTGTTCTTAGATAATATTAGTAATTAGTTTAATTTACGTTCCCTGAGTTCGATACCCTACTTATTTAACTATACCAAAATTGATAGGTCCACTGCCTTTGTGTGTCTAATTCATAATTAAAGAGTAGGATACAACTTAGTTCGTTTCACACACAGCAGTCTATGGCCACAATGTCGGGCTATTTAGTTTATATATGATATGAAGACCCGAGGTTTAGCCCTAGGTATGGTATGATAGTATGCTTTCGGACCAAGGTCCGATGTCGGGCGAGGCCCGAGGAAGGTTTATAGTTATGTTATTATGGATCAAGATCCGAGGCCGAGGCAAGCCCGAGGAATGTTTGTATGTTAGTTTATACTTGTTTTCTGTGTGATACTTGTATGTGCCTTGTAGGGAGGTGAGTGTGGGTGAGGTACCATATCTCATCACTAGCTGAGTATGGACGGGGTTCCGTATCTCTTTAGCAGCAGAGTAGGGTCATTCCCTGACATAAAAGACAAGTGAGTGTGGGCGGGGGCCCGTATCTCACTAATAGCAGGAGTGTGGACGGGGTTCCATGACTCCTTAGTAACAGGACAGGAGCGGGGCCCAAGTTAGGCAAGGCTTTACAACAGGAGTGTACCATCCGAATTCCTAGAAATTCTACGTTATTCATTTATTTTGAGTTAGAAAGAAGGACTCGACGAGTCAACGCCTAGACTCGTCGAGTAGGATCACGATTTGCTGACTGGATTAATGAATGGATTTGACGATTCGGTAGGGTGACTCGAGGAGTCCGTGCTGAGGTCAGAAACCCTAAATTTGTTGGCCTGAGCCTTATTTAAAGGACCTTATAGCCCTCATTTGCAGCTAACAGTCCAGCGAGAGAAACCCTAGTGAGCTTCGGCAAGTTGTGTATGAGAGCAAGCCATTTTAATCCTTTTTGGTGTTGTTTTGCAAAGAAGAAGGTGTTTCCATCTAGAGGAGGTCAAGAGGGTTGTTGATCTGTGGTTTCCAAGCTTGGATATGCAGTGTTGAGGTAGCAAATCGAAATCTCCTTCTGTTTTAGTGAAGATCTATGAATCTAGGGTTTTCTATACCCTTTTTATGGCTTGAATTGATGAGTTTATGGTCCCTTTATGTGTTAGGCTCCAGATCTGGACCCATAGAGGTCCAGAGAGCATTATCCATCTTTCTTTATGAAGTGTTATGGAAGGAATGAACTTAGGTTGCCATTTTTTAGGCTATTTCTTCAAAAAGAACCATATATGTGTTGCATGAGTGTAAAGGTTTCACCTTTACGTGATTAGTGGGTATGGGAAGGTCAAATATATAGGTTAGAGAAGCGGATTTGACCTCAGAAGGTCATTTGAGTGTTGTTATGGATGGAACTCGCCGAGTTCATAAGTGGACTCGACGAGTCGAGTCGAGGTTACCCCGCGATTCATGATAGGAGTAACCCGTCGAGTGTAGGGATGACTCGATGTGCCAAGTGAGTCTAGAAGGATTCAGAGGACCCGCATGGACTCGCCGAGTCGCCCATGTAAACTTGACGAGTCGGGTCAAAGTATGACCGTTGACTTTAGTTGACCTTAGGGTTTTGGTCAAGCTGATTCAAGAGAGTTCTGGGAGGGGTAGAATGGTTTTCTACCCATCATTAAAGATGAGATTATGAGATATTATTTGATTAGGGATGTTATTCTGTTGATAAGAGGAGGCTAGATCGGGTATTCGAGCAAGGGAGATTATCTGACATCGTACCAGGTGAGTCTTCTAACTATACTGTACTTAGAGTGGTACCTATGTGTGACCGGAAGGTCTTAGATGCTATGAGATTTATGTGATGTATGTTGTTATATGATATGTATGTGTTATGTATGTTATGGATGATAAAGACCGGAAGGTCAATACGGATAGAACCGGAAGTTCTACCAAGATTTTGGGACGGAAGTCCCCTGAGACACTTGGACCGGAAGGTCCCATAGAGTTATGTCCTTGAGTGGCGTATATGTTGCATGTGGTATTTTGGGGAACTCACTAAGCATATATGCTTATAGTTTTTGTGTTATGTGTTTCAGGTGCTAGCGAGGATCGCGGGAAGGAGCCGACATGATCCGTACACACTTATGGAGTTTATGTCTTGATATTCTGGGATAGGTTATGATATGATAACATTGGATACGTTATGTTATCAATAAAAGTATGTTTTGAAAATGAAAAATTGTTTTGGAAATTTACGTTGTTACAAGTTGGTATCAGAGCCTTGGTTTGAGGGATTCGGATGCACCTTCGGGTGTATTTGAACTCAAACTAAGGATTTGAGAAAGTTTTTAGCCAACTAAATTTTTTTTCTAAAAAGTAAAACGATTTGAGAAAAGCAGAAGGAAGCAGTGAGTACGATCAGCCAGCGCCCGAACGGTGATTTCCCAAAATACCCTTACATTATGTGTTATGAGATATGTAATGCATGCTAGAGTAGGCTAGGTATTCATATTAGGACTAGAGTGGCCTGATTTGTGATACCTTAGCCTAGGAAGATTTCATCGAGGAGCCAGTTGAAATCATGGACCGAGAGGTGAAGCGTACCAAACAGAGTCGCATTCCAATTGTGAAAGTTCGATGGAACGCGATACGCGGACCAAATATCACATGGGAACACGAAGATCAAATGAAGTAGAAGTACCCTCATCTATTCTCGCATTCTCAAATCTAGCTTTCAAAAGAATTTCAGGACAGAATTCCCTTTAACGGGGGGATGCTGTCACAACTAGAAATTTTGGTGCCTTGTAACTACAACAATTATAACAATTATGAATCAATAGCATGAAAGAATGCATGATGCTTATTCTATAACAACAAAACTTCATCAAATAACTCATTCTAACACTACAAATGGTCAACAAAGAATTGGAAACCTTTGAAATCCCAGTTTTAGTCCATTTTGGACTAGGATTTCCTTATTGGGCCTAATGGACTAATAAACTTCCAATTCATCCATCTTGAACCTAGAACTCTCTAATGGGCCCTAATTGGACTCATATACATGAAACATAATATTTTGGGCCTTAATGGGTCACAACCAACTTAATTTAGCCCTAATAGGTCATAAAAATTACACCATGATTTATTTGGGACAAGCATCATCTAAATTATCTATAATGTGGGCTTAATGGCAAAAAGCCCAAAATTTCTTCTCTTTTCTCCTCTCTCTTGGCCCAAGCCCACAAACAAGGAAGATTTGACTTTGTGTGTGCCACCTCATTTTTACTTAATGGTCTTCCATGCATTCTCCCATATTTCCATGCAACCATCTCATCAATCTTTTGTCTTCTCTCCTCTCTTCTTCTCTAAGCCGAACACAACACACACACACTCACAAAATTCATTTCTATTCTCTCAAACTCTCACTAGAACATCCTTACACTCATTCATCAAATTTTCGATATTAAGGGAGCTTTCAAGGAGAATTTTTCCACAAACACATCATCTAAGGTAAGTTGATGTTAAATCCATGATCTAGCTACTTCATTTCATCAAAAATCTCTCCTAAATCTACTCCAACATGTGATCTTGCACCTTAGAAGCATCTAAGTTCGAGATCCTCCAAGAAAACTTACAAGGATCGAAACTTCCTCATTTTCTCTCTTAAAAACCGAAACTAAAACTCAAGGTGAGCTTCATACCCCTCTCTTTTTGGTTTTCATATGTTTTATGGGGGGAGAATACAAGAAAATGTGTAGATCTATGTGTATGTGTATGCTATGTGTGATTTTATGCATGTATATGTGTGATTTTATGTGTTTTTGTGATAAATATGTAACCAAAAGGGGTGTTAACTCGAGATCTATGACTTGAGAAAGGAAACAAACATAATCTAAGTTACTTTACACTAAACAAGTCAAGAAAAATATCTTATAAGGTTATGAGGAACATATTCTAACATAAAACCCATTTTAGGGCTTAAATTGTCAAAAATACAAAACTTGGGTTAAAAAACTGTCAATTCACGGTATCTTGAGGGTCAAAAGCATCAAAACAGTTTCTATAACCATTTTTCTGAATATTAGAATTTTTAAAGGACTTGAAATGCAAAAATTTAGCTTAATGGGCTAAATTTGAGCTTTTCGGCCCAACAAGCCATAATTGCGAAATTTGAAGTTTAAAGGGGCTGAAATGTAACATTTTGCAAAACAGGGGATAGGAAGTGAAATAAAAGTATTTCAAAGGTCAAAAATGCTTTTAAATTCCAAAAAGGATCAAAAGTGTAAACTTTTTATACTTTGGGCCAAAACCGTAAAAGTGGCAAAATATGGGGTTCTAACCGAGAAGCTTCAATCTGGAAGGGCAAAGCTGTTTACAAAATAAATTTTGGGTTAAAACTATCTTTTCAACAAGTTTATGACACAAAAGTGTCAAGAAAATGTTTTAATGACTAAAAATGAAATTCTTTTATATAAAGGACTAAAAGTGTTATTTTTTATAAAAGAAAGGTAGTGAAAAGGTCAAATCCTACTTTTAAACAAATTAATTCATTAAGACAAAATACAAGATCCACGACTACCGACATAACGGAAAACGATTACACATTCAACACCAAATATCGTTACAAACGAATTGATTCGGTCTCGAATCAATACAAAACAACAATCGTTAAATCAAAACTCTCCAATAGATATGTGATGACTAAAATGAATAAACCTACAAACTTTGGGCTTATGAGTTTCAAATCATGCTTATTGGGCCTTGCAAGCCCACCAACATGATCTTTGGGCCCAAAGGGATAACGCTTATATGTTATTGGGCCTTCAATGGCCCAATATTTTATAAAAGGGCTTTCAATAGCTTTTATGTGGTAGCAGGCCAAAGTGTCCCGTTTGAAAACCTAGTGAGATCACAATAATCAAATGCGAGTTGGACCATTGTGTCTTTTGCATCCGCAACAGCCTAAGGTACTTGCGATAGTAGTGGGACATAATGCTCCCCTTCTCTTCGTTCGCTAAGGCTTACGAGAAATCAAAGTAGACAAAATTAGGACGATATACAATGTGGATAAATCAATATTCATTCGTTAAGGCAATACAAAAATCAGTAATCACGAATACATTTCAATATCGGAAAACATCGTGTTTTCCACGGAATTCAATACTACTCGCTCGAAATTTTATAACTTTAATAAAAAATACCCTTCATATATATATATATATATATATATATATATATATATATATATATATATATATATATATATATATATATATATATATATATGTGTTTTTGAAATCATTCATGCATCAACTTATGGATCTTCACACTTTGATAAAAAAAAGTTTATTCAGAAAATATTAGATTTTTTGGGTTTTACAAACTACACAAATCATTTTATCACAACATTGCTTATGAACTCACCAACATTTCATATGTTGATGTTTTTCCAAAATAACTTGTATTCTCAGGTAACATGTAAGCCGAAGAGTAATATGAAGTAATGTTAGATGTTATGTTGTTAAAAACACTCAAACAATTTATGTTATGAATGTGTAATGTTAAAACAATCTACTTGATGTGAAGAATTCCAGTTGTAATATATTGATGCATGGTGACGTTTATGTTATGATTCATGTATATTCATTGTGATGATATTCAATTTAAGTCACGCGAGCCCTCAGACATTTCCGCCGTCTGGTTCGGGGGTGTGTCAGGTTGGTATCAGAGCTTTGTTTATAGTGAACTAGCATATCTAACCACACATTGATGTGCAACTATAAACCAAAAAGGGACTAACCCAACTCTGAACAAAACAAAACAAATAAAACACAACTATAAAACATCTTTCTCTGTGTGAATTAGGAAACATAATATAATACCAAACCAAACAACATAATGCTATCATCTCGGGTAAGCCGGGACTATTCATGGTTGTATCAAGGAGAGGATGTAGCTTGATCAACTACATTTCCTCCAAGGTACAACTATTACGTGTCTCGAGGAATTCACGATGGTAGGAAAACCTAAAAACATACCCCTTTATCACCAAAAAGAGGACATCAACTCAATATATACGTCTTAGGAATGATATTAGCATGTTTATACACCCACGTAGACAGCATGGCTGGTTTCCATCACCCTGGAGATCCTTATTTCCCTAATCAGGGGAATAACTGATGGATGCAAGAATCCGAGGAAGAACCTGAAGAGGACCCCGAGGAGGAGTCTGAAGAGGAACCCGAGGAAGACGAAGATGGTGATTCGGATGCAGAGTCTGAAGTCATCAACCCCCCTTATCCGGTTAGGGTGCCCGCTTATCGGGTAGGCCCCACTGGTCCTACACCCCCTTGGGGTATCGACCTTTGGAGGTGGAGCAGGCAGCAGGGACAGCGACCCCCGTTCGGCATGTCATGCGAGTTCTATGACATGAGGGAAGGAGGACCGGCTGATCGTGCTCTTCCGGTCATGGTGAGACGATTGTGGAACACTGGTGACTTAGCTCATAACACCGTCGATCAGATGCACCAAATGCGGACAAGGGTCGAGTGTGCAGAGCAGGAAACACGAGAGGTCATCTGAGAGTTCCACATGAGGCAAGCGAGGTGGGAGGCTCGACTCCGAGATGCGGAATGACATGTGGCTCGTCTTCAGGGAGCGTCCACTTCCTCAGTACCACCCCCTGGCACATCCCACCATGACTAGGACTAGTCGTACCCGTCTTTAGTATTATGACACTATGATATATGCTATTTACTCCGACTCTATGTTTAAGTGATTACACTACTCATAGAGTCGTTATCCTGCCGAATTTGCACGACTTATGTATGCTCTTTTGAGCAAAATTTTCATGTATCAAAAATGCGGATAATATTAATGAAAGGTTTTATGTGTTCTACTATGATGTTATAATCTGCTATGTGTTATATATCCACGATTTTATGCTAAATTGTGAAATTGCTTAAGTTCGTGCTACACACCTAGTTTATAGGATCACAATCCCACAAAACCATAGGCACTCAACATCTTTCCGTTCCATGACAGAAAGATGCCTCGATGACCAACTCGCGGTAACCCTGGACCAACCCCTCCAGAACTTGACTCAGCTGCATTCCAAGCAACTGTGTCTGCTGCGGTCACTGCAACAATGGCACAGATTCACCAAGGGAACAATGGAGGAGTCAATTGTCACACCCCGCTAAAGCGGAAACGCAAGGTATGACAGCGATAACGGTTTCATTGCAAAAGATAAAGATACATCACCATAGCAGTATTTAAAAGTTTACAACCCATAGCTTCAAAAGAAACAAAATACAAGTTTTTCAAAATAACATTGTTCAAAATATAACTTCATAATAGCTTCAACACGATGCAACATGCTCAATGATGATGAATCTTTACATCCACTTACTAATTATTTCCTGAAAAAGCATGTAAAACGAGTGTCAACTATGAAAATAGTTGGTGAGTTCACAAGTTTATAAAATCGAGCTTGAAATAAGGCTTTTCGTAAATACAAGTACATTGCTTTAATGATAAACAAAGTTGATTGCTATTAATGAATACAAGTCTATTACTATAACGAGAAACGAGTTTGTATGTGTATGAGCAAACAATGAGTCTCAACCAAACCTATGACTGAAGCCCTATCGAGATCTATGCTTATCATTCCATAGATGAATATGGTATCATGCACTCCAGCGATTCGGGCGAGTGAGGAGTTGTCAATTCTTAATAGCGCTATCCATAATGACCATTGGCTCAAAGAGTTAATGGTTAGAGATAAGGGAAGAGCCTTAGTACGATAAGTTCTCATGTTCCGTGTTGCATAGACATACATAAAAAAAACATAGCAATACAATAGCAATCGTGTTTGATACAAATCAATTTAAATACAACATACAAATAATAGTTTTTCTGGACATGCTTTTCCACCCCAAAACATAAAACTGAAAGTAGGGGAGTGCGTGAATACTCACGATGTTTTGTGTAGGCACAAGCGGTACTTCGGGATGCACCTGTTGGAATAGTGTCTAAGGCTGCAATTATATTAGGCAAGTATTTGACCCGGTTGTGCATAGTCCTTTTGGGTTGCCTTCACCATAGCAACTTGATAGGATGATTTATTATGAGAGAGTAAATATTATTAATATATTATGAGAATAATATAATGAATAATATATTTCTTATTTGATTAATATAAGTCATAGAATTAATTAGAATTAATTTGGTGACTTAAAGAGATTAATTAAATAAAGGGGTATAAACTGTCAATTGTTTGATAGTTAAGCTTTAGACTGTAAATCCTTATGGATATGCTAGGGACGGATTCTAGAAGCTAGGATAGCTTCAAAATCGTCCAAGGCTTATCTGTGGAAAGGATTTGGATAGCCTTAAGAGAAGATTATCCAATTAGGGTTTAGATTGTCACCCTTAAGGAGTCTACAAGTATAAATAGACCCCATGGCATAAGGAAATCGGCACCTCTCCTAAAGTAAGAGAACCCTGGCCGATTTCCTCCCCTCTCCTCTCTCCTAAATCATCTTCCTTGCTATTGGTGTTTGTAAGCCATTAGAGGAGTGACATTTGTGACTCTAGAAGCTCCAAGACCTCAAGACCAACAAGGAACTCAAAGGTATGATTCTAGATCTGTTTCAATGTTGTTATTTAACCTAATTAGTCATTAGAAGTCTTGGATTCAAAGCATGTTTATTAGAAAGCCTAGATCCAAGCATTAGGGTTTTGCATGCGCACATAGGAAAGTTCTTATGGCTAAAACCCATCAGTGGTATCAGAGCCTAGCTTGGTTTTCTTTAAATTGTTGCTTGATTAACTGAAACAAACCTGCAAAATTCGATTTTTAGGTTTCTAAGTCATGGACTCGGCGAGTAGGCCTGACTCGGCGAGTCTCCTTGTGCACTCGGCGAGTCCAGGCGTCAGGAATGGCCAGATTCGGGATTTTTTCATAATTATCTTATGGAAACTTACCTTAATCATAATAGATCAATCTAAATCCGAATTTTTGATATATATGACTATTATCTTGATTTAGTTAAAGGTATTTATCAACTAATAAAATATTTAATTTCCTTATATGATAATTAATTAATTATTTTAATTATTTTTGGTAATTATCTTTCAAAGAAATCTTGAATAAAATCAAATATAGATAATTAGGATATTAATTGTTAATTGGAATTATTTGTTATTTGATCCTCCATGTTTTAAATGTTTAAAACTTACCCACAAGTTTTGAAATTTATATTTGTGATTAAAAGTTTTAATTTAGACAACTTAAATTTCAAACCCTAGATTTTAAAAGTTTTAAAATATATCCCTATACTAATATGATATTACTAGAATAATATATATATATATATATATATATATATATATATATATATATATATATATATATATGTATGTATAACTAAATGCTAGTCTTACCGTTAGTAGGCCTCATTCACGAAGCCAATCTATAAGGTGGGTATAAGGTTGCGTCCTATAAAATGGCGCTTAATGGGTGTACACTCACACCCACCGCTTGCTTGATTGGTGGAGGGTCGTTAGCCGAACGGGTAGGATAGGGCAACCTCATCCTCTCATTAAAAGTATAATAAGAAATATAAAGTAACTACACATATTTTAAAATTTTCCCAATCTTAGTTACTTTAGGAAAAGTGAATTGATGCAATCCCATGAAATTACACTTTGCACCTTGTTAAGAAGTTAGTGGAGCGTGTGTGGTTTACCGGCACACTAATTGGTTCTAAGCGAAGGTGGCAAAGGGTGATTCATTGTTTATCATAGTTCGATGGAGCGTGTGTGGTTTACCGGCACATCGAATAGGTGATCGTTACAATGAAGGCACCATGTGAATTTGCATGGTAATTCACACCCGCTTTGTGATCCTCGGCATCCCAGTCACAAACAAGAGGGGCATATCGAGATTTAAACATGCCATTGAATAGTTTCAATGAATCTCATCCGAACCTAGGAATTCTCAATACAATTAGGACTAATAGTTTAAGTTTTGTGATGGAGAATTAGTGAATCGTCATTCACTTACCTTCAATTTATTTGCATGTTAGATTGCGGCATCCCTTTTCTAGTATGTAAATGTTATTGTTGGATCCTAGCCCTAATTTTTCTTATTGGGTGATAATTAGGGATTCTGATTCTAATCTATCTTTGTCCTTTCTAATTGTAGATGTCGAACGCAAACAACGTTGCTGCTAGTTCTTTCACGTTGATGACCTTTGCCAAAAGGTCACCTTCGATGGAACGAACTTTAGCGAATGGATAAGATACATTCGCACCATTGCTCGCTATGAGGATAAGGAGTATGTCCTCGATGAGAAGCTCGAGAAAATCAACCCCGAAGTTGCTACTCCCTCCGAAATCACCGCCTTTGAGACTCATGAGCGAGATGCAACGAAGGTACATTACATCATGATCGCCACCATGAACTCCGAATTCCAAAAGTCCTACGAGGACATGTACCCGTACGAGATGCACCAAGACTTATTGGAGAGATACCACCAAAACGCGAGACAAGAGCGTTATGAGATTTTCACCAACATGATTTCCGCTAAGATGGGTCATGGAGAATCTCTTACCGTGCACCTACAAAAGATGCAAAGGTATGTCGACCGCCTTCGCAAGTTAAATGTTGACTTCGGTGAAGACTTGGCGATCGATATGGTGTTTCACTCTTTTCCTCCGATGTACAACCAATTTAGGATGACCTACCACATGAAAAAAGAAGAGGTCACCCTAAGCAAACTCTAAGGTCTCTTGAGGGTCACTGAGAGCAACTTCAAGGACAAGTCTGTTGCACCTACTCCCAATCCGCCCGCTGCTCCTTTCTTGGCTATTGGTCAAGGAAAGGGAAAGAAGAGGAAAGCTTCATCGAAGAACTATCGCAAGGTGAAAGCCCGAGATGGTGCCTCTTCTAGTGGGACCAAATTTGATCCCGCTAAGCCCTGTCCTAACCCAAAGGAGGCAGAATGCCATCACTACCACAAGATAGGGCATTGGAAGAGAAGCTGCCCAGATTACCTGCAAGCAATCAAAGAGGGAAAGATCAAGCCATCTTTCGCAGGTATATACACAATCAAATCTAACGATTCTAATCATGCTATTTCTTGGGTTCTTGATACCGGTTGTGGTTATCACATTTGTTCTAATGTGCAGGGACTAAGAAGAAGTAGGGATGTGGAGCAAGGAAGGATCAATCTAATCATGGGGAACAGAAGATCGTCGCCTGTGACCAAGATTGGAGTGTATTCTTTAGTGCTTAGGAATAGTTTGGTTTTAGATTTGAACAATTGTTGCTATTCGCCAGAAATGGCTAGAAACATCATTTCATTTCATGGTTTATATAGACAAGGATTTAGATTTTCTTTTAATAATGAGAATGGTTCTATTTTGGCTTATCTAAATGGTGTCTTTTACTTTGAAGCTATACCATGTAATGGAATATATGAAACCGTTATGATTGTTGATAACTTAGGAAATGATGTTTTAAATATTGATTCTTCCACTAGTATGGATAAAGCATCCTTGTGGCATTGTCGTCTTGGACATGTCAACAAGAAACGCATAGCCCAACTCCAAAAGGATGGAGTGTTGGAGTCATTCGACCTTAGGGAAGATGACACATGCGAGTCTTGTTTGCTTGGAAAGATGACTAAGTCACCCTTCACAAGTACATGTGAAAGGGGCGAGGGTCTATTGGACCTAATACATACCGATGTATGTGGACCGTTTAGATCAACCACGAAGGATGGGAACCGCTTCTATGTGACTTTTACCGATGACTATAGTAGATATGGGTATATCTACTTAATCAAGCAAAAGTCAGACACCTTTGAAAAGTTCAAAGAGTTCAAGAATGAAGTGGAGAATCAATTGGGCAGGAAAATCAAGATGCTTCGATCCGATCGAGGAGGAGAGTACCTAAGTCTTGAATTCCACGATTATCTCAAGGAGTGTGGAATAGTTTCACAATTGACGCCTCCTAGGACACCGCAGTTAAATGGTGTGGCAGAAAGGCGTAATCGAACCTTATTGGATATGGTTCGCTCTATGATGAGTCATGCTTCACTACCTATCTCCTTTTGGGGGTATGCCTTAGAGACTGCCGCCCATATCCTTAACCGAGTCCCTACTAAGAAGGTTGCCAAAACACCTCACGAGATGTGGACAGGGAAAGCTCCCTCGTTGGCACATATCAAGGTTTGGGGTTGCGAGGCTTTCGTAAGACGAGATACTCACGACAAGCTTGAACCTCGAAGTGAGCGATGTATTTTCATCGGCTACCCGCAGACATCCTTTGGATATCTCTTCTATAGACCGAAGGACAATGTTGTCTTCGTTGCGAGGAGAGGAGTTTTCCGAGAGCGAGAACTCATGAGCCAAGGAGACAGTGGGAGGCAAATCGAACTTGAAGAGATTCAAGAATCGATAGATGAAGGAACCTCTACCGCTGGCATTTAACCCGAGGAGGAAACTCCGGTTGAACCGATTGACGAATCCTTACCTCTTAGACGTTCCGATAGAGTTAGAGTTCATCCCCAGTTTTATGGCTTTCATATTACTACCGAAGGGGACACGTATATTAGTGATGGTACGGAATCTGCAATGGCAGGCCCGGAGTCTGCAAAGTGGAAAGAGGCAATGGATAGCGAGATCCAATCCATGTATGATAACCAAGTTTGGAATTTGGTTGATTACGTGCCCGGACGTAAGACCGTTGGGTGCAAATGGATCTTCAAGAAGAAGACCGACGTGGATGGAAACGTACACACATATAAAGCGCGATTGGTCACGAAGGGCTTTACTCAAACTCCCGGAGTTGACTATGATGAGACCTTCTCACCAGTTGCGAAGATTAAATCTATTAGAGTGATGCTAGCAATTGCCGCATTTCATGATTATGAGATTTGGCAAATGGATGTCAAGACCGCTTTCCTTAACGGAAAGTTGGCTGAGGATGTTTACATGGATCAGCCAGAGGGGTTTGTGGATCCGAAGCATCCGAATAGAGTGTGTAAGCTTGAGAAGTCCATTTATGGACTTAAGCAAGCGTCTCGCAGATGGAATCTTTGCTTCAATGAGAAAGTCAAAGAGTTTGGATTTGTACGAAGCGAAGACGAATCTTGTGTATATGTCAAATCCAGTGGGAGTATAGTAAGCTTCCTCGTTCTATATGTCAATGACATATTACTCATAGGAAACGACATCCCGACTCTGCAGGAGGTTAAGTCCTGGCTCGGGAAGTGCTTCGCTATGAAGGACCTCGGAGAGGCTTCTTACATTTTGGGAATAAGGATAGTAAGAGAAAGAAGTAAGAGACTAATTGGACTTAGTCAGAATACTTACTTAGAGAAGGTACTAAAACATTTTAGTATGGAAAACTCAAAGAAGGGAGAACTACCGATACAAAGTAATGCCAAATTGAGTAAGACTCAAAGTCTGAGTACCGAAGCTGAGATAGCAGAAATGAGCCGAGTACCATATGCTTCCGCAGTTGGCTCAATCATGTACGCTATGACTTGTACTCGCCCTGATGTAGCCTTCGCTTTGAGCATGGTTAGCAGATATCAAGGGAATCCTGGCAAAGCACATTGGATTGCGGTGAAAAACATCCTTAAGTACCTTCGGAGGACGAAGGAATGGTTCTTAGTCCTCAGAGGGAGTGATGAATTGAAGGTGCGAGGGTATAGTGACGCCAGTTTTCAGACCGACAGGGACAACTACCGTTCGCAGTCGGGCTGGGTCTTTACCCTAAATGGAGGAGCAGTGACATGGAAGAGTTCCAAGCAGGAAACCGTAGCTGATTCAACGTGCGAATCAGAGTACATTGCAGCGAGCGAAGCGTCGAAGGAGGCAATATGGCTAAAGAACTTCATCGGTGATCCTGGAGTTGTACCTGCCATAAAGGAGCCAATGGAGATTTTCTGTGATAACGAAGGCGCAGTTGCCTTGACCAAGGAACCGAGGAATCATGGTAGATCAAGACATATCGACAGAAAGTATCACTTCATTAGACATCGTGTAGAAGAAGGACAACACGTAGTAAAGAGGATATCATCAGAAGATAACCCAGCAGATCCGCTTACGAAGGGACTGAGTAGGGTTAAGCACTTGCAGCATGCTAGGAGTATTGGGCTGAAGGATGATATTAGCATAGATTAGATAGTATTAGAAACGTGTAATAGATAAATGTAATTAACATTTGATGATTAAATAAAGGAGTTTTATTTATGAGTAATGTTACTATCTTATGTTAATTGTTTAGCTATTGTTTCATTTTGCATGTTTTGACTTCCAGAATAATTGAGATTATTAAGAATAATAGAAATTGTTCAAATGGTCCACAATCGTTCATATGTTGGGAGTAGATATGAGTGAAGATTGTCATGAATTGGTGTGTAGAATGTCTAAATGGTGTTAGACATAGCAAAGGATTGCTGCAACGTTCATGAGTGCTTATGAACTAGTTTTGAGCATTGGAATAAACCCGCGCTTGCTGGAATCACCTTATGGAATACGATATAAAAGGTGATCGCAAGACGATAATATCATATGGTCTTAAAACCTAGATATATGATTTGTTATTTGTTAATTGATTGTACATTGATAATACGAAAACGCATCAGTAACTCGGTGTTATAAAACGTATTGTTGTGTATAGTTGGTTAACGAATAAGTAAATGCATATAAGTCGAAGTTTATCTGTAACTTTTATCTAAGAAAGTAAAAGCGATATCTCGGCCGCTCGATGATTTGATTTGACTTATGTGCCGGGCCCGGTCAGAACTGAATTGATGTGTTCGATTAAGTTCTATGTCAAATAAATCAGAGATCGAGAAACCTAAATGCTTGACTAACCATTCCATAGGATTGTCAGCATGATATCTAACAGAGGACTGTACGTTCCCTTATCTAAAGGACAAGATTGATTAGATCAGAGTTGACAGCGTCTTTGAGAGCTACGATTGCAAACCGAATTGTACTTGTGAATATAGTTACTAGACTTATCCAAGTGGGAGACTGTTGGAATAGTGTCTAAGGCTGCAACTATATTAGGCAAGTATTTGACCCGGTTGTGCATAGCCCTTTTGGGTTGCCTTCACCATAGCAACTTGATAGGATGATTTATTATGAGAGAGTAAATATTATTAATATATTATGAGAATAATATATTTGTTATTTGATTAATATAAGTCATAGAATTAATTAGAATTAATTTGGTGACTTAAAGAGATTAATTAAATAAAGGGGTATAAACTGTCAATTGTTTGATAGTTAAGCTTTAGACTGTAAATCCTTATGGATATGCTAGGGACGGATTCTAGAAGCTAGGATAGCTTCAAAATAGTCCAAGGCTTATCTGTGGAAAGTATTTGGATAGCCTTAAGAGAAGATTATCCAATTAGGGTTTAGATTGTAACCCTTAAGGAGTCTACAAGTATAAATAGACCTCATGACATAAGGAAATCGGCACCTCTCCTAAAGTAAGAGAACCCTGGCCGATTTCCTCCCCTCTCCTCTCTCCTAAATCATCTTCCTTGCTATTGGTGTTTATAAGCCATTAGAGGAGTGACATTTGTGACTCTAGAAGCTCCAAGACCTCAAGACCAACAAGGAACTCAAAGGTATGATTCTAGATTTGTTTCAATGTTGTTATTTAACCTAATTAGTCATTAGAAGTCTTGGATTCAAAGCATGTTTATTAGAAAGCCTAGATCCAAGCATTAGGGATTTGCATGCGCACATTGGAAAGTTCTTATGGCTAAAACCCATCAGCACCAACGTCTTACTACCGAGATCCTACAACATCAAACACACGCACTAGTGAGTTTCCATGTCGATATCTAATGCTAATATACTAAACTCTATATATAGGGAAATGCCAATTTATGTTTTAGTATTGGATTTTATATCAATTAGTTACACTTTTTCTGAAGTAATGAAATTCTACATATCGGGCGATTAAGTACAACATTGGCATGTAAATTTTCCAAATTTTTAAGTCCTTATTACAACATAAATTCATGAAAATAGCATTCAAAGGATAAAAATTATCAAACTTTATATTTAACTGTTATTACACAATACTAAGCTGGGAAAATTATAAAAATGGATTTTCAAGCTGTTTAATTATATTTTATGATTTTCGAGCATTTATTTCAATAAAAATTGAAATAAATAGAAAACAGTTTCCAAAATTACCCAAACTTCTTAATTAACTGTTATTGTACATAAATAGGCTGAGAAAAATAAAAAAGATATTTTTCAGTGGGTATTTCTATTTTTCCTTGTTTTATTCCTTTAAATAGTCATTAATTGAAGAAATAATATTAAACAGTTAAAATAAATCACCATAAATTTTTTTAACATCATTTACAGTATAAATATCCTGGGCAAAATATCAAAAGGGGTTTTCATAATGTATAAACTGTTTTTGGGTATTTATGTATATTTAAGTGCATTTTAATGCAATTAACATTAGAAAATAAGAGAAAAATAGTTTACAGTAGAGAAAAATCCTCACAATTTCTATGTAACCTCCCACTGTATAATATGATATCCTGGTAAATTTTCATGAATTTTGAATAATCAGAACTAATTTTCCCATTTTTAGACCATTATAATTACCAAAAATTGGGAAAAATAGTAATCCATGATGAAAAATCTTGATATTATTTTCTGGAGTCACCCATCACAGGTAAGGTATGCGAAAAGTGTTAGATTCAATATTCATATCTTATAAAGTGGTTTTGTAGTTTATCATGTCCTAAACAAAAGAAAATTAGAAATCGTATTAAACAGTAACAAAAATTGCTGAAATTTGGTGAGGCGTCATTATTCCCCATGAGGATCATCCATGAATGTATTTAGGATTTATTGACCTCTGGAAGTATTTTATATGATTTATGCCCTTGGTTTTAGCAATAAATCTAATAAATCAAAGAAATAACGAAAGCTCTTGAAATTTTCCAGATTATCTCATGCATGCAAGGGCTTTCAAAAGGAAAAATGTAAAAAAAAATGTATTCAGAAGAGAAATGAGTGTAATGATTCCAAACAATTTAAGAAAAGTTGCATGCAATAATGCATGAAGTGTAGATGTGGCTGAAGTTCATGAATTTGTGTAGCCCATTCAGTGAGGTTTTAAGCCACTAAATTTCAACCATCATTCAAAAGATATGTTAAGTTTCTAAGGTATTTTTCCTCAGATTTATGGTTGGGTTTAAGGCCATTGATTATGCAAGACAAAAATAGTGATCACAGAAAAAGAGCTGTATATGCAACCATTTTGTAAAAATTGCCAAAAATCGGATATTTAATATTTTACAGTAAGACCAGTTGGGTTTGAAAGTTAACTCGTGGAACTAACCAATACAAAAATAATATCATGATTTGGTTAAGAAATGACGGATTTATGGCCGTTCAAAGTCGAACAAAGTAATCTGGCAGATTGCATGTTTGCTTGTGTGCATTATTAGGGTATTTCAACAAGAACATCATGCATGTCTTTGGTAAGGCCCGATTTCTAACACATGCATGGAATGAATGAGCATCCAAGATGTACTAGAAATGGTTTAAATGCTTTTGGTCATGCATGAACACAAAAGAAATGGAGAAGAACATGAAATATTAGGTTTTGATGTCACATGATCATATGTGCATCTTTTTCACTCCTTGCATGGGTTTGATCCCGGATTTTCACCATCTCTAACACATGCATTGTGTTATGGTGAGAATCTACAAACCACAAGGGAAAATATACAGATTTCTAGCCATGGAATGGCATAGAATCCGAAAAGAAGAGAAAACAACGAAAGAAAAGAAGTAAAATCATGTAACTATGGAAGAAGATGATGTTGTTTACCTTTGTTATGATCTTGAGGGAAGTAAGAACACTTCAAGGGCTTCACAATCTCGAAATTTTGCAGAGAAATGAGAGGATTTTCGTGGGTTTAGAGAGACGGAAGAAGAGAGTGAAGTGTGTGATGAGTGGAGTGTAAGAGAGTGAAGAAAGAAGAGGTGGAGTGTGGGTTTGAGTTTAATCATGAGTTTTGGGAAGAGAGAGTGTATGGGGAGGGGAGATGGCCGGATTTTCCATGTATTAAACCTCCTCTCTCCTTAATTTTAAACTTTATAAACTTCACCTCCATCATTTATATAAAAACATTCATTTTTTTATAAAAATGCTTATTAAGCAATTTGATTTATTTAAAAATCTTGTTTTCAACAAATAAATTATGATTAATACTTGGTAATTTAATTTCTCTTTCATTGACTATAATTCATAATTTGATTAATAACAATTTGATATTAGGAAGTTTATAGCCAAATTTTATAAGGTTTTTAAGCTTTATAATTTATAACTTTGGATTTTTGGCTCTTTAGGGTTTTTGGAATATTGTTTGATATTCAACAACATGTTCAAGTATAATTAGAATGTTTTAATTTATTTTTAGGGTTTTATACCCTATTTCAATTATAACAAAGCTTGAAGCTTTATTCTAATTATAGTATTGGCATTTCCTATTGTAGCTAAGCAACTTACTAGAATTGTAAGTATCAAGTATATTAGTCCTAGACCTTAGTTGGATCCTAGTTTATGCAAGATTTTTGACCTAATTTATACTACTAGGTCATGGCATGTTGTGCATGAATGGTTTTTATAAAATTGTATGAGTCCGAGAATGACCTGAATTGACAGTTGTCACAGTATCCCCCACTTAAAAAGAATTTCGTCCCGAAATTCATTCTATGTCATCGCTTGTCATCGCAAGGGAAAAGTTGCGGATACTTTTTCTTTATGAAGTCCTCGCGCTCCCAAGTGTACTCCGACCCGCATTTTGAGTTCCATCGAACTTTCACAATCGGGATCTTACTCCGCTTAAGTTGTTTTACCTCCCTGCCAAGGATTTCTATCGGTTCCTCAACAAAGTTCAGCTTATCATTGATCTTAATTTCCTCCAGGGGTACTATCAATGTTTTGTCGGCTAGACATTTCTTAAGGTTGGAGACGTGGAATGTGTCATGAATGGCGCTTAACTCTTGGGGCAATTGAAGTTTATACGCTACCGGACCAATCCTTTCAAGGATTTCAAAGGGTCCAACATATCTCGGGCTTAGTTTTCCTTTCTTACCAAATCGTACAAGCCCTTTCCAAGGCGACACTTTTAAAAGTACCTTGTCTCCTACTTGGAATTCTAATGGTTTACGACGATTATCCGCATAACTTTTCTGACGATCTCTAGCAGCTTTAAGCCTATCCTTGATGATAGCAATCTTGTCAGATGTTTCCTGGATAAGTTCGAGTCTAGACAACTGTCTGTCTCCGATTTCTGTCCAGCATAAGGGCGAACGACACTTGCGTCCATACAATGCTTCATATGGAGCACATTGAATACTCGTGTGGTAGCTATTATTGTAGGAAAACTCAATTAGAGGAAAATGAGTATCCCAATTTCCTTTGAACTCAATGACACATGCTCGTAGCATGTCTTCCAATGTTTGTATTGTTCTCTCCGTCTGCCCATCTGTCTGAGGGTGGTAAGCTATGCTCAAATCTATCTTGGTTCTTTGTGCCCTCTGTAACATCCCCCAAAATCGAGATGTAAAACGACTATCTCTATCAGAAATGATACATAGGGGTACACCATGCAGAGAAAAAATTTTGCTACCGGTGCTGCTCCGGGAATTAAGTCTATCCGAAATTCGACTTGCCTGTGAGGGGGTAGACCGGGCAATTCCTCCGGAAATACTTCAGGACAGTTTTGAACCACTGGAATCTCCTTGAGTTGCTTTGCTTCAGGTTCTCTTTCTAGTACGTGGGCCATGAATTCAATACAATTCTTTTTCAGGTACTTGTGAACCTTCACGCTTGATACTATGTTTAAACTTCTTCCTGGTTTCTCACCGTGTATGATAAGGGTTTCTCCATTAGGGAGAGGCACTCTAACGACTTTCTCATAACAACCAATTTCTACTTTATTTTTAGATAACCAATCCATCCCTACTATCACATCAAAACTACCTAGCTCTATAGGAATTAGGTCAATGCTAAAGAGTTTATCAGCTAAATTCAGAGTACAACCAGGAATTATATCACTAGCCCTAATTTCATACCCATCAGCAAGTTCAATAGCATAAGCATTCCTCATCTTTCTCGATTTCAAGGCAATTAACGGTCTAAATGCTAAAGAAACAAAACTCCTATCTGTTCCCGCATCGAATATTTCTGATGCAAAATGGTTGTTCAGGAGAAACGTACCTGTTATCACTTCGGGGTTCTAACGAGCTTCTTCTGCACCAATCACAAACGCTACACCTCTTGGCCGTCCAACTTGATTTCCTTGAATGTTTTGCCTGGCTTGGCCTTGTCCATTGTTACCAGGTCCATTGTTCAGTTTGGGGCATGCTCTACGGAGATGATCAGTACTCCCGCACTCGTAACATGTCCTTTTTCCCTCCTTATTCACCTTACAATACTTCGAGTAATGGCCTGTTTGCTTATAGTTTTGGCACACTGGGCAAGCTCCCTTGTGATGGAAGTTGCACTTATTGCACTTCGGAAGCGGCCCTGAGTACTGCTTTCGCTCCTGCACTTCCTGTCCTTGAGTTTTCACTGGTTCTTGCTCCTGGGCTCTTACCATAAAGTTTCTTGAGACTTTCTGCTTCCTCCCTGACTTGCCTCCATACTTCTTCTCTCCCTGATATGCTGGCTTCCTCTTGCTACTAGAGCTTTCCTTTGTCGATGCTCCCATCCTTATCACATCATTAGTTAGTCGATTTGCTAGGCTTACAGCACTTTGAATAGTAGTTGGGTTTGCTGAGGTAACCATTCCCCGAATCTCTGGTACCAGACCCCAGATGTATCAATCTATCCGTTTCTCCTTAGGAGTAACCATGTGAGGTACCAGCTTTGCTAGTTCATGAAATCGGACTATATACTTCTCTATTTGTGTTCCAACCATAGAATGGTTCCAGAATTCAGATTCAAGCTTCTGAAGTTCATCCTTGGGACAATACTCCTCTATCAGTAGCTTCTTAAGGTCTTCCCAAGTTAGTTGATATGCCGTTGTACGGCCTCGGGTTTGCACTAGAGTATTCCACCAGGTTAATGCCCTATCTTGGAATAGGCAAGATGCATACTCAACTTTGTTGCGCTCGAGGCATTTGCTAATGTGAAGGACCGACTCCATGCTGTCAATCCATTTCAGCAACCCGACCGCACCTTCCTTTCCATGGAACTCCTTAGGTTTACAGGCCATAAAGGACTTGTAGTTACATTCTCTTTCATTGTTTACCCGGTTTCCTCCACTACTTCCTTGGTTAGCATTAAGTCCTGCAGTTACCTGAGTAACAATGTTTGGGATTGCTTCCATGAGTTGTTGTGCTACAATTTGAGCAACATCGGGTGTTACGTTCTGTGGGCGCCCGCGATTAGGCCTTCCAGACATGGTTTTAAGACACAAGAGTAGAAATACGTATAAATACATAAAATAATGTATAATATTTAGTTCACTACTATTTTGAAAACCGTAAGTGTTGTCAAACTAATGGTTTGCATTAATACTATGCATATAGGTTTTAGAAAGGAAAGAAAAGAAAAATCTTTTTATTCGACCATTGACTAAGAAAATTCTTGAGTTTGACCTCATAGTAAAAGTTTTCAAACATAAAATAAAATTCTTCATTACCATTTGAAATAACTTTAAAACCAAACCAATACATCAATCCCAAAATAAAGTTTTAAAATGTTTTTCCCAAAAGACACCCAACATGGGTTTTCATTTCATGACCAAAATAAAGTAAAATACTGAAATCAGAGCCAAAAGCCAATCGTTAGTCCAACAAGAAGCATCAACACCACAATCAGAAACAGCCCTCCAAACACATAATATGCTGTCATCGCATGACCTGCCTCTCGTCTAGCAGCACTAGCAGTGTTAGCAGTCTCCGTCGAATGCTCATACATGATTTCCATTCTTGTCATCACTTCGTTCAATACCTCCTGTTGCCTGGCTATCACAGCGAGACTGTGACGCAGATCTGCTGCCATCGAATACATCCTCCGGGACTCCTCCGGGGTCATACCTGGCTGCCTGACAGGTATTCCTATGACTTGCTTTGGTGGCGGCGCTCTCGGCCCTGCAACGTTGTGTCCTGCTCCGCTAGGTCCTGCCGTGCCATGTCCTGCTGTGCTGGCGGGTAACCTTCCTGGAATGGGAACTCTCTTCCTCGCCATCCTCCGAATGCGAAGTCCATAAAGCGGTGGCTGTGGCAACACCGATGTAGGTGATGCCTCGTGTCGTTGACTCGGGGCGTTGTCATTGCTGATCTCCACCGACTTCCCAGTATCTTCCGTATTCTCTGATGGGTCTTCTTCTACCGAGGCAGGGGGATTACGTCGAGGGATAATAGTGACGTAGCCGGACTCGTCTGCTGAGGCGGTAGCGCGGGAAGATGACGATGTTGACATAGTGGACTGAGACATAATTTCAATGAGATATGAAATAAATGACAATGCATGCCTATAATATGCAATGCTTACACACACCAAAATTAACCTTTTGAATTTTTTTTAAAACAAAGTTTTCTCAAACATTTTGTTGAACATATTCCCATTATAATTAGCTCAAGCTTTGTATAAATCTTTCCTTAATTAAACATAGGTGATCAGGCTATGTTTAATCGAGGTCCAATAATACAACTCCCGACCTAATTATACTAGTAATATGTTTGATGTAAAAAGAATTTCTTTGTAAGTTTTAGTTATAGGTTGTGTTTTCTTAAAGAAAAACGGATGTTCTCTATAACTTTAGCTCTGATACCACTTCTGTCACACCCCGCTAAAGCGGAAATGCAAGGTATGACAGCGATAACGGTTTCATTGCAAAATATAAAGATACATCACCATAGCAGTATTTAAAAGTTTACAACCCATAGCTTCAAAAGAAACAAAATACAAATTTTTCAAAATAACATTGTTCAAAATATAACTTCATAATAACTTCAACACGATGCAGCATGCTCTATGATGATGAATCTTTACATCCACTTACTAATTATTTCCTGAAAAAGCATGTAAAACGAGCGTCAACTATGAAAATAGTTGGTGAGTTCACAAGTTTATAAAATCGAGCTTGAAATAAGGCTTTTCATAAATACAAGTACATTGCTTTAATGATAAACAAAGTTGATTGCTATTAATGAATACAAGTCTATTGCTATAACGAGAAACGAGTTTGTATGTGTATGAGCAAACAATGAGTCTCAACCAAACCTATGACTGAAGCCTTATCGAGATCTATGCTTATCGTTCCATAGATGAATATGGTATCATGCACTCCAGCGATTCGGGCGAGTGAGGAGTTGTCAGTTCGTAATAGCACTATCCATAATGACCATTGGCTCAAAGATTTAATGGTTAGAGATAAGGGAAGGGCCTTAGTATGATAAGTTCTCATGTTCCGTGTTGCATAGACATACATAAAAAAAACGTAGCAATACAATAGCAATCGTGTTTGATACAAATCAATTTAAATACAAGATACAAATAATAGTTTTTCTGGACATGCTTTTCCATCCCAAAACATAAAACTGAAAATAGGGAGTGCGTGAATACTCACGATGTTTTGTGTAGGCACAAGCGATACTTCGGGATGCACCAACGTCTTACTACCGAGATCCTACGACATCAAACACACGCACTAGTGAGTTTCCATGTCGATATCTAATGCTAATATACTAAACTCTACATATAGGGAAATGCCAATTTATGTTTTAGTATTGGATTTTATATCAATTAGTTACACGTTTTCAGAAGTAATGAAATTCTACATATCGGGAGATTAATTACAACATTGGCATGTAAATTTTCCAAATTTTGAAGTCCTTCTTACAACATAAATTGATGAAAATAGCATTCAAAGGATAAAAATTCTCAAAATTTTTATTTAACTGTTATTGCATAATACTAAGCTGGGAAAATTATAAAAATGGATTTTCAAGCTGTTTAATTATATTTTATGATTTTTGAGCATTTATTTCAATAAAAATTGAAATAAATAGAAAACAGTTTCAAAAATTACCCAAACTTTTTAATTAACTGTTATTGTACATAGATAGGCTGGGAAAAATATAACAGATATTTTTCAGTGGGTATTTCTATTTTTCCTTGTTTTATTCCTTTAAATAGTCATTAATTGAAGAAATAATATTAAACAGTTAAAATAAATCACCATAAATTTTTGTAACATCATTGACAGTATAAATATCCTGGGAAAAATATCAAAAGGGGTTTTCATAATGTATAAGCTGTTTTTGGGTATTTATGTATATTTAAGTGCATTTTAATGCAATTAACTTTAGAAAATAAGAGAAGAATAGTTTACGGTAGAGAAAAATCCTCAAAATTTCTATGTAACCTCCTACTGTATAATATGATATCCTGGTAAATTGTCATGAATTTTGGATAATCAGAACTATTTTTCTCATTTTTAGACCATTATAATTACCAAAAATTGGGAAAAATAGTAAGACATGATGAAAAATCTGAAATTATTTTCTGGTGTCACCCATCACAGGTAAGGTATGCGAAAAGTGTTAGATTCAATATTCATATCTTATAAAGTGGTTTTGTAATTTATCATGTCCTAAACAAAAGAAAATTAGAAATCGTATTAAACAGTAACAAAAATTGCTGAAATTTGGTGAGGCGTTATTATTCCCCATGAGGATCATCCATAAATGTATTTAGGATTTATTGACCTCTGGAAGTATTTTATATGATTTATGCCCTTGGTTTTAGCAATAACTCTAATAAATCATAGAAATACCAAAAGCTCTTGAAATTTTCCAGATTATCTCATGCATGCAAGGGCTTTCAAAAGGAAAAATTTTTAAAAATGTATTCAGAAGAGAAATGAGGGTAATGATTCCAAACAATTTAAGAAAAGTTGCATGCAATAATGCATGAAGTGTAGATGTGGCTGAAGTTCATGAATTTGTGTAGCCCATTCAGTGAGGTTTTAAGCCACTAAATTTCAACCATCATTCACTAGATATGTTAAGTTTCTAAGGTATTTTTCCTCAGATTTATGGTTGGGTTTAAGGCCATTGATTATGCAAGACAAAAATAGTGATCACCGAAAAAGAGCTGTATGCGCAACCATTTTGTAAAAATTGCCAAAAATCGGATATTTAATATTTTACAGTAAGACCAGTTGGGTTTGAAAGCTAGCTGGTGGAACTAACCACTACAAAAAGAATATCATGATTTGGTTAAGAAATTACTGAGTTATGGCCGTTCAAAGTCAAACAAACTAATCTGGCAGATTGCATGTTTGCTTGTGTGCATTATTAGGGTATTTCAACAAGAACATCATGCATTTCTTTGGTAAGGCCCGATTTCTAACACATGCATGGAATGAATGAGCATCCAAGATGTACTAGAAATGGTTTAAATGCTTTTGGTCATGCATGAACACAAAAGAAATGGAGAAGAACATGAAATATTAGGTTTTGATGTCACATGATCATATGTGCATCTTTTTCACTCCTTGCATGGGTTTGATCCCGGATTTTCACCATCTCTAACACATGCATTGTGTTATGGTGAGAATCTACAAACCACAAGGGAAAATATACAGATTTCTAGCCATGGAATGGCATAGAATCCGAAAAGAAGAGAAAACTAAGAAAGAAAAGAAGTAAAATCATGTAACTATGGAAGAAGATGATGTTGTTTACCTTTGTTATGATCTTGAGGGAAGTAAGAACACTTCAAGGGCTTCACAATCTCGCAATTTTGCAGAGAAATGAGAGGATTTTCGTGGGTTTAGAGAGAGGGAAGAAGAGAGTGAAGTGTGTGAAGAATGGAGTGTAAGAGAGTGAAGAAAGAAGAGGTGGAGTGTGGGTTTGAGTTTAATCATGAGTTTTGGGAAGAGAGAGTGTATGGGGAGGGGAGATGGCCAGATTTTCCATGTATTAAACCTCCTCTCTCCTTAATTTTAAACTTTATAAACTTCACCTCCATCATTTATATAAAAACATTCATTTTTTTTTTATAAAAATGCTTATTAAGTAATTTGATTTATTTAAAAATCTTGTTTTCAACAAATAAATTATGATTAATACTTGGTAATTTAATTTCTATTTCATTGACTATAATTCATAATTTGATTAATAACAATTTGATATTAGGAAGTTTATAGCCAAATTTTATAAGGTTTTTAAGCTTTATAATTTATAACTTTGGATTTTTGGCTCTTTAGGGTTTTTGGAATATTGTTTGATATTCAACAACATGTTGAAGTATAATTAGAATGTTTTAATTTATTTTTAGGGTTTTATACCCTATTTCAATTATAACAAAGCTTGAAGCTTTACTCTAATTATAGTATTGGCATTTCCTATTGTAGCTAAGCAACTTACTAGAATTGTAAGTATCAAGTATATTAGTCCTAGACCTTAGTTGTATCCTAGTTTATGCAAGATTTTTGACCTAATTTATACTACTAGGTCATGGCATGTTGTGCATGAATGGTTTTTATAAATATGTATGAATCCGAGAATGACCTGAATTGACAGTTGTCACAGTATCCCCCACTTAAAAAGAATTTCGTCCCGAAATTCATTCTATGTCATCGCTTGTCATCGCAAGGGAAAAGTTGCGGATACTTTTTCTTTATGAAGTCCTCGTGCTCCCACGTGTACTCCGGCGCGCGTTTTGAGTTCCATCGAACTTTCACAATCGGGATCTTACTCCGCTGAAGTTGTTTTACCTCCCTGCCAAGGATTTCTATCGGTTCCTCAACAAAGTTCAGCTTATCATTGATCTTAATTTCCTCCAGGGGTACTATCAATGTTTTGTTGGCTAGACATTTCTTAAGGTTGGAGACGTGGAATGTGTCGTGAATGCCGCTTAACTCTTGGGGCAATTGAAGTTTATATGCTACCGGACCAATCCTTTCAAGGATTTCAAAGGGTCCAACATATCTCGGGCTTAGTTTTCCTTTCTTACCAAATCGTACAAGCCCTTTCCAAGGCGACACTTTTAAAAGTACCTT